>NC_137674.1:25675761-25695761 GCF_963989245.1 Nansenia antarctica | reverse complement strand
TCTGTCGTCAGGTTTGTACGGTGTCGTCTCTCTCTCTGCTCTCTGCTGCATGCCTGCCGCCTCCCACTCAGTTGCTGAGACGGAATTTGCGTTTCAGTGTGAGCATGGGAGTCTCTCTGCGAGCCAGATGAGACTGACTACGGCAGTGCACCGTGTGTGTGTGTGTGTGTGTGTGTGTGTGTGTGTCTGTGTGTCTGAGTGTCTGTGTGTCTGTCTGTCTGTCTATCTGTCTGTCTGTGTGTCTGTGTGTGTGTGTGTGCACCTCTGTGGTTTACACTCTACATTCATGGTGATGGTAGGAAGGAGGAAGGGAAGAAGGAATGTCATTCTGTTACCTTTTCTGCTCCACTACGACCACGATTCTGTGAGTCAGGGTTCTGAGGGAGTCTGCTCAGCTGAAATATGGCCCTGTCTTCCTCCCCAGCTTAGTTTTCCTGGCAGCGAGAATGCTTTCCACCAGCACTTTTTGGACCCCAGGAGTCTCAGAGACCAGAGCAGAGAAATGAAACAGAGCTAGAAAACTAGACATAACAGGAGAGAAATGATATTTTCCAATACACAGATATCTCTTTCTTTCTTTCTTTCTTCAGAAAGACAATCAAAGTATTCATTGATGTTGCAGTGAAAGAAAGCTGCAAGTATTTTACAGGATTTAAAACGAGTAATAGTATCCCTTCCCTTCCCTTCCCACTGTCTGATGTTTCCTGTCGTCAAGTTAGAGTCTCAACAGTCTGGAACAGAGAAGGCTCACATCTCTAGGAGAGATGTGGATATTATTCCAGCAATCCATCTGCCTTTCTCTCTGTGCTTCGGCAGGACAGGTTTGGCCCAGGTTTGGCCCATCCTCTGGAGCTGTCTCAGCAGCCTTCAGAGGACTGCAGGAGAAATTGGCCATAGTGCTGAAAACTATTTTCCTGTGTCAGATAGCCTGCCAGTGTCTGTCTTTCCTCTTCCCTGTACTTCAATGTGTGAGTTTGTGTATGACAGAGGGGGCCTGCTTTTATGAGCTGGAAGGTTTAAGTGAAAGGATTGTACTAATATGGAGCTGGCAGCTAAGAGGCAGGAAATATTTTCCTAACTGAGGGGGAATGAGGGGATGAATGGAGAGGGAGAGGGAGGGAGGGAAGAATGGAAGGAGGGAGGGAGGGAGGGAGGTGGAGAGTGGGGACAGAGGGAGAGAGAAGACCACAGACAGGGAAAGAGATGTGGGGGAGGAAAAGGGGGCTTGCAAACATGGCATTTTTCTGAAACCTATATCAGTATGTATGCCTCTGAGTCTGAGAGCACGAAAAGGTTCAAACGTTCATGATCTTTGTCATATTTCCAGATCAATCACACATGACATATAACTATTTCCACTAACTGTACCATCATGTGGTTTCTTCTAACTGCTTTTCTTAACTGTTGTCCTACGGGCGATTGCCATGGGAAAATGGTACGACTGGCGGCCTTCCCTGGAGCTGAAGGCGGCGAGCGAGCAGCCCCGGATTTCTCCAGCTCCTGACCCTAGTTGTTATTACAGCTATCCTCAGCTCGGTGGAGAACGAGACAGAGAAGAGGAGGGGCAGGCGGGAAGAAGGGGGAGATGGGATATGGGATATTTTATGACCTTGAGGTCCTCATGCTTATACTGTACTCTGTTACATATTAAATGTTGCAGTTGACACAGGGCATACTAAAACCAGAGTCATGTAAGACTGGGTTTTCTATGGTATTCGCTGCATTCAGACCACAGACAACAAGGGAAGCGATGTCACTCACCGCCGCTCCTGGACAGAGGTACAGACACCACCTTCATGGCATGCACAGGGTTCCCGCGCTGGTCTTAAAAGTCTAAAATCCAGCAATCGGATTTATAAGGCCTAAAAAGGTCCCAAGTTTCAGCTATTAGGTCTAAAAAACGAGGTGCTAGGTCAAAAAAATTAGATTAGCTTGTCCTGCAAGGAAATCAGTCCACTATTTACGTGGAAATGAATCAAGCTGGAACCAAGAAAATGCCAATTCGCTGCCCCCGGGAGAAATTATTGGCGGACGAAGCTACGGCAGGATGACAAAAAGCTATCATATGGTGTCGCGAATAGGTAAAAAATTATATCCAAAGAGGTCTAAAAAAAGGTCTAAAAAGGTCTTAAATTTGACTTGTTGACACTTGTAGGAACCCTGCATGGAAGTGTTGACCACAACACACTTAGTCAGTCATGTGGTTCTGCAGAGCCCCTTCCAGGGTTGGCTTGTTTTGTGCGACCATGCCAAACTTATACTGACCCCCAGTAGGGAGTGCTGGAAGGGGGCAGTCTAATTCCTGGTACCAGGAGGAGGTCTGTTGCCTGGTCATACCATACTGTAGCATTCTGTGGGTGACTGTATGTATGGCTCATTTTTACCATGGTTATTGTGGATCACACACACACAAACACACACACACACACACACACACACACACAAGCACACACACACTGGGGCGGCTGTGGTGCAGGAGGTAGAGCCAGCGTTTTATGATCGCAAGGTTGGCAGATCTGCGGTTCGAGCCCCGGCTGGCCGCATGTCGAAGTGTCCTTGGGCAAGATACTGAACCCCAAATTGCTCCCAGTGAGCGGGCCGGCGCCTTGCATGGTAGCTTGTCGCCATTGGTGTGTGAATGTGTGTGTGAATGGGTGAATGAGAGGCCATTGTAAAGCGCCTTGGAATAAGTCAGTCCATTTACCACATACACACACACATACACACACACACACACACACACACACACACCCTTCTTTTACTCTTTCATTAGTTGATATCGTGGGTTGCCTGTGTGTGTCACCAGCCCAGTCACAGCTGGGCTACAGTGAGTCCAGGGCTAGCCTCCAGCCCAGTATCGATTATTATGGGCTGTCCCGAAGGACTTCACAGCATTTTAGTGGCCTGACCTAAATCTGGAGTGGTGTAGTACATACAGTACTGAGACATCCTTGTGACTTGAGAGGAGGAAGCGTGATCAGAGCTCCAGCATGACGCTGCAGGACTGTTGCGTTGGCGGTTCCCTGTCTTCTCTCCAGCCAGCCTCACATCCAGAGATTCTGTCTCTTTCATTGAGGAAAAGCTCCAGTGACCCAGCCCAGCCCTGCTGCCGTGTCCTTGCCTGCTCCATGCAGCAGAGCTTGGTTAGCTGTTCCCAGCGGGCTCCACCGCACCCTCCCCGACCAGGGCGCACATCTAAAACCTGGCTCTGCCTCACACACGTTTATTGATAGGCTGGATTATAATTAGCCTCATGTCACTGCTGTGGTGATCTCATCATCTCGAGTATACTACACTATAAACCCAGTTCACTAGTGGCTTTTAAGTGGCTTTGCCTTTTCTAAGTGGAACGCGGGCAATGCAACAGGCCCTGGCTTTCATAAAGGCTGGGCTTCTTTCTTTTTCTTTCTCCTCTTCCTCCTGCTCCTCCTGCCCCAGGTCTTCCCGCTCTCCGGTGGAAAAGTGGTGCATGATGTTGAGCCCTGTGTGTAATTAACCCAGGATCTCATAAAGAGGCGCTCTCGGCAGGGTGCGCACGGTGGGCCCAGAGCCCGTGCCAGCTCCTGTTGGGCGGCTGAAGGCGGGGCCCAGCTGTTTTCCATCACATCATTAGCATGCCAACGATGCCTGGGAATCCTGGACCCGCTGCACACACAGAGGGGTGCACTGTGCACCGGCGCCGGCACCATGGCAACACACTGACATACAGTATAGTACTGTACTTACTTAGGGTTGTTCTCTTTCTCCCCTTCTCTTCGCAGACGTTCACAGCCTGGTGTAACTCCCACCTGAGGAAAGCGGGGACCCAGATTGAGAACATCGAGGAGGACTTCCGGGACGGATTGAAGCTCATGTTGCTGTTGGAGGTCATATCAGGTGAACAGATCACACAGACCGATGGCCAATCATCTCTCACACACATGACTTAATGATCCATAGTCATATCAGTTAGACCATAGCAAATGGAAAGGAGGGGCACATAAGGTAGACAGCAATTTCTTACATGTCACATATTTGTATCAAGAATAGAAACAGATTTCTTACTTATGGAGGATATCATAGAGGTTTATCGCTTATGGGTAGAAAGGGAATATGTAGCCTCCAGTCTTGGTGCGTCCAGCTGGCAACTGGCAACAGTATCCCCCTGACCCTGTCTGTTTCCTGTCCAGGAGAGCGCTTGGCCAAACCAGAGAGAGGGAAGATGCGGGTCCACAAGATCTCCAATGTCAACAAAGCCCTATACTTCATCACCAGTAAAGGGGTGAAGTTGGTGTCCATTGGAGCAGAAGGTGAGTGAAGATCATCGTCGTGGCTGACGCTGCTGTCTGTATGTGCAGTACAGTATGCAGTGATACACATAATGCCATTTATACAATGGATAGAACGGATGTGGGGCGGCTGTGGCGCAGGAGGTTGAGCCGCCGTCTAATGATTGCAAGGTTGGCAGATCGGCGGTTCGAGCCCCGGCCGGCCACATGTCGAAGTGTCGTTGGGCAAGACACTGAACCCCAAAAATTGCTCCCAGTGAGCGGGCCGGCGCTTTGCATTGGTGTGTGAATGTGTGTGTGAATGGGTGAATGAAAGGCAGTTGTAAAGCGCTTTGGATAAAGGCGCTATATAAGTCAGTCCTTTTACCATTTACCATCCGGTCCATTGTCTCTATCGGTCAGTTTGCATTCCAGCCGTGCTGATATCCATGATATACGCATGGCTAACACATCTTTTCATATTACTCCGCGTTTATGTATATATTACCGTTATCGAAGTTACATTATTACCGTTGCTTAGCAACCGATAGACAACTGTTCAGCAGTGGATGAATACACTTAACAATAAAACATAGTTCCATTCAAATACATTAATTAAAAGTTTGTCTTCTCTTTCTTTTGTGAAATATTGATAGATAAATGTTAGGGATGTCCCGATCCCATTTTTTCACTACCGATACCGATACCGATACCTGGGCTTCAGGTATCTGCGATACCGATCCGATATTTGTATTTATTTTTTATCCCTGAATAAAAACAAATACTTCCCCAGTATAGTCCACAACAACAGTTGGCTTAAAGACTGCCAGCCTTTATTCAAGCAACAAAAACAGTACTCTGCAGTACTCAGTGACCAACTGGTTTAAAGTTAAAACAATTTAAACAGCAGCATTCAGCATTGTAGAAAAAAAAGAGTTACTGTCTGATTTCTAGTTTTAGTGCCTTCAGGTTTTTATTCTATTTATCTTCTCTTACAAATGCCAAATCAATTATAGGATCCTTTTTAAAAGTGTAGCATAGTGAGACCATAAACCAGTCGCAGAATCGAAGGGGTGTCAACAATATCTGGTTTTCGGTTTTTTTCATAACAGGCAACTTGAAGTTTTAAAGTACCCAGTCCTTATAATAAAAAACAGTTTAACGATCACTAAATACTTATAATCTGTGCATTGGATTCACTGTTCTCGTTTGCCGCAGGCTACCGGTAAGTGATAATGACTTGTAAACATACCTTCGTTTTAGGACGTGTTCAAAAGCAGTGTAGTTATGTGTTTTTAGCATGTCCATGTTCTCTCAACATGCTGTGATGTTATAAAAACGCAGTTAGTTCCTAGCTATGTACTACTGTTAGCCGCTAGCTGTTAGCAGCGTTTGTTGTTGTTTGATCAGTCACTTTTCTCCTGTCGCATTCCCATTCGGTGCACCAACATTCAAATACTCGTG
The DNA here is from genome assembly GCF_963989245.1 of Nansenia antarctica. Classification (NCBI taxonomy): domain Eukaryota; kingdom Metazoa; phylum Chordata; class Actinopteri; order Argentiniformes; family Microstomatidae; genus Nansenia; species Nansenia antarctica. The sequence goes on along the minus strand of NC_137674.1, from coordinate 25,690,050 downwards.
TCGTCTTGAATTGTTTTCCGATTTCAATGTATGACGTGTAACGATGGTCAAACAGCCAAACTTCTTTCATTTAATTCGTTTATTTGACCTGCAGAGAAGACATATAGAACACAATTCTTCTCTGGTCTGCTTGTGAATCCATTAAGCTGGCGGCCATTTTCTCGGTCCACCGTCTATGTACATTTCACATCAGGACAGTTTGTTCACAGAAAGAACACAAACTTCCCTCAAACATTACAAATAACAATTACAAACAACATGTGGAGCGACATACCTGCAGAGAAGACATATAGAACACAATTCTTCTCTGGTCTGCTTGTGAATCTGCACGTTCAAAACAACATACAATAAATGTTCTGTTTCACATCATCACAATACATCACAATACATGTAAAAACAAACAGCACAGTACTACACCAACATTTTCACCCTACATTACAAGATTCTCCATACAAACAACAAAACACGAGGAGCGTTTTACATGCGCACATACCCATTAAGCTGGCGGCCATTTTCTGACGCACCACCGCAAGTACGGCAACAAGAGAAGGACAAACGAACGTGCAGACCTGCAGTACACCCAAACTCCAAAGGGGGGCTCCAACAACAACCAGGGCTGCTCAAAGCACGGCGAAACTCATCTACATTCACCACAGCTAAACATACATTCCCAACTCTGTTACACCCGCATCATTTGAAAGCTTACCATCTGTAGTTTCAGACTATGTAAATAACCAAAAAATTACTTAAGCAAATGGTTTATGATTTCACCAGCTGGCATCATGACATTGTCAGACTCATTACAACAGGTAACAGGGGTGTAACAGGGGTGTTACAGGTGTAATCGTGCCTAACCACCCCGCTAGCCGTGCCGATATCCACGATATATACCACAGCTTCAAGTTCCATAACGCTTAATTAGCTGACGCTTCTTTCCAAAACGTACATTGCAGTGAGTGCATCCATTTGTCAGTATATACGGTCCCAGTGGGAATCAAACCCCCAACCTAAGCATTGTTAGTACCATGCTCTACCAACTGAGCCACAGAGGGCCTCCCACTGACCCATCTTGGGGGCAGTGTTGCCAGATTGGGCTACTATTCCAGCCCAATTGGGCTACTTATGATCACACTGGACGGTTTTTAGACTGTGATTAGGCTGGAAAACAATCCCATCTGGCAACACTGCTTGGGGGTGAAGGTCACGGTTTCGAATTCCAATACGTTATTACATTCCATCATATGACCTGATCAATTCTAATGAGACAATCATCAATGTCACACAATCAATTGAAACCATTTTACACTGTACGTGTGTATTCCCTCTTGTTGTCATGGCAGTACTGTGGACTGCTGTGGAGTTTAACGAGAGCCTTATTCCGGAGTGTGTTATTCAAGGTTGTGCTTTGTCGTGCATGTTCAGTGTACTGATGTAAGGATGAGAGCGTTAGAACTGCAGAGTCACGACCCATCTTCCGTCGTAGACTGAAGACCTCCATCTCTCCAGGTTACACTTTAACTGCTCCTCCTGAGACTTCTACTGCCCCCCCAGCACTGTGTCTCCTGAAGACACCTGCTTTTCCTCTGTGTCCCCTAAAACTTCTATTGCCCCCCTTGTACTGTTTCTCTGTTTCTCCAGTGTCTATATTTTTTTTTTTTAAAGGGCTAGGTTTAGAAGAAGGTGATAGAAGAAGGTTTTTTCCAGGCCTGAGCTAGATTACGGTACTCTTCCTGCTACGACTGGTGGATTGATGATTCACTTGCTTAGTCAAATGTATTGATTGTAAGTCGCTTTGGAATAAGGCGTCTGCTAAATGCCCAAAATGTAAATGTCAAATATAAAGCAGTACCGATTGGGGCTAAGGCTGCTCAGTGTTCAGCACAAATAACTGGGGATGACACCCTTCCTCCCTCTTCTGATCAGTGTGAACATGTTCCCTTTAGTCCCTGAGTCACCCAAAACTCCCTCTCCCTCTCCTTCCACAGAGGCCTGTGGTCTTTACTAGAGCTGTAACTGTGTGTGTGTGTGTGTGTGTGTGTGTGTGTGTGTGTGTAACTGTGTGTGTGTGTGTGTGTGTGTGTGTGTGTGTGTGTGTGTGTGTGTGTGTGCGGGCCTGCATGTGTGCGTGCCTACTGCCTGCATGCACACGTCTGCTCTGTCTGCTCTCTCTCAACCCAACTTTTTTCCTCAAAGTGTTTGTAAAAAAACATAAAAAATATGCTGGTCTTGTAAATCTTATAAACACAGAGGTGTGGGTCTGGCTGACACCTCCCCCACCCCCCCAGACTCACAGCTAAAGAGGTTAACCTCATCCTCAATGAATCTGACCTGATCTTCCTCCTGACGTCCCTGATAACTCTGTCTGATGTCTCCCTGAGTGCTCTGTCCCTGTTTCTCTCTCTCTTTCTGTTTTACATTCCCCCCCCCCCTCTCTCTCCCTCTCTCCTTGTATGTCTCCATCTCTCTGCCACACTCTTTCTCCCACTATTCCGCCCCCTCAAATTAGTCTCGCCCTCTTCCTGTCTCCATGTACAGTAACCATATAAGTATTTAAAAGTATTTGTCTAGCTATGTGTGTTGGTTTTCCCCTCCCTCTCTCTCTCTCTCTTTCTCTCTCTCTCCCTCTCTCTGTCTCTCTCTCTCTCTCCTTCTCTCACTGTCTCACTCTTCTTCTCTCTCTCTCTCTCTCTCTCTCTCCTACTCTTTCTCTCTCTCTCTCTCTCTCCTACTCTCTCTCTCTCTCGCTCTCTCTCTCCTTCTCTCACTGTCTCTCTCTCTCCTTCTCTCTCTCTCTCTCTCTCTCCTACTCTCTCTCCTTCTCTCTCTCTCTCTCTCTCCTCCTTCTCTCTCTCTCTTGGGGTTAATCCACACTGAAGCCAGAATAAAAGGTCCTAAACCAGACCAGCATTCCAGACAGATTAGCCGATGTGGAATCCCCTCTTGGACGCACGGCCCTGCTGCTGCCCGCCTCCCAGGGTGGTTGTAGGAGGGGGGTAGGGGCAGAGCGGGGGTCAGGGGGACACGGCCAGGGAGGCAGGCTAGCAGGCTGGAGTTGGGGGAGGCAGAGGGCCATATGACAGGGGGGGTGGGGGCATGAGGGTTTCAAATAGAATTAGCAGGATTTGCGTCCCTCCACCAGTTTGATCTGTCATGATCCATAATGTGACTATAGACTATATTTACGTGTGGGCTAACCTGTATGTATGATACATAATGTACATTCTGATTCTAATGTACAAAATGTACATTCTGATTCTAATGTACATTCTGATTCTAATGTACATAATGTACATTCTGATTCTAATGTACATAATGTACATTCTGATTCTAATGTACATAATGTACATTCTGATTCTAATGTACATAATGTACATTCTGCCTCAGCATTAAAACCTCTAAGTCCCCCTAACCATCCATCCATCCATTTCTATGTGTTAGGGTGTTCAGACGTACAGTTGATACATTTATGACATTGACAGTTGGGTTCCAGTTCAGTGACTCCTGTGTGACCTCTGTGTCTTATGGGATTAGTGTAAGAAACTAATGGTTATTGACGGAAGGACAAACACAGTGACCTGCTGAAGGGGATGAACAACAGTGGAATTGGAACACACAAACAACCAGACAGCACCTTTGTGGCTAAGCTATTCGGTTGTTAAGTCGTGACGTGTTTCCGGGTCCAACGTTGGCTGAGGCGCTCTCTTCGAAATGCCGCAGTATTAATAATAATAATTCATTATATTTGTATATCGCTTTTCCGAGGCTCAAAGACGCTGACAATATGGGAAAAACGGGAAGGTGCTGTGTCCCTTGTTGTATGAATAGATCCGAGTCTAAAAAACGATCGAACTGTCATTCTACCGCTTTAGTACACTGGTACTCTGGTGCAGGGAATTTCTGGTTTGGACCCGGTAAATTGTTAACGTCGCGACTTAACAATCGAATTGATTGATTGTTTGATGGATCCAAGCTTTAATGATGAAGTGATTGAGTATTTCACCAATAATAATAATAATAATAATAATAACATAATAACATACATAATAACATAATAAAAACAACATAATAATAATCTTGACAAGACTACAGTATAGACGTTTTCTCATAAGCATAGTTTTATTTCTGTAAACATAGCTAAACAAATTCTATTTTAACAGAAACTGTCAAAGGGAATTGTATTTCCTTGTCCTCTGTGGAACACACAGATGGCTTAAAGTGAACTCCCTGTGACCTTTGACCCTTGTGTCTTCTTTCCTGCAGAGATTGTCGATGGTAATGCAAAGATGACCCTGGGAATGATCTGGACCATAATTCTTCGCTTTGCCATCCAAGACATTTCTGTGGAAGGTACTGTGGAATGTATTCCTTTGCTTTTTTCCCCTAATTTGGACTCAAGAGGGCAGATCATGTTGGCCATTGGATATTAATCTAGTGGGACAATCACATTTTACTATTGTGATGAAAAAGGATGTTAATTTTGTATGCTTGTTTCTTTGTTTGACTCGAATAGCTGACTTTTAATTAGAATGGCAGAAGTGATTTGTATTGGTAGCAGGTTTTGATTTGATTATACCAACTGACAATCATGCTTCCATCCTTCCTCCTATGGAGACATGAGTGCCTGAAATGTTTGAGATATCGTGAGCTTAGAATTATAAGGTTCTCCGTTTAGGGTAGTTCAGAGATATTGAGCGTCAAAGTTTTTACATTCCATTATGTTTTGTGAGATGGAACCTTTGTATTTTATGAATTACTAACTCAAAAATCTCAACATTTAAAAAATAACACCACACAGGCATTAATAAACACCTAATGGATCAGATTATGTAAAAAACTCAATTTTGACCCAAAATTGAGATAGCACCTTATAATTCTAACGTCACGAACTGCTAATGTGATTAATCAAATGGACAAACACTCAAAATGTAAAAATAAATAAAAATAAAATAAAAAAAGAACCAGTCATCCCCACTACCCCCCTATACAGTTTCTCTACTGTAAATACAAATAATTAAAAATTAATTATTCCTTCTTCTAACACTGTCATTGCCAATGGCCCCTGGCCTCCTAGTATAAATTAGTTTTATGATGACTGATGGATAAATGACATCACTTACTTGTATGTATTTTAATGTATTTGTTGGAAGTCGCTTTTGGATAAAGGCGTCCAATATTGGCTAAATGCCCCAAATGTCAAAATGTCAAAATGTGTTTGAAAAATTCGAGTTTCACCAACTTGTTATTGATTATTTTTCTCACCACTTCTTCCTACAGAAACCTCAGCCAAAGAAGGCCTTCTACTGTGGTGCCAGAGGAAAACTGCACCCTACAAAAACGTCAACATTCAAAACTTTCACATTAGGTAAGACTTCACGACTCACAAGCAATGTGAGAAACTTTTACGAGGCGATACGATTTGAATATACCAAGAGTTAAACGGCAGTTGACGGCAGTTAAAATAGATAGCTGTAGAGTAGCTCACACAGGAGGAGCAGCCGCTTCAAACCACACTAATGGGGAACAGAGCTGTTGTGAATGCAGACAGAACCCAACAGAGAACAGACAACATGACCAAACAGTCTGCTGTACATACCAGACTGCTTGTGTAGGAGAGGAGGTGGGTGCAATGACGAACGTTCAGTTGTAGAACGGTCCCTCAACTCGTAAAAACCAAAATACCTTACATTTCATACCCCCGTAGTTAGCAATGGAGTGTCTAGTTAGACTAGGTTGACTCTATGTTTTGACTTCTTTAGACTTTCTTCAGAACAGGGACAGGGACAGGGTATCTGATGTGGGTGAAAGCTGAGGTGGGAGGAAGAAAGGAAGGGGGGGGGGGGTTATTCCAGGATAATGGAAAATGAGAGGTCTCGTTTTCCTCCAGAGGGGGGGGGGGGGGATTTGGGTGTTGGGATACTCCTTTGATGTGGAGTTCTGGGAGATGATGGCATTGATTTCAGGCTGGAGATGAGAGGAGGTCATCAAAGAGTTGAGAGAACAATGACCTCCTTATTGCTCTGTTCCGTCTCTTCCCCTGACCTTGGAGCGACAGTAGCCGTGGTTACCATGGAACTCCATTGTCGTCCCATCTGGCTTTATGAACTGAAAGCCATGGCTTCCCCGGGTCACGTCAACAATGTGTTCTGTGACGTGCATCAGAGCTCGCCTTAGCTGTGATGTATTACGCTTAATTAATGAAGACTTGTGGTGCCACGGGACTGCTGATATATATAACCTTTGACCCCAATTAGGCTCTCTGAGTGGAAGGTTCTGACATGGTAACACCCCAGAGATAGGAGATAGGAGGACAGATGGCACCGAGCCCAATCGACAGATATGTGGAGAGAAAAGGCCCTTGATCAAAAGATATTTATTATTTATGTGCAGCTATAATTCCCCTCTCTCATTGTGTCTCTCGTTGGCCTCTCCTTCTCTGCCGCCCTGCTGCTGTGTTCTTTGGGGCGTCTGTGGCGCAGGAGGTAGAGTCGCCGTCTAATGATCACAAGGTTGGCAGGTCGGCGGTTCGAGCCCCGGCTGGCCACATGTCGAAGTGTCCTTGGGCAAGACACTGAACCCCAAAATTGCTCCCAGTGAGCGGGCCGGCGCCTTGCATTGCCGCCATTGGTGTGTGAATGTGTGTGTGAATGGGTGAATGAGAGGCCGTTGTAAAGAGCTTTGGAGCAGCAAAAAAGGCGCTATATAAGTGCAGTCCATTTACCATTTCTTTCTCTCTCAGCTGGAAAGACGGATTGGGATTCTGTGCACTCATTCATAGACACCGTCCAGAGCTCATTGACTATGGGAAGCTGCGTAAGGTGAGTGTGTCATGATGCCATCACCTCAGCAGCTCTGACACTAAGAGATCCAGAGATATATACAGTACAGTCTACACTTAACAACACTTAAACACTGACATGGTGGCAACGGTCCTCTGTCTCTCTCTGTGTTGTCCTTGTTCACAGGATGACCCCATGACCAACCTGAACACAGCCTTCGACGTGGCAGAGAAGTACCTGGACATCCCCAAGATGCTGGATGCTGAGGGTAAGCAGAGGAAGGGTGGTGGCAAAGGAGGAGAGATGAGATCGACGAGTGAAGACTTCATCGCATCTTGTCTGTCTATTCATTTGATATAATGTAAACTTGTGAGCTTAGAATTATAAGGTTCTATCTCCGTTTAGGGTAGTTCAGAGATATTGAGCCTCAAAGTTTTTACATTCCATTATGTTTTGTGAGATGGAATCTTTGTTTTTACATACAATTACTAACTCAAAAATGTCAACATTTTAAAGATAACATCACACAGGCATTAATAAACACCTAATGGATCAGATTATGTAAAAAAAACTTAATTTTGACCAAAAATGGAGATAGATAGATTTTTAAAATTTTGTTTTTCTGATTTTATCCCTTTTTCACCCAATTTAGTATCCAATTGCACCCAACCTAGTATCCAATTATCCCCTGCCTATTGCGTAGGATCCGCCGCACGACCCCGTGGCCGGCAGCCCAGAGGAGAGAGCCAGGCAGACTAGCTGTCTGGCTCCTCGAGCCCAACACCGTTATTCCGGCACCCCGGGGGCGGTGTTGCGCGACGGATCCTTGTCCGGAAATAGTCCTATACCCCCCTTGGGAGCGGCCGCTCAATATGCCGCTCCCTGTGGGCCCCGGCCATATCCGGGTCTGGCGAGACCGGGATTCGATCCCAGTCCCCGGTGGGCAGCTTGCACCAGAGACTGATGCTTAGACCGCTGCGCCACCGCGGGGCTTAGAACCTTATAATTCTAACGTCACAAACTGTAGCCATTCATGTTTTTTTTCAGCAGTATTATTTATGTTTTTACTCAGTTCCACAGGTGTTGTTGATTTCAGATAACTTCTCGAGGCTTCAGGGAACTCAAACCAAACTCTGTCTGGCCCTCTCGTTTAGTTTAAGGAAGCTCACAGAATTATAGTTTTTTCTTTGACAGTTATAGTCAGGCCAGTCCCTCTGCCCCACATTAAATGAGTTAGCACTGCACCTAAATATAGACATATAATATACTGTGTGTGTGTGTGTGTGTGTGTGTGTGTGTGTGTGTGTGTGTGTGTGTGTGTGTGTGTGTGTGTGTCTGTGTGAGTGTGTGTGTGTGAGAGAGAGAGAGAGAGAGAGAGAGAGAGAGAGAGAGAGAGAGAGAGAGAGAGAGAGAGAGAGAGAGAGAGAGAGAGAGAGAGTTTATTGAATTTGTGTTAGTCAAGCATGTCTGGTGTGTGACTCAAGTATTGAGTATGGTATTTTTCCTCCCTGGATGTCGTCAGTCTGTTTTCATATTTAATTCAATGGGCCATGAGTCTCATGAGTTGTTTTTGTTCAAGTACTGTAGACACAAGACAAGTGTAGAGCAGAACATTGCATTGATTCCAGTGATGAAAGAGATACCTCTCATTTCATTCATTCCTATACCGTGAGTTTAGAATTATAAGGTTCTAGAATCTCCGTCTAGGGTAGTTCAGAGATATTGAGCGTCAACGTTTTTACATTCCATTATGTTTTGTGAGATGGAACCTTTGTATTTTATTAATTACTAACTCAAAACAGGCATTAATAAACACCTAATGGATGAGATTATGTAAAGAACTCAATTTTGACCAAAAATGGAGATAGAACCTTCTAGAATTCTAACGTCACGATACGCTGAACACAACACACAACACATCTGGGTAATGTATCTGAAGGGTGAAAACATCCACATCCTTTGTCTGTACTGTTTAACATGACGACTCGTACACCCCCCTTCCCCCCCCCCCCGACCTCCTCCTCTCTCCCCACAGACATCGTGGGCACGGCCCGCCCAGATGAGAAGGCCATCATGACCTACGTCTCTAGCTTCTACCATGCCTTCTCAGGCGCCCAGAAGGTATCCCAGGATGCCTTGTAACATCTCTCTCTCCCCCTCCGCTCCCTTCCTGTGGTTACTGCTCCTCTTGTTTCCTAACAGTCCCCTTCTCTCTCTGCAGTGCACAGCCTCGCCCCCAGGGGTCACTCTCCTCCTCTTTCCGCATGGTTCACACCACCGCCAACTGCATGATGGGAAAATACGCTGCACTTATGACAATGGGCACAAGCAATTCTCCAGTCAACCACAATCCCAATCTGATCGACTTTGATTATTGTCCTTTTATTGGCACTTAGTGAGTCTTTTCTCCTGTGTGGGTCTTTAGCGGACCCTCTTAGTCTATTCGGGGGATATTTGTTAACATAGTTGGAATGGTAATGGAATAGATAGAATAGAATTCTAGAATTCTAAATAGATAGTAATGGAATAGATAGAATAGAATAGAATAGAATTCTATAGAATATAATTATAATGTGCTGCAGTGCTGAAAGCAGCAGAATTCACAGCGTAGATGACTACTTAAAAAAAAGGCTGTCACAAAAAGTTGGAAAACTATATTCGTGTTCGTTCATGAACATTGTGGTTTTTGAGTGGGTGGTGTTGGTCTTGGATCTCCAAGATGTAACATTTGTGTGACAGTTTCAACAGTAGATGTAGACGGATGTTGTTGTTGTTGTACCTTAGTTTCACAGCTTTCTTTGAGCACTATGTAGGTCTCCTTGCATGTCGAAACATAAGACAGGAAAATAAAAAAACCTCAGTAGGTATTTCATTTATTCTACGACGGCTGACAAGAAACGAAGCTGCCAATGAGAGAGTGGGTTATATAAGGTCTCATTTCATTGGATAGGACCAGAACAAGAGAGCACATTGCAGAACAGCTGTGTTTGAGAATCGGTTGGAAAAAGATGTCTCTAAGATGTTTATAATTGGAAGGAGGAAGCGTACATACACTGTGTGCCTTCCTTAAGTTAAATTGGCCGAAACAAACATTGCCAGCGAGGATGAAAGCCCTCGAAAATATGAAAGGTGTGAGAGAGCCCCTCTACCCTTCCTGACTGGAGATCTGCTCGTTGCCCATTGACACCTTCCTGGTGATTGTGCCCCCTACTGCCCCCTACTGGCCTTTGGTCTTTGCACACTTTTACTCTGCGCTTCTCTCTCTCTCTCTCTCTCTCTCTCTCTCTCTCTCTCTCTCTCCCTCTCCCCTTCCCTCTGTTCCCTGGGCAGATATCATTAGCACCTTGAGGCCAGATGAGAAGGCCATCATGACTTATGTGTCGTGTTACTACCACGCGTTCTCAGGCAAGCAGAAGGTGAGCCTCTCCTCTCCTCTAGACCTACACCACCTTCACCATTGTCCCCCCAGACAAACCCTTCACCCTGGGCAACTGCAGAAAGCCGTCTATCTATAGAGGCTTTGCCAGTTAGTGAACAGCCTTACTGTGACCCCCCTCTCAGGGTTCCCGCGCTGGTCTTAAAAAGCCTTAAAGTCTACAATCCAGCAATCCGATTTATAAGGCCTAAAAAGGTTATAAATTCCAGCTATTCGGTCTAAAAATTAGGTGCTAGGTATTAAAAATGAGATTAGCGTATCCTGCAACGGAATCAGTCCGACCACATCTATTTAGGCGGAAATGAATCAAGCTGGAACCCCAAAAATGCCAATTCTTGCCAAGCCTTTTTTGTCTGTATGGCAGTGAAATCCCTAATTTCATCACCTCGAGGATGACAAAAAGCTATCATATGGTGTCGCGAATAGGTCTAAAATTATATTCAAAGAGGTCTAAAAAGGGTCTAAAAAGGTCTTAAATGTGACTTGTTGAAACTTGTAGGAACCCTGCCCTCTGTTTCCAGCCAACAGTCCCTCTCCCGTTGTAATGGGAATTTGCCTTGTGTGACACTTTGATGTCATAGGCTGGCTCCCGATCACTAGCTACAAGCTTCTCTCATTACCTATGACTCAACACCTTCTCACACACACACTCACACTCTCACACACACACACACACACACACACACACACACACACATACACACACACAAACACACAGGCTCACACACACACACACACCCAACACACACACACACACACACACACACTGTCACACACACAGGCTCACGCATGCACACACTGTCACACACACACACACACACACACACACACACATTTCTGCAGTCAGTTAGACATTTTCAACGTTTTGTTTTCATGCAGTAGACTTTCAGAGACAAAAGACAAGTCCTGCAAACCTTCCAGCAGCTCAGAATAACGGAGGCTATCGCTCCTCTTACACACAATACATCCCTTAAGTCTCTGGTGGTGCTTAAGTCTTTATTAGGATCCGTTCTCTAATGGAGTTAATGACCCTGTGGTGTCTGAGAAGCTGCTTTCGGTTGGCACGGTTTTTATGAGGCTGAATAGTCTGGCGTTAAGAGGCAGCAGGATGTAGATGGATTGCGGCAACACCTCCAGGTAATTCCTCAAATGGAAGACGCAAGGTCAGGAATCTCCTTAGGAACACAATCTCTCCATCACTACCTCATCCCTCCATCACTACCTCATCGGTTACATCTGGCCACCCACGCTGCCGAATTCCAACGTGTTATTTCATCATGCAGGAACTTTCGAGCTTTCGAGTCCAAATAAGCATTGTTAACGGCTTGTACAGTAAGATAGAGTCTGCCTGTCACGCTCCTATCCACAGACATCAGCCCAGCTGGCAGAGAGAAAGCCCAGTACAGGGTCCAGCTGGGTGTCCTGTGGTCCTCTCTGACTGGTCCTCTCTCTCTCTCTCTCTCTCTCTCCCTCTCTCTCTCTCTCTCTCCTCTCTCTCCTCTCTCTCTCTCTCTCCCTCTCTCTCTCTCCTCCTCTCTCTCTCCCTCTCTCTCTCTACCTCTTTCTCTCTCTCTCTCTCTCTCCCTCTCTCTCTCTCTCCCTCACCCTCTCTCTCCCTCTCTCTCTCTCTCTCTCTCTCTCTCTCTCTCTCTCTCTCTCTCTCTCTCTCTCTCTCTCTCTCTCTCTCTCTCTCCCTCCCTCCCTCTATCGGCCCAGCTGGCAGAGAGAAAGCCCAGGGTAAGTCCAGCTGGGTGTCCTGTCCTCTCTGACTGGTCCAAACGGTGTAAGAAGCCTCTAAAAAGCCTTGACTGTCAGAGCCGTCCAGTAAACAGGCCCAGCATGCAATCTGAATCTTTGCTCATGGAAGCGCGACCTGGACATCCTGGCTTGTCCTTTTAAGGAAGGCAAGCTCCTAGCCGCTCCTCTGGGCCCCTGGGCATGCCTGTGAGACACAGCCAAGTTTCCCTCGCGGTCGGTCCTTAACAAAGGAGACCGGAACCTTCTCTCGTCTCCTCTCTGTGAGCGTGAGGGAGATGCCACTCTTGTGAGAGATGGGAGGCGGCGAGATCCAGGCAGGTCTTTCTATGGTCATGACCCTTCCCCCCCCACCCCCACCCCCTCGCGAAATGTGAAGAAAAAACAACCACTTCTATAAGGATGTCCAGAGATTTAAGGCCTTGCCGTTCGTAATCCCCGTTATTGAGGGGTTATACGTTCTGTGAGTCAGTAAGTGTAGAGTACTTGTACAAAGTAAGGGGTTTTCCCTTCCCTTCCAACACAGAGGGACATTACTTTATTGTTCAGACGTACAGTATATCTGCTGTTCTTAACGTAGTTAACGGGAAAGCTTCTATGTTACATTTGGCACAACACAACAAATGTACATGGTCGAAAAATGCACACCTTTTTGCGCATGTTGCCTCTACCCTTTCTTGCTGAAATATCTCCTGTTTCTTACCTGTGCTACTGTTTTTTTAGGAATAAATATGTCTCTTTCTGATGCAGCTATTTTGTGCAGTGCAATATTTCCATGTATAGGGATTTAATTCGCTGAAGTACTGTAAATTGGGAGTGGGACAATATATCTTGAACCCACATACATAATTAAGTAAAACTGTGTTGAGGTTAATGTGGGAGCCTAACTGCCACTTCCCCCATGCATTGCCAGTTTAGTGACAAAGATAGCAAGGGCATGTCATTAAAATGCTGCGTAAGTATTTTCAGCTCTGCACTGTGTAGGTAGGGAGGCAACAATGACACTTCTATAAAAAGACAGTTGTGCAGAGAGGCAAGGTGCCCCAGGACATCCATACACAAACATACTGTACTCTGCACTCACACCTAGGGACAGGTATGTGTCCGATCTCTCCTTGGCTGTGCCCGAGTCCTCTCTGGGTCTTCCCTTCCTGCTAGAGAAAGAAGCCATACAACATCACCTACAATATCAAGGATGTAAAATCTTGCTAGACGACACAGCCCCACTATTGTATTCTATTATACTATTATACTCTCTGATGGCTCTGAAGCTACAGTCTCAGAAGTACAGACTCATAAATCATCAGATCTCTTTAATACGGTTTGATTTATAATGTATTATTATTATTTATTTATATAAACACACACACACACACACACACACACACACACACACACACACACACACACACACACACACACTGTCACACACACACAGGCTCATGCACACACACACAGGCTCATGCACACACACACACACACACACACACACACACACACACACACACACACACACACACACACTCTTTAATATGGTTTTATTTATAATCTCTGCGATAACTGCATTTAGTACGTCCTCTCGCCATCATGCCATGCTGTTTCCCGTCGGCTGCGGCTCTCGTGGTAATGACTGTCCCTCCCTCCCCCAGGCAGAGACTGCGGCCAACCGGATCTGCAAGGTGTTGGCTGTCAACCAGGAGAACGAACAGCTGATGGAGGACTACGAGAAGCTGGCCAGCGATGTGAGCACTCCCCTCTGTTCCCCTAATGGTCCTGCACCGTTTCCTCTCCCTCCCTCTCTCTCCCTCTCTCCCTCTATCTCCCCACTGCTCCCCTCGCCTCCCAACCTGGGAAAGCCTTGTTGCTTTCTCTGTGTAGAATCAGAGACTACAGCTTGTTGCGCTACACAGGTAGACCAAACCAACCGTTTAGGGTCACTTTGTTGTAACCCCAGATATCAGACATATGCACCCAAGCATTATACACTACATTCGAATATGAGTATATAGTTGGCTAACAAAGTGTCTCACTCTCGATCTCTCCACCTTTCTCATCGTGTTAACGTTATCCTGATTGTTACCTTTTCCCTTGCTCGCTATGCCTCTCTACCTGCACTCTCCTCTCACCCTCTACCCTCTACCCCTACCATCTCTTCTCCTCATCCTCTGACTCCTCAACCACCACCACCCCTCCTGCTGCCTCCTTCCTTTCCTCCCCCCTCCTTCCTTCCTTCCCTCCCTCCCTCCCTCCCCACACTCAGCTGCTGGAGTGGATCCGCCGCACCATCCCCTGGCTGGAGAACCGTGTCCCGGAGAACACCAT
>NC_137674.1:25603261-25670761 GCF_963989245.1 Nansenia antarctica | reverse complement strand
GCACTTTCCCGTTTTCCCATATTGTCAGCATCTTTGAGCCTCGGAAAAGCGCTATACAAATATAATGAATTATTATTATTACTGCGGCATTTCGAAGAGAGCGCCTCAGCCAACGTTGGACCCGGAAACACGTCACGACTTAACAACCGAATACAATCCAATCAAATATATACAGACATATATAGTGCAGTACTGGGACTCAGACTGTATTGACTCCTCTGTTAACATTGCCTTATTGTCTTAGCTCCTGCACTTTCCAGGGTATCCGCGGTGTCTTGAAAAGTATTAACAGTTGATCAATCAATTCTGGGAAAATCAAGACCCTTAATAAGTATTAAGAAGTATTATCACGATTTTATGAGGTCTTGAATTTTGTTGGTATTTTTCTGAATTAGACTCTGTCCAAAGAGGTTGAGTCCTAAAAACTTTTAGTAAAAGTTCATTAGTTTTATTAAAAAACAAAGATGAACCGGAAATTCTGTTGTATGATAGTGGTCTAGTCTATTGCAAACTAAAACTGTTAAGTTAAAGGTGTCACTGATGTAAACGGTTACAGCTCGAAGTGGCGGTGAGGTCTGGAAAAATATTGACAACGTCTTTAAAAAGTCTTAGAAAGGTATTGAAATTAACCTCAAGATTCCTGTATATACCCTGCTTTCCCCCTCGTCTTTCCTTCATTACTAAATGTGACAGCAGCTGGTGAAACCGGGAACAAGTGGGCAACCAATCAAAATGTTCAGACTTTTATTCAGACAAAATTTAAATAAATGTCAGCCGTTGTTGAAAATCAATGACACACTCGCTAGTCAAGCCAAAACAACACAATGCAATGGATTCGGTGAGTAATCCCCACTACTCTACACTAATGAGGTAGTAGTGGGGATTACTCACCGAATCCATTGCACTCGCTATCCATTGCATAGCGAGTGTGTCATTGATTTTCAACAACGCTGACATTTATTTCCATTTTTCAGAATAAAAGTCTGAATGGTCCGTCGGTTGGCGACTTCCCGGTTTCACCAGCTGCTGTCACATATTTGAATGAATGAATGAATGAATGAATGAATGGACTTTATTGTCATTGCTACAGTACAGGTACCAAACAACGAAATTTAGGAGGGGTCATACAGTATGCCTGACATAGTATATTGATATATACTATCTAGATATATATATATATACTGTATATATATCTATATATATATACAGGTATATAACTATATATATATGTTATGGTACATGTGGGAAAACTAGGGTTAGGGTTGGGTGCTATGGTGCTAGGGTTAGGGTTAGGGTTAGGGTTAGGGTTAGACATGCCAGCATGTACCAAATCAACGTAGCACCTAACCCTAACCCTAGTTTTCCCACATGTACCGTATTCCCACATGTACCGTATTCCCACATGTACCGTATTCCCATATGTACCGTAACATATATATAACAATATCTGTTTGAACCACTCCCCCCTCCCTCCCCCCCAGGTCAGACAGCTGGTGCCAGCGCGTGACCAGGCCCTGATCGAGGAGCACGCTCGACAGCAGAACAACGAGCGTCTGCGCAGACAGTTTGCCAACCAGGCCAACGTGATTGGACCCTGGATCCAGACCAAGATGGAGGTGGGTCCAGGCAGAGACGACCATTACAGGGTTCCCGCACTGGTCTTAAAAAGCCTAAAAAAAGTCTAAAATCCAGCAATCCAATTTCTAAGGCCTAAAAAGGTATCAGATTTCAGTTATTCTGTCTACAGATTAGGTGCTAGGTCTTAAAAATGAGATCCTGCAAGGAAATCAGTCCGACCACATCTATTTACGCGGAAATTAATCAAGCAGGAACCCAAAAAATGCCCATTCGCTTCCTTTTTTGTCTGTATGGCAGTGAAATCCCTAATTTCATCACCTCGAGGATGACAGAAAGCTATCATATGGTGTCGCGAATAGGTCTAAAACTATATTCAAAAAGGCCTAAAAAAAGGTCTAAAAAGGTCTTAAATTTGACTTGTTGAAACTTGTAGGAACCCTGCATTAGAAACTCACTGGCACTGACACCACTGGTCCATTAAAGGGCTCATGATGATGATGATGATGATGATGATGATGATGATGATGATGATCAGATTACTATTATGTGCTATGCAATCCGCGTCAAGATCATCTCAGCTCATCTTTTTCGGCAACCGACCAAATGTTCAGACTTTTATTCGGAAAAATATAAATAATAAAAGTCTGATTGACATTTTGACCGGTTGCCGCCTTATTCCCGCTTTCACCAGCTGCTGTCACATATCTACTGTCATGCCAGTACAGTAGTTTCACAATCCAAATTAAAATATACACTCCACCCTACCCAGTTGGTTGTTAATGACCCCCCCCCCACCCCTCCTCTGTGTTTCTGCAGGAGATTGGCCGTATCTCCATTGAGATGCACGGGACCCTGGAGGACCAGCTGACCCACCTGCGCCAGTATGAGAAGAGCATCATCAACTACAAGCCAAAGATCGACCAGCTGGAGGGAGACCACCAGCTCATTCAGGAAGCTCTCATCTTCGACAACAAGCACACCAACTATACCATGGAGGTGAGGCAACGCTACGTTCTACAAACAAGCAATATTCAGCATCAGTGGCGGACTCAGGCTGTTTGAAGGGCAGGGTGAAAAAAAAAAAAGGGCACCTACTGCACAACATGGAACCCCCCATCAGTGCACATGGTCAAGTTTAGACCATTGGAAGGGCAGCCAATAGGGCACATCCTCTAATTTTGCCACTCAAACGGGCACTTTAGTGCGACGTTTTTCAACTGTGGGGGCACATGCTCAAGTTTAGACCATTGGAGGGGCACCAATAGGGCACGCCCTCTAATTTTCGCCACTCAAAAGGGCACTTAAGCGAGACGTTTTTTCAACCAGGGTCGCCCCCCCCCCCCCCCTGTGTCCGCCAGTGTTCAGCATATTTGGGGAGAAAATGAACATTTGGACTCATTCTGTCATCTTTTTTCTTCTTCTTCTTTCTTTCTTTCTCTTCCTCCCTCTGTTTTCTCCACAGCACATCCGGGTGGGCTGGGAGCAGCTCCTCACCACCATTGCCCGGACCATCAACGAGATCGAGAACCAGGTGCTGACGCGGGACGCCAAGGGGATCAGCCAGGAGCAGATGAACGAGTTCCGGGCCTCCTTCAACCACTTCGACAGGGTCAGTTTCACAGGGAAAAGGACAATGACGAGAGCTGTCTGGCTCTAGATAGTTGTGTTTTCACTGTACTATATGGAAGCAATTTATCACGAGAGGAAGGGGGTTGTGGACTCATTCACCACTGGTACCCCCAGGGTTGTGGCACGAGGCGAAGCCGAGTAGGAAAACCCTGTACAGTGGTAAATGAGTCCACAACAGTGGAGACAGTTATTGTATAATTACTTACAGGGATGAGGTCTACTCATCATTGATAAATGAATGTATTTTCTGCATATTTAGACAACGTCATCAGCAAAGCAAGGAGGTTGAGGTGAGAATAGATTGTTGTGGGTATTCGACCGTGTTTGTACTGTCACACTGACCCTAGTGTGACTAACAGGAATCCTTCAACAAGATGAGTTCTGGAGTATGTGTGTGTTTCTGGGTGTCATGTAGTTTACCCATGATCCTTTTTAGGAGCGACTGAGACGGTTTGCTAACTTAACTAAGTGATAACAGTGGTGTTTGTTAATCAAATGAAGTGTACAGCCATTGTAGATTGTAGCCACAGATATGTATCCTCCATTGAGTGCAAACCTCAACACACTCTCCCAAACTACCTGCCACCCCCTGTGCACTCACCCCGTCCCCAGAGAGCAGTGTTTACATGAAGAGCTCAGAGTCTCAGGAACAGCACCAATTATGGATGAGTTTTGATTTAGCTCAACCCCCCTCCACCCCCCCCCCCTTCCCACCCACAGCTGCCCATCCCGCCTCCCCCGAGGTTCCATTACCTCATACATTTTTCCAAAGCTACCCATTGTTAATCAATACCTGCAGTCTATAGCTGAGCTAGCGCTGTTTTTTATCGAGGCAGCATTTAGCTCTTCGTGAGCCTAGAATTATAAGGTTCTATATCCGTTTAGGGCAGTTCAGAGATATTGAGTTTTTTACATTCCATTATGTTTTGTGAGATGGAACCCTTGTATTTTATTAATTTCTAACAACAACAAAAAATCAACATTTTAAAAATAACACCACACAGGCATTAATAAACACCTAATGGATCAGATTATGTAAAAAACTAAATTTTGACCAAAAATTGAGATAGAACCTTATAATTCTAACGTCACGTCTTTGTAAGAGGGGGATGAGGCCTTGAGGTTTGCTCTCTGATATGGTCTATCGGATACGAGGGAAGGAATATATGTAACCATCGATGATGTGTGAATAACCCCTCACCACCACAAGGCCCTGTAGTCTGCCTGCCACACCACTGCACCTTAACGCCCCTGAATGCCCTGGCACAGCACAGCAGCCACGCTGCCAACGTGTGTGTGCCCACCTCCACCTCCACCTGCAAGATCCTAACGTTTGTGCACTTGTGTTCTCTGTTGTTCTCTTGTGCATGATCCCCCCCCCACCCCCCCACTCCTGTCCCTCGTCCCTCCCCTCTGCATGACACACGTCCTCCCCTCCCCCTATCGACCTGCCCTCTTCACTGCCCCCTCCCTCCCTCACTGAAACCCCCCCACCCTCCCTCCCCGTGTGTGTGCGCTGCATGCCCTGTGACCCACGACGCCTCCCCGCCTGGCACTGGCCGCCCCACCACGCCCACCCCCCCAGGACCACTCGGGCACTCTGGGCGCTGAGGAGTTCAAGGCCTGCCTGATCAGTCTGGGCTTCGATATCGCCAATGATGCACAGGTACTTACCACAGCCTCCCCCAGTAGGAGGAACCAGGGTTTAACAATGTTGTTTTCTTTTTGTTTTGTACTTTTCTTCTGTACACCCTACCCCCCCTCTATCCCCCCTCTTACTTGCCACTTTTTAAAAATCCTCCTATGTTTACATTTACTTCCTGTTATCTTGCCAAATATCTCTCCTGGATACCTGTGGCAGTTCCTTCTTTTGCTTTTCTTGATTTCCTCCTATCTCCTTGATCTACCCCCCCCCCCCCCCCCCCATCCCTTCAATTTCCCCCTTCCTACGTACCTCTATGTTCTGTTTGTCCCTCGCTGAACCCTGTAGAAGAGAACAGGAATGATGGATGCAGAAGACTTCAAAACCTGCCTTATCTCCATGGGTTACAACCTGGTAAAGCCTCAAGTACACCCCTATGTGTTACTACCGTCATGCTCAGTTGAACTGAAGACCTGTGAATGTATGATACAGTGTGTGTCCACTCCACAAAGAAGCCGATGTGTCCCAGCGATTGTACAAGCATTTGGGTAATGTAAATGTAAATAAGAGTGCTCTTCATGCCCATAGGAACCAGTAGGAGTAAAATCTGGTCTTAAAAAGCCGTAAAGTCTAAAATCCAGCAATCCAATTTATAAGTCTAAAAAGGTCTCACATGTCAGTTATTCGGTCTAAAATTGAGGTGCTAGGTCTTAAAAATGAGATCCTGCAAGGAAATCAGTCCGACCACATCTATTTACGCGGAAATGAATCAAGCTGGAACCCAAAGAATGCCAATTCGCTTCCTTTTTTGTCTGTATGGCAGTGAAATCCCTAATTTCATCACCTCGAGGATGACAAATATCTATCATATGGTGTCGCGAATAGGTCTAAAATTATATCCAAAGAGGTCTAAAAAGGTCTTAAATTTGACTTGTTGAAACTTGTAGGAACCCTGATACAAAGGATAATTGTGCAAGCCATTTATGTTTTTCTAAGACCCAGTTCTCTATTGTCATATATGTGAGGTACCCATTTACAGTAAATTACAATGAGAAAGACTTCTCAGCATAGAACACGAACGTCATTGTGTTCTACTGTGACCTAAAGGGAAAATACAGTTAGGTCCATATATTTGGACACAGACAGAATCTTTGTTATTTTAGCTGTTTACCAAAACATCTTCAAGTTACAGTTATATAATGAATATGGGCTTAAAGTGCAGAATCTCAGCTTTAGGGTAAGGGTGTAACACATCCAAATTGAAGGAAGGGTTTAGGAATTACAGCTCTTTAATACAGTATGTAGCTCCCTCTTTTTCAAGGGACCAAAAGTAATTGGACAATTGACTCAAAAGCTGTTTCATGGGCCAGTGTGGGCTATTCCTTCATTATTTCTTTATCGATTAAGCAGGTAAAAGGTCTGAGTTGATTCCAACTATGGCATTTGCATTTGGAAGCTGTTGCTGTACGCACAACACGCAGTCAACAGAGCTCTCAATGCAAGTGAAACAGGCCATCCTTAGGCTGCAGAAACAATCAAAACATCCATCAGAGAGATAGCGGGAATATTAGGAGTGGCCAAATTAACTGTTTGGTACATTCTGAGAAAAAAACAACGCACCGGTGAGCTCGGCAGCAGAAAAAGGTCTGGACGTCCATGGAAGACCAGAGTGGTGGAGGATCACAGGATCCTTTACATGCCAAGTGAAGAACAGTCTCCAGGAGGTAGGCATATCATTATCCAAGTGTACCATAAAGGGAAGACTTCACATGAACAAGGGTTCACAGAGGGTTCACCCCAAGTTGCAAGCCATTCATAAGCCTCAAGGATAGAAAGGCCAGATTAGACAAAAAACATCTAAAAAAGCCAGCCCTGTTCTGGAAGAGCTTTCTTTGGACAGATGAAACTATAAACCTGTACCAGAATGATGGGAAGAAAAAAGTATGGAGAAGGCTTGGAACGGCTCATGATCCGACGCATACCACATCAACTGTGAAAAACGGTGGAGGCAGTGTGATGACATGGGCATGCATGGCTTCCAATGGCACTGGGTCACTAGTGTTTATTGATGATGTGACCGAAGACAGAAGCAGACGGATGAATTCTGAAGTGTTTAGGGATATTCTGTCTGCTCAGATTCAGACAAATTCAGCAAAGTTGATTGGATGGCGTTTCACAATACAGATGGACAATGACCCAAAACATACTGCGTAAGCAACCCAGGAGTTTTTTACGGCAAAGAAGTGGAATATTCCGCAATGGCAGAGTCAATCACCTGATCTCAACCCGATCGAGCATGCATTTCACTTGCTGAAGACAAAACTAAAGGCAGAAAGACCCACAAACAAACAACAACTGAAGACAGCTGCAGTAAATGCCTGGCAAAGCATCACAAAGGAGGAAACCCAGCATTTGGTGATGTCCATGGGTTCCAGACTTCAGGCAGTCATTGCCTGCAAAGGATTCTCGACAAAGTATTAAAAATCCACATTTTATTTATGATTATGATAATTTCTCCTTTTGAGCTCCTGAAAATAGGGGACTGTATATAAAAATGGTTGCATTTCCTAAACGTTTCAATATATTAAAATACATCTTTTTGTTCAACCCCTTGAATTAAAGCTGAAAGTCTGCACTTCAATTACATCTCGATTGTTTCATTTAAAATCTATTGTGGTGGCATAAAAGAGCCAACATTATGGAAATTGTGTCACTGTCCAAATATTTCCGGACATAACTGTACATCCCTGTTACATCACTCGCCTCTTCAAGATCAGACTACATTGAATAGAAAACAAATGGTTCAGCGATCAGAAGGGTTGCTATGGACATCCAGAATGTGGCGATTAGCATTACTGAACTACTGAACCTACTCAGAGGAAATGACATACAGTTTAAATATACTGTTAAATACTGCACTACTTTCACAATATTCACCATCATAATATATTGTATGTATGTGCTGCATATCGTTCTAGTTTGTGCATCTCGTTTCCCTTTTGTGAAAGCTTCATATGTCTTATGCCTGCTGTGTGTTGTGTGTTTGCTGGTTGCTCTGGCGATCGTCTCCTTGGTGATAGAGTTCTACAGCTCTGTTCTTTTTCCTTCAGGGTGAATCAGAGTTCTCCCGCATCATGAGCATAGTGGACCCCAACCGGCTGGGGGTTATCACATTCCAGGCCTTCATCGACTTTATGTCCCGTGAGACGGCCGACACGGACACTGCCGACCAAGTCATGGCCTCGTTCAAAGTCCTGGCTGGGGACAAGGTATTCCTACCACATACTGTACTGAAGTACAAAAAATATGAAAAATATGTATGGTAGCTGTGTAAAGCTATACATTAACACTACAACAGCCGTGCCTATTTTACCTACTAGTAGAGCCGCCTTTTTAGAATGTAAATCTGCTATTTACACACAGGGATCACTAGAGGGCGCTTCTTTTTTTTAGCCTGCCCTCCTACACAGAAAAACTACAAAACAGCTTTATACTATCTTATCCTGAAGTGATTTTGAAAATGTAAGGATACTGGGGTGGTAGAACGCACATCTAGGAAAGGTCATGAAAGGATAGAATTTCATGCAAAGATAGAATTTTCTTTTACTCACCCCTGTGACTCACTCATCTAGTGTTAAAAGCAAATGGCACAATATGTCAGTTATTTCACCGAGCTTTTGAATGAACTCTCTGTGACATCATAATCAAACATTCCATCCTCGTTCTTCTTCCCTTCTCATCCCACTAGAACTACATCCTCGCAGACGAGCTCCGCCGGGAGTTGCCCCCTGACCAGGCTGAATACTGTATCGCCCGCATGGCTCCCTACTCCGGCCCCGACGCCGTGCCTGGCGCCCTTGACTACATGTCCTTCTCCACCGCACTCTATGGAGAGAGTGACCTTTGAACCCCCTGACCTGGGACCACCGGCCTACCTGCTCCACCACAGCCAGATCCTTCAAACTGCCCGATCACCGCAGCCCTGCTCTGCAAAGCTGAAACATTTTTGTATGTCTCTGGCCTTATCTTTTTGTCATAATCCTCTGTCTGCTCCCCCCCCCCCCTTTTTGCATTCCCTCCCTCTCCCTCCCTCCCCCATCCGACCTCCGACCTCCAGCCCCCTGCCACTCCCTCCTCACACTCTGTCTCTGTCGGTATTTGCTTCCGGTGCAATGCAGCAGCAACTCTCCAGGCTGACAAAGAGGGAGAGAAACCATTTTTTCTGTTTTTATTTTCTTTGTTGTTATTGTTTTCTTCATAAAAATGAATAAAGTTAACATATTTTATTATACAGAACAAAAAGGTATTTTTCTTCACCTGATTAAAAAAAAGAAATAAAAATTGAAAGAAATAAAAATTGCAATACTTGGTCTTTTACTTCTGTTAATCGTAACTCCTGTTCTTTATTGTGCATCTAATGAAGATATGTTGTATGTATGGTAATGATGTGATACTTTAAAATGTAGGACTTTACCAGGTATAGAAGAGTATATTATTCAATGTCAAGACCATTGGTAAAGATATTTTGCACAACAGTCTATAGCACTCTCAGTTGATGAATTGATGGTCACAGACTCACATCACAGTAAAGGGAAAATATGAAGTGATGTTATGGTCTTTGGGTATTTCAGTGCCCTGTGTTTAAAACATCTTTAATGTAGCCTTCTCTTTTGAAGAATGAATGAATGATCTGTATTGTCATTGTAACAGGTACAACGAAATTCAAATGCAAACCCTAGGTGCTAACAAACAAATACAGTCCTAAGATAATTAAAAAAACAAAAACAAGAATGAGACATAAATAGGGGGGGTATAAATAAAAATAGGGGGATAAGTGGTCGGTAGACGAAGAATGGACGAATGGAATCAGAGACTGGTGGTAGAGTGCATACCTTGTTGGGAGTTAATCTGCTCTCAAAATCATATCTTCAGGTAAGGTAATGAACAACCATGGAAAACAAGACAGGAGTGAAACATGTCACTGTCAGATTATAAACGGTTAGCTGGCGGCTGAACATAACATATTTATGTTTATAAATATATACAATATATTTAAATAGCTGAAATAACATGACAGTGCTTCACATAATCAACGGTTAAGTATTTGTCACCACTAGAAATATTGAGTTAATATTAGTTTAATATAATAATAATATACGGTTTTTTTTATTTTTTACTTCTGGTCATTGTGTCACAAACCCATGTTCATATGCGGAACAAATACTTTAAGTTCATCAAATACTAGGGAAATATAGAAGGACGGAACGATACCGGAAGTGTGTCCCACACAAACAATTGTCCGACTCCGACTGTCAAATGAACATTTGAACATGGGGTTGAAGAGTCATGTTCACATTTAAAGCTTTGCAGAAAAACAAAACAGTGAGGTATGGTGTTCCTATGCTGGTAAGCCGTGTGTTTGGTTATATCTTTCACTTGTCCTTAGGGGAAGCCCAGTAACTAAGTTAGTTACCTTAGTCGTACCGGCTAACATAACAGGTAGCTAGCTAATGTGTTAGCTAGATACATTTGTACAAACTGCACCAATTCAGACGAATACTGGACACCCAAAGTCTAAGACTGTTAGAAAACGCAGATTGAGGCAACGTGTCATATTAGTTATTTCTTGGCCGTAGCATTCCGTTTAACACTACAGGTGAATGACATTGAGGAAGGCAGCTGAGATTTAGCATTAGGCAATCTGTCAACATGAGAATGAATGAATGAATGAATGATCTGTATTGTCATTGTAACAGGTAGAACGAAATGCAAATGCAAACCCTAGGTGCTAACAAACAAACACTGTCCTAAGATAATAATAATAAAAAAAGATTGAGACATAAATAGGGGGGGATACAAATAAAAATAGAGGGATAAGTGGTCGGTAGACATCTGAGAATGTATCTATTATGTGAACTTCTATACTTCTATACACTATATGGCCTATTCACAGGGGGGTATATAGACAGGGGGAGTTGGCATGTAACTGTGTACTTTTATAAACATATCATGCATGTAACTGTGTACTTTTATGGACATAAAACATATGGACTTGTAGACTTATATACAGTATATGATCCTTATCACAAGAATGCAAACATATTGCACGGTTATAGAACATTGCACTGTTGACCAATGGCCAATGACCAATCCATGATGGTGATGTGTCGTTATAACATTCCCCATTCGGTGCTCTAACAGTCTGGGTACGTTTTTCATGATACAGTAACATTATGGTTTGGGTTCTGTGGCTGTAAACTAGTTTTCCTCATACAATGATAGTTAGGCTATAGAGGCTATATCCTAGAGTCACCATGATGATGGCAACCAGCCAAAAGCCCTAATGAGTCATAAAATACTGTGCATATTCATCTTTTACTAGTTGTGGAGAACTGTTGATTGTTTCGCAGCCTATTACAATAGCTGTGTTTCGTGTTGGAATCACCTGATCCCCAAGCAGTCCATGTTGTTGACTGTTCAGTGTACTGTGTGTGTTTAGTACAGTAGCCTATTTGATGGCCATGCTCATATGACATGACAATGATCATTATGAAACTAATGAGACTAATCTTCTGGATTCTCTTGAAGTTGCTGATTGTGGGAGGTTCATTCGGACTCAGGGAGTTCACACAGATTCGATATGATGCGCAGAAAATCAGAAAAAAGGTACAGTAGCTAAATCATCTGAACAGTTTTTGTGCATTCATGATGTGGGGGTCATAGAGACCAAATGTAATATCTCTCTCTCTCTCTCTCTCCTCTCTCTCTATATATAAATATATCATTTTTTGTTTTGTTTTGTTCATTCAAGGGGTGTGTCTGAACCACTTGACTGATGACTTAATGCATTCTTTATTTTTGAAATATCGTGACTGAGAGTGTACAACAGCTCCTCCTTGTGTTTAGGTAGAGAACTGCAAGTGTCACGACGCAGGTGCACTGCAACCTATTTGGTGTAAAAATAGCGTAGTGTGAGTGCTGCCCTCTAGGAACACGTTGCCTTTTATGGCATGCTGGTAACATGCTGGTCTTAAAAAGCCGTGAAGTATAAAATCCAGCAATCCAATTCATAAAGCCTAAAAAGGTCCCGAATTTCAGTTATTCAGTCTAAAAATGAGGTGCTAGGTCTTAAAAATGAGATCCTGCAAGGAAATCAGTCTGACCACATCTATTTACGCGGAAATGAATCAAGCTGGAACCCAAAGAATGCCAATTCGCTTCCTTTTTTGTCTGTGTGGCAGTGAAATCCCTAATTTCATCACCTCGAGGATGACAAAAATCTATCATATGGTGTCGTGAATACTAGGTCCAAAATTCCTTCAAAAAGGTCTAAAAATAATAATAAAAAGGTCTTAAATTTGACTTGTCGAAACTTGTAGGAACCCTGTAGAAATTGCTACAAACATGCCAACAAGTACCTACTGTACACACAGGGCTCTATTTTAACAACCCAAACGCAATCTAAGCGCTATAACGCTCAGGCTAGGGGGCGTTTTATAAATAATGCTTTAGATGAATAAATGAATAATTACGACAATGTTGTCTAGACTTGATACATGTGGTGTCATCTCAATAGGCTTACATTTGCAATACAATAGCCTAATGTGAACATACCGTCCTGCCAGATTAAGCTGATAATGTGATAATTTCGTGAAAACTTCCATAAACTATGCATTCTTGCCTAGGGCAGTAATAAACCAAGTAGGCTAGAAATGTAACATGTTGCTTTGCGCCCAGCCAAAAATAGAGCCTGGCTATACCCCTCAGATAACACACACTGCTCTTACATTAAGCTACATCATGAAACTGTTGTCTAATCTGCACAACAAGATTTGCTCAATTGCCTCTGAATAAATTACAGTTAAGGCCTTTATCATCTTTTTATCATCAAGTTTGTGATGTGGTATGGCTGTTTTTTTTGTTTTGTTGTTGTTTTTTTAACAATGTTACCGTGAGAAATGATGCATGCATGTCATCTGGGTGGGGGCCAGATGGCAGGACTTCACTTCCTATTACCGTCCATATGAGCTGGCACCGAGCCTGTCTGCTCAACGCAGCTGCCCCCTCGCTGCCCCCTCTCTTCCTAAAGAGGCCTGCGGCAGATACACCCTCCCCGCGCTCCAGTCTTTCTCTTAACCCTGTGTTTCAGTCAATGTCTCTGTGTGTGTGTGTGTGTGTGTGTGTGTGTGCTCCAGTCTTTCTCTTAACCCTGTGTTTCTGTCAATGTCTCTGTGTGTGTGTGTGTGTGTGTGTGTGTGTGTGTGTGTGTGTGTGCGTGTGTGCTCCAGTCTTTCTCTTAACCCTGTGTTTCAGTCAATGTTTCTGTGTGTGTGCGTCCATGTGTGTGTGTGGTGTGTGTGATGTGTGTGGTGTGTGCGCGTACGTGTGTGTGTGTGCGCGCGTGTGAGACGGTGCTTATTTCAGTGTGTGTTTGGGTGAATAATATAGTACGTAACGGCTAAACAGATGTCGGAGATCTCGGTCTATGTTACAGTAATAACTCCTTCAACTCCCATGTTTAATGTTATCTAACCAGATTTCATCCGTTTCCCTCTGAGACATCGACCTACTTACGTGTTTTTTTTTGGCCACTGTCTGAGAATTAAGTCACTGCATGACCCAATTGTGTTCTTCTTCCTCAATGAATCCATCTCACCCCCCAGACAAGGATGGGCTCTCCTCAAGGGTTCCTCTCAAGGTTTCATCCAACTTTATTCTAACCTCTTAGTCTAGTTCTTCCTCTGGCCTCCGAGGAGTCTGCTACACTTAGCTTGCTCTTTTGGGGATTTAGCACGAGGGTTTACATTTACATTTTACATTTTGGGCATTTAGCAGACGCCTTATTCCAAAGCAACTTACAATCAATACATTTGACTAAGCAAGTGAATCATCAATCCACCAGTCGTTGCAGGAAGAATAATCCAGCTCAGGCCCGGGGCCATTGATAGAAGAAAAAACCTTCTTCTAAACCTAGGTTTCTTTTTTTTAAATATATATATATATATATATATATATACTGTAGGGGTGTAACGGATCACGGATAATCCGTGATCCGTTCGGATCGCCCTCCACGGTTCGGAACGCATGTGTACCGCGGATCAATAGCAAAAAAAAAAAAATTTGTTTGTTGTTTGGTACCTGTACTGTAGCAATGACAATAAAGACCATTCATTCATTCAAATGTAACCGGTAGAAAAACAATCATGTGCGCTTTATTCTCACTCTCTGCATGTGTACTGAGTTGACAACAACATTCATTCACTCATCTCTGTCCCAATTATATCACGTCATATCACCCGCTAAGCAGCCTGGGTGATTGTGTAAACACACAAAAAAAGTACTCTGTTACTTTGCAGCAGTGATGTTATATATATGTTGTTATATATAGATGTTATATATATGTGATATATATATCAGTTTTGACATCTTGAATGTTGTTTTTTTGTTTCACACATACAGAATTCAAGGAAAATGTTGTTTTTATTTAAAAAAATATATGTTTTGTGTTGATCCGAAAAATGATCCGATCCGTGACTCAAAATCCGTGACACGATCCGATCCGTGAGTTAGGTGATCCGTTACACCCCTAATATACTGTATAGACACTGGAGAAACAGTACAAGGGGGGAAATATACGTTTTTAGGGTACACAGTAGAGGGGAAAAGCGGGTGTCTTCAGGAGACGCAGTGCTGGGGGGGCAGTAGAAGTCTCAGGAGGAGCAGTTAAGGTGTAACCCGAAGAGATGGGTTTGTTAAGAGGTCTGTGTCAAAATGCTTTGTTAAAAGGCACTATACAAATTAAATTTGATTGATTGAAAAGACACTAGCAGTTGTGTCTCATTTGCTGATTAAACATGACATAGGCAGTAGGATTCAATTTGCTGCTCTGGTTTAGACCAATCGGCATCATTTGGTAAATGGGTTGGATGTGGCTAATTTGGTCAGTCTTTGCATCTATAGCTCTGTCTATGAATCTGAGAGTGGTTAAATATCTCCAGCCCGATCCTTCAGCTGCTGACCAAAACAGTGGTGGGGAGACCATGTTGTTGTTGTTGTTGTTGTTGTTGTTGTTGTTGTTGTTGTTGTTTGAATCCCAGATCCGAGATGCCCCTTTCAAAGTGCAGCATGTTGAAGTCAAATTGTGACCGTTCTCTGTTTTTAAATCGTCTCCAGTGAGGAAACTACAGCTAAACTCCTTCTCTCTCCGTGGCTCTTGTTCCCAACCCATCTGACTTGGAAAGCCAACAGTTTTGCTCAACCTGATGATATTTTTGCCAAATCAAGCAGAATTCTTTACAGGGTGGGGGAAACAGGGCAAATTGTCTAACTATTCTCTTTGGGTCGAAAAAAAAAAGGTTTACCTGGATGGTGAGAAAAGGTCTGGGGTGATCATCCCTATCATGGAAGCTTCTGGCCCTGTCTCGCCAACTACCCCTCGCTTCTGCAGATGTCATGATTTATACATTACAGAAATAATACATGAAGTAGAGGAGGGGAATATACAGCCTGAAGAGGCCCCTCTAGAGTCAAGAGTTGTGAGCTTACTTGCTTTTCTCCTCTTCCCTCCCCCTTTCTTTCCCTTCCTCGCTCTCTCTCCCTCTCTCCCCCCCCTCTCTCCCCCTTCCTGCTTGAATAAAAATCTGTCTTTGGTATTTTCTCCTTCCTGCTTGCTGTTGTCCTGACCTCTCTAGGGGTCTGAAGTGACCCTGCATGGCGTTAGTTGAGAACAGATTTTTGCCCTACCTCTGTCACAATGCCCTTGAGGAGAAACGTCAATGATCTGACTCACTGATTTGCTTACAACTCTAAATACCAAATGAATCAAGTAGTAGTATGTAGTCTGAAGTATCAGGTTTCTGCATGTGAAGCTTCCTCTGCTCTCTGTTTCTCAGCTGGACCCTTCCCTGGAGGTCAAAGTGAACACCCAGAGACAGTCTGTCATCCTGCAAGATGAGTATGAGGTAGGGCGCTTAGGTGGCGTAGCGGGTTAAGCGTTGACCATGTAACCGCAGGGTCCCCGGTTCGATTCCGGCTGGGGACATATCCTGCATGTCATCCCTCCTCTCTCTCACCCATCCTTCCTGTCTAAATCTCTACTGTATCTGTCAATAAAATGAAAAATATGAGTGGGACTGCCCCACTCATAAAAAAAAAAGATGAGTATGAGGTACAGAGAAGGGGGGGTGCATGGGCTTAGAGGGGAGATTGGACAGTTTGAGATTTGTGCTGTGTTTATACTGAAATACTGTTGTGCTATGTTTATACTGAAATACTGTTGTGCTATGTTTATACTGAAATACTGTTGTGTTATGTTTATACTGAAATACTGTTGTGCTGTTGCCCGTTTTGCCCCCAACAGAAGATGCGAGACACAAACTTGGAGGAGTGGAAGAACATCCGAGGACCTCGTCCCTGGGAGGACTCTAAGGAGTACCAGGAGCAACAGCGGGCCAGGCAGAGCAAGGAGGCGTGATGGCCACAGATCTCTCTCTCTCCTGACGGCTGTTTGCAGAATTAGACTGGGCAAGAGTGGAGACACTTTAACAGCATCACATGGCCAATTATGATGAGCGCTTCAAGGCCAATAGGGCTTTCACTTTTGAGGCTTGGATTTTGAAATGTGAGTTGTGAATGTATGTATGGGTACTAGAAGTCATTTGGTACATCCCAGTCTGTAAAACAGTACAGATTAGTTTGTAAGTAAAACATGTTGCGATATCTGTTCTTCAATATAAACATTTGATGTTTTTGAAATATGCTTGAGATTGGTTGTGCAAATACTTTTTTTTTTTTACTTCAACAGCAGACAACATATAGATGTTTACTCATCACATTTCCACCTACTACCACCTTGATCTATGGGCCGGCTGTGGCGCAGGAGGTAGAGCCGCCGTCTAATGATCGCAAGGTTGGCAGATTGGCAGTTCGAGCCCCGGCTGGCCACATGTCGAAGTGTCCTTGGGCAAGACACTGAACCCCAAATTGCTCCCAGTGAGCGGGCCGGCTGGCCCCTTGCATGGTAGCTTGCTGCCATTGGTGTGTGAATGTGTGTGTGAATGGGTGAATGAGAGGCCGTTGTAAAGCGCTTTGGATAAAGGCGCTATATAAGTGCAGTCCATTTACCATTTACCACCTGGATCTACCTGGGAAGCTGACCATGTGAACATGTGACCATGTGAACATGTGACCATGTGACCATGTGACATCAGTGGCAAACAGGTTGTGGTACGACCACTGGGTGGCAGGAGAATATTAACTGTAATGTTAGTCATGTGGTCTGTAATGTTAGTCATGTGGTCTAGCCTAATATTCTGTCATTTTGCTGTAATACATTCATGCCTAGGCTGGCTAAGTAATCAGGAAAATGACATTGGCATATTGTTAGATAAGTATACGGTACTCTCTCTCTCTCTCTCTCTCTCTCTCTCTCTCTCTCTCTCTCTCTCTCTCTCTCTCTCTCGTCGTTGCATAACAACCACTACAGTGTAAAGTATGCTATTTGGATCAGGCAACGAGAACAGCGAGTTGATGAGTCATAGTGGTGATGGGGGTGTAATAACAGAGATGATATACCTGGCTATGCCCACAACATGAGGCACATCAGCCTCGTACTATTGCTCAAAGCACACCACCATTAGTTTTTTTTTCTCACAGCCTCATTTGTTTTTCTTTTGTTTACTGTTTGATGGAGTATGGGCATCTCTCTCACTGACGGTTATGACTTTGCTGCGCAGACATTTTGTTTTGATTTATTATTTGTGTTATTTTAACATTTCTACCTTTTCAGGGTTCCCGCACTGGTCTTAAAAAGCCTTAAAGTCTAAAATCCAGCAATCCAACTGACGAGGCCTAAAAAGGTCCCACATTTCAGTTATTCTGTCTAAAAATGAGGTGCTAGGTCTTAAAAATTAGATCCTGCAAGGAAATCAGTCCGACCACATCTATTTACGCGGAAATGAATCAAGCTGGAACCCAAAAAATGCCAATTCACTTCCTTTTTTGTCTGTATGGCAGTGAAATCCCTAATTTCATCACCTCGAGGATGACAAAAAGCTATAGTGTCGCGACAGGTCTAAAATGATATCCAAAAAGGTCTTAAATTTGACTTGTTGGAACTTGTAGGAACCCTGCTTTTGCTATGTTGTCCTACAAACATAAACTACATAGCCTCCGTGCTGATACACATGCTCATACACACGGTCATACACAACTACAATCCTGCTACAATCGTTGCCAAAAGCCCCATTGGGGATAAGAGTGGCATAGCTTAATATGTGAGGATTATGTTTTAAACACAGGTGGTGTACATCTGGACCTTGCCCTCTGAATTGTTATTGGTCACAGTATTAGGCCACCGATGACAATCCCTTGTAATCCACGTGATGAAATTGTATGACAAACTAGGAATCAAGTGATGTCATTCCAGAAATAAACAGCCTAGACAAAACTTTAGAATTTTGATTGTTTTGTACGAACAGATGACCTGGTCTAGGCTGCCACAGAACACCCAAACAGTACACAGGAGAATCAAACACTAGTGAATACAACGCACGCTTCTTCTGTACGTGGCCGGCTGTGTCTCAGGAGGTAGAGCCGCCGTCTAATGATCACAAGGTTGGCAGATCAGCGGTTCAAGCCCCGGCTGGCCACATGTCGAAGTGTCCTTGGGCAAGACACTGAACCCCAAAATTGCTCCCAGTGAGCGCGCCAGTGCCTTGCATGGCAGCTTGCAGCCATTGGTGTGTGAATGTGTGTATGAATGGGTGAATGAGAGGCCGTTGTAAAGCGCTTTGGAGCAGCAAATAAGGTGCTATATAAGTGCAGTCCATTTACCATTTACGCTCCTTGAACAACCTCTAGACTCTGTTTTTAAGTTAATTTACTATAAGACGTTCTGCAGTGAGTGACTAGGTTTGGCCAAACCAAGGAAGCGTAGAGAGTATGAACCAAAAACTAAAGAAGAGTAGAGCGTGTCATTACAACGTGGCCTTTTGCTCATCTGAATTATTAATTCAAGAAACACTTTATTATACGGTGATGTGAATGTAGATTACATTTCTACTACTGTAGCTTTCTGAGATGGATGGCAACTATCACCGAGCCTCAGTTCCTACAGCGGGACCGTTCCACTGCACAGCAATGATGGGATGACAAGTCTCTTGATCCATTTTGACAATGGCTTTGTAATGTCAGCAAGGTAAATGCATATGCTGTTTGTCTTTTATAATACATAGGGTTCCCGCGCTGGTCTTAAAAAGCCTTAAAGTCTAAAATCCAACAATCCAATATAAGGCCTAAAAAGGTCCCAAATTGCAGTTATTCTGTCTAAAAACGAGGTCTTAGGTCTTAAAAATGAGATCCTGCAAGGAAATCAGTCCGACCACATCTACAGTACAGGCCAAAAGTTTGGACACACCTTCTCATTCAATGTGTTTCCTTTATTTTCATGACTATTTACATTGTAGATTCTCACTGAAGGCATCAAAACTATGAATGAACACATGTGGAATGATGTACTTAACAAAAAAGTGTGAAATAACTCTAAATATGTCTTATATTTTAGATTCCTCAAAGTAGCCACCCTTTGCTTTTTTGTTAATAAAATAAAAATGTTTTGTTGTTAATAAAATATATAATAATATTAAATATAATATGTGTTAATAATAATATGTTATTATATATATATATATAATATTATTATTATATATTTTATTAACAACAAAAAAGCAAAGGGTGGCTACTTTGAGGAATCTAAAATATAAGACATATTTAGAGTTATTTCACACTTTATTGTTAAATACATAATTCCTATGTGTTCATTCATAGTTTTGATGCCTTCAGTGAGAATCTACAATGTACCAAATAGTCATGAAAATAAAGGAAACGCATTGAATGAGAAGGTGTGTCCAAACTTTTGGCCTGTACTGTATTTACGTGGAAATGAATCAAGCTGGAACCAAAAAAATGCCAATTCGCTTCCTTTTTTGTCTGTATGGCAGTGAAATCCCTAATTTCATCACCTTGAGGATGACAAAAAGTCTACAAATGTCTTAAACTTGACTTGTTGAAACTTGTAGGAACCCTGTGTTTATAATACAGAATGAAGCTTCTGAAACGTGTATACTTGCTGTGTGGGCTCCTCCCCCTCCCTTATCACTGTGTGGAGTTGTAGGATTCTTATCGGCTCAGCGTCTTCTGTAGAGAGGTGCATCATGGGTCTTTTGGAAAACAAGTGGAGTGTTTTTTTGGACTTGGCTTCGACTTTGACTTGAATCTGTTTGGAGACAATTGACTTTTGGCTGTCAAGAGGAGATGATGTCAAGCTATTCACTCCAGCCAAATCAAATCTCAGACAAAAAAAAAAAGCTTAGCTTGGTTTAACACTACAACAGCCGTGCCTATTTTACCTACTAGTAGAGCTGCCTTGGGGGTCTAATAGACCCCCTTTTTAGAATGTAAATCTGCTACTTACACACAACGACCACTAGTTGGCCATCTTGTTTTTTAGCCTGCCTCCTACACAAAAAAACCTGCAAAACAGCTTAATACTAGCTTATCCTGATGTGATTTTGAAAATGTAAGGATACTGGGTGGTAGAACGCACATATCTAGGAAAAGTCATGAAAGGAGGGTCCTGAAATTTGATAGAGTGCAAAGATAGAATTGTTTTTTACTCACAGGAGTCACCCCATCACAGCTCTTCTAGTGTTAACCAGTGGCATAACGTTTTCCAGCCCGTGTCTTGGCATGCCCAACAAGCCTACCAGTCTATCCAGTAGTACCGTTTTTATTGTTCTGTTTGTACATTATCAGAAGTACATATCATTTTCATTGGTCATTTTATTTCTTTGTTCAGATGGAGTCATAATGACAGAGAAGCTTAGCGTTGTCTGTATTGGTCCAGATTATAGCCTGGGTCAAACAGGGACAGTCATAAACCTGCAGTCAGGACCAGAGGTGGAAAACCCTGACTGTGATTTAATAGATGTTTGTGTTATTTTACTTATACATTAGTATGTTTTGAATTAAGTTGAATTGATTACTTTTTGTAATCATCCATTACAAAGTAAAATTATATTAATATCAGAAGCATACCAGCTTAGAATTATACGGTTCTATCTCCGTTTAGGGCAGTTCAGAGATATTGAGTGTCAACGTTTTTACATTCCATTATGTTTTGTGAGATGGAACCTTTGTATTTTATTAATTACTAAGTAAAAAATGTCAACATTTTAAAAAATAACACCACACAGGCATTAATAAACACCTAATGGATCAGATTATGTAAAAAAACTACATTTTGACCAAAAAAGGAGATAGAACCGTATAATTCTAATGTCACGATTAGCTGGCCTCTGTTAAGGGTAGGGTTTTTAGCTAAATAAATAGCAGAGGTGATGCCAAAAATGATTACCACATCATAATTAATAGCGCACACAAAATGTGAATGATGGGCGGTCGTAAGATTTCATATTAATAATGAAATACAGTAATCAACTAAAAAGCACTTTTTTTAATTTGGAAAGAAACAAATTTTTGAAAGACACATAAATTAGGTCTACTTTTACTTGAGTATGTTTTTATGGGGAGGGGGGAGGAGGGGATGAGGGGAAGGAGGGAGGAGGGGAGTTTGGGAGGGAGGATGGGAGGCTGAGAGGAGGGGAGGAGGGGAGGGAGGCTGAGAGGATGGGAGGAGGAGAGGAGCTACTTTTTTACTCTCACTTCAGCTGTTTTAAAGTCTTGAACTTTTACTTGAGTGAAATGTCCACAGACGTATCTGGGTAATATTTGGGTAGGATATTTCAGTATTCTTTCCACCCCTGAACCGGATGCATGACTGGGGGGGGGCCCTGTTCAAGAAGTTTCGTCCCATTCACGTGCTCTTCAATTTTTCATGGCGAAAAAGCAAGAAAACGACATAAAATATTCATAAGACAAGGCTAAGAAAAGCAGAAATCAAATTCAATATTTACTGTGTCGTTCCCGAGGCCGGGAGAGCTAATTAAGTTTGAGAGGCGAGAGCCAAGTTCGTTCTCAATATTTCTACTGCTGCAGGTCTTGCCTTTCTGTGGAAACACTGTAACAGTTTGTCCCCCCCTACCCCCCCTACCTCCCTTCACAAATTATTTACCAATCTACCTGTGTTCTCTACTCTCCTTCTGAGACAGAGTATACACTTATGGCTGTCTGGTTGTCAAAACCCTTTTGCTTAGGAAGTCGGGATAATGCACACTCTGTGTTTCGTCACAAAGCCAGCTCAGACAGAAGTGACACACACAACCTTTTCCATCTCATCCTTGACTTGTTTGTGTGGAAAGAACAGAATATCTGCTGTAGTCATTGGCGTTGTCTGACACTGGATTTGCCCATGGCACCATGCATCCCTTTCTGTAAAAGGAAACACTTTGGAGAGGAGCACCACTCTCCTAACAGGGTTCCCGCGCTGGTCTTAAAAAGCCTTAAAGTCTAAAATTCAGCAATCCAGTTCATAAGGCCTAAAAAGGCCGCAAGTTTCAGTTATTAGGTCTAAAAAATGAGATTAGCTTGTCCTGCAAGGAAATCAGTCCGACCACATCTATTTACGTGGAAATTAATCAAGCTGGAACCAAAGAAATGCCAATTCGCATGGGAGAAATGATTGGCGAACGGAGCTATGGCAGGATGACAAAAAGCTATCATATGGTGTCGCAGATAGGTCTAGAATTGTATTCAAAGAGGTCTTTAAAAGGTCTAAAAGGTCTTACATTTGACTTGTTGAAACTAGTAGGAACCCTGTCCTACAGTACAACGGCCAAGACGCATCCTCATACTCGAGGAGAACAGTGGCAGTGACAGAGAAAAGGTCTCTTCTTTATCGAGAGATCTGGTAGAGAGAAACGGCCCCTCTGTTTAGCTTATTTAGTTTCTTTTTTCATTCCCTTTTTCTATAAATAGCCCAACGCTTGGCAGCTGAGGGGGGAGTCCACGCAGAACAAATGCCCCCCCCCCCCCCCCCCCCCGGCTAGTTTCACTTCATTCCCCACATAATGAGGCAGACGAAAAACGCACACATATCGACCCCGTCACTTCCATCCACTCCCCAGGACCGCAAAAACCAGGGCCACCACGCGTTGCCATGGCGACGTGGCTCTTGGGCAGAGGGGTGGGGCAGCACAGGCAGGCACACGTCGTCGACACACAATATGACTATGAGACCCCCTTTTTAGGCAACTGACTGGGTGGCCGGGTGGAAAGACTTTCCAAAGAAACTCTGTCTCTCGATCTCTCCCTCCCTCCCTCCCTACCCGGGGGAGGGTAAAGGGGCATAATCTCTCTCTTGATCCTTCCAACTGTAATCTTGAATCTAGCGGCCTCACCACCAGCCTTCCGCACAGCACACTCCCCCTGATGTAATGGCTTCAGTGTGGGTTATCCCTGTCTGTCTCACCCATCTCCATTTCCATTTGCAGCTGCATTCCAGACCAGTGAACCACACTAAACATGCTACAACACCGATGGTCATTACAGCAAAACGGGCTCTCTCTGAAGTTGACCAGTCCTGCTCACCTGTCTGGATTAGGTCTCTAAGAGGGCTTCAACATTATGCATATCCACTAACATAGAATAGTCTCATCTGTCCATCTGATGTGAAAGTGTACAGTTGGTGTTAATATGCTGGTATATATGTTACGGTACATGTGGGAATACGGTACATGTGGGAAAACTAGGGTTAGGTGCTAGGGTGCTACGGTTAAGGTTAGGGTTAGGGTTAGGGGTAGGGTTAGGGTTAGGATTAGGGTTGGGGGTAGGGTTAGACATGCCAGCATGTACCAAGTCGACGTAGCACCTAACCCTAGTTTTCTCACATGTACCGTATTCCCACATGTACCGTAACATACATAAACACAGGCAGTGTTTGCCTGCCATATTCTAGGCCATATGGTGTGCTTTGCCTTCATATAAAGGTCTGTCATAAAGGTAGAATACGTTTAGAGGTACCAAACAAAGCTTACATGGTATAAAAGCATAGAATGCTTTTTATAAAAGCATAGCCAAGCCTCTGCATAGTACCTCTAGTCTGTTATGTTTATAAAGCCCTGTCTTGTGTGGGTGACACTGAGTCTAATGCCTGAGCTTACTTTGAAGTGAGATGCTGCTAGACAAATTTCCCTAAGGGGAAACAATTAAACTGAAGTAACTGGGTCAGCACCTTGGCGTATCACAATCCTGCCAGATCCTGAAGCCTTCTCTCAAACTGACAACAACACCCACAGGACGTCATGCACATTTGCTCTGTGCTTGACACATGTGGTCCCGTCACATCGGCACAGTGATCAAGGTGGCGAGGCAGCAGAGCCTGTTCTTCCTCGGGTGGCTGAGGAAATTTGGCATGCATGGACCCTGAGACCCTCACCAACCTCTATAGGACACTGAGATCCTCACCAACCTCTATAGGACCCTGAGATCCTCACCAACCTCTATAGGACCCTGAGATCCTCACCAACCTCTATAGGACCCTGAGATCCTCACCAACCTCTATAGGACCCTGAGATCCTCACCAGCCTCTATAGGACCCTGAGATCCTCACCAACCTCTATAGGACCCTGAGATCCTCACCAGCCTCTATAGGACCCTGAGATCCTCACCAACCTCTATAGGACCCTGAGATCCTCACCAACCTCTATAGGACCATGAGACCCTCACCAACCTCTATAGGACCATGAGACCCTCACCAACCTCTATAGGTGCACCATCATACTGTCCGGCTACATCACTGCCTGGTATGGACACTGCACCTCCCAAGACCACAAGGCTCTACAGAGGGTAGTGAAAATGCACATTCTACAACAGCATGTTTGGATACTGGATTCTGATTGGCTAGCAGCAACAGTAAATACCCCAACAACCCACTGTTCAGACCGCATTTCCAGTATCAATGCGCCTCCCAATCAATCTGATTAAGAACACCACCTGTGCTGACCTACAATGCAATGGTTGATTTTGTTTATGGGACTATATTCTGTGGCGGAAGGATGTATGTATTCTGAAACGATTAATGATTGTAAATACATGACTTCGCCTCGTGCCACAACCCTGTACCAGTGGTAAATGAGTCCACAACCCCCTTCCTCTCATGGTAAATTGCTTCCGTACATCATAACCCTAACCTTATAACAGCTTCTACCTTCTAACAGCCTCTATCTTCTAACAGCTTCTACCTTCTAACAGCTTCTACCTTCTAACAGCTTCTATCTTCTAACAGCTTCTATCTTCTAACAGCTTCTACCTACTAACAGCTTCTACCTTCTAACAGCTTCTACCTTCTAACAGCTTCTACCTTCTAACAGCTTCTATCTTCTAACAGCTTCTACCTTCTAACAGCTTCTACCTTCTAACAGCTTCTACCTTCTAACAGCTTCTACCTTCTAACAGCTTCTACCTTCTAACAGCTTCTACCTTCTAACAGCTTCTACCTTCTAACAGCTTCTACCTTCTAACAGCTTCTACCTTCTAACAGCTTCTACCTTCTAACAGCTTCTATCTTCTAACAGCTTCTATCTTCAAGCCAGAAGACTCTTCAACTGATACCCCCAATCAGAGTGATGTAATACAACCTAATGCCTCCAGCTGTCCGGCAGCACTACCTGCTGCTCACCTGCACTAGAGGATTTTGCACTCACACACACACACACACACACACACACACACACACACACACACATCATCACACACCATCATTGCTGTTTATTTATATTTCTACTATTTATCAGTATATTTCACCCAAGGCTACACTTATTGTCTCACTGCTACCATTGATTGTATATTGTGTATTGTATTGCTGCTATTCCTGTTATATTTTATTTGTATTTTGTGGCACTGTTGAGAAGTAGGCTGTCAGCGAACACCACCCACATGGTGAAACTAGACTAACCCACTGTGACTGTCACCAGTGTGGCCTCCGCTTCTGTCCTTCAGATGGACGGCAGTGGCTAGGAACAAGATGGGATGGTCTCTGTGGCGGTTGTGGCGCAGGAGGTAGAGTCGCTGTCTAATGATCACAAGGTTGGCAGATAAGCGGTTCAAGCCCCGGCTGGCCACATGTCGAAGTGTCCTTGAGCAAGACACTGAACCCCAAAATTGCTCCCAGTGAGTGGGCAGGTGCCTTGCATGGCAGCTTGCCGCCATTGGTCTGTGAATGTGTGTGTGAATGGGTGAATGAGAGGCCGTTGTAAAGTGCTTTGGAGCAGCAAAAAAGGTGCTATATACTGTAAGTGCAGTCCATTTACCATTTATCTCCATGCCAGGATTTCTATTAAAGCTGCCGTATCTTTACAGAGTATTAGCATATGCAGAGGATAGAGTCCAGCATGAGCTGGGAAATACAAATTACAAAGTGCACGTTCAGCATTATTCCTTCACGCTAGCTCCGGTGTGCTGTCAGGAAGCTCCCTGCTCTGAATTCTGTTCTGCATGCTGCCAGACATTTTAATGGAACTGATGTAGGCTGCAACCAACACCCAGTGGACTATGGCAAAAAATAGGGAAGAATACGTTGAATAAAGTAAAAAAAATAAAGGGTAGATCTGAGTTAAGTTCTGTTTCAATGGATCAGTGACTACAGCCGACCCAATCCATAACTATGGCTACCAGCCCTGTCGGCTGTTTCAGTGACTTGCTAGCTAGCAACGCCCGGTGTGTTGATTACAGGTATAATCCATTAATCATCACTTCGCGCATGGATGAGTTTGATGAGAGAGGCAAGAGAACTGCATTGAATTCCAATCGCACCGATGCTGAGCGGTGCAGGTATGAGATCCATGAAGACCCCGAAGAGCAAACCAACCATCACATTTTCTGTCTCCCATCCTCACCAAGGGAGATAAGAAACTTCATTAAAACAACCAGCCATTTCTCTTGGTGCTAATTAAAGCCTCCCTCTATCCACCAGAGGATAACTGGGAGAAAGAGGGACGCGAGATTGGCACTCCACTGTCCCCGTCCGTCAGCGAACTGATTGTTTTTGAACTGCGTGTTTGATTTAACAACCATCACCATGGCAATCTGAACAAGCTAATACAATTCTGTAATATAGTGCTGAGATCTCTAATTAAAATCGGATCCAATTGATTTTCCTGCTCTGCGTAGGCCCAAAAGAATAAGTTCGAGGAGAGGGTTGAGAACCACTGCTCTAATGGGTTAAAAGTGTTTTGTCATGGCAAGCCCCTGATTGCAGACTCTTAATTCCAGACAATGAAACTGTATGTCATTCCAAAAAGAATTGCAACAGCCCTCTGCCTTTTCCTGCCAGTGCCAACTCTTCACACCTGCATCCTACCAGTCACTAATTATCTTCCTCATTATAAAAGCAGTGTACATTGCTTGTTAGAGCAGTGTGTTTTGCTCATCTTGAGGTTAACAGTTGAATGACTCTAACCCTGGGATATCTATGTATTTATGTTAACCTGTCTGTACCTACACTATGTTACCAGTGGAACACTTTGCATTGACTGCTAATGAGTGTCAGCTGTTAAGATTGCAGATTTGCGCCTACTGCCTGAGACACATTGCTCAATGGACACTGCCACCTGAAAGGGCCCCTCCTTGGTTTGAGATTGAGCAAAAATTGCTTTCCCCTATTGCCCCTATAGAAGTGACGACTTCTATGTCCAGCAAATTATCATTTGAATTACTATCCCATCCTATAATAGCCAACCTCTACAATGTATGGAAGAAAATATCTAAGTCCTTTAAAGTAAATGTCTATCTTAACTCTGAATCTTGTATTTGGAATAACCCCAAATTGCAAATAAATAAGTGTTCCTTTATATGGAAGGAATGGGTAAGAAAAGGAATTGTAACATTAACAGACATATATGGGGGAGATGGTCTGAAATCATTTGAGGAGTTGGTTAATGAATATGGGTTGCCTATACATGATTTTTTGAAATACTTGCAACTCCGCCATTTGCTGGACAGTATTCTAGGTAAAGGAATCGCACCTGTGACGGCCCTGGCCCCATATTGTGTCCTGGCCTGTAATAAACATCTGTTTCCCTGTCTGCAGAGAGTACTCCTGCTGGACAGGGTTACTAATCAGCAGAATGCAGGTCAGCTGGTGGACAGCTGATTGTGCCCCACCTGGTTCCAGGATCCAGGGCATAAAAGATCTATGCAGGCCTCAGTATTGAGGCCCCCTTCTAGGCACCATTATTTTCTATTCTTTGTTTATTCCTTGTTTCACACCATGCAACACTCACCTCACCACTTTCCACTACACTCACATTACACCACTGATTTACTGACTACCACACCTCATCTTATTATTGGCCTCATTTAGTTTACAATAAACATTTTCTTATCATTACTTACTAAGATCGTGTGTGTGTCTCCCGTTTTTGTCATGGTCATGAGCCTGGCCGTGACAAATTGGGGGCTCCGTCCGTTTTCGTTTTTCTAGCATTATTTTTATCACCTTTTGGTAAGTAAATATTGCTTTTTTTCTATTGAATTCTACCCGGTCGTTTGACTTTTTTTTGCTTAATTGATGGTTAAAACATTGTGGTTCATTACTTGTGGTGCGACTCCCATGGCTTGTTGCCTTGATTGACAGGGGGTGCCTTGTTAAGTTAATAGGCGCGTGTCTCTGTTAGTAGCCTAGGCAGAGATTTTGGTGAATGAACTGCAAACTGGTGTCGTAGTCGATTCCCCACCAGTTCAAAATTATCGCCTGCGGGTGTTTTTTTTTTGAAAGCCTTGAGTGGCATATTAAGCATTTTGGAGACACACTTATCGCATTTTTGTATATAATAGCCTATTGTTAATTGATCTGCGCGATCGTTTTGTTTGTAATGGTGCTTAGATAGGTTTTTTTCTATTGGGGCAAGAGGGTGTATACAATTGGCTGTCAGTTGCGCACATGTAGGCTACGGGGCTGCCCTGGTAGGCTTACGGTCTCTCTCCTTTGAGTCTGGCTGAGCGTTTTTCTGTAGTGTTGCGGTACGGCGGCTAGAGCAATTGTCTCGGGGACACATTCTTAGCTGTCAGGTGGGCGACCAGCTTGCTGGGGGTCTAACCGGGCTGACGAGTTAGTGTTTAAAGATCCTCCCGCTAACGCATGAAGACTAGGGTTGAGCTTACTCAGTCAGGTCCTGGGGTAGGCAGTCAGATAGGGGCATGCTCCGTTGCGAGGTTGTCAATTTCCTCTGATGCGCGCTGAGTTGTCAGTGTATACGTCATCTTGGGTCCATAGGCCTACATTGTCCTGTACTTAATATTGTGATTTAATTAAATAAAAATGTCTGGAGTAGAGGGGTTTATAGCAGCTCCATCCTATGACTTATTGTACCGTTTTACTAAAGCTCAATTGTTATTGGTTGCAAAACATTATGATGTAGCGGTGGTAGAACAAAAGAAACATGAGCTTAGGGCATGTTTAGAGTCGAAACTGGTCGAGATGGCAATTTTGCCACAGCCTGTCAAGGGTTCATCTTCGCCTGTTGCTAAGCACCCTTTTACATTTGACCAGGAAAAAGAATTGCTCAAACTGAGATTAGACCAGGAATTTGCACTTGAGAAAATGAAATGTGATATCCAAATGCAAACTGTGGAGTTAGAGAGACATAGGTTGAATTTGATTGAAGGCGGTAAAATCAGTAGTGAAGTCTTAAGTAGTGGGGGTTCTTTTGCTTCCAGGGGAGCAAATAGAGGCTTATTTGATATAGCAGGAAACTTGAAACTTTTACCTAAATTTAATGAAAGGGATCCTGACTTGTTTTTTTCGTTGTTTGAGCGCGTCGCTGACACTCGTGGTTGGCCAGATGCTGAACGCACCCTCATGTTACAATGTGTTTTTACAGGTCGAGCACAGTTGGCATATTCGTCCCTGAGCGGTGAGGATTCTCTGATTTATGAGAAAGTGAAGTCTGCAGTGCTTAAATCTTATGAACAGGTTCCGGAGGCCTACAGACAGAAATTTAGGAATTGGAGGAGAAACAAGAGTCAGACACATCTTGAGTTTGCAAGAGAATTAGTTTTGCATTTCAATCGCTGGTGCAAGGCGTCTGATGTAGATGATTTTGATGATTTGTGTGATCTGATTGTACTGGAGCAATTTAAAAATGCTATTCCCCAGAATATAGCCACTTATATTAGTGAAAAGCAGGTGACTACTCCTGCTGAAGCTGCTGCGTTGGCAGATGATTTTACATTGACTCATAGCAGGGGTAAGTTTGGAGAGCCGCGCACGTTTG
The DNA here is from genome assembly GCF_963989245.1 of Nansenia antarctica. NCBI lineage: Eukaryota > Metazoa > Chordata > Actinopteri > Argentiniformes > Microstomatidae > Nansenia > Nansenia antarctica. Next base: position 25,640,683 of record NC_137674.1, on the reverse strand, counting down.
GTGAGTCTCGCGCTTATGTGCCAGAGTCTGGGTTTCAGAGGAGTACCTTTGGTTTTGATATGCCACCTGCTGGTCAGTCAGTTGCAACTGATTTTGGTCGTAGAGGTCAGAATAGTTCAAGGAGTTATGAGAATCAGAATAGTTCAAGGAGTTATGAGAATCAGAATAGTTCAAGGAGTTATGAGAAAGTGTGCAGTCACTGCCATAAAAAGGGGCATGTTAAATCTGAATGCTATGCTTTAAAGTCTAGAGGTAAGCCTTGGGCTCCAGTGTCTCATGGGGATGGGGCTAAAGGGGCTGGTTGCGCGGCGCCGGTGGTGCAGCGGGTTAAGTCTGCTGCCCAAGCCTGTGATTCGCTGTCCCAGGTGCGCTCTACACATGTTGAGTCTCCACAATCCTCTGACCTTGAATCTTACTTGCCATTCCTTACAGATGGTTTGGTGTCCCTCGTCGGTGGGGATGAGAAGGTCCCAGTAAACATTTTACGGGATACTGGGGCATTTGATTCGTTTATTTTAGCTTCTGCTTTGCCATTTTCTGATGCCTCTGACACAGGTGACTCCATTCCCATTCGTGGTATGGGTTTGGCTGTATTGCATGTTCCTCTGCACAGAATAATTCTTTCATCTGATTTGTTTCAGGGTGAGATGACTGTGGGTGTGCGCCCAGCGTTGCCCTGTGAGGGGGTGACCATGATCATGGGTAATGGCTTGGTTGGTGCACGAGTGTGGGCAGATGTGGCGCCACCTGTGGTGGTTACGTCTGTGCCAGTATTTAAAAGCAAGCCTGATGAAAGTGAACGGGAGTTTCCTGAGGTGTTCACTGCGTGTGCCGTAACTCGTGCCATGAGCCGTGCCACGCCTGACCCTGACAAAATGGTGGATGATGTGGAGCATGTGATATCACTGTCTGATTTTCCCCTGTCTGTCCCTCACAGTGAACTGGTGAGAGAGCAGCGGGCAGATCCAAGTCTGAAAGAGCTGTTTGAGGGAGCTCTCCCTGCTGGGGGGGTGAGGAACAGCGCCCATGCCTATTTCATTCACAATGAGGTATTGGTGAGGAAGTGGGTTCCCCATGGCGTTGAGTTTGTGGGAGACCCCATTTACCAAATTGTTGTGCCCTCCAAGTATCGCAGCTTGGTTCTGCAGGTGTCACATGATGAGGGTGGACACCTAGGAGTTTCTAAGACCTATGATCGCATCCTCCGTTACTTCGTTTGGCCTCGCCTTAAGAGGGATGTGGCAGCCTATGTAAAAACATGTCATACATGTCAGTTGACAGGAAAGCCGAATCAGAGCATTACCCCGGCTCCATTGAGTCCGATTCAGGCAACCAGTCAACCGTTTGACCATCTCATTATTGATTGTGTAGGTCCCCTCCCTCCGTCTCGTACTGGGGCTAAGTATTTGCTGACAGTTATGTGCCAGGCTACCAGGTATCCTGCAGCTTATCCCTTACGCAATATCACCACCAAGTCTGTAGTCCGTGCCTTGACTCAGTTCATTTCAATCTTTGGCATACCAAAAATCATCCAGTCTGACCAGGGTTCTAATTTCTCTTCCCATCTTCTTCTTCTTTCGTGTAACGTCAGAGGTCCAACTCGGTGTCGCGTAGCCATGCCCGCATCTCTGGTTCTAAGTCGAAGAGGCTGGCTTCTGAAGGTGGTCTATATAAGGGGCAGATGGTGATTATATGGTCGGCGGTCTGCTCTGGGTCACCGCATTCGCATGCCGCACTGTCCGCCAGGCCCCACGCCTTCATTGATGTTTTAAAGCGACCGACACCAGTTCGTAGACGGTTCAGTGTGGTCCATTGCCGGCGTGGTAGGTCGTCTCCTCCAATGGCGCCATCTCCTGGGTCCCAGATGTAGCGGTGGATTCGGGAGGGCCCGGCTGACTCCCACTCCTGCTTCCAAGCTGCTGCCAACCATGCATCTCTGGAGATGTCCTCAGAGGTGGAGTTGAGCATGTCTTGTGCTGCCTTGTTGTAAGGGTGGCGGGTCTTGAGTCTGCTTGGAGGTGCTGGTGTTATGGTGGTGTTGTGCAGGATGTGCCAGTCATACTTTTGTGCCTTCCTGGCCAGGGCGAGGGTGGCAGCCTCCCGTCGGAGGCCGGCCGGTGCTATTCCCGCGAGGACTGGCAAGAGGGACACAGGGGTAGGCTTCAAGCATCCAGTTATTATTCTGAGGGAGATATTGATAGCCACGTCGACCTTTCTCGCATGAGGGCTTCTGCTCCAGACTGGGGCGCAGTATTCCGCTGCAGAGAAGACCAGGGCTTGGGTGGATATTCTTAGTGTCTTAGTGGAGGCTCCCCAGGTTGTACCAGCGAGGCGGCGGATCAGCGCGGCCCTGGATGTCACCTTGGCCTTGACTTCTTCCAGGTGTTCGCTCAGGTCCTGAAACAGCTGCGCGTTAAGCACAACAGGGCGTCAGCCTATCACGCGCAGAGCCAGGGCGCATTGGAGCGATTCCATGCAACTTTGAAATCTTTGTTGCGCGCCTACTGTACTGAGCTGGACGGAGATTGGGAGGAGGGGCTTCCTTGGATGATGTTGGCCGCCGGGGAGGTGAGCCAGGAAAGTACGGGTTTTAGTCCCAATGATCTGGTGTTCGGACACACAGTACGTGGCCCCTTGGCCGTTGTCCAAGATGATTGGAAAGAGTCCGAACCACCAAAAAACTTGCTTAGTTACGTACTCGGCTTTAAGCATAGGCTTTATGAAGCCGGTGAGCTGGCAAAAGAAAAACTAGCTAGTGCACGGAGGAAGATGGGGCGCCTTTGTGACCGCCGAGCTGAGCCACGGAGGTTTGGCCCGGGTGGTCGGGTTCTGGCGCTCTTGCCCATGGTTGATTCCCCCTTTTGTGCTGGATTTGCTGGTCCACATGCTGTGGTGGAGCGGGTGTCTGATCTTAATTACCTGATTGCTACACCTTTGCGTAGGAAGCCTAATCAGCTCTGCCACATTAATTTATTGAAACCGTATTATGACCGTGTGTCTGATTCTGTGGAGCAGGCGTCAGTTCCTGTTCGTCCGGCGTGTGTAGCCAGTACAGTAGGGGATTCCCCTCAGGTGGTGGCAGAGCCTGAGGAGGATGGCCTATCCAGTCCCGGCCAGGAGTTGTTGACTGGAAGATTGAAAAATTCAGAGTCCCTTCGTGATCTTGGGAGCTCGTTGGGGCATTTAACAGAGGTTGAACGTACCCAACTGCTGCATCTTGTTAAGGATTATCCATCCATTTTTGGTGACACTCCCACGCAGACTCCCTTAATCGAACACGATATAGATGTAGGGGATGCTTCACCTATCAGACAGCGTTTTTATAGAGTTAGTCCTGACAAACGTAAACACGTGGACTCCGAGATCAGGTATATGCTTGAGACTGGTATTGCAGTGCCTACCTCGTCCAGCTGGGCGTCCCCGTGTCTCACAGTTCCAAAGCCTGATCACACACTGCGGTTTTGTACAGACTTCCGCAAAGTGAATAGTGTGACAAAGCCAGATTCGTATCCTCTTCCCAGGATGGAAGATTGTATTGACCAAGTAGCCTCCGCTAAGTTTATTAGCAAATTTGACTTGCTCAAAGGATTTTGGCAGGTGCCTTTATCCAAGAGGGCTCGTGAAATATCGGCGTTTATAACCCCCTCTGGTCTTTATGAGTATACTGTCATGCCCTTCGGTCTTAGAAATGCTCCAGCCACATTCCAACGGCTGATGAACATGGTTGTAGGTGGTTTGGAGGGGTGCGCTGTATATCTAGACGACGTCGTCATCTATTCTGACTCGTGGTCCACCCATCTTCAGCGTGTGCGTGCCTTGTTCGACCGCTTGGCTGGTGCGTGCCTCACCGTCAACCTGGCAAAGTGTGAGTTTGCCAGGGCATCGGTGAGGTACCTCGGTCGAGTGGTTGGTCATGGTAAAGTCTCTCTGGTCCAGGCTAAGGTGCAGGCTATAGAGCAGTACCCCAGACCTACCACTAAGAAAGAGCTGCAGCGTTTCTTAGGGCTAGTAGGCTATTATCGCAGCTTCTGTCGCAATTTTTCAACGGTAGTCACTCCACTTACTAACCTCCTGAGAGGTGACGCAATGTATGTTTGGAGTACAGAATGTCAACAGGCCTTTGTTAATGTTAGAGCTCTTCTTTGTGCTGCTCCAGTGTTGGCTGCTCCTCTTATGGATGAACCCTTCAAGTTACAGGTCGATGCCAGTCACGTGGGAGCAGGGGCGGTGCTTCTACAGACCGATGAATTTGGCATTGACAGACCTGTTAGTTTTTTTTCAAAAAAGTTCAACTCTTGTCAGCTCAATTATTCAGTAATTGAAAAGGAAGCCCTTGCCTTGGTCTGGGCTCTCCATCATTTTGATGTGTACATCATGTCCGGTCTCGCTCCATTGGTAGTCTTTACGGATCACAATCCGTTGATCTTTCTCAATTCTTTAAAGTGCCCTAACCAGAGACTGATTCGCTGGTCATTGTTTTTACAATCATATACTCTGGACATACGTCACATAAAAGGGAAGGACAATGTAGTGGCAGATGCATTGTCCAGGGCCCCTTGTTAAGATTGTTTTTGTGTTAACTCATTTCCTGTTTTTACCCTTCTACTGTTCCTGCTCCTCTTAATTATGGCTTCATAGGTACCTGTTGCCGAGGTTGGAGTAATGGTGGTTGGTCCTGAATACAGGTGATCTGGGTTTGTTCGTTTATATATTATTTTACTGTGGTGTGTTTCCCTGTTGTTCAGTGTTCCCTTTGGGACCCTGTTTCTATGGGAGGGGGTGTGACGGCCCTGGCCCCATATTGTGTCCTGGCCTGTAATAAACATCTGTTTCCCTGTCTGCAGAGAGTACTCCTGCTGGACAGGGTTACTAATCAGGGGAATGCAGATCAGCTGGTGGACAGCTGATTGTGCCCCACCTGGTTCCAGGATCCGGGACATATAAAAGACCCATGCAGGCCTCAGTATGGAGGCCCCCTTCTAGGCACCATTATTTTCTATTCTTTGTTTGTTCCTTGTTTCACACCATGCAACACTCACCTCACCACTTTCCACTACACTCACATTACACCACTGATTTACTGACTACCACACCTCATCTTATTATTGGCCTCATTTAGTTTACAATAAACATTTTCTTATCATTACTTACTAAGATCGTGTGTGTGTCTCCCGTTTTTGTCATGGTCATGAGCCTGGCCGTGACAAATTGGGTGAATGAACATACTACCGTGGTACCGTCTAGTCGGCGCAGCTGTCGCATGTAGGTGTGTGGGCAGTGCGTGGTACGTGGGCGACAGCCCACACCTAGCGGGATGTGGGGACCACACCCGTGAACAGGCAAGGCTGGTGTAAACGGTCAAAGTTTCTAGACCCATAGCAAAGTGGGCTAGGGATCAGACCGTCGGTTCCCAACTGGGCGGCCAATCACCGCTACAGGGTTGGTGTTTAGACACTGACTGGGGATCGCTATCGACTGGGTCACCGGCCGGTTGGGTCGCAAAAGCCTTAAGCCATAGGAAAATGGTGGCTGCGCTCAGCTTAATGTACAGTCAGGCCACTGTAAGCTGAAACCGAATGCGTTAGTAAGCGAGCAGTGCTTTCCGTGATCAGAGCTCTGAAAAGGAGACTCTGGGAAGCGGAAGGGGTGGGGGTGGACTGACTCTGACCTGGGGTCGGGGGGCAGTGAACCTCCATCGGAAAGGGTTCCAGCCTGAGACTGCGCCCTGGGAAGAGGGGAGGTCTGAAGGAACCAAGTGTCCGTCCGTTTTCGTTTTTCTAGCATTATTTTGATCACCTTTTGGTAAGTAAATATTGCTTTTTTTTCTATTGAATTCTACCCGGTCGTTTGACTTTTTTTGCTTAATTGATGGTTAAAACATTGTGGTTCATTACTTGTGGTGCGACTCCCATGGCTTGTTGCCTTGATTGGCAGGGGGTGCCTTGTTAAGTTAATAAGCGCGTGTCTCTGTTAGTAGCCTAGGCAGAGATTTTGGTGAATGAACTGCAAACTGGTGTCGTAGTCGATTCCCCACCAGTTCAAAATGATCGCCTGCGGGTGTTTTTTTTGAAAGCCTTGAGTGGCATATTAAGCATTTTGGAGACACACTTATCGCATTTTTGTATATAATAGCCTATTGTTAATTGATCTGCGCGATCGTTTTGTTTGTAATGGTGCTTAGATAGGGTTTTTTCTATTGGGGCAAGAGGGTGTATACAATTGGCTGTCAGTTGCGCACATGTAGGCTACGGGGCTGCCCTGGTAGGTTTACGGTCTCTCTCCTTTGAGTCTGGCTGAGCGTTTTTCTGTAGTGTTGCGGTACGGCGGCTAGAGCAATTGTCTCGGGGACACATTCTTAGCTGTCAGGTGGGCGACCAGCTTGCTGGGGGTCTAACCGGGCTGACGAGTTAGTGTTTAAAGATCCTCCCGCTAACGCATGAAGACTAGGGTTGAGCTTACTCAGTCAGGTCCTGGGGTAGGCAGTCAGATAGGGGCATGCTCCGTTGCGAGGTTGTCAATTTCCTCTGATGCGCGCTGAGTTGTCAGTGTATACGCCATCTTGGGTCCATAGGCCTACATTGTCCTGTACTTAATATTGTGATTTAATAAAATAAAAATGTCTGGAGTAGAGGGGTTTATAGCAGCTCCATCCTATGACTTATTGTACCGTTTTACTAAAGCTCAATTGTTATTGGTTGCAAAACATTATGATGTAGCGGTGGTAGAACAAAAGAAACATGAGCTTAGGGCATGTTTAGAGTCGAAACTGGTCGAGATGGCAATTTTGCCACAGCCTGTCAAGGGTTCATCTTCGCCTGTTGCTAAGCACCCTTTTACATTTGACCAGGAAAAAGAATTGCTCAAACTGAGATTAGACCAGGAATTTGCACTTGAGAAAATGAAATGTGAAATCCAAATGCAAACTGTGGAGTTAGAGAGACATAGGTTGAATTTGATTGAAGGCGGTAAAATCAGTAGTGAAGTCTTAAGTAGTGGGGGTTCTTTTGCTTCCAGGGGAGCAAATAGAGGCTTATTTGATATAGCAGGAAACTTGAAACTTTTACCTAAATTTAATGAAAGGGATCCTGACTTGTTTTTTTCGTTGTTTGAGCGCGTCGCTGACACTCGTGGTTGGCCAGATGCTGAACGCACCCTCATGTTACAATGTGTTTTTACAGGTCGAGCACAGTTGGCATATTCGTCCCTGAGCCGTGAGGATTCTCTGATTTATGAGAAAGTGAAGTCTGCAGTGCTTAAATCTTATGAACAGGTTCCGGAGGCCTACAGACAGAAATTTAGGAATTGGAGGAGAAACAAGAGTCAGACACATCTTGAGTTTACAAGAGAATTAGTTTTGCATTTCAATCGCTGGTGCAAGGCGTCTGATGTAGATGATTTTGATGATTTGTGTGATCTGATTGTACTGGAGCAATTTAAAAATGCTATTCCCCAGAATATAGCCACCTATATTAGTGAAAAGCAGGTGACTACTCCTGCTGAAGCTGCTGCGTTGGCAGATGATTTTACATTGATTCATAGCAGGGGTAGGTTTGGAGAGCCGCGCACGTTTGGTGAGTCTCGCGCTTATGTGCCAGAGCCTGGGTTTCAGAGGAGTACCTTTGGTTTTGATATGCCACCTGCTGGTCAGTCAGTTGCAACTGATTTTGGTCGTAGAGGTCAGAATAGTTCAAGGAGTTATGAGAATCAGAATAGTTCAAGGAGTTATGAGAATCAGAATAGTTCAAGGAGTTATGAGAAAGTGTGCAGTCACTGCCATAAAAAGGGGCATGTTAAATCTGAATGCTATGCTTTAAAGTCTAGAGGTAAGCCTTGGGCTCCAGTGTCTCATGGGGATGGGGCTAAAGGGGCTGGTTGCGCGGCGCCGGTGGTGCAGCGGGTTAAGTCTGCTGCCCAAGCCTGTGATTCGCTGTCCCAGGTGCGCTCTACACATGTTGAGTCTCCACAATCCTCTGACCTTGAATCTTACTTGCCATTCCTTACAGATGGTTTGGTGTCCCTCGTCGGTGGGGATGAGAAGGTCCCAGTAAACATTTTACGGGATACTGGGGCATTTGATTCGTTTATTTTAGCTTCTGCTTTGCCATTTTCTGATGCCTCTGACACAGGTGACTCCATTCCCATTCGTGGTATGGGTTTGGCTGTATTGCATGTTCCTCTGCACAGAATAATTCTTTCATCTGATTTGTTTCAGGGTGAGATGACTGTGGGTGTGCGCCCAGCGTTGCCCTGTGAGGGGGTGACCATGATCATGGGTAATGGCTTGGTTGGTGCACGAGTGTGGGCAGATGTGGCGCCACCTGTGGTGGTTACGTCTGTGCCAGTATTTAAAAGCAAGCCTGATGAAAGTGAACGGGAGTTTCCTGAGGTGTTCACTGCGTGTGCCGTAACTCGTGCCATGAGCCGTGCCACGCCTGACCCTGACAAAATGGTGGATGATGTGGAGCATGTGATATCACTGTCTGATTTTCCCCTGTCTGTCCCTCACAGTGAACTGGTGAGAGAGCAGCGGGCAGATCCAAGTCTGAAAGAGCTGTTTGAGGGAGCTCTCCCTGCTGGGGGGGTGAGGAACAGCGCCCATGCCTATTTCATTCACAATGAGGTATTGGTGAGGAAGTGGGTTCCCCATGGCGTTGAGTTTGTGGGAGACCCCATTTATCAAATTGTTGTGCCCTCCAAGTATCGCAGCTTGGTTCTGCAGGTGTCACATGATGAGGGTGGACACCTAGGAGTTTCTAAGACCTATGATCGCATCCTCCGTTACTTCGTTTGGCCTCGCCTTAAGAGGGATGTGGCAGCCTATGTAAAAACATGTCATACATGTCAGTTGACAGGAAAGCCGAATCAGAGCATTACACCGGCTCCATTGAGTCCGATTCAGGCAACCAGTCAACCGTTTGACCATCTCATTATTGATTGTGTAGGTCCCCTCCCTCCGTCTCGTACTGGGGCTAAGTATTTGCTGACAGTTATGTGCCAGGCTACCAGGTATCCTGCAGCTTATCCCTTACGCAATATCACCACCAAGTCTGTAGTCCGTGCCTTGACTCAGTTCATTTCAATCTTTGGCATACCAAAAATCATCCAGTCTGACCAGGGTTCTAATTTCTCTTCCCATCTGTTCGCTCAGGTCCTGAAACAGCTGCGCGTTAAGCACAACAGGGCGTCAGCCTATCACGCGCAGAGCCAGGGCGCATTGGAGCGATTCCATGCAACTTTGAAATCTTTGTTGCGCGCCTACTGTACTGAGCTGGACGGAGATTGGGAGGAGGGGCTTCCTTGGATGATGTTAGCCGCCAGGGAGGTGAGCCAGGAAAGTACGGGTTTTAGTCCCAATGATCTGGTGTTCGGACACACAGTACGTGGCCCCTTGGCCGTTATCCAAGATGATTGGAAAGAGTCCGAACCACCAAAAAACTTGCTTGGATACGTGCTCGGCTTTAAGCATAGGCTTTATGAAGCCGGTGAGCTGGCAAAAGAAAAACTAGCTAGTGCACAAAAGAAAATGAAACGCCTTTATGACCGCCGAACTGAGCCACGGAGGTTTAGCCCGGGTGATCAGGTTCTGGCACTCTTGCCCATGGTTGATTCCCCCTTTTGTGCTAAATTTACTGGTCCACATACTGTAATAAAGCAAGTGTCTGATCTTAATTACCTGATTGCTACACCTTTGCGTAGGAAGCCTAATCAGCTCTGCCACATTAATTTATTGAAACCGTATTATGACCGTGTGTCTGATTCTGTGGAGCAGGCGTCAGTTCCTGTTCTTCCGGCGTGTGTAGCCAGTACAGTAGGGGATTCCCCTCAGGTGGTGGCAGAGCCTGAGGAGGATGGCCTATCCAGTCCCGACCAGGAGTTGTTGACTGGAAGATTGAAAAATTCAGAGTCCTTTCGTGATCTTGGGAGCTCGTTGGGGCATTTAACAGAGGTTGAATGTACCCAACTGCTGCATCTTGTTAAGGATTATCCATCCATTTTTACGTCACATAAAAGGGAAGGACAATGTAGTGGCAGATGCATTGTCCAGGGCCCCTTGTTAAAATTGTTTTTGTGTTAACTAATTTCCTGTTTTTACCCTTCTACTGTTCCTGCTCCTCTTAATTATGGCTTCATAGGTACCTGTTGCCGAGGTTGGAGTAATGGTGGTTGGTCCTGAATACAGGTGATCTGGGTTTGTTCGTTTATATATTATTTTACTGTGGTGTGTTTCCCTGTTGTTCAGTGTTCCCTTGGACCCTGTTTCTATGGGAGGGGGTGTGACGGCCCTGGCCCCATATTGTGTCCTGGCCTGTAATAAACATCTGTTTCCCTGTCTGCAGAGAGTACTCCTGCTGGACAGGGTTACTAATCAGCAGAATGCAGGTCAGCTGGTGGACAGCTGATTGTGCCCCACCTGGTTCCAGGATCCAGGGCATAAAAGATCTATGCAGGCCTCAGTATTGAGGCCCCCTTCTAGGCACCATTATTTTCTATTCTTTGTTTATTCCTTGTTTCACACCATGCAACACTCACCTCACCACTTTCCACTACACTCACATTACACCACTGATTTACTGACTACCACACCTCATCTTATTATTGGCCTCATTTAGTTTACAATAAACATTTTCTTATCATTACTTACTAAGATCGTGTGTGTGTCTCCCGTTTTTGTCATGGTCATGAGCCTGGCCGTGACACACCTCAACAGTCAACTCTTCTGTCTGAGATTACAAAGATAATGGGTATGGGACATGAGGCGGCTATCTATTATAAAATGGTTTTCCAACAGTCGGTTAAGATATCCTATGCATTGATGGTAACTTGGTCAGTTGATCTGAAAATTGATTTCACAGAAAAAGAATGGGACAAAATATGTGAGAACATTAAGAGAGTATCGAGAGACATTAAAATGAGATTGATCCAGTTCAAGGTTCTTAACCGGTTCTACTGGACCCCCTCCAGGATGTTCAGGCTGAAGCTCAAGGACAATGCTGATTGCTGGAAATGTTGCAGGCCGGAAGGGACCCTGGTTCACTTACTTTGGGAATGTCCTATGATTCAAAATTACTGGCGAAAGATCCACGAATGGGTCCAGAACATTACCCAGGACAACTTTGAGTTTTGTCCGAGACTGTATGTTCTCAGTGATCCACAAATGACGTCTCTATGTGGAGCTGCAGAATTTATTCAGACCAGTATAATGGTTGGAAAACAAATAATTATGAGACACTGGAGGAACGCAGGGGAGCCGTCTTTCCAGGAATAGCTTATGGAGTTGGCAAAGGTGGCAGCATACGAACAAATGTCCTTCAGTACTATGGACAGAACTGAACAACACACAGCAAAATGGGGAGGCTACATGGGATATATTGCTAGTCGGTTGTAAGACTTAAGTTGACAAATTGGATGAGTGATGAATGTAATCTATGGGTGTTTTTTTATTTATTTTTATTTTTATTTTTATTTTATAATTTGTTATTTTCTCTGTATTATTTCTGTTTGATGACAGCAAGACTTATTCAGTGATATTGTTACCATTTTATACAAAAGTCAAGAAATTTGTTAATTGAAAAATTCAATAAAATACTGATTACAAAAACAAAGATTGCAGATTTGCCTTCAGGTATGGCAGAGTAGAGTGCTTTACTATAAAAGCCAATCTGTGTCCCCATTTGAGGGAATCCCCTGTTTACGTGGAGGTAACTTTTGGAGGGCAGAAGCAAGAGACATGTAGCCTCCGTTGCAGAGTTTAACAGTATCTGTCCACTGTTAATAAGTTAGTGGTATTACCACTACATCCTTCCTCCCAAGGTATGTGTCCCTGATTGCAATTTAATTGTAAATCTGTTTGACCCAATTCCATTGATGTATAGTAGCCTATATTCATTGGACACAATGTATATTGTAAAGAAAACCCTAAACTGTTGATCTGATACGCCTACTATGTTTCCATTGTTTCCAAATTGGTTGAGGAATTATGCTGAACAAATGTGAAATAAAGGGCTTTTTCTACTGTAGTTACCTAGTTGTCCATACTTCATCCTTGAATATGTGTTATAGTTTGTTCCAAAGAGAACCTTGCCTCTACGGTGGCAGAGACTGGCTACAGGAAACCCCTGTGTATGTCCTGAAGTGAGTAAGTTATTTTTCTCCTTCTGTTTTGCATTTCAATTTCTATCTGTTTGGAAGTTAAATTGGGTCACGATTTTGGACCATCTCTTCAGTGTAAATTATAAGCTTTTCATCCACGATAATGCTCCTTATTTCTTTAAATTAACGAGTGTATAATTACTGTATGGCCTAATGCCAGGTCAGCCTATTGCTCTCTTTGATATGGGGCATTTAACATGAGGAGACAATGTTACTGTTCAAAAGCTAATGGGCTACAACTACATCAAGGTTTCAGGTAAATATATAGCAGAATTATTTTAATGTTCTGGACATCCTGTGCATTATTTGCTCTTCCTCCGTCTGCAACGTTGCAATGACAGGCTACGTAATATCCATGGTGTGTGGTGCAGGTTTCTCTCCCAGCTGATAGTGACGTAGGTCAACTGGAGAAGCGCGTGTGACTTTTGGTAAAGCGAGGCAGGGGCGCGAGGCATTGCTCATTTAAGATGTGCTATTTGAATAGCTATCTTACGCTGCTTATGTATAGGGTGGTACATTATACGTAGAAATGAATAGATACACTCAGAATAGATAAATAATTTATATAAACAGAATAATTTGGATTTCCAATGGTCTGTGTGACGAAATTAAATCAAAGATGTGCAAATGGCTTATTGTGGACATAACGTAGCAGGACTGTAGCCTCGGCCGTTATTTTTTTTTAGAAATGGTGGTGTGCCACATTTTCAAGTTTGAAAAAGGAGTTCACTGCAAAAGGAGCTTTACGGCATAGGCTACCCAAGACCGACACCATCTAGAGATTTCTAAGCTATAGTAGACGGGAGAGGAGAGACGAGGCAATCGCTTCTATACATTTTCGGCTTGCAGTTGCAGGAGAGCCGTTTGCATGGATTCAACCGTTGAATATAGGCTTCTTCATATCAAGGCTTCGACCTTAGAATAACGTCCTCGTTGTCGCTGGCAGGTTGGAGGCTGGACTATCCATCAAACAGGGAAGATCGGGCTAACGGGAGGACGCCAAGGCAAGGGGGGGACGAAAGGCGAGCCATCACTTCTCCGGTTTGATCGATCCGCCTGAACTGAACGGGCTTGGGGACCAGGCAGTGTGCATGAGGAGGGCGATATCCCCCCTCGGGTATTCTCTCAACGAGAGTGGAGCACACGTTTGACTGAGGAGGTGCTCGTACAAGAGATTTAACGTTTACTGTCGCCAAATTGATATTTACCTTCCCAAAAAATAATTAGGGTGTCGATTGGAAAGGGGGAATTTCAGCAGTCTCGAGATAAACTATTCGGGATACAAATCCAGGTAGGCTATAATTAATACGCATTTGTATGTGGCCAATAATGATCGGCAACCAGATTGTATAGCGGCTGAGACCGAAATAGGTATGAAGTGACGACTGTAGATTTCTTCTCAGCCCCGTCTGTGACTAGTATTTGTTGTATATTTTCATTTGGTTGTAATTATAAACATAACACCCAAATGCAAATATGAAATAAATAGTCATAAGTCATAATAGTCACTAGTGATAGAAGGAGCTAGAATTTGTCTTAGGGATCCCACTCCTACAAGATAGCATTGATTATAATAAGGCTTATTATAACGCGCGCGACACAACAAATTAAATTGTAAGCTATCGGATGGGAGATATAACAAACATGCGTTATGTGTCAGTTCATCAATTGACTTGAGGACTGTTTGAACGGTGCGCTGCTGTGTGTGCCAGGCAGCAGGTTTATTAGAGTAGCCCACTCTTGATGCCTCTCTGCATGCATGCACAGATATAGGGATGTATTGCAATTCATTTATTGTGTGTAGTTTTAAGATCCACCCTTTGACAGATAAAATAATTGGTGTCCTGTCAAATAGGGCCTAACCTACTCTGGATATCAAATCACTGATTGACAAGAATAACAGCTGCTGTTAGGGCTGTAAGTAGATACGGTTGATTTAACAGTTTCGTTTACCTTGATCAAGCCACTCATTTGACTAACTAATGTATTTATGGACAGTGGCCTGCGGGCAGCTTTTCCGATAAGGGTGAGCTATTAGTCAGGATGTTTTATTATTATTATTATTATTATTTTATTATGATAATACACCTTGCCGAAATGTCCCTGTTTTAATGTGTCACGCAATCATATTCATATTGTTATGATGGCAGTGTAGCCTAGGCCTATACAGTAGGGATTCCCCCTCAGCTCATCCTGGGTCGGAGATGGGTTGTGAGGGGAAAAATGGCATTATGATGATTAATTCAGCAACAGCTGATGCTCTCCATCTCGTCTGCTGAGTTCATGTTTACGGGGGATCTCAAATAGCCACCTTAAACCGTTCTCTCTTCCCAAAATAGGGAACGAGAAAGAGATACGTGGGCGTCCGTCTCGATTTCTCAGTTCGCCCACATCTTGTGTCAGGTGTCTCAGTCGCGCGTTTACTGCTGGTCGCTCGCGTCAATTCCTAGGCTACGAGTTGAGGAGGCCTATAGATACACTAAGCGACCTGTTTCATTTGATTTAATTGATCCAGCGTGGCGTACAAGGTCTCAAATAAATTGTCTTCCTCAATTGACATTACAAGATATAGATAAGCATAGGTTTCACCCTGCTTTTATTGAGGCAAAGCAATTCATGCTTGAATTAAACCTCTCGTTCACTTCACTGCATAATTACTTTTCGGACTCCAGGACCGACTGATGAGATGAGCAATGGAATTTAATTATTTGGCTAGACTGTAGAGTAGGCTATTAGAAGTTCTTGAATATGCACTTAATAACAGCCAATGGCATGCTATTTCCATAATGAAAATGCAAAACACATTTGCTTAAAACAGTAATTAGTATGATAATTATTGTGAGGAGCCATGCTTTTCTGCTGGGCACATATAGGCCTAAAGCCAGTCGTGCCTAGATGTACTGTAAGGATGTCAACATTGTGTTTTTGGCATGGCATGAAATTGTGTACATTGCATTATTGTGTGCTGAATGGACAGTGCTTTAAGTAAATCCTGGTTATTTGCTGAAATATTGTATTCTACCCTTGAGTATTCCATACCTTGAGATTCAATGATACCATACGATAATACCTTGAGGCTCTTGTATGTTTAGTGAGACGGGGAGAGAGAGAGACAAGGATGGATGGACTGAGAGGTGCCACTGACATCTACCATGGTCCCTTCTGCTTTACAAATTCTGTTTGTTGATTTGGTTGTTTGTTCTTGGATTTGTTGAGGTGCACTCGCCTGTCAGCTTTGTAGCTCTTCCTCTCTACTCTCCACTCCTCCTCTTGTCATCCCCTCTTTCCTATCCTCTTGTCATCCCCTCTTTCCTATCCTCTTGTCATCCCCCCTTTCCTATCCTCTGTCCTATCGACCAGTTAGGGCCTCCCCCTCTTCTCTGCTCTCGGCATTATTTTGATTCCTTAGACTTACGCTTGGTTGTGCGTAAGAGGACTTGACAGAAATCTGGCCTTTTTTTGGGGGGGGAGAGATTTTGCTTACTTTACTCCAAATCCGGAAGGAATCTTTGGCGCTTGAGTTGGTGCGAGTCCTTTACAAATACGTCTGCAGTCATTGATATGTAACTGATGTGGCCTGTTTGTACTGTAGCCTATTTGGATCTTTGTTTTTCTTTATCCAAATTGGCTGAGTGAAAAAAATAAAGACACTCAGATTATAATATACAACTGTTAGCATTTGAAACTCTAAATTCAACTCTAGATTAAAATATTGTTGTATTGGCATAATCAGCATTTAAGTGCATTTATATACCTAAAGGATTATATAGAATCATACTTTAATTCCCCTTTGTTTTAAGAGGGTTAAGGGAAACGTAGGGAAGCCTATGCTGCTGCGATAAAACATGTAATCCTCCAGTGTGTTCTGGACAGAATGATATAACTAATAGCTGCTGTATCTCTCTGAGAGATTATTTTAATTGAGCCTAAACTGCCTGTGTGCCTCATAGGCTCCAGGCTGGAGGTGTCTGCGGTGGGGCCCCACCTGGCCTCCCAGTCCACTAAATGATCACAGAGGAGCCAGGGTGGAGAGGTTCAATCCTTAATAAACGCATCCTATTAGCACTCATAATCTTTCTTAACTCCACTGTGGAGTGGCTACGGTATATTCTGGCTAACTGTATATCCTATCGAACACCTTTGTGCCCATTGTCTGTGCTTGGGGCTGTTCGTGAGCTTAGAATCATTCTATCTCCGTTTAGAATGATAAGGTTCTATCTCCGTTTAGAATGATACGGTTCTATCTCCGTTTAGAATGATAAGGTTCTATCTCCGTTTAGAATGATAAGGTATCTCCGTTTAGGGCAGTTCAGAGATATTGAGCGTCAAAGTTTTTACCTCCCATTATGTTTTGTGAGATGGAACCTTTGTATTTTATGAATTACTAACAAAAAAACACCACACAGGCATTAATAAACACCTAATGGATCAGATTATGTAAAAAAACTTAATTTTGACAAAAATGGAGATAGAACCTTATAATTCTAATGTCTAATTGTTACCATCCATTACAGATGAGTTTTGGACAATGTCTGTAGAGCTACAGTATTGTCAGACTGGCCCTTCCCTAGCGGAAGTGTTAAGTGTGCATTTAGGGAACAGTTTATAATGGATTTGGACGGGGCATCTGTACCCCTTTGTCTGAGTCTGCCCGTTGACGTTCTCCTACAGTACCTCCTCAGTACCTCCTCCGCCGTTTTTTTTTTTTTTTTTTGCCAATGCGACATTTTGGACAGTGCTTAGTTTGGCAAACATTGTGTGCCTGCTGAGTGAGCTGTTTGGTTCAGAGCTGTTTATTACCCCTGAGATTTCACACGATTACGCCGTAGGTTGGCAAAACCCACCATTGGGTCTCATATCTTGAATTGAGAGTAGTAGGCCTAAACTTTAACTTTTGAAACAAGTCCATGAACCGTGGTGGTATACTTTCAACAGAAAATAATGTTATCTACAATGTTCACACAGTGATGTACAGACCTGAACAATCTCATGCATTTCTGAGCATGTGAAAGTGTTTTCCAGTCCACCACACTGGGATGTCACAATAGGTCTTGTGATTACGCTGCTTATACAGCACACAGCAGCTCATTGCATGTCCTCGTAGTAGAAGGCTAATTGGAGCTTTGAACACTTGCACTTCATTAAATTGCTTGGAAATGAGTACCTTCTTGCTGTAGACATCATATTTTTCTGTCTGTGAGATGACTGCAACTCGTGATGTTAGAATTATAAGGTTCTATCTCCATTTTTGTCAAAATTGAGTTTTTTACATAATCTGATCCATTAGGTGTTTATTGATGCCTGTGTGGTGTTATTTTTTAAATGTTAGGGTTCATTTCTGAGTTAGTAATTCATCAAATACAAAGGTTCCATCTCACAAAACATAATGGAATGTAAAAACTACCCTAAACGGAGATAGAACCTTATAGTTCTAAACTCACGATTTGACTGCAAATGATGACAATGAGCACTCACGATTATATGAGAAAATACTCTGACCTTTATCAGTATGTGATATTGTATAGACATGTGACATTGTATAAATGTGTAAGGATTCCTTGCTGATGATGTGTGTTTTGTCTGTAAACCTGTGTCGGAACTCCTTAACTACTGTAGTAACAACATTGTATTAACATGCTGTTACATATTCTGTTCTGTAATTGCTTTGTAATTACATGGTAATAGCATTTTGTGATTTTGTGTTATTATACTAGTGGAACGGTGCAACTTAATAACTGACTGTTACTTACAGTAATAACAATGTGGTAATACAATGTTCATCGATGTACAATTCTGACTCTCTCTTGTGTCTAATTGCCAGGTGGTGTGTGGAAACCAAGCACAGCCCAGTGCTGGATCCCAGAGGGACTGTCAGTGTGGTAAGGACCCTTGAGACGAAGGAGGGTGCATGGAGCGCTCACGGCCGGTGAAGCCAGGGACATCCTCCTACCTCTGGTTGGGGCTGGTCTCTGTGGCTGTAGCCTTCCTCTGTGCGGAGGCCCGGACCACTCCAAGCCCGACCACAACCCAGCACAATGCCACCTGTGAAGGAACCTCAAAATGCAAGCCAGGCATTGTCCTGCCCATCTGGTACCCCGAGGACCCGTCCATGGGAGACAAGATCGCACGGGTCATCGTGTACTTTGTCGCCATGATCTACATGTTCCTCGGTGTGTCCATCATCGCCGACCGCTTCATGGCGGCCATTGAAGTCATCACCTCCCAGGAGAAGGAGGTTATCATCAAGAGGCCTAACGGGGAGACAATCACGACTACTATCCGAGTGTGGAACGAGACTGTCTCCAACCTCACCCTCATGGCCTTGGGATCGTCCACTCCTGAGATCCTGCTTTCTGTCATTGAGGTTGTTGGACACGAGTTCCGTGCCGGTGAGCTGGGTCCCGCCACAATTGTCGGCAGTGCCGCCTTTAATATGTTTGTCATCATTGGGCTGTGTGTGTCTGTCATTCCCGAGGGAGAGGTGCGCAAGGTCAAACACCTCAGAGTGTTCTTCGTCACAGCTTCCTGGAGCATCTTCGCTTACATCTGGCTCTACATGATCCTGGCCGTGTTCTCGCCCAACGTGATCCAGATCTGGGAAGGTCTGCTCACGCTGGCCTTCTTCCCCATCTGTGTGGTCGGTGCCTGGGTGGCTGACCGCAGGCTGCTCTTTTACAAGTTCATGCATAAGAAGTACCGCACAGACAAACACAGGGGCGTCATCATCGAGACAGAGCACGACCGCTCCAAGGGCATCGAGATGGACGGCAAAATGGTCAACTCGCACTTTGTGGATGGAGGCGCATCCAGCAACCTAATTGGTCTGATCGAGGGTAAGGAGGTGGACGAATCTCGTCACGATATGATCCGCATCCTGAAAGACCTGAAGCAGAAGCACCCAGAGAAGGAGATGGACCAGCTGGTCGAGATGGCCAACTACTATGCCCTCTCCCACCAGCAGAAGAGCCGTGCCTTCTACCGCATCCAGGCCACGCGTATGATGACAGGTGCGGGCAACATCTTGAAGAAGCACGTTGTCGAACAGGCCAAGAGGAGCGCCAGTGTGCAAGAGGTGCATGTGGAGGAGCCGGAAGAGTACGTATCCCGAATTGCCTTTGATCCTGCCGTGTACCAGTGCCTAGAGAATTGCGGAGCTGCCCTGCTAACCATCGTCAGAAAGGGCGGGGACATTGCCAAGACCATCTACGTGGATTATAAAACGGAGGACGGGTCGGCCAACGCCGGAGCGGACTACGAGTTCACCGAGGGCACGGTGGTGTTCAAGCCTGGGGAGGTGGTCAAGGAGATCAGCATCGGCATCATCGACGACGACATCTTCGAGGAAGACGAGCACTTTTTCGTGCGGCTCAGTAACGTGCGTGTCCTGGAGGCTGAGGACGAGCTCCTGTCTCCCAACAGCCTCCCTTACCCCAAGGCCCTGCTAGGCTTCCCCGCCGTGGCCACCGTTACCATCCTGGACGACGACCACGCGGGCATCTTCACCTTCGAGAGCGACTCGGCACATGTGAGTGAGAGCGTGGGCATTATGGAGGTGAAGGTCCTGAGGACTTCTGGGGCGAGAGGAACCGTCATTGTGCCCTATCGCACCATGGAGGGGCTGGCCAAGGGTGGAGGGGAGGACTTTGAGGACACCTATGGAGAGCTGGAGTTCAAAAACGATGAGACCTGGTAAGAGAACTATTTTTTTTTTCTTATTATGGAGACTGTTTAGTAGTGGGACATGATTGGTCATTCTAGTTGTTGGTGAGGTGTGTATTTTGTCGTGTGGGTTGGTGCTGTGTATTTTGTTTATTCAAATATCAGTTTTTTTAATCATACATTGCTCTTGAACTGAAGCTTTTTAGGTGTCATAAATGATAGATTGTCTATCCGTGTTTGTTGATGTACTGTTGATTTATGTGTTTTGTTTTCAGTATTGTAATTTGATGGCTTTGACCTAGAATGAAACACGGGACATTATTCAGTAGTTTCAGGTTTCTACTGTTACAGTTTTGGATGCAAGCATCCTTGGGGGGCGTGGGGGTTCTGTCACTGTGATACAGTAGGTGAGATTTGTCCCTTCTCATCTTCCGTACTGTAGTTTCACCTTGTACTGTTAGATACACAACTCTGATGTGAAAGATTGTTAGTCAGTGACACCTTTCAAATCATATTCACCCCCCAAAAACAAAACACATCACATTTTATATTCTATACCTCTCTCTTTCTCTCTCTCTCTCTCTCTCTCTCTCTCTCTCTCTCTCTCTCTCTCTCTCTCTCTCTCTCTCTCTCTCCCCCTCCCTCTCCCTCACTCACTATTACATACAGTATGGTCGATCACTACACAACAACATACCATACGATAATGTAGCATTATGCTTAGATACAGTATTAGATGTTGATTATGACTTGTCTCCTTTAATATTTCCCGGGTGATATGGTAGTAGTGATCAGGTGGATTGCAAACATTGTCGTCACAGTTGCACCTTGAAAGCTGTGCTCAGCAGTAATTATTCATGGGAGACACCTCCAAAGCGTTTTCATATATATTACGACTGAACAGCAGTTTGACTCACTCTTGACCTCTCACACAACCCATACTTTTTTCCCTTTCAAGAGATTTTCCACTCGTAAAGTAATTCTGACAGTGATCCTGTGTCTTGCTGCATGCAATGCAGGGATTCAACTTTGGGATTCGTCACACATTTGTGGAAACAGGGAGTCCTTAAGTAACCTCCCGCTGCATCTCTAATCCCTATCGCTTTTGTTCCTGTCATGCTGAGGCAAGCCTTGTTTTCTGGAGCATCGGCACTATGTGTGCGGCACTGTGCTGCAAGACAGTACGGGGGTCTGCACCAGAATGGACTCTCTCTGACCAATCTATCAGTTTGCCATCTTGCAGTTGTGCTCTGGTGTTGTTGCTACAGTACCACAGGGGATATTTACTATTTTAGAGAGAGAGGCATAACATAGATAGAATGTCTTTGTTTTTCTATCCCATTACATGGATTCTTACATGCATTACATGGATTATTATACAGTTAAATATGTTGCATACAAGCAAACGGCATGTCCTCCTCGTCTTGTAATGTACTGTACACAAGGATGTGTCATTGTTTTTTTCTCCCCACCACCAGTACGGACCCTGGTGCATTTGCAGGGATCTGGGCTCCAGGATCTGGGCTCCAGGGGGCTGAGGCAGCCCTGGGGAGGGAATGAGGCTCAGGCAACACTGGGGATGAGGGAGCAGGGAGGGAGGGAAGGATGAGTGTCTTTGTGATCAGCATGTTCCTGGGGCCCCCCTGTGCTCTGTTGAGTTGTGCGAGAGGCAGAGAGGCTGCTGGGAGGGGGGGGGGGGGGGGTGACGGAGGTAAAGACTATTATTAGGAAGGTGCTGTGATGTTGTCTGCATTGTGAGGGAATGCTGGTCTATTGATCCGCTCATTGTGTTGCGCATTGAGTTCGGTCCCCCTACAGACAGTGCAGTACCAGTCCAGTCCTACCATCTCCATTTTTGGTCAAGATTTAGTTTTTTGACATAATCTGATCCATTAGGTGTTTATTAATGCCTGTGTGGTGTTATTTTTAAAATGTTGACATTTCTGAGTTAGTAATTAATACAATACATAGGTTCCATCTCATAAAACATAATGGAATGTAAAAACGTTGACGCTCATTATCTCTGAACTACCCTAAACGGAGATAGAACCTTATAATTCTAAGCTCACGCAGTGTGAATGTCGAACAGAAATGATCAACTAAAAAATACAGGCAATATTACTTTCATATTGAGGTAATTGTTGCCTCATGTTAATTCAATGAAGCCGGGGAATAGAGAATTGCAACACCTTGTCCATTTGGTCATTACGCTACATTTTCTGATGCGTTAAGCAGATTTTGAGGTGTATGTTCTCGTTGAAGCTGATGCTAATTAGTTTAGTGAGATTAAGGGCATTGTCAAAGGTCATACAGTAGTGTCTGACCCTTGACCCCATTACTGTTGACTAAGATCTCTGTATGTAATTTACTGATGAGATAATACATTTGTCACTGATGCCTCTCTTGAATTAGAGTGTCGCTCGCCATTGATATCCAGGAGGCAGAGGTTGTGAAGTTACATGAATACATTAATGAATAAATTCAATGAATTGATGCTTTGTTCGTATATGGATGTGAAGTTAAATGGTAAATGGACTGACTTATATAGCGCCTTATTCCAAAGCGCTTTACAACGGCCTCTCATTCACCCATTCACACACACATTCACACACCAATGGCCGCAAGCTACCATGCAAGGCGCCAGCCCACTCACTGGGCGCAATTTGGGGTTCAGTGTTTTGCCCAAGGACACTTCGACATGTGGCCAGCCGGGGCTCGAACCGCCGATCTGCCAACCTTGTGATCATTAGACCGCGGCTCTCCCTCCTGAGACACAGCCGCCCTGGATGTGAAGTTAAAGTCGCGGATGTGGGGTTTTTGTTGGGAACTTTGCCTGTCCTTGTCTGCATGAGTGCACACACATCCACAAATCTCGGCCATTCAGAAGCCTCTGGTCTTTTTAGAGAATAGCAGAAAAGCATTGTGGGTACACTGCAACAATCGCCTGTAAATTCCGCCGTCTAATGATCGCAAGGTCGGCAGATCAGCGGTTCGAGCCCCGGCTGGCCACATGTCGAAGTGTCCTTGGGCAAGACACTGAACCCCAAATTGCTCCCAGTGAGCGGGCTGACCGGCGCCTTGCATGGTAGCTTGCCTACCTCGCCATTGGTGTTTGAATGTGTGTGTGAATGGGTGAATGAGAGGCCGTTGTAAAGCGCTTTGGATAAAGGCGCTATATAAGTGCAGTCCTCCAGAGTAATTAAATAGATTCCATGTACCGGTACAACCATGAAAAACACAAAAGCTCTCTCCCTCCGCCTCTCTCTCTCTCTCTCCCCGTGTTACGAGGCGTTGACTCTCAATCTCTTTTGACACACTTTGGGCCCATTGTTATCAACCAGAGTGGAAATTTATTACGGTTCTAATCTGGGGCTCTGGAATCACTCCAATTCACGGTCGAGACAATAGCGCACAGCGCAAAGTATGAAGTTTAATGGTTTTCAATGGCAATACAGCAGATATGGACTAATGGGTTTGAACCTCATCCAGGCACCTTCAGTTTCTTAAATGTCCACTTTATGGCGCCGGCCAATGCTATGAAATGACTCAAATTAAGAGTAGGCTAACTCTCAAAGATGGACTAGCATGGACGCTAACATGGGCGTTAGAAACAGTGTTTGACTGGAGTAATGAATGGGTATAGGTCGAAGGCTTCTGGTTCTTTTGACCCAATAAAGACAAACACAGCTGTTAGGTGGAGTCATCGGATCCCCTGAGAGACCGCTGTTTAACCAGGCGCCTCTGAATTCATAAACAAACGAGTGTGTTGTGTAATGAATGGGCTAGAATCAGCTAATGGAACTGTGGCTCGTATTTTTGACAAATTACATTATTTGTAGGGTTACCCGGCTGGTACAGAGTTCCCACGCAGGTCTTAAAAAGCCGTAAAGTCTAAAATCCAGCAATCCGATTTATAAGACCTAAAAGGGTCTCAAGTTTCAGTTATTAGGTCTAAATTTTTTTATCAGCTTGTCCTGCAAGGAAATCAGTCCGACCACATCTATTTACGTGGAAATGAATCAAGCTGGAACCAAAAGAAATGCCAATTTGCCCCCGGGGGAAATTATTGGCAAACAAAGCTACGGCAGGATGACAAAAAAGCTATCATATGGTGTCGCAAATAGGTCAAAAATTCCATTCAAATAGGTCTAAAAAAAAGGGTCTAAAAAGGTCTTAAATTTGACTTGTAGGAACCCTGTGGTAACAGAGGTGTGGCTGCTCCCCCTACCTGGTCACCCTCCCCTCCCTCCTCCCTCCCCCTCCCTCCTCCCCCCCGCCCTCTCTTAAATGTGTAGTTGTCATCCTCTTCTCTCCTGGAGTGACAGGACACATGTCCACACTTATCCGTTTCCTGCTGACCACTCAGGTTTTCCCCTGCCAACAGCGGCAGGCGTACTGGAATAGCCCCCAGAGGCTAACCTTACCCTGCAGCCCCCAGAGGCTAGCCTTCCCCTGCAGCAGCCAGGGCACGTCTCAGACCACCATACACTGGGTTCCCGCGCTGGTCTTAAAAAGCCTTAAAGTCTACAATCCAGCAATCCGATTTATAAGGCCTAAAAAGGTTATAAATTCCAGTTATTCTGTCTAAAAATGAGGTGCTAGCTCTTAAAAATTAGATCCTGCAAGGAAATCAGTCCAACCACATCTATTTACGCGGAAAACGAATCAAGCTGGAACCCAACAAAATGCAGATTCGCTTCCTTTTTTGTCTGTATGGCAGTGAAATCCCTAATTTCATCACCTCGAGGATGACAAAAAGCTATCATCTGGTGTCGCGAATAGGTCTAAAATTATATTCAAAGAGGTCTAAAAAGCGTCTTAAAAGGTCTTAAATTCGACTTGTTGAAACGTGTAGGAACCCTGTCATTCACTGGTGTGCCAGTCATGTCCGCTGCTGTACTTGTGTTGTTCTGTCTATAAGCCTACTAGCTAGCTAGCTACTCTTCTCCTATGTAAGTGGTGATATGTCCATTGTATTTTATGGCCTCACACAAACAGCCCTAGTGGTAATTACTGGCTAGGAGATTACATGAAATTATTCTCTATAGCCGCCGGAGGCTTTATGAACCTGGGTCAACGCTTACTGAGGATGTTGCATCTTTTATCTGCTAGCGTAGCTGGGTAGCACCCACCTCCGTTCAGTGTCATCTAGGATTATATACAGGTTGCCGACGCTCACTGTTACTCACTGTTAAACACACACGCACACACACACACACACACACACGCACACACACACACACACACACGCACACACCTTCTCTCTCCCGTACACTTTTGTTTTCACACTCTGCAACTTGCAGTACACACACACACATACACACACACACACAGGTTGAGTTGTAATAAATATGCTGGCCCTGTGTTTGTTCCTCCCTGGCGGGGGGGAAAGCAATTAAGCTAAAGCTTATTTATAACCCAGCCCAGCGTAGGGCGTGTCGCCAGCTCCCCGCGTCCCCCTGAGTGTCTGTGTGTAAATCTGAGCAGGGATCATATATTCCTGATACCCAAACTTTGACAGCTCTCGCTACCTAATGGGGTTAGGAGAGAAAGTATGTGGGCGGCTGTGGCGCACGAGGTAGAGCTGCCATCTAATGATCACAAGGTCGGCAGATCGGCGGTTCGAGCCCCGGCTGGCCACATGTCGAAGTGTCCTTGGGCAAGACACTGAACCCCAAATTGCTCCCAGTGAGCGGGCCGGCGCCTTGCATGGCAGCTTGCCGCCATTGGTGTGTGAATGGGTGAATGAGAGGCCGTTGTAAAGCGCTTTGGATAAAGGTGCTATATAAGTGCAGTCCTTTCCTTTAAGTATTGTACGTGGCCTGGGGTGGTCCAGTGGTCTAGCACCGCGGTCTACAGTGAGTGCACACATATGCCACATATGTCGGCATGGGTTCGAATCCGGCCCATGCCCTGCTGACATGCCCTCTCTCTCTCCCTTCTTCTCCTTACTTTCCTGTCTGTCTTCACTATGCCTGTCTGAAAAATGAAAAATATGAGTGGGACTGCCCCACTCAGAAAAAATAACTTAAAATAAAAAGAAGTAAATATTGTACATCAGTGGGTCTGACCAAAGCGTTGAGTGTGTGTTGTAGAAATAAGTACAAAGTCCTGTATGTTGATCAGCAAGAACTTTGGTCTTGTGGGCAGTTGGAGTTTGACTCACCTCTGTTTTATGTAGCAGTATTTCACTTAGTTTGATGATATTTTCTGTGAGTTTCAACTTGCATGATAGGAGTGCTGCGTTTAGGGTATACTGTTTGTATGCGACTCTGAATGGTAAATGGACTGCACTTACTGTATATAGCGCCTTTTTTGCTGCTCCAAAGTGCTTTACAACAGCCTCTCATTCACCCATTCACATACACATTCACACACCAATGGCGGTAAGCTTTGATTGATTGAAAACCTTTATTGTCCCCAATGGGGAAATTTAGTCGTCAAACAGCTCAGTTAGGGCAGACAGAAAACATTCAATAAAATACATAAAACAGTGCAGGCTCAATAAGTAAAAAGTTCCAAGTTCCAAAGTTCCAGCTCCAGGTCTCCCCCACCCTGCAGGGCCTGGTTGTAGGCCCATGCAAGGCGCCGGCCAGCCCGCTCACTGGGAGCAATTTTGGGGTTCAGTGTCTTGCCCAAGGACACTTCGACATGTGGCCAGCTGGGGCTCGACCTGCCGATCTGCCAACCTTGTGATCATTAGACGGCGACTCTACCTCCTGCGCACACAGCCTGAGCCAGAGTATGTGACTCTGAAGAGTGCTACTCTCATTTCTCTCCTGTTTGTTAGGGTGACTGTGGTGCACGGCAGAGTGCACTTGCTGCCTGAGAACATCCAGCATCTGCGTACTAGGATAGGTCACTACTCTACCACGTCATCCTCCATGCAGAACACAGCATTAAGACCAAAAATCAATAGTGCCTGTCTAGGGAGAGAGGTGCTACAGTAAGGTAGCAGTGGCACAGGAGAGAGGCCGGGGGAGGGGCGGAGGGGGGGCGTGGGGCGGGCTACAAGGGCGACAGGGCCATCGGGGAGCGGAGACTCGGAGAGTAGCGTTGGCCTTTTGTTTTAATGTTTTGTTTGACATTTTGAAATAATTGCACTGCCCGAGAAATTGACAAATAGTTTACGGTGACGCACACCGCACGTTTGCGAAATCCAAATATGTCCTCCGGTTTTCAATGTGTGATCTACCCTTTATTAATGTCTGACTGGAATTTTTTGTATGCAGAAGCTTGACTGAAAGACACTACAGGACAGGTGAGGGTCAGGAAATGGCAAATGATTAACGCTCAGAAGAGTTTGGTACTCTTTCTTTTTCATTGTAACTTGCAGTCTCGTCTAATTCATCACTCCACTCGTCTGGTCTGGTCAGTCAGTGTCATCGAGGCTTAGTTTGGCTCATTTAAAAAAAAATGCCGGTCAAGAGAGGACGCTGGCGTTGCTTGTTTGCGGCTTCTCCGCCCGAAATCTAGATATACTTGCAGTGTCCAGAGTAGAATGTCCTACACAGACACTTAGATTTAGATTTAGTAATCAAAACATTTATTAGACCCCTATACTTTCTTTTATTTATTTTTTTGTTTCTTTTTATTTTACTACTCGATCTTTTCAGTTTGTAAAGCGTCTTTGAGTGTCTAGAATAAGTCTAATGTATTATTATTATTATTATTATTATTATTTAGTGCTGGGCTTGTTCTGAATCCTGCGGATGAACCACACGTTTCTCTTTTTGACAGCTGTGCTGGGCGTATGCCCTTTGACCCTGGTCCTGCCTGTGTTGGGTTTCCTGTCTTTAAGGACAGAATCGGATTGTTGGCTGGGCCTATGCAGATCAAGGGATTGTCATGGGGGACAATGGGGATATGCTCTGAACACGTACTACATGTAGCCTACTCTTCAGTTCCTTACTGAAAATGATTATTCATTCAGTGCGTGTGTTCTTTAAGCACAAGTCAGGACTGAATCTCCCTGTGTGATCTCACTACAGTCCTACAGCACAGCCACACCGTCCTGAGTCCAGTTCCACTGCTGCTGCTGCTGCTCCCAGCATGCTCTGCAGCTCTGTGGAGCTCCTTTAGGGGAACTGGTTGCTCCATATTCCCAGGGTGCTGCAGTAGAAAATGCACCAGAATGCACCAGTAGTTTCTCTCTGTAACACTACCCCATGACTCCCCCCCTCCCTCCATCCCCCCCCTCCCTATCATTCCTCAGTGTATGGCCTTCAACAAAGCACAAGACACCGGGATGGGAGCATGTGTCAAGATCCAGATTTTGCACATCAAAGTCCAGGACTCGACATTAACGCTGTTTTACTTGCCCGGAGCAAGTAAAACTTTCGCCGGGTTTGTTTGCGCGAGCACGAGGACGCTGCTAGATCCTGGATATTTTTACCTGTGTGCAAGAAGAACAACAGACGGCGCAGGCGCCAGACTAGACTAGATGATCGTGAGTGAAGATATTATCAAAGCGTACGGGTGATCGACAGGCGCGTATCCTTTGATAATATCTTCACTCACGATCATCTAGTCTAGTTAATGTCGTAAATGTCGAGCCCTGAAGTCTATGTAGAGCTTCGTGTTTTTGTTTGAGTGACAATCAAGTCACTTTTTGGTGTGGTCTGATGGGGCTGGGCGTACAGTATGGATCGGGCACTTACAGAAGTGGGGTTTGGATCATGACAGGGGCTGGGCTGGGGAGGGATTCTTTTGGATTTCGATCTACTGCATATGAAACATTTATTGAACGTTCTTTTTCTGTGATTTTTTTTTTTTAGTAAGTGAGCCAAACCATTTTGACAGCTCAGTATTTTTGGTGGTGTGTGTTTAGTGGTTATTTTTCCAAACTTACATTGATTGTCTGACTGTCGTTCATCCGTGAGTGAGAGCTGCTACTCTGTATGACCGTTCACTAATTATTGCTGTAATTGCGGCTTTGATGTGTTGGTGAGGATGAGGATTCTTAAGGACAGAGAGACGACATGTGCAGGCCTGATGAGGTTTGGCAGAGGAAGACGCCCAGCAATTAGGAGTTGGGAATCTTCATCTAATATGCCCCCCCATCCCCTACTCCTTTGTGTTCTCTCTCTCTCTCTCTCTCTCTCTCTCTCTCTCTCTCTCTCTTTCTCTCTCTCTCTCTCTCTCTCTCTCTCTCTTTCTCTCTCTTTCTCTCTCTCTCTCTTTCTCTCTCTCTCTCTCTGTCTCTCTCCCTTTCTCCCTCCCTCTCTCTCTTTCTCTCTCTCTCTCTGTCTCTCTCTCTCTTTCTCTCTCTTTCTCTCTCTCTCTCTCTCTCTCTCTCTCTCTCTCTCTCTCTCTCTCTCTCTCTCTTTTGGATGCAAGCATCCTTGGGGGGGCGTGGGGGTTCTGTCATTGTGATACAGTAGGTGAGATTTGTCCCTTCTCACCTTCCGTACTGTAGTTTCACCTTGTACTGTTAGATACACAACTCTGATGTGAAAGATTGGTAGTCAGTGACACCTTTCAAATCATATTCACCCTCCAAAAACCAAACCCATCACATTTTATATTCTATACCATGAGGTCTCCCGCTCTCTCTCTCTCTCTCTCTCTCTCTCTCTCTCTCTCTCTCTCTCTCTCTCTCTCTCTCTCTCTCTCTTTCTCTCTCTCTCTTTCTCTCTCTCTCTCTCTCTCTCTCTGTCTCAACTTCCTCTCCCTCAGGACTACAGGCCATCTCTTCAGGCATCACTAGCGGAGCGCCCGCCCTCTCCTAGCAGTCTCCAGGGCAGTGTTGGAGACATTGAGTACATGCTCATCTCCAGTCAGTGTGTGTGTGCCTGTGTGTGCGCCCGTGTGTGTGTTTGTGTGTGCGCCTGTGTGTGCGCCCGTGTGTGTGTGTGACTGTGTGTTTGTGTGCACGCCTGTGTGTGCACCAATGTGTCCGCTTGTGTGCGTGTGTCTCTCTGTCTATCCCTGTGTGTGTGTGTGTGTGTGTGTGTGTCTCTCTGTCTGTCTGTGTGTGTGTGTGTGTGTGTGTGTGTGTCTGTGTGTCTGTGTGTGTGTGTGTGTGTGTGCACGACTGTGAGCTCTTCCAGGCGGGTGCGTGGCTGTGCTGGTGGGACAGGAGGGTTCACTCTAGAGAGGAAATTAATCTTTTGTTTTCCCTCTAATCCTCCCTGTTGACACTCAAGTGCCAGACTTATTAGCGCCGCTGAGGTAGAAGAAGAAGGCATTTCAGAGCCTTTTCATACCCTCACACACACACAGGGTTCCTGCGCTGGTCTTAAAAAGCAGCCTTGAAGTCTAAAATCCAGCCATCCAACTTACAAGGCCTAAAAAGGTCCCACATTTCAGTTATTCGGTCTAAAAATTAGGTGCTAGGTCTTAAAAATTAGATCCTGCAAAGGAAATCAGTCTGACGACGACCACATCTATTTACGCGGAAATTAATCAAGCTGGAACCCCCCCAAAAAAGCCAATTCGCTTCCTTTTGTGTCTGTATGGCAGTTGTAGGAACCCTGCATACAGTATTATGCACGTTATTTATATCAGGTTGTAAGGTGCCAATAGATGGTGACGTTAGAATTATAAGGTTCTATCTCCATTTTTATCAAAATGTAGTTTTTTACATAATCTGATCCATTCTGTGTTTATTAATGCCTGTGTGGTGTTATTTTTTAAATGTTGACATTTTTGAGTTAGTAATTAATAAAATACAAAGGTTCCTCCTCACAAAACATAATGGAATGTAAAAACGTTGACGCTCAATATCTCTGAACCTTATAACCTTCTTATAACCTTCTGAGATAGAACCTTATAATTCTAAGCTCACGAGATGCCAATAGAAGAACTTTCCCTCCCACTTATAACGCCATCAGGGGAGGTTATGGGATAACTGCAAGCCCAAAGCTTTATGGCAAGAAAACAACACAGCTCTCCACAGAGAGGCCGACGTCTGTGGCGTCTTGACAGGAAGCGAGAGACGAGGTAGAGAGGCTAGAGAGGCTAGAGAGGCTAGAGAGGGCGCTGACACAAACTGAGGTTAAGAGGTTATTCTTACCTCTTTGGATCCAGCTTCACAAGGGGGGGACGTTGCCCCCATCTCATCCCCTACACGAGGATAGCGGGGGGGCTGTGGTGCAGGAGGTAGAGTCGCCGCCTAATGATCACAAGGTTGGCAGATCGGCGGTTCGAGCCCTGGCTGGCCACATGTCGAAGTGTCCTTGGGCAAGACACTGAACCCCAAAATTGCTCCCAGTGAACGGGCCGGCGCCTTGCATGGCAGCTTGCCGCCATTGGTGTGTGAATGTGTGTGTGAATGGGTGAATGAGAGGCCGT
The DNA here is from genome assembly GCF_963989245.1 of Nansenia antarctica. Taxonomy (NCBI): domain Eukaryota; kingdom Metazoa; phylum Chordata; class Actinopteri; order Argentiniformes; family Microstomatidae; genus Nansenia; species Nansenia antarctica. The sequence goes on along the minus strand of NC_137674.1, from coordinate 25,609,579 downwards.
TGTAAAGCGCTTTGGAGCAGCAAAAAGGCGCTATATAAGTGCAGTCCATTTACCATTTACCATAGCTTCATACAAGGTAGAATGGCCTGCCCAGTGCACCACCTGGAGGTATGTGTGTGGGGTGGGCTGGGGGGAGGAAAGGGGGGGGGGGGGTCAGTTTGGCAGACAGTGTAGGCTTGTGGTGCCCCCTGAGGCTTCTGGGTAAGAATGGGGCAGAACTGTCAGGTTGAAGAAGCTGGTGAAAGATGAAGAGGTTATTCTGTCAGGATTTCAGCTCTGCCAAGAGCTCCAGGACCTCTTTCTCTTTTACAGTCCTCGACCTATCCTCCTTCATCCTTTTTTCCACTCTTTTTAAAATTGTGCTTCTTCTTCTTTTTTCTTCTTTTTTCATGTACCAGTGTTTCTCCTCATCAAGTCTTTTCCTGGGCTCTTAGCTCGCAACTCGTGACGTTAGAATTATAAGGTTCTATCTCCATTTTTGGTCAAAATTGAGTTTTTTTACATAATCTGATCCATTAGGTGTTTATTAATGCCTGTGTGGTGTAATTTTTTAAATGTTGACATTTTTGAGTTAGTAATTCATAAAATAGAAAGGTTCCATCTCACAAAACATAATGGAATGTAAAAACGTTGACGCTCAATATATCTGAACTGCCCTAAATGGAGATAGAACCGTATGATTCTAAGCTCACGAACTACCTCTTATGTTCCCCTCCTTCCCCCCCCCCACACTCCTCTCCTTTCTTTCTTTCCGGTTGTTTCTTTCTCAACTGATCAAATATTTCCGTTTCAGTCAAACTTTCACAGATTTTTTCTTTCTTTATTCCTTTTATCTTCTCTCTTAATTTCTTTTCATTTGCATCATTCTAATTCTTTCCATTTCTTCCGCCTCTTTTACATATCTATTATTCAAGCCCCCAGCGGTTTCTCCTCATGCGTGCGCTCTCTCTCCCTAATTTAGAGGTGTGGTCCCATTTTTGTCTCAGCCTGTATTGTACTTTAGATTGACTGCTACTATTCAGAACTCTGGTGGATGGACATCCCTCATAAACTCTCAGCAGTAGACGCTGATGTGTTCAATTCGTTTGGGATTAGTTTGGGGTGCGGCTGTGTCTCAGGAGGTAGAGTCAGCGTCTAATGATCGCAAGGTTGGCAGATCGGCGGTTCGAGCCCAGACTGGCCACATGTGGAAGTGTCCTTGGGCAAGACACTGAACCCCAAATTGCTCCCAGTGAGCGGGCCGGCGCCTTGCATGGCAGCTTGCCGCCATTGGTGTGTGAATGTGTGTGTGAATGGGTGAATGAGAGGCCGTTGTAAAGCGCTTTGGAGCAGCAAAAAAGGCGCTATATAAGTGCAGTCCATTTACCATTGACCATTTACTCTCAGCAGTAGTGGCTGATGTGTTCAATTAGTTTGGGGTTCTTGCTGTCGTTGAATTAAATACGCAGCCTATTATGAAGGATGACCCCAGTTTATTGAATGTATTAGTCTACGTTCATCATTTGTGAATCTTGATGCATCTGGGTCTTATCAGACCGATGTAGAGAGTTCACAACCTGTATAAATGCAGTGCATACCTCCTTCAAACCGGGTTTTTTTCAACCTATTTGGCGGAATTGTTTTATTTTTTTTCGCTTTGGATCACTGTCAGAGGAACATAAAGAACGATGTCCTCCCTGGGACTGCATGTAAACTGGAGAAATACATTTGTCTTACACACACAGCCATGGCACCAACGTAACAAAGAGCTTTTGAATACGCCACCAACTGTGACAGTGCAGGGACCTCCAAGAGGAGACACAGAAACAGACAAGGGAGAGAGAGAGAGGGAGAGAGAAAATAAGAAACGAAAAAGAAAATGAGAATTGAGCCCCCTTGATTCTCTTGGACTGTGGACAGATTTGATGAGCCCTGACCAGGTGGAGAGGGGAGGGAGGAGGGGGAGGGAGGAGGGGAGGGGGAGGGAGGAGGGGAGGGGGAGGGAGGAGGGCAGGGGGATGGTTAGTGCAGATTGGATTGAATTTCCCCTCGGTGAACATTGATTATAGTCGGCAAGGTCCATGAACATTTCCGTCTCGCCAGAGAATAGACTCTGATATAATCTAGGGGAATCTAGAAGAGGAATAGTGAGGCAGTCACCCAAAATGGGTGTAGTAGATAATGGCCGAGCTTCACAGTTTCACAGACAAGACTTAAGCCTTTAGTCCTGGACTAAAAAGCATCCTCAATGGAGATTTTCCATTGCAAGTGTGATTTAATCCTGGAGTAGGCTTAAGTTTTAAGCTTAAGTGTTATACCAGTATTTGTTAATTTGTTTTCCCCTCTACTGTGTCCCCTAAAAACTTCTACTTGCCCCCCTTGTACTGTTTCTCTGTTTCTCCAGTGTCTAAATAAAAAAATAAAAGGTTAGGTTTAGAAGAAGGTGCTAGAAGAAGGTTTTTCCTTCTATCAGTGGCCCCGGGCCTGAGCTGGATTACTCTTCCTGCTATGACTGGTGGATTGATGATTCACTTGCTTAGTCAAATGTATGTGATTGTAAGTTGCTTTGGAATAAGGCGTCTGCTAAATGCCTAAAATGTACAAATGTAATGTTAATCGCAAACTTAAAGACGATATGCACTGCACTGCATACAAGTAGTCAGGTTATCACGCTCTGTCTGTAGTGACCTGAGATATGAGACACGAGATATGAGACACGAGATATGAGACACGAGCTCCATCCCTAGTTGGCAGAGATGTGGCGCGGAACTCGTGGAGAATAGACGCGCAGTCAAGGGATTTGAGACGGTCTTAATTAAAACTTCCAGGAGTCTGAATTCTGTTTGATCTCTCGTCACAATCCCACAAGGCAAACAGGGAAGATCCTCCTTGCCCCCCCGACCCCCACTGTTCTCCTTCGCTCATTCTTCTTCTCCTTGTCATTTGGTAATGTACATTTTTGGGGGGGGGGTCAACATACTGTAGCTTGGAGTCATTATAGCAGGACTAGTTTCTGTATATCAGAGCATATTATTAGTGCACTATATATATAGTAACATGTGAATGTTGGTTATGTGCCAATTATTCTGAAGTCTGTGTCTTCATTTTTACATGAGTGTGTGCGTGAGAGTGTGTGTGTGTGTGTGTGTGTGTGTGTGTGTGTGTGTGTGTGGGGCTCGTTCCTCAGAGCTCAGTGTGAAGCCTGTGTTGTTTTTCATCTTTCCCCTCGTGCAGATCCACCCTTTGATGTTTTTCACATCTTTAAAATTGCTCTAATTTCTTTTGCCACTATTTATCAAACTGATAATTGAGCAATTACTGTAATGTCTATGTGTCAAAACTACCGATTATAATTCCATAGCATTTTTTCAGTATTTGTTTTAAACTTTTATCTGTTACCTCATTTAAGTTAACCGCTGACAGGACTTTGACAACACGTGAGCTTAGAATGATAAGGTTCTATCTCCGTTTAGGGTAGTTCAGAGATATTGAGCGTCAACGTTTTTACATTCCATTATGTTTTGTGAGATGGAACCTTTGTATTTTATGAATTACTAACAAAAATAATTAAACATTTTAAAAATAACACCACACAGGCATTAATAAACACCTAATGGATCAGATTATGTAAAAAACTCAATTTTGACCAAAAATGGAGATAGAACCTTATAATTCTAACGTCACGAACATACATTTGCTTCAAGATGCAGGTGGTACATGAAGGAGAGTCTTTTAATGTTTGAAGTGGCCCGTTCCAGAGCCAGGCAGCTCATATTAAAGGTGGTGGGCACTAGTGAGCAGGGTTCCCGCGCTGGTCTTAAAAAGCCTTAAAGTCTAAAATCCAGCAAACAAAATGTAAAGGCCTAAAAAGGTCTCAAGTTCTTAGGTCTAAAAACGAGGTGCTAGGTCTTAAAAATGAGATCCTGCAAGGAAATCAGTCCGACCACATCTATTTACGTGGAAATTAAACAAGCTGGAACCCCCCAAAATGCCAATTCGCTTCCTTTTTTGTCTGTATGGCAGTGAAATCCCTAATTTCATCACCTCGAGGATGACAAAAAGCTATCATACGGTGTCGCGAATAGGTCTAAATTTATATCCAAAGAGGTAAAAAAAAAAAAAAAAGTCTTATAATTTGACTTGTTGAAACTTGTAGGAACCCTGAGTGAGGTAGTTCCTGGTTAAACATCGTATGTCTGCAGGACACGCTGGGCTGCATGGAAGGTCCTGTTAATGGGAATCTGCTGCCAGTCATCCGTGTCCAGGAGATCTCATCAGAATGTCAATAATGAAAGAAAAGTGGTATAGAATTTCTGTTCCCCACTGATGAATGCAGCAATGGTAGGAATGAAAAGGAAAATAGACTGAATGTCATGTCTTAGGGAAGGAGAAAGACACTCAAAGTGAGAAGGATATGGATTGATGAGGCAAATGTGTGCTAAGAAGAAGAGATTTTAGAAGAAATTTGAAGAATTTGAAGGAATAAACAACTCTTCTCCATCGCCTGCAGGTATGGTGCCTGAGTGATTTCAAAATGTTGAACAGTTGGTCGGAATATAATGACCCTCTTAGCCTCTGATGTTTAACCGTTTAGCTTTACAAACAGAGAGGGCTCGCTGGCTAGCTACGGAGGAAATCAAACCGGTTACCGGTTGTGTGTGAAATAGTTGACAGAGCCCTTTTTTTGTATGATTAATAGATGAAAGAGCTGAAAGAGCTCCGAATGAATAATTGAGGGCTTATATAATGCTAATTGTGGCCTATAAATGTGGACGGTCGGTCCCCTGGCAGAGGAGAGATTCCATTTCCATGCTGAGTATCAGTGTGGTGAAGCTGTAGAAGGAAGAGATTGGTTGGTTGATTTCCTCTTCGATGTGGAGATCGGAGATGTTTGTGTCTCTCTCTCTCTCACTCTCTCTCTCTCTCCCTCTCACTCTCTCTCTGAGGGTCTCTCAGAGGTCACAGGAGGAAATAAGGGAGACTCTATTTGCAGGACAGTGACAGCCCTAAAGCACAATCAAAATGAAGGCTAGCAGGCAGCTAGTGGAGTCCGGCGGGCACAGGGGACTGGGAGAAGAGAGGGGCTCTTCAATTATCGGCGGGGTCAGGATGGGGAGTCTGTACAGAGCGAGCAACTAGACCAGCAGGGCAACACAGTGAATGGAGGTCTGGCGGGGTCACTGGGTCTTTACCCATGATGCCCCACTTTATGGAGCCGCGTCGTGCTAGGGGGACGTTCCTCCTCTTCTCTCTCTCCTACCTCTTGCCCTCATGCCAAAGACAGAGAGACGGCTCTTGATGAATGCCTGGTTCATAATGTTGAGGTGAGGGATAGCGGAGGAGAGGAGAGGAGGAGGAGGAGGAGGTAATGATTTAATCATCGTGTGATGGATGGAAGACATCATTCGGGGAGTTTTTTTTTTTTTTTCTCCTGGACGCAAGTGTAGGTGTTTCTTCGCCTAAGAATGTTTGGCTGATGAATCTCGTTGTCACTGCTGGAGTGATGGCGAGGTCTTATCGTCATGGTGATGGCGAGAGTCTTATCTTCGTGGTGAACCCCAAACTCCAGTTGTTTTTCTAGGTGTCATCTCTGTGATCTGTGTGTATGAGTGTCACTGAAGGGGCATTTACACATACGACACATACATGCCCCTTCCGCCTCACTTACCAGGGTTCCCGCACTGGTCTTAAAAAGCCTCAAAGTCTAAAATCCAGCAATCCGATTTACAAGGCCTAAAAAGGTCTTACATTTCAGTTATTCAGTCTAAAAATTTCAATTCGCTTACTTTTTTGTCTGTATGGCAGTGAAATCCCTAATTTCATCACCTCAAGGATGACAAAAAAGCTATCATATGGTGTCACGAATAGGTCTAAAATTATATTCAAATAAGTATTTTAAAGGTCTAAAACGGTCTTAAATTTGACTTGTTGAAAGTTGTAGGAACCCTGACTTACTGTAAGTCCCATCGGGTAGAAGCGTCAGCTAAATGGCATTAACTAACACACACACTGTTACACACACACACACACACACACACACACACACACACACACACACACACACACACACTGTTACACACACACACACACATTCACTATCACACACCACATACAAATACTGTATTATTATATTACAAGTGCAGGTTGTGGCTTCATCAGCCAAACATTCTTGGGGGGCGGCTGTGGCGCAGGAGGTAGAGCCGGCGTCTAATGATCGCAAGGTTGGCAGATCGGCGGTTCAAGCCCTGGCTGGCCACATGTTTAAGTGTCCTTGGGCAAGACACTGAACCCCAAATTGCTCCCAATGAGCGGGCCGGCCGGTAGCTTGCCGCACATTGG
>NC_137674.1:25595761-25598261 GCF_963989245.1 Nansenia antarctica | reverse complement strand
ATGTCCAGGGGGGGAGGGAGGGGGGGGTGGTAGGGTTAGGGGAGATGGGTAGGGGAGGTTGTATGCATGTCCAGGGGGGGAGGGAGGGGGGGTGGTAGGGTTAGGGGAGATGGGTAGGGGAGGTTGTATGCATGTCCAGGGGGGGGGTGGCAGGGTTAGGGGAGATGGTTTTAGGGGTAGGGGAGGTTGTATGCATGTCCGGGGGGGGAGGGGGGGTGGCAGGGTTAGGGGAGATGGGTAGGGGTAGGGGAGGTTGTATGCATGTCCAGGGGGGGAGGGGGGGTGGCAGGGTTAGGGGAGATGGTTAGGGGTAGGGGAGGTTGTAAGCATGGGACAACAGGTAGGTTTTGAGGTGGGATTTAAAAGTGGAGAGTGAGGGTGAGTCTCTGAGTGGTTGAGGGAGAGAGGAGAGACTTCCAGAGGCGGGGGGGGGGTGCAGCTGGTGAAAAGGCACGGTCTCCCAAGCCTTTGAGTTTTGAGGGTGGGACAGTGATCGTTAGTAGTAAGATCCTCAAGTTGGGTTAGTTAGGCTCAGTACTCTTTTACTTTTTTTAGGCACTGCGTGAGCTTAGAATTATAAGGTTCTATCTCCGTTTAGGGTAGTTCAGAGATATTGAGCGTCAACGTTTTTACATTCCATTATGTTTTGTGAGATGGAACCTTTGTATTTTTGTTTTTGTAACTCAAAAATGTAAACATTTTAAAAATAACACCACACAGGCATTAATAAACACCTAATGGATCAGATTATGTAAAAAAATAAATGTTGACAAAAATTCTAACTTTGTGATTCTCCCTCACTTCTCTCTGGAGCATTGTCCCATCCCCTCCAGGTCATTTACGAACGGATAGCGTTCCGGTACGTTCCGGCACTACTTAGCGGAGTCCGCGGGGACGCAGGGCCTGCAGAAATTGTTTCCACATCAGGATGAGAAGGAAGAGCGGGTTGTTGTCTAATGTTACATTCAGGGAATCACAGCTGAGTGTGTGTAAACAGCCTTTCAGTGGAACAGCGTACAAACAAACGCTCGATGGCTCTGAGACACTGCCGACACTCTCTCTGCGTGCTCATTTGATGCAGTCCAGCGCCACTGGATATGGGCCGAATTTCACATTTGAAGAGTCACACTCTAAAAGAACACAGCCTTACTACCTCACTGACGAAATTTCCAACATCGTACTAACTGTACTGTCGCTTGATATAGCCCTAGCCTTTTCAGACGATCTAAACTAGCTTCATGGAAAAGGTCACCAGGACATACAGTATACATGGCTGCTGTTATTTGATAAAAAATCGGATTATGTAATCATGTTTTGGGGGGAAATTCATTCTAGAGAAATCTATTCTCTGAATACCAGATTTGAGGGGGAAACACACAACATGAAGTTCCTACATGAGCATGACTGTAGTCCCCCTGCAGGGAGAGAGAGAGGGGGGCGAGGTGGAGAGGGAGGGGGAGTAGGGAGATAGGCGGGGGGGAGGGGGACGACGACGACTGCCTTGGCCTTCCCACACTGGCCAGCTCTAAGACAGAAATGTGTCAGCACCAGAGGGAGTGCGCCTCTCTTCTCTCCACTCCTCCTCCTGCTCAAACTACGCTGTGCTGCCAGGGGAGAGAGGGAACCCTGAACACTCATCACACCCTCCTCCTCCTCCTCCTCCTCCACCTCCTCCTCCTCCTCCTCCTCCCCCTCCTCCTCCCCCTCCTCCTCCTCCTCCTCCTTCTTTCATGCACGCACTTGGCTCTCAAATCAAATATGGACTACAGATTACACATCGATTAGGAAATTGCATTTAGGATTACTATGACGGCATGGATGGATATCATTAGGGCATAACGTGACGTTAGAATTATAAGGTTCTATCTATTCATTTTTTTTTTTTTTTTTTTTTTTACATAATCTGATCCATTATGTGTTTATTAATGCCTGTGTTGTGTTATTTTTAAAATGTTGACATTTTTGAGTTAGTAATTCATAAAATACAAAGGTTCCATCTCACAAAACATAATGGAATGTAAAAACTTTGACGCTCAATATCTCTGAACTGCCCTAAACGGAGATAGAACCATATCATTCTAAGCTCACCACATAATATAATGCCCTAAGTATCTTTTTACTTTGATACAGTGGGGCATTATGAGAAGTAAGTGGGTGAGTGGGAGTGGGTGAGTTTAGTGGTGTGGTATGAAGGGGTCACTCGTGTCAACATGGGCAGGGCAGACGGGGCTATGGGGGGGGAGCGGGGAGGCGGGGAGGTGGGAGCTCAACTGGGCTTTTTTTGGTAAATGACAGGCAGCCACTGTCTGAAGTTTGGAGGATGACAGCTCAGTTACACATGATTACATATTGCTCAAGGCAGCAGTGCAAGCAACGATGACCTTTCATGCTGCTATTGAGCTCTCCGCATGTACATGTGTATGTTTGTGTACTATCCAGTGTTCATTAAGGGTCTTGCTTCAAGCGACCATTTTATGACCATTGCTGTTAGTTGCTGTGT
>NC_137674.1:25580761-25593261 GCF_963989245.1 Nansenia antarctica | reverse complement strand
CCGCGCTGGTCTTAAAAAGCCTTTAAGTCTAAAATCCAGCAATCCAATTTACAAGGCCTAAAAAGGTCCCAAATTCCAGTTATTCGGTCTAAAAATGAGGTGCTAGGTCTTAAAAATGAGATCCTGCAAGGAAATCAGTCCGACCACATCTATTTACGCAGAAATGAAAATGTACTTTTGAGTAATTATGGGACTTATTTATTTTAGATGAATTATCCTTCAGACTTTTTTTTGTCTGTATGGCAGTGAAATCCCTAATTTCATCACCTCGAGGATAACAAAAAGCTATCATAATGATGTCGCTAATAAATAGGTCTAAAATTCTATAAATTCTTAAAAAGGTTCAAAAAGGTCTTACATTTTACATGTTGAAACTTGTAGGGTTTCTGAGAAGGGAAGCATTGAACTGGCCTGGAACAAACACCGCGACTCCCCTCAGACAGCTCAAGCATAACACAGAGAACTCATGGGACTGGACACAGACGACCGAAAACATTATTCATACACCTGTAATCTTCCAACACATTGAAGACAAGTTGAACCTGACAACTGTTTGTGTTCCCGCCTGTAGCCATCTTTGTTTCTACACCATGTCCCAGTATTGATGTGAGACACATCTCACGTGTCCTGGTGGTCTGGATGTGAGAGAAAAGCATGTTGTTGAAGAACCCCCCCCCCCCCCCCAGCACTGATCTGATTTAAGGCATGTCAAGCTGCATTTCCCCATGGGCGTGTGCTTTGATGCTGGTTTATACCGTTTATTTCTCTCATGTCGACCCTGTGTCAGTTAATGTGCATCGATCCAGGGGAGTCCTGATGGTCTCAGGCAGTTAACACTGATAGAAACTATGATCTATATAACTATATATCTATATATAACTATGATCTATATAACTATATATCTATATAACTATATGATCTACTGTATATATAACTATGATCTATATAACTATATATCTATATATATATAACTATGATCTATATAACTATATATAACTATGATATATATAACTATATATCTATATATAACTATGAACTATATAACTATATGATCTATATATAACTATATGATCTATATATAACTATATGATCTATATATAACTATGATCTATATAACTATATATATATAACTATATATCTATATATAACTATGATCTATATATCACTATGATCTATATAACTATATATCTATATATAACTATGATCTATATATCTATACTATATGATCTATATAACTATATATATATATTTATATTTATATATAACTATGATCTATATAACTATATAATATATCTATATAACTATATGATCTATATAACTATATATATAACTATGATCTATATAACTATATATCTATATATAACTATGATCTATAACTAAATATAACTATATGATCTATATATGATCTATATAACTCTATGTATGATCTATATAACTATATAACTCTATATATGATCTATATAACTATATAACTATATGTTCTATATAACTGTATGATCTATATATAACTATGATCTATATAACTAAATATACCTATATGATCTATATGTGATCTATATAACTATGATCTATATAACTATATATGATCTATATATGATCTATATAACTAGATATGATCTATATAACTATATATCTCTATATATGATCTATATAACTATATATCTCTATATATGATCTATATAACTATATGATCTATATATGATCTATATAACTAGATATCTCTATATATGATCTATATAACTATATGATCTATATAACTATATATCTCTATATATGATCTATATAACTATATGATCTATATAACTATATATCTCTATATATGATCTATATAACTATATCTCTCTATATATGATCTGTATAACTAGATATCTCTATATATGATCTATATAACTATATATCTCTATATATGATCTATATAACTATATATCTCTATATATGATCTATATAACTATATGATCTATATAACTATTATGATCTATATATGATCTATATAACTATATATATCTATATATGATCTATATAACTATATATCTCTATATATGATCTATATAACTATATGATCTATATATGATCTATATAACTATATATCTCTATATATGATCTATATAACTATATATCTCTATATATGATCTATATAACTATATGATCTATATATGATCTATATAACTATATGATCTATATATGATCTTTATAACTATATATCTCTATATATGATCTATATAACTAGATATCTCTATATATTATCTATATAACTAGATATGATCTATATAACTAGATATCTCTATATATGATCTACAGTATATAACTATATATCTCCCCATGGGCATTTGATATTGTGTCACACTCACAGTTGTGCCAACAGTGAAAAACTAACCAAACTGACATTGTACAAAAGTTGTGACAGTTGTATTGTTTCAATGTACATATGCAAACGCTGGAGATCTCTAGCCTTTTGCAATCTGTTCACATGTCCGTTGGAATTAACAGTTTATTAGACGTTGTTATGTGACGGTTATTTTTCAACATTGACTTACAGAAGGGTTGTCATTTAATGCTCGTTATCTTTTTTATTTTTTTATTTTAAAATTTGTTTTTCAGATTTTATCCCTTTTTCACCCAATTTGGTAGCCAATTGAACCCAACCTAGCATCCAATTATCACCTGCCTATTGCATAGGATCCGCCGCACGACCCCGTGGCCGGCAGTCCCAGAAGAGGCCGCCAGGCAGACTAGCTGACTGGCTCCTCGAGCCCAGCACCGTTATTCCGGCACCCAGGGGGCGGTGTTGCGCGACGGATCCTTGTCCAGAAATACTCCTATACCGCCCTCGGAAGCGGCCGCCCAATATGCCGCTTCCCGTGTGCCTCGGCCATATCTGGATCTGGTAATGCTCGTTATCTAACGTTGCTACGTGATTGTGAATCAATTTCCTTTTACATACATCTGTCAAGGTTCCCGCGCTGGTCTTCAAAAGCCTTAAAGTCTAAAATCCAGAAATCTGAAAGGTCCCAATTTTCAGTTATTCGGTCGAAAAATGAGGTACTAGGTCTTAAAAATGAGATCCTGCAAGGAAATCAGTCCAACCACATCTATTTACGCAGAAATTAATCAAGCTGGAACCAAAAAAAGCCAATTCGCTTCCTGTATTTGTCTGTATGGCAGTGAAATCCCTAATTTCATCACCTCGAGGATGACAAAAGGCTATCACATGGTCTAAAGCCAAACATTGTATAGACCAGGGTTCTTACAAGTCACATGGTGTCGCAAATAGGTCTAAAATGCTATTCAAAGAGGTCTTAAAAAGGTCTAAAAAGGTCTTCAATTTGACTTGTTGAAACTTGTAGGAACCCTGGTCTATACAGTGTTTGGCTTTAGACCATGCTGCACCATACCATGTTCTGCTATGACTGATACAACGATACAACCAAAAAACTATGTTAATACATTGTTTTCTAGAATGCCCGTTGGGCTGGGTTTAGCCTAAATTAAATGTGGGTTTGAAGGAATCAGTACAACCTTACTGTACTTCTCTGGCCTGAGTGGAGGAGGTGTAGACATGGAACAGCCGCCCACTGAGTAAAGAGACACAGGAGAGAGAGAGAGAGAGAGAGAGAGAGAGAGAGAGAGAGAGAGAGAGAGAGAGAGAGAGAGAGAGAGAGAGAGAGAGAGAGAGAGAGAGAGAGAGAGAGAGAGAGAGAGAGAGAGAGAGAGAGAGAGAGAGAGAGAGAGAGAGAGAGAGAGAGAGAGAGAGAGAGAGAGAGAGAGAGAGAGAGAGAGAGGGGTCAGGGGGGTTAGAGGTAGGGGTCAGATGGGTGGGTAGAGCAATTTGACAGTAGGTGAGTTTAGAATTATAAGGTTCTATCTCCGTCTAGGTTAGTTCAGAGATATTGAGCGTCAAAGTTTTTACATTCCATTATGTTTTGTGAGATGGAACCTTTGTATTTGATTAATTACTAACTCAAAAATGTCAACATTTTAAAAATAACACCACACAGGCATTAATAAACACCTAATGGATCAGATTATGTAAAAAAATCAATTTTGATAGAAATGGAGATAGAACCTTATAATTCTAACGTCACGAGTAGGTAGACAGGGAACTCGCCAGCACTTTGGCAGGGCCAAATCCAGCTTTTATTCCTGCCCACCGTCCAAACTGAGCAAGCTCCCGCCTCTCCTCCCCTCTTGATGGAGGTTAATCTTTCAAGCATGCAACATTGGATGACTTCCTCCCACTCGTCCTGGCAGAGCTGCTCTCTCCATCTCTCTCTCTCTCCCTCTCTCTCGCCCTCGCCCTCTCTCTCTCTCCATCTCTCTCTCTCGCTCTCCATCTCCCTTTCTCTCTCTCTCCATCTCCCTCTCTCTCTCTCTCTCTCTCTCCATCTCTCTCTCCATCTCCCTTTCTCTCTCTCTCTCTCTCCATCTCTCTCCATTTCTCTCCATCAATCTCTCTCCCTCCATCTCTCTCTCCCTCTCTCTCTCCATCTCTCTCTCTCTCTCTCCATCTCCCTCTCTCTCTCTCCCTCCCTTTCTCTCTCTCTCTCCATCTCTCTCCCTCCCTCTCTCTCCCTCCCTTTCTCCCTCTTACTCTCTCCCTCCCTTTCTCTCTCTCTCTCTCTCCATCTCTCTCCCTCCCTTCTTGAGACACCGTGGGCTGTTGATTTCCTCCTGTCCCCTCCCTCCCGCCCCCCCCCCCCTCCCCCGTCTCTGAGTTTACCATAGCAGCACACCTGGAGGCCAGGAACAGGTGTTATTTCCAGACATACATACTGTCCTCCTGTCTGGGTCTGAACCTGACAGAGATGCCGGGAAGGAAGGAAGGTGGCATGGTGGTGGGGAATCAGGTCAACCCTCCCAAACACTGTCAAGAACATCAGGACTAAATATAGAGATGTCACAGAGGGGGGGGGGGGGAGAAAAAAGAAAGTAAATGAAAGACGGGAAGTGTTTGCAGAGGCTGTGAGAGGTGAGGGTGGCCTGGAGACAGAGAGGGAGAGATGGAGAGAGAGAGAGAGAGAGGTGGAGAGAGAGAGAGAGAGAGAGAAAGGGAGAGAGATGGAGAGGGAGAGAGAGAGAGAAAGGGAGGGAGAGAGAGAGAGATGGAGAGAGAAAGAGAGAGAAAGAGAGATGGAGAGAGAGAGGGAGAGAGATTTTTTGGGGGGGAGTTTTAAAAAACCTTTATTTTCAATTAATTAAGTGGCTTAACACAACCTCACCATCCCATTCCCTCCTCCAATCAGTCTCATTTAAAGTCTCATTGTGCGTTTCCTGAACTAACATTACATTTATGTTCTTCAGCTTAACAAGTTCAAATAAATTCATTCTCTTCCTCACATCTCTGGCTCCATTTATATTAAGAGTGGAAACCCTGAAATCACTCATAGTTGCTGATGTGAGGAATGTGAACCAAGACAGAAAACCCAGGAACCAGCTTGTCCTACTATACTTTTGTATCAACATTATTAAATTTTTCTTTTTTGACGTCTTGAACTATTTTCTTCAGTCTGAAACCCTCTAGTTTAGTGACTCCTCCAGTTCTCAACTGTAAGTTGACAGAGGAGCAAAAAGCCTCCTTATCTGAGAAATAATCTTCAAGTTCAAACTTCTTGTGTTTTTTTTTTCTTCAGGAAATCTTTAACCCTTTTAACGTCATACTTTTTCTGCTGCTGTTGCTCAATATTATTTTGTGAGTCTGACAAAAATTTACTGCCTTCTATTTCACTTTCCTCTTCCTCCTCCTCCTCCTCCTCCTCCATGCTAGACTCAGACAGTGGATGCACAGATTCAGTCTCAGACTCCTCTGGCTTGCCTGCTGCTGCTTTTTTGGCCTGAGTGCCAATACCAGTATTATTTTCTTTCACTTTTCTTTTAACAGGGACGGGTACTTTAAAACTATTCCCATCCATCAGTACTTCATCAGTTTCCTTATCCACATTTTCTGCTGCTGCATTTTCAGTGTTTAAAACAGTCTGATTTTCTACTATTTTTTCACACTCATTACTTTGAGTTGTCTCTCTGATGAAGGTTTTCATGGAGTCACCGACACAAACACATCGTTAACCGTAATGCCCTTCTCAATCACTTTATTAACTTTCTCAACCTTGTCCAAAAATATCACCACTGCGCCGTTCATCCGAGCGGCAGATTTAATGCTGTTGTGACCACCGCCAAACTACAGTCCTCTACCGAAACATGAGACCCAGCTGAGACTTTAAAGCCATGTTTTCTGCTGAGATTAGTGAACTCCATATCGGCGCCCCGGCACGCCGACCAGCAAACGCTGGCCGACTGCAACCCCAAACCCTCACCCCTGTACACTAGGGATGGGGGAAACGAAGCTTTCGACGCAATTGACACGTTCGACACAATTGTGTCGGAAAAAGTGTCGATCTATCGATACAGTCGATACAGCAGCTCCACAATGACATCTGCTGGTCAGGTCATGGTATGGCGGCCGTATCGACTGATTCACAAGTCAGGTATTTGAGGCAAAATACAATAAGCCCACCGTCATCTGCGATGTCTTGTTCAATAAAGGTGCTGTGACAAACTGTGTCGATGTGTATGTGGCCATATGTGGTCTTAAATGTTGGTGTGTCTAGTAGACTATAATAAATACATATATAAATAAATAAATGCAACTGTTGTGTCCATTTCTGATATGAATAGAATAGAATTTGCCATTTAGCAAACGCTTTTAATCCAAAAGCTACTTACAGGGACATTCCCCTGGAGTAATTGTAGTACTCAAGGGCACACTAGTGGTGGTGTTTCAGGCAGGATTTGAACTCACAACCTTCCGATCACCAGTCCAATTCACTCCACTATCCCCTTGACATGTAAGGATACAAATCGGAATGACATTTCGGCATGTGTGGGACATGGCTGTTTGACAATTGGAGCAGATATAAATGGTCAACATGTCATAACAGGGTCAACAGTGTTGGGACGTGCTCGTGGAACAGGGAAAGAGTGCAAAACAAGGCTACATTGTGGAAACTGGACAGACTTGTGCTTATGTGAACAATCAAATATTTATTGCTTGTGTACATGAACAGGCAACGTTTTTTTATGTGTATCTATCTGGCTAGCCTATGTGTTGCAATTATGAATCTATGACTATCTCTGTATGTTCTATATCTATCTATCAATATCTACCAATCTCATGTCTATTTCTATCTCTATCTCTGTCTCTGTCAATAAATGTATTCTGTCTAGCGTCCGTATGTCTCCACTCTGACTACAACCCTCGAATATGAGTGAATATGAGTGAATATGAGTGAATATGAGAGAGTTCAACGTCATTTTATGCAGTACCAAACTTGGAACACTGCCCCGTTTGCGGAACGACTGACACACGTGTCAGATGTGCGTGTGTGACGTACGAATCTTTCTTCGAGTAGTCACGTGGTTTTTGCCATTTGACACAAGCATCGATACATTTGTATCGACGCACATTGCGTCGGAAGATAGACACCGTGCCGTGACTACTGCGTCGAGCGGTAACATCCCTACTGTACACACCAAACACAGTAACAAAAACAAACAACCTTATCACCACAATCTATTTACACCATTAACACAAAATTAAAAATAAATAAAAGATAGAAAAAGAGCAAAGATAGAAACTCACTCACTCGAAAGTCCCGCTCACTCACTCCATACGCTCCTCACTCACGCATGCGCTCAGAGAGAGAGAGAGAGAGAGAGAGAGAGGGAGAGAGAGAGAGAAAGGGAGAGAGATGGAGAGGGAGAGAGAGAGAGATGGAGAGAGAGAGAGAGGGCGAGAGAGAGAGAGGGAGAGAGAGAGGGAGGGAGAGAGGGAGAGAGAGATGGAGAGAGAGAGTGATGGAGAGAAAGGGACACACCAGACACAGGAGGAGGACAGGGCAACCAGGGGAGGAGAGGACCGCTGTCTCTCTGTCAGAGACGGACTACACCGTTACGCTGAGTGGCGATACACAGGGTTCCCGTGCTGGTCTTAAAAAGCCTTAATGTCTAAAATCCAACAATCTAATTCATAATGTCAGTTATTCGGTCTAAAAATGAGGTGCTAGGTCTTAAAAATGAGATCCTGCAAGGAAATCTATTTACGCGGAAATGAATCAAGCTGGAACCCTTTTTTGTCTGTATGGCAGTGAAATCCCTAATTTCATCACCTCGAGGATGACAAAAAGCTATCACACGGTGTCGCGAATAGGTCTAAAGTTATAGTCAAAGAGGTCTAAAAAAAGGTCTAAAAAGGTCTTAAATTGGACTTGTAGGAACCATGGAGAGAATAAAGGAAGAGACGCGGGGAGGAGGAGGAGAGACACACACCGTACAGAGGGATGAGCAGAAAAAGCAAGAGAGCGACAAGGAATATTAAATGACAGAGGAGGAGGGAGGGGGAGAGATAGGGAGATTGAGTCATTGAAGTTGCAATACAGTTAGAGGGTGAAAGACAAAGATCAAGCGGACATGTTAATTGAAGACGTATGTAGCAACTGTAGCACAGGTCCTCTGGAAATGTCATGGTGGATGGAGAGGATGATGGGGGGATGTCAGAGATGGACTACACCGTCACGCTGAGTGGCTGTAGACAGGGTTCCCGCGCTGGTCTTAAAAAGCCTTTAAGTCTAAAAACCAACAATCTAATTTAAAAAGGCCTCAAATGTCAGTTATTTGGTCTAAAAGTGAGGTGCTAGGTCTTAAAAACAAGATCCTGCAAGGAAATTGATGGTCGGACTGATTTCCTTGCAGGATCTCGTTTTTAAGACATAGCACCTCATTTTTAGACCAAATAACTGACATTTGAGGCCTTTTTAGGCCTTAAAAATTAGATTGTGAGACCTTTTGAGTCTGGGTCCCTTTGACTGGAAGTGTCCCTACCCCCTAGGGCCTGAGGCAGACCGACCAGCATTAGACATGGTCAGAACTGTCCTTTCCCCCTCTGTGACCACGTCTTCTCCATGTTCCTTCTACATAGCTGAGTGTTTCAGATGGCCTGCTCTTACAGTCTAGCCAGGCTCTTAGTGCACTTCTCCTCTGAAGTAGAGGAAAAGACAGGCTTGCTGAGGCTGCAATGTCGTGACGTTAGAATTATAAGGTTCTATCTCAATTTTTGGTCAAAATTGAGTTTTCTTTACATAATCTGATCCATTAGGTGTTTATTAATGCCTGTGTGGTGTTATTTTTAAAATGTTGACATTTCTGAGTTAGTAATTAATCAAATACAAAGGTCCCATCTCACAAAACATAATGGAATGTAAAAACTTTGACGCTCAATATCTCTGAACTACCCTAAACGGAGATAGAACCGTATAATTCTAAGATCACGAATGGTGAAGAGATGGTTATAGTGGGAAACTAAAGCCTGGTACACATACACTGTATAAGGATTTTCTAAATCTTAACAGATTTTTTTTATCTGAGAGAGACCCCACACATGAAGATTTAAAAAACATGGATTGAACAGTTTTGATCGTATTGTGTGTGGTGTGCTCCGATATACGACCACATGCATAAAGATCTGTCCTCGCTCCGACAGTCTGGAGTCTCGTCCCCCAAGCCAGAAATCTTGCATGATCAGGGTAGTAGTACCCTGACTGACCTGTAGAGGCAGCCATGTGCGACAGGAGAAATAAAGTGCAGAAGAACGAAAAGAAGAAGACGCGTCAGTCAGCTCGCTTTTTGATTGGCTACCTTCCATTCCACGTCACAATCGGACTCGGGAAGTTGTCAATTTCGCCCACATGCGAGGATTTTTGGTCGTAAATATTGAACACGTTTAAATTTACGATCGTCGGCCCTGACCATTTTCCGAGCAGATTGTCGGGATAAATGGACTCTTAACACACCTCACACCACAGGATAACCTTGTAGGATAATCTTTAGAGCCACCCAATAATCGGGCGTTTGCTGTCCTTGGTCGGAAGGGGGTTAAATCGGGCCAGAATTGGCCAGATTATCTTTGTGTGTACCAGGCTTTAGTTTAATGTCTTGTGGTGATGAGAAGTCCGTCATAGACACAGAAGCCACTCAACCTGACAGATAGCGGACAGCCGGATACACTTATAACGCCATAATCATCTGCTGCTCAGTATCTGTCCAGTAGTCCTTCTTCTTCCTGCCTATTATCTCCTGATACACTTGTCTTTGTTCCAGTGGGCGTCCGTCAGGCTAAACCCTCCGATCAGGCCTGCTATGTAGGCTAATGTAATGAGGCTTTGAGACGACAGATGATGGAAGGAAAGCGGCATTGTGGGATGGAATTAGTTTTGTGCATGGAAACTTTCCTATGAGAGAGCTCTTTATCCCATCATTTGTCCCTGAGACAATGGCGTGGTAATCTGTTTATTAAGACAACACATCACTACTGTCTGTGTGAGGAGGGGTGGGAGGGAGGGAAGGAGGGAGGGAGGAGCTGTCCAATAATCTCATCAGAGTCCAGATGACACACTCTGACAGGGGGAGTCCCTACACGGAAAATCATCCTCCTCTTCCTGCTCTCCAATCTCCTTCTTCTCCTCCCCTGCTTCCCCCCCCGTGCCCTCCTCCTCCTCCTCCTCCTCCTCCTCCTCCAGCATCAAAGCAGCAAGCAGATGATTAGGTGGTTGAAAGGATGTGTGAGGATGGAGTGTGTGTGTGTGTGTGTGCGCGCCTGTGTGTGCGTCCATGCGTGCGTGTGTAGAGAGAGTTCTGGCACGTGCGTTGGGGGAGTGTGTCAAGATAATTGTGAGCTGTGAGCTGTGAGTGTGTGTCAGTGGTAATTACTGGGCTGCATGTTTGGGAGGGGGGGAGTGAATGAGGAGGGAGTGATGTATGTGTGTGGGGGATGTTAGAGATAAGTACTAGCCAGGGTATGTTGTTCTGTGAGTGTGTGTGTGTGTGTGTGTGTGTGTGTGTGTGCGCGCGCGTGTGTGTGCGTGTGTGTGTGTGTGTGTGCGTGCGTGTGGTGTGTGTACCAGGGTGTGCTGTATTCAGGGCAGTGTTGTTGTGGTGCTGTGTGTGTTGTGTGTGTAGTAATATGTCAGTTGTGTTGTGAGTGTTGGTGTGTTGAGTGTGTAGGAGAGTGTAGTAATATGTTAGTTGTGTTGGTGTGTTGTGTGTGTAGGAGTGTAGTAATATGTTAGTTGTGTTGTGAGTGTTGGTGTGTTGTGTGTGTAGTAATATGTTAGTTGTGTTGTGTGTGTTGGTGTGTTGTGTGTGTAGGGGTGTGTAGTAATATGTTCGTTGTGTTGTGAGTGTTGGTGTGTTGTGTGTGTTGTGTGTGTAGTAATATGTCAGTTGTGTTGTGAGTGTTGGTGTGTTGTGTGTGTAGTAATATGTTAGTTGTGTTGTGAGTGTTGGTGTGTTGTGTGTGTAGGGGTGTGTCGTAATATGTCAGTTGTGTTGTGAGTGTTGGTGTGTTGTGTGTGTAGTAATATGTTAGTTGTGTTGTGAGTGTTGGTGTAGCTGTGTGTGTAGGGGTGTGTAGTAATATGTTAGTTGTGTTGTGAGTGTTGGTGTGTAGTGTGTGCAGGGTTCCCGCGCTGGTCTTAAAAAGCCTTAAAGTCTAAAATCCAGCCGTCCGATTTATAAGGCCTAAAAAGGTCCCGGATTTCAGTTATTCGGCCTAAAAACGAAGTGCTAGGTCTTAAAAAGAGATCCTGCAAGGAAATCAGTCCGACCACATCTATTTACACGGAAATGAATCAAGCTGGAACCCAAAAAATGACAATTCGCTTCCTTGTCTCTATGGCAGTGAAATCCCTAATTTCATCACCTCGAGGATGACAAAAAACTCATATGGTGTCGCGAAAAGGTCTAAAATTATATTCAAAGAGGTCTAAAAAAGGTCTAAAAAGGTCTTAAATTTGACTTGTTGAAACTTGTAGGAACCCTGTGTGTGGTGGGCGGTGGAGTGTGCGAGGGGGGTCGGTCCTGGGTGCTCTGGGGCTCAGGCTCTCTGCACACACACACACACACACACACACACACACACACACACACACACACACACTCACCTCAGTCTGCAGTAGAGACCGGAAGCTCCTGCCCCCCTGCCAGAGAAAATTCATGTCCCTTCCTATTTTTAGAGCGGGGCGTCTTCTGTGTGCTAGCGAGGCCTTTCAGCCCCTCGCATGGAATGGACACGGCCTCCCCCGCACACGTATACCCATCATGCACCTGGCCTCCCCCGCACACGTATACCCAGCATGATGACATGGCCTCCCCCGCACACGTATACCCAGCATGATGACACGGCTTCCCCCGCACACGTATACCCAGCATGATGACATGGCCTCCCCCGCACACGTATACCCAGCATGATGACATGGCCTCCCCCGCACACGCAGCCTCCCCCGCACACGCAGCCTCCCCCGCACACGTACACCCAGCATGATGACACGGCCTCCCCCGCACACGTATACCCAGCATGATGACACGGCCTCCCCCGCACACGTATACCCAGCATGCACCTGGCCTCCCCCGCACACGTACACCCAGCATGCACCTGGCCTCCCCTGCACACGTAC
>NC_137674.1:25545761-25573261 GCF_963989245.1 Nansenia antarctica | reverse complement strand
GAATGGGTGAATGAGAGGCCATTGTAAAGCGCTTTGGAGCAGCAAAAAAGGCGCTATATAAGTGCAGTACATTTACCAGTGATGGACAACAGAGAGGAATGAGGACAGTGTTGGGTGTTGGAGACGGAGCTCTCCCAAACGGAGAGGAGGTGGGCAACCAAAACAAGTTCAGCTGCGGTCGGTGTGGTTTTTGGACGAGCAACAGAGAGGGATTCACTCCTCTGAACCTCCTCCTCTTTACTCTCACTCAGACCCTTTCATCTCTTCATCTTCACCCCCTCCCTACGTTCTGGACGGGGGGGTGAGGAGGTGGTGGTGGGGGACTCTAGTCGCAGTCCTGTGCAGAGGAGGAGGTGTGAGCCCTCTAATTGACTGTCATTATCCTGTGGCACCTCCCACACAGTTCTACTGTTAATACTACCCTGATTACACTGAGCCATCTGCCCTGTACGATGACACCTTCTCTCTCACATCTCTACACATTGTTACAGCCTTCATCCTGTGATCGGCAGGCTTGGCGGGCGTCCCACTGCAAGAACCTGCTGTGGGACTCTATTTATTTTTTTAAAGTTATTTTTTCTTAGTGGGGCTGTCCCACTCATATTTTTCCAGATACAGTAGAGATTTAGACAGGAAGGATGGGTGAGAGAGAGAGGAGGGATGACATGCAGTCCGCGGCCGGAATCAAACCGGGAACCCTGCGGTTACGTGGTCGACGCTTAACCCACTACGCCACCTAAGCGCCCCTGCTACTGTGGGACTCTTAGCTTTGTTTGTGTACACCTGAGGATGGTTTTCGTTGAACACAAATATATAAGCCTAGTCCTGGACTACATTTTTTCAATATAAAATCTCCATTGAAGTTTAGAATTAGATCAGGGTTCCCGCGCTGGTCTTAAAAAGTCTAAAATCCAGCATTCCGATTTATATGGCCTAAAAAGGTCTCAAGTTTCAGTCATGAGGTCAAAAAATTAGGTGCTAGCTCTTACAAACGAGATCCTGCAAGGAAATCAATCCGACCACATCTATTTAGGCGGAAATGAATCAAGCTGGAACCCCAAAAATGCTAATTCGCTTCTTTTTTTGTCTGTATGGCATTGAAATCCCTAATTTCATCACCTCGAGGATGACAAAAAGCTATCATATGGTGTCGCGAATAGGTCCAAAATTATATACAAAGTCAAATTATATAAAAAAGGTCTAAAAAGGTCTTAAATGTGACTTGTTGAAACTTGTAGGAACCCTGTTAGATGTGATCTTTCTGTGTCTAGGAACCCAGCCCATAGTGTTTGATGTACTGCCCACTTAACTGTTCCACTCAAGGTTTGGAGTGGGTGATATGATCCAATGTTGAAAAACTGAAAAAAACGAATAAAGTTTTATGGTCACATTGTATATAACCCCCCCCCCCCCCCCCCCAGTACTCCAGCACAGATTAGCTGCATCACATCATAGCCAGACACAGAGGTCCGTTACACGTTACAGCGTGAGTTTCTCCAGCCTGATGAAAAGAAAGCCAGAGCTGAGTGAGTGAGTGTGAGTGTGAGTGTGTGTGTGTGAGTGTGAGTGTGAGTGTGAGTGTGAGTGTGTGTGAGTGTGAGTGTGAGTGTGAGTGTGAGTGTGAGTGTGTGTGTGAGTGTGAGTGTGAGTGTGAGTGTGTGTGTGAGTGTGAGTGTGTGTGAGTGTGAGTGTGAGTGTGAGTGTGTGTGTGAGTGTGAGTGTGAGTGTGAGTGTGAGTGTGAGTGTGTGTGAGTGTGAGTGTGAGTGTGAGTGTGAGTGTGAGTGTGTGTGAGTGTGAGTGTGAGTGTGAGTGTGAGTGTGAGTGTGAGTGTGAGTGTGTGTGAGTGTGAGTGTGAGTGTGTGTGTGTGTGAGAGTGATTTCCCGGGCCTCAGCGG
Source organism: Nansenia antarctica (assembly GCF_963989245.1). Lineage (NCBI taxonomy): Eukaryota > Metazoa > Chordata > Actinopteri > Argentiniformes > Microstomatidae > Nansenia > Nansenia antarctica. Next base: position 25,571,365 of record NC_137674.1, on the reverse strand, counting down.
TTCGCAGAAACGGTGCAGACATCTCGCCAAGCGATCTGAGGGAAGCCCAGCCGGTGGGATGTGTGGAGTAGGGAGGGAGGGAGGGGGAGGGGGAGCGAGATGGGTTGTTCTGCCGTGTGTAGTGGGTTGTTCTGCCGTGTGTAGTGTGCTAACAGGATTTAGATAGTCGAGACTTCCCCCTACAGCCCGTCTCAACGCACACGAGACACGCTACTCTCTACTGGGCCGGAGAAAAGGGATTAAACCGTTGCATTAGAGTGAAATAGAGCTCGTTTTTTTTATTCCTCAAGAGATGTATGAGATGTGGATTAATGTTGGTGTGGGTCTCTCTCTGTGCTTTTATGACTGACACAGACCACATGTCCCACTACGGTTCCTACAGTACATCAAGGAGATGTTAGAGCACTGAAACCTTTTTGTCCTGGGACAGTGTGATACTTGAGTATGATCCATTATGGATGCCAGCATCATGCCACTTATCTTATTATTTGAGTCGGGACTCTGGATATTCCACTGAATAACATAAATGACATTTTTATTTTAGTAGGAGGATGAAGCGGAAAAGCTACTTTTCATGATGAGTGATACTGATTATTTAAAACGTTGTCATCTCTGGTTTGTGTTGTAGTAGTGTGTACCGTTGTTGACTGGTCTCTGACTGGTGGTCACTAAGAATTTTTAATAACAAGGACCCTCCTGTAAGTACAGATGTACCTGTACACTCCATGCCTTGAGCAATGTTATACAACAGTTAGTTCCGACCAAGTAATTTGATTGGACAAGAGGCATTCCATGAGTGCTGGTAGTATAACAGCACTGGGACTTTTAACTATTATGTATCACTCCGAAATGACCGTTAATACAAAGTAGCTAGCCTGCAGATGTTTGTGTTCAGGTTACTAGGCAACAGTCCAGTTGCGGAACTATTTTTTGTTGACGGAGCCAAAATAAATGATTAAATAAACAAACAAATCATAATCTGTTGTCACTTATTACTGTTAACTAATAAATTGCGCTGTAGAACTGTTGTATAAAAGCAGGCCTCGTACCTACGACCCAATCACAGCCGTGCTGATATTCAGTATAACAGCACGACCTCTCGTGTGATATTGCTTAATTGTTTCTCTGATTTCATCCAGTATAGTACCAGAACCTTTTGTATTGAAACATTTTCCATTGTATGTACGAGAAGAATTCATTGACATTCCTTCGGGAGTCCAGCTGATGAGGCCATGGGGTATAGAGGCACCTGTGTATCTACTGACCACTTAACTGCCCTCCCTCCCTCGTCAATAACTCTTTAAAAGGATCAATTTCGGCGATCAGTGCCGAGACCGCCACTGGGGCTTTAGTGTGCAAGGTGCCATATTGAGCTGTTTGTGTGTGATGATGTCGCAAGCAAGCTCTTAAAAAAAAAGAAGAAAAAAAAGAAAGAAAAGAAAAAAAGCACCACCTCACCCCTCTGGACATTTGACTTCATTACAGGGGAGTCGCTCCTCAGAGTGAAGCAATAAGCAGCGCAATAAGCTGCGTTCTTCTTCTCCGTCTCTGTCTCTCTCTCTCTCTGTCTCTCTCTCTCTCTCTCTGTCTCTCTCTCTGTCTCTCTCTCTCTCTCTCTCTCTCTGTCTCTCTCTCTCTGTCTCTCTCTCTCTCTCTCTGTCTCTCTCTCTGTGTCTCTCTGTCTCTCTTTCTCTCTCTCTCTCTCTCTCTGTGTCTCTCTGTCTCTCTTTCTCTCTCTCTCTCTCTGTCTCTCTCTCTCTCTCTCTCTGTCTCTGTCTCTAGAGGCGGGAGTCCTCTGAGCGTCCAGTCTCCCTTTAAGAAAAAAGCTTCAATGGAAAAAATCTAACCCCTCGACATTGATTTAGATTAGAATGACATTCTCGGTGCAATCTCTCTCTCTCTCTCTCTCTCAACCTTTTGTCTTTGAAAAATGGTTCACATTTTGACTCCATTACGCTGCTATTTTCAGCCCAGTGATGATGTGATTAAGTCCACCCATAATGCCAGTTGTGTCCGACTGCGATAGATTTAGGTGTCGTGACAGCCGTGTGAGCAGATGAGCTTATTAATTGGAACATGTGAATGTGGGTTTCAGTCAATGACAGACTCTGTGTGCCAGAGATGACCTCAGAAGGGACAGCTTGACCTTTCACCTTTCACCTTCTAACCCTTTCCTCCATGCTGGTTATTAATCCTACTTATGTGCACTTCCTGTTTTAAACCATCTCTTAATTAACCTGTTCTTCTTCTTCTCTTTCCTTCCTTCTTTCTCTCTCTGTCTGTCTGTCTGTCTGTCTGTCTGTCTGTCTTTTTCTTCCTTTCACAACTTTCTCTTTCTCTTAATTCTCTCCTTCTCGCAGTAAAATGGTTCAGGTGAAAGTTATTGACGATGAGGAGTATGAGAAAAACAAGAACTTCTTCCTGGAGCTGGCCGAGCCGCGCATGGTAGACATGAGCCTGCAGAAAGGTGCGATACTCCCTCCCCAGGCCTCCCTCTGCCACCCCTAGCACCCCCCAGAATCCCCCAGAATCCCCCTTTCTTATCTGGGTGTGATAGCACTGTTTTTATCCTATCCCTCTCTCTCAACTGTCTTTTATCTCTCTTTCACTCAGCTGCACTCTCCCGTTCACCTTGTCCCTTGTTCATGGCATCAGCTCTCCCCCCCATCTCTCACCCCACTCAGCTCTCACCCTATCTCTATTTAGCATCCAAGACACATCACCACTCTTCACCACATTGGTACACCTCTGCTCCCCTCTGCAACAACGCCATGTCTGTACTCTGTAGAAAGAGAAGCCCTCAAACTCCTTGTCCTTGTGATGGTTCCTCCAGATAGTAATGTTGCATGCATGAGATGGAACTAAAGGCTGTAGGAAAGCTATTTGATGTTCAGTTTCTCTTTTTAGCCCCGTGAATTCAAGCAGTGTTTTACACAAATACCCATTATTATGTAAAGATACTCTGGTTACTCCCCAATGGTTGTGATGTAAACAGAGGCTGGTGTGTGTGTGTGTTTACATTTAAATTTTTGGCATTTAGCAGACGCCTTATTCCAAAGCGACTTACAATCAATACATTTGAATGCTAAGCATGTGAATCATCAGTCCACCATTCGTGGCAGGAAGAGTAATCTAGCTCAGGCCCGGGGCCATTGATAGACGGAAAAACCTTCTTCTATCACTTTTTTTTTTCAATTTAATTTAAAAAAATGTTTTATTAATACTGGAGGAACAGAGAAACAGTACAAGGGGGCAATAGAAGTTCTTAGGGACACAGTAGAGGGGAAAGCGGGTGTCTTTAGGAGACTTAGTGCTGAGGGGCAGAAGATGTCTCAGGAGGAGCAGTTAAGGTGTAACCTGAAGAGATGGGTCTTCAGTCTACGACGGAAGATGGGTAGTGACTCTGCCGTTCTGTGTGTGTGTGTGCGTGTGTGTGCGTGTGTGTGCGTGTGAACAAAAGAAAACCACCACAGCACATTAATATTAGTAATTTATAAACATGTGGGGGATCTGCTTATCTCTGGGCTGGCAGCCATGGTGCTGACAGTGAAATGGTTTTCCTATGTGCAGTAGTCTTGTGTTTTGGCATTTCGTGAGCTTAGAATTATAAGGTTCTATCTCCGTTTAGGGTAGTTCAGAGATATTGAGCGTCAAAGTTTTTACATTCCATTATGTTTTGTGAGATGGAACCTTTGTATTTTATGAATTGCTAACTAAAAAATGTCAACATTTAAAAAATAACACCACACAGGCATTAATAAACACCTAATGGATCAGATTATGTAAAAAACTAAATTTTGACAAAAATGGAGATAGAACCTTATAATTCTAACGTCACAAAATGGTACAGGCCTATACTATACAGTTTATGTGTGTGTGTGTGTGTGTGTGTGTGTGTGTGTGTCAAAATATACCACACTACCTGTCACCTGACATAAGTTATACTCAGGATGTAGCTACAGAATTGCATTTTCTGCTTCAACCTGACCATTCTAGAATGCAAAAATTCTAGAATCTAAAATAGAATGCTCTTTTGAAAAATGGTTCCACTTGAAAAATCCCTCCCACGCACACAGGCACGTCATTTCACAGTAGTGGCAGCAGGTCAAATGCTCGTCACTACACAGCCAATCAGGGCACTAGGAAAGGGTTGCCCGGTTCAATACGTTGACATTCAGGTGACAACCACTCAGGAGTCATATAGAGAGAGAGATATTTGGATAGACAGAGGGAAAGATAGGGACAGATACCAACCCAAGCCTAGGTCTGCACACATCTCACAGAGAGCCAATGGTCAAGAGTAGATGATCAGCACATATACTGTATATAGCACACTTTAGATTGTATCGCTAAAGTTCTGTCAGTTACAGCACATTCTGTTTGGAAGTGTGTATGCTGTTCTCAGTGACGCCCTTTACATATAGCTGACGTAACCATGACGTTGTTGAGAAGTTGTGATTGACACAAATTGCTTTGTTTTCTGCTTATTTGACATAGAAGTATTCGGTTGTTAAGTCGTGACGTGTTTCCGGGTCCAAAGTTGGCTGAGGCGCTCTCTTCGAAATGCCTCAGTAATAATAATAATTCATTATATTTGTATAGAGCTTTTCCGAGGCTCAAAGACCCTGACAATATGGGGGAAACGTGAAAGTGCTGTGTCCCTTGTTGTATGAATAGATCCCAGTCTAAAAAACGATTGAACTGTCATTCTACCGCTGTAGTACACTGGAACTCTGGTGTGGGGAATTTCTGGTTTGGCCCCGGAAATTGCTAAACGTCACGTTTGACGTCAGACTTAACAACCGAATAGCTGCCAGTGTAATTCTATTAGGGCTTCTAAGAATGTTTGTTCTCAGATGCAGAAGCCTCATTCTGTCTTGTCAGTTGCTTTCCCCCAAATAACGTAACCAAACAATAGTAAGACGATTAAAAATGTACTGTTGGGTTGGTTCTCAACTGCAGAACACTTCTTGTGGCTTCTCCTCAGTGTGAAGTAATACATACTGGAGGCATGTTGAGGGAGGCCGGCGGGGTTGGGTCTGGACAGTGTGAGTAATGTCGCTGCTGTAAAGCCGACAGTCTCCCTGTCAGACAGGAGTTGTTTACTGCCTGCTCCTGCAGCGCCCTTCGCTAAATTACACTGATGTGGTCAATACCGTCAGCACCTCTGGAGAGGCAGCCCAGCACAGCCCAGCACAGCCCAGCACAGCCTAGCCCAGCCTAGTCCAGCCCAGCACAGCCCAGCCCAGCCTAGTCCAGCCCAGCCCACCCTGCCTAGTCCAGCTAAGCCTAGCCCAGCACAGCCCAGCCCAGCCCAGCGTAGCCTAGCGTAGCCTAGTCCAGCTAAGCCTAGCCTAGCCTAGTCCAGCCCAGCCCACCCTACCTAACCCAGCCTAGTCCAGCCCAGCCCAGCCCAGCCCAGCCCAGCCCAGGCCAGGCCAGCCCGCACCACTGCACCACACCACTGCAGGGGAGGGGGGGGAGGTTGCAGGGGAGGGGGGAGAGGTTGCAGGGGAGGGGGGTGAGGTTGCAGGGGAGGGGGGTGAGGTTGGGTCTCTGTAACCTTCAGATGACACTGCAGAACTAGGCCACAAAGCAAACTGTTGTCAGTTGTGTGGATAGGCGTGTGTGAGTGTGTGTGTGTGTGTGTGTGTGTGTGTGAGTGTGTGTGTGAGTGTGAGTGTGAGTGTGAGTGTGTGTGTGTGTGAGTGTGTGAGTGTGTGAGTGTGTGAGTGTGAGTGTGAGTGTGAGTGTGAGTGTGAGTGTGTGTGTGTGCGTGCGTGCGTGTGTGCGTGCGTGTGAGTGTGAGTGTGAGTGTGTATGTGTGTGCATGCATGCTTGTGTGCATGTTTGTGTGCGTACTGTATGTGTGAGAGAATCATGCCCATCTCTCCCTGCAGTAGTAATGGGAGGGGGGAGGGGGGGAGGTTGCAGGGGAGGGGGGTGAGGTTGGGTCTCTGTAACCTTCAGATGACACTGCAGAACTAGGCCACAAAGCACACTGTCGTCAGTTGTGTGGAGTGTGAGTGCGAGTGTGAGTGTGAGTGCGTATGTGTGTGCATGCATGCTTGTGTGCATGTTTGTGTGCGTACTGTATGTGTGAGAGAATCATGCCCATCTCTCCCTGCAGTAGTAATCCTTTTCCACCCTGCCACTTTCTATTGGAATCAGGCCTGGCATGGGGTAACGTACCACCCATCAGTCTGCTCTCACACTCACAGCATCCAAGGGCACTTCACATGCTATTGTGGCCTGGGCCAGGTCTCTCTCTCTCTCTCCCCACCCTCTCACACACCACCCGCTAGGCCGCTGTACCTCCAAATGACTGAGTCACATTGTGTGGAGGTTGGCCATATCATTTCTGAAGGAAGGCATTTATTAGCTGTGTTAGCTGTTTCAGTCAGGAGTAAAGGAGGAAACCGACACAGACTCTAGAGGGCGTGTGAGGTGGGTTGTTGTTGTCACGCCAGCGGATGAGGAGTGTGGTGGCGCTGCGTTTGAAGATGCATCCATCCTGGTAATACTTCCAGAAAGTTCTCTCTCCGAACCTGACTCTGAGTTCTGCTGAACTGGAATTACCTCTGATAGCAACTGTATACAGTAGCTACAGGGCAGTGTGTGTGTGTGTGTGTGTGTGTGTGTGTGTGTGTGTGTGTGTGTGTCTGTGTGTGTCTGTGTGTATGTGTGTGTGTCTGTGTCTGTGTCTGTGTCTGTGTCTGTCTGTGTGTCTGTGTCTGTGTCTGTGTCTGTGTCTGTGTCTGTCTCTGCCTGTCTGCCTGTCTGCCTGTCTGTCTGTCTGTCTGTCTGTCTGTCTGCCTTTGTTTGATTGAGAGAGCCACTTTTGTCAAGGCATTCAATACTTCCAAAATGTTTGTAAGGGACAGTCTTACCAGTGTTCTGGTGTTTTTTCCTGGACAATATCTTTTCCATTCATAGCAAATGACCCAGACAAGGCCGTCAAATCCTATCAAATCTGTGGAAATCCCTTTTACTTATATCGCCTCTGACAAGCCTGAGCCATCATCGTGGACAGGCCGACTGTAAACACGACTGCAGACTCTGATTCTGGGCTCTGGGGTGGGGATTGTTTCTGAAAACGGGCTTCATGCCTGCACTGAATATTCAGCAACATAACATGAGGTTTCATATCCATTTATGCCACAGACTAGTACAGACCAGTACAGACTAGTACAGACTAGTACAGACTAGTACAGACTAGTACAGACCAGTACAGACTAGTACAGACCAGTACAGACCAGTACAGACCAGTACAGACTAGTACAGACTAGTACAGACTAGTGCAGACTAGTACAGACCAGTACAGACCAGTACAGACTAGTACAGACTGGTACAGACTAGTACAGACTAGTACAGACTAGTACAGACCAGTACAGACCAGTACAGACCAGTACAGACTAGTACAGACTAGTACAGACTAGTACAGACCAGTACAGACCAGTACAGACCAGTACAGACCAGTACAGACCAGTACAGACCAGTACAGACCAGTACAGACCAGTACAGACCAGTACAGACGAGTACAGACTAGTACAGACTAGTACAGACCAGTACAGACCAGTACAGACCAGTACAGACCAGTACAGACCAGAACAGACCAGTACAGACCAGTACAGACCAGTACAGACCAGTACAGACCAGTACAGACCAGTACAGACTAGTACAGACCAGTACAGACCAGTACAGACCAGTACAGACCAGTACAGACCAGTACAGACCAGTGCAGACCAGTACAGACGAGTACAGATGGAGATGTTTGGAGCGGCTGTGTCTCAGGAGGTAGAGTCGCCCTCTAATGATCACAAGGTCGGCAGATCGGCGGTTCGAGCCCCGGCTGGCCACATGTCGAAGTGTCCTTGGGCAAGACACTGAACCCCAAAATTGCTCCCAGTGAGCAGGCCGGCACCTTGCATGGCAGCTTGCCGCCATTGGTGTGTGAATGTGTGTGTGAATGGGTGAATGAGAGGCCATTGTAAAGCGCTTTGGAGCAGCTCAGGAGCAGGAAAAAAGGCGCTATATAAGTGCAGTCCATTTACCATTTACAGAGAGAGCCCTCTCCCCCTCTATCTGCTGATCTGCTGAATAATGTTTGAGTTTCAGTGTGTGAGAACCAGAACCGTTCCTCTGCTGAAGTTAGAGCTCATCATATTCTCTTTCCTAAGGTCACAGAGCTCTTTGACTGAGTTGTATATCATGAACCTGCCCTTTGTGTTTAAAAAAAAAAAGAATCAGACTCATCATTCCTTTGTTACGGAGCCCCCCTGGGGTCATATGGTAGAAAACAATATTTGATGTGTGAATCTGTTCCCTCGGTTTAGTAATTCGTTCCCTCAGTTTAGTTTAGTAATTTGTTACTAAACCGAGGGAACAGATTCACACATCAAATATTTTTTTCTACCATGTGACCCCAGGGGGGCTCCGTACTTTGTACAAAAGTGAACCCAGATTTAACCTCAAATTAGTGTGTTTCCCTCAGTGTGCTTCTTGTCAAGGGAAACTACAATTTCTACTTTCCGCAGTAGTGAAACAGAGTGACTGTGGGTTTCAACACACAGAATGTGCTGGTCTTAAAAAGCCTTTAAGTCTAAAACCAGCAAATCGATTTCTCAGGCCTAAAAATGTCTTAAAAGCAAGGGATTTAAAAAAATTGGGTCTATAGAATGAGGTGCTAGGTCTTAAAAATGAGATTAGCTTGTCCTGCAAGGAAGCTTTTGTGCACTTTGTTCTCTTCACGTTGAAGTGACTTTCTACAGTTAACTGTTAATGTTAATACATTTACTTTTGAGCAATTATGGGACTTATTTAGTTTATATTTATTATCCTTCAGACTTTTTTGTCTGTTTGGCAGTGAAATCCCTAATTTCATCACCTCGAGGATGACAAAAAGCTATCATATGGTGTCACGAATAGGTCTAAAATTATATTCAAAGAGGTCTAAAAAAGGTCTAAAAAGCTCTTAAATCTTGTTTAAACTTGTAGGAGCCCTGAGAACGAGATGCTGTTCTTCATATTGCTCCAATTACATGAATTGCATGTTAATACAGCATTTTTTCCTTTCGAAAACCACTATAGGAGATTAAAAAAAACCTGCAATTTGATTACTCATCTGGGATACTTTCAGGATCCATGCTCTCCCCCCCCCCCCCCCCCCCCCCCCCCAGGCTTATTTTCTTCTCCATCTTTTGTGAAGGTTGGGTTCTGCCTCTCCTTCCTGGGTCTTTATGTCTGCCACCGCTCATTGCCCATCCTCAGAGGCTCCACGTCTTTTCAAAGGGCTGTGGCACTCAATCCTGGGGCCGGGAGGAACTCTAAATGACTAGTATTGAATCAATTAGCTGCCTAATTGGGCGGAGATAAAGACACCGTTCCCTTATCGCCAGCCATTAAGGATGGCACTCAGGGTCTCCCCACGGACGTGCCAACGGGTCAAACTCACGCTGGCGCCGGTTCTGTCAGAACGTGTGTTGACCAGAGGCAGGAATGTACCACAGGTCGTGGGGTCACCGCCCGCCCTCCTCTGGGATAGATACAGTTACGTCCTCATGCAATACGAGCAGGGCTTCTAACTGCCGTGTAAGTACGAGCTGTCTGTTCTACTCCCTTGTTTAATTTCCGTGATGGGAAACACATGATCATTAGATCATTTTTCTTTTAGAAGCTCCCCAATACTGTCCCTAGGTTAGCACATTAGCCTATGTGCTCTCTCCCGCCTACCGTTAATATAGAGATGTGATGTGGGGCGGCTGTGGCTTAGGAGGTAGAGCCGGTATCTAATGATGGCAAGGTCGGCGGTCCGGTGGTTCGGTCCCTGGCTGCATGGCCACGTGTCAAGGTGTCCTTGGGCAAGACACTGACTGAACCCCCCAAAAATTGCTCCCAATGAGCGGCCTTGCATGATAGCTTGCCGCCGCTGGTGTGTGAGTGAGTGTGTGTATGAATGGGTGAACGAGAGGCCGTTGTAAAGCGCTCTAGAATAAGTCCATTTTAGTGTGCCCTTGTCCCCCAGCCGAGGGACCGGAGCCTTGGGTAGTGAGGGATGAGGAACAGCTGTCTCTCTGCATGTGCAGCAACCTCACCTGTTGGCAAAGTCAGAGAGTGATGCAGCCCCAAGACCTCCACCTTCTCACGTACCAACACAGCTTGGTTCAGCCTCCACAAGGACAGGGAATGTTAAAGGCAATAATAGATTGACTTTGAAGATCAGGACCGATTTATAATGTTATGATGTGTATTATTATGATACATTAAAATGTTAAATGTAGCCTTGAAAAGTGTTCTGTATGTATGCTAGAGTATGTGTGTGATAGACAGTCAGAATCAGTGGTGTGATTTAGAGTCACACACTGACTCTGAGCGTAGTGTGGAGCGTTTAAGTCTTTGTCATCTAAATGTTATCGTATTAAATCTTTATCATCTAAATGTTATCATATTAAATCTGTATCATCTAAATGTTATCATATTAAATCTGTATCATCTAAATGTTAGCATATTAAATCTTTATCATCAGTCATCTAATCTAAATCAGGATGCAGGAGTATCCTAATATCTGCAGCAGTGGCGGACTCAGGCTGTTTGAAGGGCAGGGGAGGCGAAAAGAAAAAAAGGGCACCTACTGCACAACATGGGACCCCATCCGTGTACATGGTCAAGTTTAGACCATTGGAAGGGCAGCCAATAGGGCACATCTTCTAATTTTGCCACTCAAAAGGGCACTTTAGTGCAACGGGTTTCAACTGTGAGGGCACATGGTCAAGTTTAGACCATTTGAGGGGCACCAATAGGGCACATCCTCTCATTTTCGCCACTCAAAAGGGCATTTTTGACACTCAAAAGGACACTTAAGACAGACGTTTTTCAACCGTGGGGGCACCAGGAGGGGCAGTCGCCCCCCCCTGAGTCCGCCAGTGATCTGCGGTCTGATTGATGTTCATATAATGTAGGTTTGGATGAGACAAGAAGCTTTGATAAATGGTCTGACTTATATTGCGCCTTTATCCAAAGCGCTTTACAACGGCCTCTCATTCACCCATTCACACACACATTCACACACCAATGGCGGCAAGCTGCCATGGTCATGCAAGACGCATGCAAGGCGCCTGCCGGCCCGCTCACTGGTAGCAATTTGGGGTTCAGTGTCTTGCCCAAGGACACTTGCCCAAGGACACTTTTGGCCAGCCGGGGCTCGAACCGCCGATCTGCCAACCTTGTGATCATTAGACGGCGGCTCTACCTCCTGCGCCACAGCCGCCCCGCTTTCTGCTGCTTGCATGTTTCTACCATTAGTTGCCAGGATGTGTAGTTTGCGTTGCGCACCTGCTTCATGAACTTCAGTCACAGACACATTATTAGAAACAAAGTACTTTCTAGAAGTATTTCATTAGAAACAAAGTACTTTCTAGAAACCAGAGTTAGTCCATCCCTGATTGGAAAAGCCTCAGTCGTAGAGCTTTTATATACAGGGTTCCCGCGCTGGTCTTAAAAAGACTTAGGGCCGGTTTCACAGACAAGGCTTAAGCCTAGTCCTGGACTAAATCACACTTTCAATGTAAAATCTCCATTGAATATGCTTTTTAGTCCAGGATTAGGCTTAAGCTTTGTCTCTGAAACTGGCCCTTAAAGTCTAAAATACAGCAATCCAATTCATAAGGCCTAAAAAGGTCTTGTATGAACCCCTTCAATCTGGTTTCCGCCCACATCACAGCACTGAAACAGCCCTGGTCAAAGTAATCAACGATCTCCTCACCTCCGCAGACTCAGGTGCCCTCAACATCCTAGTTCTACTAGACCTGAGCGCAGCCTTCGACACAGTGTCCCACTCCATCCTCCTTCAAAGGCTGCGCCAACTGGGTGTTGAGGGCACCGCCCTGGACTGGCTCACCTCCTACCTCACCAACAGACAACAGTTCATCTCCCTCTCCGGTCACACCTCCTCCTCCTCCTCTGTCACACAGGGGGTCCCACAAGGCTCAGTCCTCGGCCCCCTGCTCTTCCTCTGCTACACACTCCCCCTCGGTCACATCATCCGCCAATTCAACCTGGACTTCCACTGCTACGCAGATGACACCCAGATTTACATCACCACAAACTCCACCCAGAACCCACCCCTCACTCACATCGAAAACTGCATTTCAGCAATAAAAACCTGGCTCACACACAACTTCCTCAAACTCAACAGTGAAAAGACCGAAGTCATCCTCATCGGCACCAAATCCATCCTCAATAAAACCGGACCCATCACACTCACCATTGACGACACTACCATCACCCCCTCCCCCCTGGCTCGCAACCTCGGCTTCATTCTGGACCCCACCCTCTCATTCTCCCCACGTCAGTTCTATTGTCAAGACATCCTACTTCCACCTCCGAAACATTGCAAAAATCAGACACTGCCTCTCCCCGCCCGCTGCTGAATCCCTCATTGTTCAGCTCTCCCTCTAGTTAGCTGAATGGTGAATTTTCTGCTTGCTCCGGCAGTACGGGTGAAATGATGAGATCTGACACAATTCGGTTTGATTTCCTTCTTCCTCTATTAAACAGATTGTAAAACTGAACACAATACATTGATATCAGTACATGTAAATAATTAACAGTGAACAAACTAACAGAAAAGATTTAACAAGCTACACAATCATACAGAACTCAACTTACCAACTCCCATCTCTCTTTACAACTGATCTCCCGTCTCCCCTGTCTCTCAGACCACACTCATTAAGCCCGCCCCCATTTCTATCTAACCAATCACTCCACTCATGCATACTTTTAACCAATCACAATCAACAAATAGAATAACCCCCAAATGAACCCTCCCATGGATTAGCCAAACACCTCCCACTTGGTCCATTGGTCCTTTATAACTAAATGGACCACAACTCTCCCTCTCTTCAATACAGTCATTTTTACTGCTCCTCCACGGGAAACAGCACGACCACCCGCCTGACGTCTCGGTCGAGCGTTGGGAAGAGATCGCGGCCTTCGCTCCTTCTTCGTCCTGAAGCCCCCACTCCTAGAGCAGGCTGGCTTAGGCAAGCCCTCACTCTTACGTCCCGAACCAACCCCTTTTCGTCTGGCCTCGCTTCCACCACCCGCCCCAGGCGGAATTGCCCCCTTAGGGCATTTTGGTCAGCCAACCAGACCACGTCTCCCACGGCCACATTTCGGGCTTCTCTGTGCCACTTGGTGCGGATGAGAAGTCCGGGCCCAGCTAGTTGACTCCACTGTCGCCAAAACCGTCCCACTTCTTCCTGGACGCCGAGGCTAACTCCGCTTCTTGTCTCCCTCAGGCGAGTAGCCTCCCACTTTGCGTCTTCTGGAGCCCTCCTGCAAAACAACCACTGCCTAACAGCTCGCCGGACCCATCCAACTACCCGAATGAGCCTGCCTATTTCACTGAAGCGTTCTGGCTCAATCAGGTCCATGAGAGCAGCGCCCCAAAGCCTCTCCCTCTCATGCTCGAGGTCCCTGGAACTCCCAACCGGTGTGGATGTCCCCTTTGCATTTGCTTCCTCCTCAATGGCGCATTTCGGGTCCAGCCCCTTCCTCGCCTGAGCGCGTGTTACAGTTGCAGTGAACGCTTTCCGTTGCAGCATGCTCACGCTGTCTCGAGCACTTACAGCCACTCCCCTGGATGTTTCCTCGCTCAGCTGATCAGCCAGCACCAACACCTCTGACTCTGGGTCCACATTGGCCCTCGTTTCTGCAGGCTGGCCCTCTTTGCTCCTCCCACTTTGACCCGACTGGATCCGTGGTTCCGGAGCGAAACCTCCAGCGTTGAGCGTCCTCTCGATTCCCTCCGTGATGCTCCTCAGCTCTCTCCTGTCGCCATGAGACGCTAGAATGTCGTCTACATAGGTGTCCTCCTCAAGCGCTCTCCGCTCTTCTTTTAGGTGGGCGACCTCTGGCAGCCTTGCCGTCTTCCTCATGGCCAGCTGGGCGATGCATCCGGCTGGCTTGTCCCCGATGTTGACGCGGGTAATTGCGTAGGTTTTGATCTTCTTTTCCTCTGCGAGAGTCATCTCTTTCCCGCCCGGCTGACAATTTCCGCAGCGACACCCTCCGCACTTTGGCTCGCACGCGGCGCTGATGCTATCCCAGCTCCACCACTCGAGGACCTCTTTGCTGCTTGCAGCTGTTCTCCCGGTCTTTTCATGACCTTGCGGCTTCTGGTCTCCATCCTCTTCTTTTGCGCTGGGCGTCTTGCAGGGGATCTCCTCAAATCTTACTGCCTCCGTTTTCAGAGAACGTGCAAAGTGCGTCTGGGAGTTGTGTGCGGATCTTTCCCAACTTTCAAACAGGTCTGGGTGCGTTCCTCCCACGGTCTTCCCCAGAGGCCCGTCCCACAGCACTAAGTCTCCCGTCCCTCTTCTCCACCGTGGAGCGAGTCGTCCCTCTCGGTGGCTGATCAAGAGCTCGATTTCCTTCGGTCGGACCAGCTCTTTCTTCTCGACCCCAGGGAAGAACTTACAGAGTCGCTCTGGACTGATGACCTTGTCTGCACGAGCGATTGTGTCGAGCCCGTAGCATACCATCTCGTGGGGACTCCATCTGTTGTTGCTCCACGCCCTGACCTTTAGCAGGTATTTGTTAGTCTTGACCCTGACCTTCATTCCACCGACCCCCTGCACAGTCAGTGTTACTTGCCTCCGCTCCAGTTGGAGCCGATCGGCGGCCCGGTTGGTGATATAATTTGTGTCGGAGGCGAGGTCTATGAGGGTTCCCAGGGCATTTCCTGCTTCTGTTTTGACTATCAATGTCATCATTAGTACTGGATGTTCCTCTGGCCCATTCTCCGCGAAGAGACCCCCGCCTTCTGCGCCCGTGCTCAGCGTCATCGAAGCCTTACTGGTGAATGCGTTCACCCTCCTTTCCTGTTCAGGGTTGAGTCCCAAAGAGTCCAGGACTTCCCGTTGCTCATCAGAGAACCCTGGCCCTGTCTTCTTTCCCTCATTCCACTTGGGACACAGAAGGTAGTGATGACTCGCCCCTCCTTCATTCTGCTTGCACATTCTGCACAGGTACCGGTTACTAGGGGTGTAAATCACCAGCTTCATCACGATACGATATTATATCGATTTGTTTGTATGACGATACAATGTTTGACGATGTCACAATGTCAGTCACGATACGATTTCGATTCGATTCGATTCAAGATCGATATGACGATATGATCGATATGACGCGATATCATGTTGTGTGCGTGTGTGTCTGTTTGTGTGTATACGTTGTATGCCCTCCCCGACCCTACCATGCCCCCCCAAAAAACACACGTTAGCTGCTTTAGCTTAACTTCTGTTAGCATGCAGTGTTGAATATGTGTGTCTGTGCGGCTAGTTGGCCTGTAGCAGCCCAGTGGACGTGGAGGTAGATGTGTGTCCCTGTGGTGGGCTGTGAGGAACACACGGTGCTTGTTGTTTGTTTTATTCGCAAAGTTATTGTAGCTAACGTTAGCTAACTAAGCTAGGCAGGCTAGCGCAACGTGGGTTTGGAAGGACAGCTCAGAGCAGAGAGGAGAGGAGAGGTGGGGTTTGGAGTCCGCGTTTGACTGGCTGACAGCGTCAGTAACATGTGGGCTGCGTTCGTCAACTCGCTCTGAGAGCGCCGGAGCGCAACACTGGGTTCAACGTCAAGTCATTTGATTGGACAAGAGGCGTTCCGCGAGTGCTGATCAGATTTCCAGAGCGTGTTTGACGAACGCAGCCAGCGTCATTCAACATGTTGAGTTTTCCGAGCAGAGAGTGTAAACGTCTGCTAGTCGCGCGCTGCACGGAAATGGTGACAGTCACGCAGAATGTGCCATTTCAAAATAAAGGTGTATCTTTAAGATGACGATATAGATCGATGTTTTTACATTGCGTCGATGTAATCAGATCGTTAGTCAATGAATCGATGTATCGATGTGAATCGATGTATCGTTACACCCCTACCGGTTACTACACTCCCCGTCGGCGCCGTGCATGCCCAAACATTTCTGACAGGCTTTGCTTTGCCTTGCTATGGCTCGTTTCTCTGCCAGACTGACACTCTTGAACTTTTGGCAGAAGAATATTTTGCCACCGTGCTGATCGCTTCCACAGATGTCACACTCTTCTCTTCTTTCCGAGTTCCTGCCCGTGACTCTGGTTTCACCTCGATGTTCCTCCTCTTCTTCATCTACCGGTGAGTCTCTCTCCGTGGCCCTCGTGAATGCCCTCTTCTCCCATCTGACTGGCCTCTCCGGTGTTCCCCCAGAGGTCGCCGTGGAGCCTCGGATTCGCGCTATCCCCTCGAGGATTACTTCCTGCCTTTTCAGAAACAGAAGAAGAGCATCGAACCGCTTGTCTGGGGTGACTTGGTTTTCGGGTTCGGTTACAAAGGTAATCCAGCCTTCCTGCACGCGATCTGGCAGTTTGCCCTCGATGGCCTTAAGTACAAGTGGGTTCTTCATAGCGCCCACTTCTAAGTCTGTCAGGTCCATGAGGGCTCTTTCCACTGCCTGAATAAGGTCGATCGCTTTCCTCGGCTGGTCTCCTTTTACCGCTGGTATTCTTTCCAATTCCTCAATAATTTGCAGCGCGATGGTTGCCTTGTCTCCAAACCGATTCTCCAAGGCTTTGAATACGTCTTCCGCTGAGCGGTAGCTCGAGAGATTGAGCTCCTCGAAAACCTTTCGGTCTATGCTCTCGAGGAGGTGGAGTTTCTTCACCTCTGGCGACCCTGATGGGTCTCCCTGCCGCTGCAGGCTTTCCCAATCTTTCCGCCAGCGATGAAAATCTCTCATACACCCGCTGAACACGGGCAGCCTCGTTGGAGGGAGTTTGATCTTGGAGATGGCTCCAGTGCGGTTGCCTCCATATGTGGCGCTCTCCAGCCCTGCCTCCCAGGCTTGTTCCCATGCTTCCCGCTGAGCCTCCAGTAGTTTGGCGCGCTCTTGAGCGGCTATTTCTGCTGCCTTCAACTCAATCACGGCCGCCTTCTGCCTTGCCTCAGCGATCTCTTCTTCGGCCTCCAATTTCACCTTCGCTGTCTCCTTCTCAAACTCGGCCACGCTATCAGCTGACTTCAGTCTTGCCTCAGCGGCTTTCCTTTCCAGCTTGGCAATGGCTTCTTTATTTTCTCTATTTGTCGCTCGATCTTTGGCCTCTTCTTCGGCGAGAACGTCGGCCCTTTTCCTCTCATCTTCGGCGAGAGCGTCGGCCCTTTTCCTCTCATCTTCGGCGAGAGCGTCGGCCCTTTTCCTCTCATCTTCGGCGAGAGCGTCGGCCCTTTTCCTCTCATCTTCGGCGAGAGCGTCGGCCCTTTTCCTCTCATCTTCGGCGAGAGCGTCGGCCCTTTCTCTATTTGTCGCTCGATCTTTGGCCTCTTCTTCGGCGAGAACGTCGGCCCTTTTCCTCTCATCTTCGGCGAGAGCGTCGGTGGCCATTTGCTTTGCTGCGGCGGCCTTGTCGGCCATTTTGTCAGTATTCTCCTTCTCAACTCTTCCAAATTCAGTCACAAACGTTTCCCAAAGTTCATCCCTTTTGTCCTCCAGCTCCTCTAGTGACTTTCTCGTGTTGCACGCCTCAACTACAGGGATCCACTCCCCCCAGCTTGATAGCAGACTTCGCGCTTTGATGATGAGGTTATCTGTGAGTGTGCTTCGTTCTTTACAAACGTCGTGGGTTGCCTCCTCTAGACTGATCCTCTTCGCGCCTTCGTGACTCCTTTCTGCTCGTCTAATTGTGGATGAAAGTTCGACTCCCGCGAACCTTGTCCACATGTTGGCCTTTAAGACGTGACCGACCTGTTCAACCTTCTGAGCTCTCTCCTCAGCGGCATTGGTGATGTCTTGAAGAAGCTGACTGTTACCTGTCTCAGGTTCCTGACTTGCTTTGGCCTTCAAGCCTTCCTCATAATTGTCGTCTGCAGAGTTTAGGTCTTTCGCATTTGACAGGAGCGCTATCCACTCGCGTTTCATGTCATCTTCGCCCATCAATGCCACTGACCTGATGATGTGGCGATATCCTCTCTCAAAAGTGACTGCCAACTTTTCCCTTTCGGTCTTTAGTGCCTCCATTCTGCCTGTGACTCAGAAATAACTTGTGTGTACCTGTTTCGTCTTTCTATCTTATATCTTCAGCCCTCTCTGACTCCCTGAGCTGATTTGCGCTGGTCCCTGCACTTCCTTAACTAGTCTTCGGCAGCGGAACCAGGTTCACCGTGGGGTCATCCCAGGGATACTGCTAAAAATAAAATAATAAAGTGGGAGAGGATTTTCCTCCCCCGGCGACTTAATACCCAGGTACACACAAACCTATTTTAATGCAAACAGTCAATAGAGTCACAGAGAAGAGTGCTGGGTGTGGGTAGCTCTCTGGGTAGCTGCTATTAGCTCGCAATTACTTTCTTGGTGGGTCTTGTAGGTTAGCCTAGCTGGCTGTGGATTCTTGCAGTTGGGTTAACCAGTTGAAGCTAGCCGTGGATTGTTTCACTCCTTGCCTGCCTAGCTAGCTGTAGCTTTGAGTGCTATAAGCTCTACCGCGTGCCTGTGCGCTATTGCGACAACAGGGCTAACGCTAGCTTAGTTGGCTAATGCTCCGCTAGCTAGCAAGTGGCTAATTAGCTACATCCGCGGGCGCCACGGCTCCGTTTCCGGCCTAGTTAGCTGTAGCCTTGAGTGCTACAAGCTCTACCGCGTGCCTGCTGCGCTATTGCGACAACTGGGCTAACGCTAGCTTAGTTTGCTAATGCCACGCTGGGTAGCAAGTGGCTAGCTAGCTACAGTTGCGGGCGCCACGGCTCCGTTGCCGGCCTAGTTAGCTGTAGCTTTGAGTGCTATAAGCTCTACCGCGTGCCTGCTGCGCTATTGCGACAACAAGGCTAACGCTAGCTTAGTTTGCTAATGCTACGCTGGCTAGCAAGTGGCTAGTTAGCTACGGTCGCGGGCGCCACGGCTCCGTTGCCGGCCTAGTTAGCTGTAGCTTTGAGTGCTATAAGCTCTACCGCGTGCCTGCTGCGCTATTGCGACAACAGGGCTAACGCTAGCTTAGTTTGCTAATGCTACGCTGGCTAGCAAGTGGCTAGTTAGCTACAGTTGCGGGCGCCACGGCTCCGTTGCCGGCTGGCGGCTGCGTCACTAACCTGACCAGGCTTTAGCTTGCTCTTATCTCCGGTGAATGGATCCTTGTCCTCCCGGAGCTTCTGTTGCGTCCAACCGGGCTTGTATTCCTTAGCTAACTGACGGTCCGTCCTCCTGCGGTCGTCAGCGGGTGTTTTACAATTGTTCAGCTCTCCCTCTAGTTAGCTGAATGGTGAATTTTCTGCTTGCTCCGGCAGTACGGGTGAAATGATGAGATCTGACACAATTCGGTTTGATTTCCTTCTTCCTCTATTAAACAGATTGTAAAACTGAACACAATACATTGATATCAGTACATGTAAATAATTAACAGTGAACAAACTAACAGAAAAGATTTAACAAGCTACACAATCATACAGAACTCAACTTACCAACTCCCATCTCTCTTTACAACTGATCTCCCGTCTCCCCTGTCTCTCAGACCACACTCATTAAGCCCGCCCCCATTTCTATCTAACCAATCACTCCACTCATGCATACTTTTAACCAATCACAATCAACAAATAGAATAACCCCCAAATGAACCCTCCCATGGATTAGCCAAACACTCATCCACGCCTTCATCTCCTCCCGCCTTGACTACTGCAACTCCCTACTCACCGGCATCACCTCCCGCTCCCTCCATAGACTCCAGATGGTCCAAAACTCTGCTGCACGCCTCCTCTCAAACACCCGCTCCCGTGACCACATCACTCCTGTCCTCCACTCACTCCACTGGCTCCCCATCAAAGAACGTATCCAATTTAAAGTCCTCATCCTCACATACAAAGCCCTCCATAGCCTGGCCCCCCCTTACCTGACTGACCTCCTTCTCCCCCACCGCCCTACCCATACCCTCCGATCCTCATCCATTGTTCCCCTCACTGTCCCACCCTCAAAACTCAAAGGCTTCGGTCACCGTGCCTTTTCACGAGCTGCACCCCGCCTCTGGAACTCTCTCCCTCAACCACTCAGAGACTCACCCTCACTCCTCAGTTTTAAATCCCACCTCAAATCCTACCTGTTCTCCCATGCCTACAGCCTCCCCTACCCCTAGCCATCTCCCCCATCCCGGCCACCCCCGCCCCCGCCCCTGGACACGCATACAACCTCCCCTACCCCTACCCATCTCCCCTAACCCTGCCACCCCCCTGATATGCATACAGCTCCCCCTACCCCTAACCACCTCCCCTGTCCCTACCACCCCCCCCCCCCCCCCCCCCTCCCCGTTCGCTGACGAAACAAAGTGTTCCATGTTGTTGTTTTTGTGTTTTCCGTATCTCCTATATTGTCAGCGTCTTTGAGCCTCGGAAAAGCGCTATATAAATGTAATGAATTATTATTATTATTAACAGTGCTAACAGGGCTAACAGTGCTAACAGTGTTGTGTGTTGCAGGAGTGTGAACAGGGCTAACAGTACTAACAGGGCTAACAGGGCTAACAGTGCTAACAGGGCTAACAGTGCTAACAGTGCTAACAGTGCTAACAGTAGCAGGACTAAGTCCCTCTCTGTTGTCTGCAGCCTCTCTGGGCTCGCACTCGGCTTATGTTCAAAGTATGCGAGAAGCTCCTCTCTGAATATAAATGACACAATTAATATTGAAATCCAGGAGGGATTACTTTAATATGTCAAGAGACTTCCCAAATTAGACTTTTGCGCGACGTTGATACCGTTCCCCAGACTTGAAAATGGGCTTAAGCAAAGATTATTACACAAACATGAGACATGGCCCGAGGGCCGTCTGTCACAGGTGATCTGCACTCCTCTGAAGGTGAGCTGGGGACAGACGCATGTGTGTGTATGTATGTGTGTGTGTGTGTGTGTGTGTGTGTGTATGTGTGTGTGTGTGTGTGTGTGTGGGGGGGGGTGTGTGTGTGTGTGTGTGTGTGTGTGTGTGTGTCTGTGTCTGTGTCTGTGTCTGTGTCTCTGTCTCTGTCTCTGTCTCTGTGTGTCTGTGTGTCTGTGTCTCTGTCTCTGTGTGTCTGTGTGTCTGTGTGTCTGTGTCTCTGTCTCTGTCTCTGTCTGTGTGTCTGTGTCTCTGTGTCTGTGTGTCTGTGTCTCTGTGTCTGTGTCTGTGTCTCTGTGTCCCTGTGTCTGTGTCTGTGTCTGTCTGTCTGTGTATGTGTGCACATGCATGTGTGTGTGCATCCGTGTGTATCACTCAGGACCTGTGTGCAAGGCTCATAGTCATTTACACTGAACCCCAAAATTGCTCCCAGTGAGCGGGCCGGCGCCTTGCATGGCAGCTTGCCGCCATTGGTGTGTGAATGTGTGTGTGAATGGGTGAATGAGAGGCCGTTGTAAAGCGCTTTGGAGCAGCAAAAAAGGCCATTTACCATTTACCATAGTGCTCAGATTGATTC
The DNA here is from genome assembly GCF_963989245.1 of Nansenia antarctica. Classification (NCBI taxonomy): domain Eukaryota; kingdom Metazoa; phylum Chordata; class Actinopteri; order Argentiniformes; family Microstomatidae; genus Nansenia; species Nansenia antarctica. Next base: position 25,549,913 of record NC_137674.1, on the reverse strand, counting down.
TCGTCCTCCTAACGGAAGGCTAGTTTGAAGACCTACGCTAGCCTGTATCATCCATGGATGTCTTTGGGGAGACTTCCGGAAGAGTCCAGAGTAAGGGGGGTGTTTCTTTATCCCGTTTTTTCTAATTCATTTCTAATTTCTCTCTCTCTCTCTCTCTCTCTCTCTCTCTCTCTCTCCTCTCTCTCTCTCTCTCTCTCTCTCTCTCTCTCTCTCTCTCTCTCTCTCGCGCGCTCTCTCTCTCTCCTTCATAGTACAGTGCATGCTCCACACACTGTGGTCAGTAATGCAGGGAGATGGGTTCGGTGTTCACCTCTCTCCCTGCTCCCCCCTCTCTTCCCTGCCCCCCCTCTCTCCTGCCCCCCCTCTCTCCCTGCCCCCCCTCTCTCCCTGCTCCCCCTCTCTCCCTGCTCCACCTCTCTCCCTGCCCCCCCTCTCTCTCCTGCTCCTCCTCTCTCCCTGCTCCCCCTCTCTCCCTGCTCCCCCTCTCTCCCTGCCCCCCCTCTCTCCCTGCTCCCCCTCTCTCCCTGCTCCCCCTCTCTCCCTGCCCCCCCTCTCTCCCTGCCCCCCCTCTCTCCCTGCTCCCCCTCTCTCCCTGCCCCCCCTCTCTCCCTGCTCCCCCTCTCTCCCTGCTCCCCCTCTCCTCCCTGCCCCCCCTCTCTCCCTGCTCCCCTCTCTCCTGCTCCCCCTCTCTCCCTGCTCCCCCTCTCTCCCTGCTCCCCCTCTCTCCCTGCTCCACCTCTCTCCCTGCTCCTCCTCTCTCCCTGCTCCCCCTCTCTCCCTGCCCCCCCTCTCTCCCTGCTCCCCCTCTCTCCCTGCTCCCCCTCTCTCCCTGCCCCCCCTCTCTCCCTGCTCCTCCTCTCTCCCTGCCCCCCCTCTCTCCCTGCTCCCCCTCTCTCCCTGCCCCCCCTCTCTCCCTGCTCCCCCTCTCTCCCTGCTCCCCCTCTCTCCTGCCCCCCCTCTCTCCCTGCTCCTCCTCTCTCCCTGCCCCCCCTCTCTCCCTGCCCCCCCCTCTCTCCCTGCCCCCCCTCTCTCCCTGCCCCCCCTCTCTCCCTGCTCCCCCTCTCTCCCTGCTCCCCCTCTCTCCCTGCTCCCCCTCTCTCCCTGCTCCCCCTCTCTCCCTGCTCCCCCCTCTCTCCCTGCTCCCCCTCTCTCCCTGCTCCCCCTCTCTCCCCTGCTCCCCCTCTCTCCCTGCTCCCCCTCTCTCCCTGCTCCCCCTCTCTCCCTGCTCCCCCTCTCTCCCTGCTCCACCTCTCTCCCTGCTCCTCCTCTCTCCCTGCCCCCCCCTCTCTCCCTGTCCCCCCCTCTCTCCCTGCCCCCCCTCTCTCCCTGCCCCCCCTCTCTCCCTGCTCCCCTCCTCTTCCCTGCTCCTCCTCTCTCCCTGCCCCCCCTCTCTCCCTGCTCCCCCTCTCTCCCTGCTCCCCCTCTCTCCCTGCTCCCCCTCTCTCCCTGCTCCTCCTCTCTCCCTGCTCCCCCTCTCTCCTGCTCCACCTCTCTCCCTGCTCCACCGACCGTGTCTCCAAATGTCATGAGTCACAGGTCGCTCAGCTCCCCTCTTTACCACAGAGAAATTACACAAGCATGGCTGAATACCTCTAATGCAGAAGGGAGCAGAGAGAGAGAGAGAGAGAGAGAGAGAGAGAGAGAGAGAGAGAGAGAGAGAGAGACACCTATTCATGGATTCCTACTTCATTAAAGGCTCACTATTTTCCAGGGTCACCATGACAATGGCACTGTGTCCCGTGTACATCCAGAGTACTTTCTAGAAACCAGAGTTAGTCCATCCCTGATTGGGAAAGCCTCAGTCGTAGAGGTTTTATATACAGGGTTCCCGCGCTGGTCTTAAAAAGCCTTCAAGTCTAAAATCCAGCAATCCAATTCATAAGGCCTAAAAGGTCCTACATTTCAGTTATTCGGTCTAAAAATGAGGTGCTAGGTCTTAAAAATGAGATCCTGTAAGGAAATCAGTCCGACCAGATCTATTTACCGGTACACGGAAATTAATCAAGCTGGAACCCCCAAAAATTCCAATTTGCTTCCTTTTTGTCTGTATGTCAGTGAAATCCCTAATTTCATCAACTCGAGGATGACAAAAAGCTATCATATGGTGTCGCGAATAGGGTTACAATTCTATTCAAAGAGGTCTAAAAAAAGGTCTAAAAAGGTCTTAAATTGTACTTGTTGAAACTTGTAGGAACCCTGTATATAGAAAAACGTCTATATAATTTCACCCAGATTCCACCATCTGATTCACATCAACAGCACCGAAGTTAATTTTTGTCCTAAATCCAAAGGAGTTTGAGTTTGAATGTAATACTTTATGTCACAGGTCGACTAGTCCTTCTGTAAGCTCAGCACTACAGAACACCAGCAAATTGTATTCTTGCACAATATCAATAAAGCTTTGACTTTACAGGGTGATTTATGATCAAAGATAGTCCAAAGGCCTACAGAGGTGTCTGAATGCAACAGAGCATAGATATCCCACTTAGGAAAAAGGCTTACAAAATAGAACCCTTTTTGGGTTCCATTTACCGGTAGAACCTTCTGTGGAAAGGGTTCAACATGGAACCCCTAAAGAGTTCTTCAATGGTACAAGTTCCAAATAGAACCCGATAGCCAAAGAACTACGGTAGGTATTCGGTTGTTAAGTCTGACGTCACACGTGACGTTTAGCAATTTCCAGGTCCAAATAAAAAATTCCCTGCACCAGAGTACCAGTGTACTAAAGCGGTAGAATGACAGTTCAAGCGGTAGAATGACAGTTCAATAGTTTAAAATACACAGCGTGTGCTTTTTCTTGCATAAATCACAATTCTTAGCATATTTGGTGATAATACTGCTGCTTAATTCTCTCTTCTGCATATTACACATCGCCCTCTTTGCATGAATAAAACTAATATTAAAAACTATTGTAGACACTTTGGAGGAATATATCCCCCCTCCTGAAGTGGGGAGGTCATAGCTGGCATGTCCTCCTGTGATTACGGTGGTACGGTGGTAGTAGTCGTACAGTTAACGCAGGCGATGAGAGTTGTGAGAGGATGTGTAGATGATTTAGTGTGGCACAGCTGTCTCTTCTTCAAGGACAAAGCCGTGGACAGGGGCTGCTTAAACCTACGCTTCTACTGGCCCTTAATCTGCACTCCAGACTCGTTTTCCCTCACAGAACCACAAACCCATAACAGGGAAATTAGATCTGCTGGTTGCCAATTCAAAATAGGTGTATGTATGGGAACCCCTCCTCCGTTTCAGAATACCGTACTGTGTGCTGCACTCCACTTAAACAAATAGCATTTTTATTCTGTCTAGATCCCATGTGATTTATGTTCTGATCTCTAGTCTAGAAGACGGGGAAGGGGGTCACAGTTGAAGGACGCGTCTGTCACTTAGCAAATGACACGAGTGCTTGTGTCAAAAAGCAACATTTCCTGCTGCCTCCATCCTAGCTACCATCTGGTTTGAGACCGGAGGAATGTGTCACAAGGAGATTGTTGTCGTAGTAACGGTTTCCATGGGGGCCAGGCCACACTCTGTCGGAGCTTAGGTGTAATGGATTTAAATTGAACTGTTGAATTTGGAGCTCGGTAGAGCAGAGAGAGGGAAGCAGGGAGAGAGAGGGGTGGAGAGGGTGGGTGGGTGAGAGACAGTGGAGGGGGGAGGGACAGAAATTGTACAAAGAGAGAGAGAGAGAGAGAGAGAGAGAGAGAGAGAGAGAGAGAGAGAGAGAGAGAGAGAGAGAGAGAGAGAGAGAGAGAGGGAGAGAGAAGAGGAGACAGACAGACAGACATTGGGAGCTATAGTGAGACAATGAACCACAGGGAGAGGAGAGGAGACAGACAGACAGACAGACAGACAGACAGACACTGGGAGCTATAGTGAGACAATGAACCACAGGGAGAGGAGAGGAGACAGACAGACAGACAGACAGACAGACACTGGGAGCTATAGTGAGACAATGAACCACAGAGAGAGGAGAGGAGACAGACAGACAGACAGACAGACACTGGGAGCTATAGTGAGACAATGAACCACAGGGAGAGGAGAGGAGAGGAGAGGAGAACAGGAGAGGAGAGGAGAGGAGAACAGGAGAGGAGAGGAGAGGAGAGGAGAACAGGAGAGGAGAGGAGAGGAGAGGAGAGGAGAGGAGAACAG
>NC_137674.1:25505761-25538261 GCF_963989245.1 Nansenia antarctica | reverse complement strand
TTCATTCATTCATTCATATGGTGCTGCGAATAGGTCTAAAATTATATTCAAAGAGGTCTAAAAAAGGTCTTAAAAAGGTCTTACATTTGAGTTGTTGAAACTTGTAGGAACCCTGGATAGAGCAGATATAATGGCATAAAGGTCACATGATGACATTGTTTTCAGAGCCAAAGGAAAATGTCATAATTTTAATTTCAGTGCTGGAAATTAATGTTTGCTGTTTCAGAAATGTTTTTCTATAAAAAGCACTTGGCTGTTATAATATAATATATTATATATCATATATTATTTGTGTGCATTCTGCATTCAGAACATATCCTCAATCCATTCGCAACGTCATCATACTCAGTCAATCAACTAACCAATCAACACCGTGTATACAGTAACACATGGCCATACATGGTCTGATGTCATCACAATGACATCACAATGGTGTGATGGTCTGATGTCATCATATTGTTTCCTCTCTTGCTTTCTCTCTACCTCCTACTGACTTATCATTTTCCTATCTCATGTCGTTCGGTTCCATTCCTCTCCTTATCCTTTTTTTTTGTTGTCTCCATGTTCCCTTTCTTCCCCCCTCTCCTTCTCTCCTCCTCTCCTCCTCTCCTCCTCTCCTTCTCTCCTTCTCTGCCTCTCTGCTCTCTTCATCCACAGCTCGGTTATTAGCAGATGGTAAGTCTCTTCCTGTCAGCGTCTCTGCTGAGGCTCCGCCCTCTTGTCCACTTTTGCTGTGGTTTGGGATCGGAGGGTTCGTTCCCCCAGGCCGAGAGCTGCATGCTGGTGTTAGCCTTTAATAATAATAATAATAATAATAATAATAATAATTCATTATATTTATATAGTGCTTTCTTTTCCGAGGCTCAAAGACGCTGACAATATGGGAGAAACTGAAAACACAGAAACAACAAGCAACAGAAAACATGGGCACATAGAACACAGAGTTAATGGTTAGGGGTAGTTGTATGCATGTCCAGGGGGGGAGAGGGGGTGGCAGGGTTAGGGGAGATGGGTAGGGGTAGGGGAGGTTGTATGCATGTCCAGGGGGGGAGGGGGGGTGGCAGGGTTAGGGGAGATGGGTAGGGGTAGGGGAGGTTGTAAGCATGTCCGGGGGGGGGTGGGGGGGGGTTCACTTTACTATTGATTAGAGCTCAGAGTTTTTCCCAAACATTACTGGTTTGTTTTCTGCCCTCTCTTCCACACTTAATGATTGATTCAAACCGAAAGTTCCGGAATGTTTATTTTTAATTACCTTGGTGATGAATTCTTTGTTACTGTTCAGGGAAAGAATGTCAGAATGTCATTGTGCATAGTGCAGTGGAATGGATGGATAATCCAATTTCAAATATATATGAATATGTCAAGGCTTGTGTGTGTGCTTTCCTCTGTATGTAATTATCTGTTTTAGCCTGTCTTTAGTTTGCAAGCCTGGGTGTGTGAGCGTACATGCGTGTGCTTGTGCTTATCTATCAAGGGGGGACTGAGCTGTGTGATCTTTAATGCAGTTTTAATATTTTGTGACGTTAGAATTATTATGTTCTAAAATTTAGTTTTTTTACATAATCAGATTCATTAGGTGTTTATTAATGCCTGTGTGGTGTTATTTTATTTTTTAATTGACGTTTTTGAGTTAGTAATTCATAAAATACAACGGTTCCATCTCACAAAACATAATGGAATGTAAAAACGTTGACGCTCAATATCTCTGAACTACCCTAAACGGAGATAGAACCTTATAATTCTAAGATCACGATTTAATAGTAAGCGTGTTGTCAGTGTAGACCAGCAGGCTGGGACCGTGTAATAGATGGCAGGGCCTCGCCACCAGGGGGGCCAGGGGGGAGTCAGAGAGAGCAGGGGGAGAGGGATGGACAGAGAGAGAGAGAGCAGGGGGAGAGGGATGGACAGAGAGAGAGCAGGGGGAGAGGGATGGACAGAGAGGCTAGGTAGAGGTGACAGAGCAGAACTGACACGATTATGGCCACTTTGTACAGAGTTTATGGTCTGTGATACAAAGTATGGTACCTCCCCTCCATCCTTGCTCCATACGGAACACGTGAAAACAATAGAATGAAATGCAATAATAATAATAATAATAATAACTTTTATTTGTATAGCGCTTTTCCTGCAAACGTTGCAGGTCAAAGTGCTTTAATCATTATTGAATCATCATTTAATTATTTAGTCATTTAAAGGCAATATTAAAAAGATGGGTTTTTAGTCTTGACTTGAATATATTTGCTGAGGTTGCATCCCTAATGTAAACTGGCAGTGCATTCCACAATTTAGGTGCATTAAAAAAAAGCTCTATTGGGCTGATATGCTAGCAAAAGACCTGAGAGCTCTATTGGGCTGATATGCTAGCAAAAGTTGTCATTTTAAATAGTTGAGCAATGTCAATATCGCCATAGCTGCATGCATTTGAGGGACTAATTGTAAGAGAGGTTTGCTGTGTTTGTGTTTTGACAATTGCCTGCACAAGCATGCACGTTCATCTCAGCTTGTCTTCTTCTAACACAGCTGACAGTGTTACCAGCAGGGTACGGGTGGTAAACAGGGGCAACTAGATCTGTTCTGTGTCCCAGTTTGTTAAGAGTTTATTTGTTTATGTATTGTTTATTTATTGGAAGGACCCCATTAGCTATACCCATATGCATGAGCTACTTTTAGTGGGGTCCACATTTAAAACATACATTCCAAATAACATTTAACATATAAAACATACTTAAATGACAAATATCAAACATTAAAATATATCATACATCATACAATTTTACATTTGGCATAATATAAAACACATATACGTATCTAGTTGGAGTCCACATTTAAAACATACATTACAAGTAACATTTAACATATAAAACATACGTTAAATTACAAATATCAAACATTACCTTGAGTCCCTGCCTTGTCTTCATCTGTGGAGGTCTAACTGATAACCTCCACAAAGCATTACAATTAATTGAATTCTGCTCAGCGGTCACAGCTCAGCTTATTGGTTCACTCTCTCCCTCCCCTCCCCTCCCCTCTCTCTCTTTCTCTCCCCTCTCCTCTCTTCTCTTCTCCCCACCCCCCCACCCCTTCCCCACAGATGGACCAGGGGAAGAGGAAGCCAAACGGATCGCAGAGATGGGCAAGCCAGTACTTGGAGAACACTCCAAGCTGGAGGTTATCATCGAAGAGTCTTACGAGTTCAAGGTGACTAGCGATTCAATATTACGTTTTATCCCCATGGGGCAATTCGATGGAAAAACATGGTTAAAGCGACCACAGCCATTTACTCAGGGCTGTATTCATACATACTGTCCACATAGTGGAACACATAGTCTTAGTCATAGTCTTGTTTGGTTGTAATGTGTTTTTATTTCTTAAAGACAGAGACAGGAAAATAATTGTTGTTGCATGGAATTTGATATCACTGCCATCTTGTGGTGAAGCAGGTGAACTTCATGCCCTGATGTCATAAAGCTCAGGGCATAGGAAAAATCTATGTGTGATGTCAACACTACAACTGATTGTTAACGCCTATTGGTTTTGTCTCTTTATTGTAGAGCACAGTGGACAAGCTCATCAAGAAGACCAACCTTGCGCTGGTGGTGGGCACCAACTCCTGGAGAGAACAGTTCATGGAGGCCATCACAGTCAGTGCAGGTAAAGACCAGCGCTTGCATGGCTCCACCTCTAGGGGGCGCTACTTAGTTCCAGAGAGCTTTAAATGTGACAGATTTAAATGTTGTTGAACAAACAACAACAGGGAAAATGTTTTTGCTTAACAATCTCCTATTTCCAAAAATTCCTATCAGAACCTGTCTTAGGAGTTGAGAGTTTAACCCAGGGGCTTTCTGGGTAGTGTTTAGAGTTAGCCATACCTGAGACACGAGAGTAGTGAAGTTGTGGTTACACTATGCTGTTGCACTGTTATGCTATTGCTGCTGCTCTGACATTCAAAGTTGGGAAGTAAAACGTCCGACTCGACAACCTGTCTACCGTCTCCTCGTTTCTACTCACTCCCACAGTTTCATCTTTATTATGATGTTCTCTATATGTAAAGCACTTTGTGACCCTTGGTCTGGGAAAGGTGCTGTACAAATACATTTTACTTACTTACTTACCTACCCAACCACTGCCGTCTCAAGCACTGTTCAGACCTTCACTTGAAGGCCTCTGCCTCGTCACTTGAAATATTTAATCCAACGGCACTCTTTATTTTTTCATGAGGCCCCCGCTGAAAAATGTATCATGCACCTCACATTCTCTGACACTTTGAATCATCACCCCCCCCCCCCCCGGCTTCAGCAGGGCGCCAAGGGAGTCACCTGATGATGCCCGCCGTTATCAGGCTGCACTGGCGGACTTAGGGGGGGGGGGCAGGGGAGGCGACCGCCCCTCCTGGTGCCCCCACGGTTGAAAAACGTCTCGTTTAAGTGCCATTTTGAGTGGCAAAATGAGAGGACGTGCCCTATTGGTGCCCGTCCAATGGTCTAAACTTGACCATGTGCCCCCACAGTTGAAAAACGTTGCACTAAAGTGCCCTTTTGAGTGGCAAAATTAGAAGATGTGCCCTATTGGCTGCCCTTCCAATGGTCTAAACTTGACCATGTGCACTGATGGGGTCCCATGTTGTGCAGTAGGTGCCCTTTTTTTATTTTCGCCCCCCCTGCCCTTCAAACAGCCTGAGTCCGCCACTGTCAGGCTGCATGACCTCTGCTGACAGACCCACATACCTTGTTCAGCTGCTCTCTCAGTAATCAAGTTCAACTTCACTAGTGAATAATAATGGAAGGACACAAGACACATCATCCTTTAGAAGTATGTCAGGGTTCCCGCGCTGGTCTTAAAAAGCCTTTAAGTCTAAAATCCAGCATTCCAACTTATAAGGCCTAAAAAGGTCACAAATTCCAGTTATTTGGTCTAAAAATGAGGTGCTAGGTCTTAACAAATGAGATCCTGCAAGGAAATCAATCCGACCACATCTATTTTACGTGGAAATTAATAAAGCTGGAACCCCAAAAAAGCCAATTCGCTTCCTTTTTTGTCCGTATGGCAGCGAAATCCCTAATTTCATCACCTCGAGGATGCCCAAAAACGATCATATGGTGTCGCGAATAGGTCTAAAATTCTATTCAAAGAGGTCTAAAAAAAGGTCTAAAAAGGTCTTAAATTGGACTTGTTGGAACGTGTAGGAACCCTGGAGAGAGAGAGAGAGGCTGTGAGGCTCTAGCAGTGTTGAAAGGTGACAGTCCCACTTAGTATAGTTGTGTTGTCGTTCCTTCTCTCGCCTCTATCTCAGCATGGGGGTCAGTCATTGGTCCCCTCAGAGTTGATTATACAACGTGACGTTAGAATTATAAGGTTCTATCTCCATTTTTGTCAAAATATTGTTTTTTACATAATCTGATCCATTAGGTGTTTATTAATGCCTGTGTGGTGTTATTTTTAAAGTGTTGACATTTTTTTTGTTAGTAATTCATAAAATACAAAGGTTCCATATCACAAAACATGAATGTAAAAACTTTGACGCTCAATATCTCTGAACTACCCTAAATGGAGATAGAACCTTATCATTCTCAGCTCACGACATGACAACCAGGATGTCACTTTGAAATACACCCATGTTTTTGCCATGAAAAATAAGTCAATGTGCCATTGTAAGTAAAAAACAAATCGCTTCCTCCCCCTTTCTTTCCCCTCCTTTGCCATATGCCACTATTTATCTTCCCAAATCCCTCCATCTATTCTTTCCTCTTTGTCATTTTCTCTTCTACATTTCATTCTTCCATCCCTGGCATCCTCTCTTACTTCTCTCCTTTCACTGTCCCACTCTGCTTCCTCTCTTCTACTTCCCCCTGTCCTCTCCTCTCCATCCCCCTGTCCTCTCCTCTCCATCCCCCCTGTCCTCTCCTCTACATCCCCCTCTCCTCTCCTCTCCATCCCCCTGTCCTCTCCTCTACATCCCCCCTGTCCTCTCCTCTCCATCCCCCTGTCCTCTCCTCTCCATCCCCCCTGTCCTCTCCTCTACATCCCCCTCTCCTCTCTTCTACTTCCCCCTGTCCTCTCCTCTACATCCCCCCTGTCCTCTCCTCTACATCCCCCCTGTCCTCTCCTCTACATCCCCCCTGTCCTCTCCTCTACATCCCCCCTGTCCTCTCCTCTCCATCCCCCCTGTCCTCTCCTCTACATCCCCCCTGTCCTCTCCTCTACATCCCCCCTCTCCTCTCCTCTCCATCCCCCCTGTCCTCTCCTCTACATCCCCCCTCTCCTCTCCTCTCCATCCCCCCTGTCCTCTCTTTGATCTTGTAACCTACGCCCCCCACTCCTTCCCCCCCACTCCACCCTCACTTCTCCCTAGGAGATGAGGATGAGGACGACTCAGGAGAAGAAAGGCTTCCCTCCTGCTTCGACTACGTCATGCACTTCCTCACCGTGTTCTGGAAGGTTCTGTTCGCCTGCGTCCCGCCCACCGAGTACATGAACGGCTGGGCCTGCTTCATCATCTCCATCGTCATCATCGGCCTGCTCACCGCCGTCATCGGCGACCTGGCCTCCCACTTCGGCTGCACCATCGGCCTGAAGGACTCGGTTACCGCTGTGGTGTTTGTGGCCCTGGGCACATCTGTCCCAGGTGAGCCCTGGAGAACTGTGTGTGTGTGTGTGCGTGCGTGCGTGCGTGCGTGCGTGCGTGTAAGAGTGAGAGTGAGAGTGAGAGTGTTTGTGAGCATGTGTCTGGTGTGTGTGTGTGTGTGTGTGTGTTTCTCTGTGTGTGTGTGTGTGTGTGTGCGTGCGTGCGTGCGTGCGTGCGTGCGTGTAAGAGTGAGAGTGTTTGTGAGCATGTGTCTGGTGTGTGTGTGTGTGCGTGCTCGTGCGTGTGTGTGTGTGCGTGCAGTGCAATTCAATAACTAAAGTGTCAAGAAAACCTCAAACATGACATCATGACTTACATAATTTCAAGGTGAATCACTTCACCATCATCCTCATGTAGTCGTGTATTGAACACTTCCCTTCCTCTCTTTCTCCAGACACCTTCGCTAGCAAGGTCTCGGCCGTCCAGGACACCTACGCCGACGCCTCCATCGGCAACGTCACCGGCAGCAACGCGGTCAACGTCTTCCTGGGCATCGGCGTGGCGTGGTCCGTGGCGGCCATCTACTGGCACATGCAAGGCAAGCCGTTCGTGGTGCCGGCCGGCTCCCTGGCCTTCTCTATCACACTGTTCACCATCTTCGCCTTCCTGGGGGTGTCCGTGCTGCTGTACCGGCGCCGGGCCCACATCGGAGGAGAGTTGGGCGGGCCCCGGGGCCACAGACTGGCCACCTCCGCCTTCTTTTTCAGCCTGTGGCTCCTGTACATCCTCTTCTCCAGTCTGGAAGCCTACTGTCATATAGAGGGCTTCTAAGACCCCCAACCCAACCAGGACTTCGGACTTCCTTCCAGCCCCCCCCCCCCCAAACAAGAGGTTCAAAGTACAAGTTTAGAATAAGAGTGGGACTCTCTCTCTGTGTGGAATTAGGGTTTTGTCTAGAAGGGATGGGAAGGAAGGGAGGTAGCGTCAGGGGTAACTATCGAGCCCCGTCAACCCAACCCAACCCCCACCCTCTCTCTCTCTCTCAACCCCCTCTCTAAGAGCACTCAGGTGTGTCCAGCCGGCTCCTCCTGGGGGGTCTTTCTGACCCACATGGGTGTGCTTACAGTTGGGGTTGGGATATATATCAGTGTTACAGCTATAGAGGGTGGCGCCCTGCATTCCACAGGAAGTGACATCAGTCTTAAAGCTGGAGAGATCTGAAGTTATCAGAAGAAGTCTATATTTTTCTCAACAACCTGATGAGAATGACTTTTTTTAATATACGAAGTATTTTGGGGATAAAAATACAAAAATGATACAAAAAGAGGAATCAAAGAACTATTTTCTGATCCACATAAAAGGATAATAATAATAATAATAATTTAAAAAAAGATATCATAATGGGAAATATGTTGTTGAATGGACAATTGAATGGGACTCATAGGATTTATTTTTTATTTGCATAGTTGCATAGGAACCGTTGCAGAGTTTTCAGATTTCACAGGCCAAGAGGAGGATCAGCGGTGACATACTGGGTACCGGCGGACGAATCACCAAGAAAACATCCGTGGAGAAGAAGGAGAGGGAGAAGGAGAACATTATCAAACTGCCCTGAACATTACTTCCGCACTATATCTACAATATATATATATATAATATATTTCCATATTTTCTGTATATTTTGAATATTTGTTTCAATGTGGTCACATTCAGCGGGGGGTGGGGGGGTGGGGGGTCATCTACTGGAACGATGTCTTCTTCATGTTTTTAAGAGATATATATCTTACCTAGTTAAAGAACAGCATTGTATTTTATTTATTAATATCTTGCTCTCACTAAGTTTTCACATTTTGAATATCAGAAATCCCAAAATGTGTTGCTGCAGAGAATTACATAAAACCAGAGATATTTTTATACTGTTCCTTCCATGCACTTTGCTGTATAGTTCTATTTATGGAGACTTCAAACTTGTACAATTGTGCAAAAAGGCCAATATATATAAGACTATGGACTGTATGGAACACCTGTTAACGAAGAAGCAAGTTTTGACAAGCTTTTTTGTTCAATTCATTTGATACAATTCAAGGAAGGTGATTGGAGGAAATCGATGTCAAATAGAGTGTCGTTGGTTTGGTATTGGAGAGGAGAGGCAGGCCATTTAGAATTGGATGTAGAGTGTAATGTGTTGACTGCTGTTCAGTATCCAGCTGCCTGGTCAGTCACCCATGCTCTCTAGGGTTTCTCACTGTCTCAGAGGGAGAGATTTGGGGCACTTGAGAGACTTAGGATGGGTACTTAGGATGGGTTAGGGTCATACATCTACACGATTGGTGCTTTGGTAAGAGAAATACATCATGTATACTGATTTAAAGCTCCCAACAAAATATGTTATTATTTTCTTTGTATAAGTGATATGTTACTCTACTATAGTCAGTAATTGTTGGCACATTTAAATCAGTATAGATCAACCAACGAGGAGGGCTGCTGCAACAACATTCGAAAGAAAACGATGACCTGAAAGCCGCAATGTCAATCTGCACCACTAGGGGGATGTCAGTCTCCAGCCCCTGTGGTTTTTCCCCTGGTTCACTTTGTATAACCCCTGGTTTGGGTGAGTTTTCCTATCCTTGCGCTGAGCAGTGTTGTACATCTGTCCCGTGGCTAACCTCACATCTGCCCTGGCCCTGGACCACACCTGCTCTCCCCTCTCTCTCTCATTCTATTTGTCTCTATTTGTCTCTCTCTCTCTCCCCCCCCCCCCTTTTCTTTTCTCTCTCTCTCTCTCTGTCTGTCTCTCTCTCTGTCTCTCTCTCCCCTTTCTCTCTCTGTCTCTCTCTCTCTCTCTGTCTCTCTCTGTCTCTCTCTGCCTCTCTCTCTCTGTCTCTCTCTCTCTCCCCTTTCTCTCTCTGTCTCTCTCTCTGTCTCTCTCTCTTTCCCCTTTCTCTCTCTGTCTCTCTCTGTCTCTCTCTCCCCTTTCTCTCTCTGTCTCTCTCTCTCTGTCTCTGTCTCTCTCTGTGTCTCTCTCTGTCTCTCTCTCTGTCTCTCTCTGTCTCTCTCTGTCTCTCTCTCTCTCTCTCTCTGTCTCTCTCTGTCTCTCTCTCTGTCTCTCTCTCTCTCTCTCTGTCTCTCTCTGTCTCTCTCTCTCTCTCTCTCTCCCCCCATGCTGAGGGGGTCACCTGAGACCATTGCTGCACAAGATGGAGGGGGAGGTAAAGTAGGCTACACATTATGTACATACTTAAGTATATGTTTACATAAAACAGAGTATAGGACGCGTAACAGGCTGTCAACAGAAGTGTAAACACACCACACTAGTGCGTTTACAAGTCAACATAGGATTACCAGAAGGTCTATGTACTCCTCCATCAAACGGAAGGTCTTAAAGAAACATGTCGTCATCAAGTGACCCCAAATAGGAGGATTCAGTCAGTATATACTGTTTGGTGAAAGAAATTGGAGGAAGAAATTAAAAAGAAATGTAAAACAATCTTAAAATTATATGTATCATGTTTGGGAAATGCTAGTCTTGTTTTTATTCTTTGGTGGCTGATGATGACCATAATATTTGTTTGTTTGTTTGTTTGTTTATTTTCATGATGTTGTCACGTGAGAAGAGTTGAATTGAGATGAACGTCACCAGATAGGCAACTAAAGCATGACGACAGACCAGGGACATAGTGTCTGTGTATTATTGACCTACAACAGTTGTTTTGCAGTTGAGTGTGGCTGAGAAGAGTGTGTATCATGTGTGTACGTGTGTGTTTAAGTCAGGCTGTGTGTATGTGTCCTCCTCACACACACACACACACACACACACACACACACACACACACACACACACCTGTCTGCACAGACTATCTCTCTCACCATGCTGTCGTCTCTCTGTAGGGCATGCCTCCGCTTCGGCCCTTTACTTTGTCTTCAAACTACAAGTCTTAAAAGAAAAAGAATACACAACAGTGCGAGATACCAGTTTCTTTGTGTATTTGGACGGATGTGAAACGTTGTATATTAACAAATGTCCGATCACAAGACGACATGGGCTTGTTTGTGATGTCGTTGTCAAACACATCTCAAGTTTCAATGAGATTTTACACCACGTGCTGAGAGTTCGCAGGCCAACGGACAGCTAGCTTATATTACACGAGAAGTATTTTGAAGTAACCACCAAGTATTTGTTAAAGTAGCCACCCTATTACACTTGATTTGCATATGTAAGGGACAGTGTTTCTAAGTATATGAACGTATTGGACCCCTAAACATCATAGTTTTCTGTTTCTTCACATTCTGTCAACAGTTGCGTAGTTGTGTGTGTGTCGGTGCAGGAGTGTGTTGGCTCTGTTTACATTTCACACATCACCAGGTTTTTCTACAAACTCCTGATATGAGTTCCATGTTCCATATTTACTCTTTTGAGTCATCATTTCTGTACTTTGATTGAACTAACTTTTATTTCCAATTGTGATATAATGTTTCAACATAAAAAAAGAGAAAAGAAGGAACAGCTTCAAAGGGAATTATTTCTGCAAAAAAGGGGGATCAAAAGAGGGGTGTTTATATTTACCTTCAAGGGTTTTTTCTTTAAAAAAAAAAATCCAGATCACTGATGACAAACGTATTGGTGCCTGATGACGGCAGACTCCCTCAGCTAAAGCCTGTTATTAACATGATCTGCGTTGTGCCGTGTCTCCCAATGGAATGGGGTAGATTTTCCAAGTTTCCGCCACCGCTCTTTCTCATAACAGTTTTAAAAGGTGACCCAACCAAACAAAAACCTTCCTCTTTATTTGAAAGGGACATTTATTACATATCGTTATAACCACTATCATAACCTACCAAACAAGCAGCTTGGAGAAACAGGAAAAAAAACACTGGTCCTCTCTCAAAACGTGCCATGATATGGTTACAGTTCCACCTCTCCAAATTCCATAGTTGAACTGTTAATGGAGTCCTTGTTGATGATGTTCACTCTGCTTTTTGAGAATCCCTGCTCATCGATGATCAACAGACTTGATTTTACTGTATGTGAAACACTGAATTGCATTTGTATGTCTGTCTGAACTGTTTAAAATTGTCCGTAAATCTTTATATATTATGTCTTTCCACATAAATCTGGGTTTCTTTAATGAACTGGCTGGAATTCTATCAGAGCTGCTGTACAGGTGTACAGGTTTCATGGAGTAGCTTTATGATAGAGAACCTGTGTTCCACTGCTATAGTGTGCCTATCAAGTAACCTGCCTGAATATCTTTCAAGATTATCATTACTAAAGAGCTTGTGCACAGACAAACAATTATTTGTATGCACAAGTCTAACTTTACCAGTCCCTTGGTATAGTTTAGTTGGATATCAGAGAAAGGTCTTAGGGGGTTAGACTTTTTGATTGAATTCCAGTCACAATTTTCACACAACACATAACTTATCCTGTCATTATGTCACCTAAAGTAGTTGGATTGTTCATTTGGATTGTTTGTTTAGTTGATGGTTTGTTTTTTACTCCTTGCTATGAATTCTTTTTGTTTTTATTTCAGGGAATTATGCATGAAATTAACCTTAATTTGATTGATTTATGCCAATTTCTTTATTTTTGATTCTTTGGTCAATAACATAATAAAGGAGACAATTTGAAAAAAAACAAAAAAAGGCTGTGTTCAAATCTGTGATGAATATTAAAAGTAATGTTATATATTGACATCAGACAGGTTCCATCTAATAAGAACAATGCATTCTGCAAATCAGGGTGTTTTCAGATAGAAGAAACCTATACTGGAAACTGGGCTGGAGGTAAGACCTTGATGGACGTAGCCATGCGCCAATCAAATCGAAGGCGAGGGGTGATTGGTTTGTTGCATAGAGGATTGCTGGGCACAATTGGCTCCTTAGAATAAAGAAGAGTGGGTAGCTTTGAGCCTTTTGCGCACAGGGGATTTTTAACGATGGATGCTAGAAAGATGTTGCTGAAAAAGAAAAAATAGCTCTTCGCGAGATGGCCATTTCAATATCTAATTCGGGCCTTGCAGGTAATCTAGACAGAATGCTGCAGCGGAATGGTTCTGTGTCACACTGCGATGCGGGATTAACGGTTATTTAGTCCCCATCCATCGTGGCCGGGCAGCTTTGGACCCAGGGAAGCACAGACCCCCGCGTCCAGCCGCGTCAGGTGTACGAGCCTGCACACACGGATCCAGGTCGCCCCTATGGATCGCTTCAATGGATGCCTTCAACTCCGCTTTTGACAACAGCCTGAGTCCCACAGGGTGCGTTTCTTCTCCATCGAATGAAAGTGGGACGACAGATACAGAAGCGCTCTGCTGGCCGGTTCCAGAGGATGGCATCGTCGTCGCTGCCCCGGCCACAGGACCGGCCGTGTCTGGCTACTGGACCGCCGTGTTCGACTATGATGCCAGCGCGGACGATGAGCTGTGCTTGCGGAAGGGGGACTTGGTGGAGGTCCTGTCCAAAGACTCGTTGGTCTCGGGAGATGAGGGTTGGTGGACTGGGATGATAGAGGACCGGGTTGGCATTTTCCCCAGTAATTATGTTAGTATTGGGAATGGCATCTCCGAGAAGATACGGGACACAACAGTGGAGGAGTACTCCGATTACTCACTGCCTCCCCTGCACCGTGAGTATGTTATTATAGGCCTAGAGACTCAATTGCATACCGGAGGTTCAGCTGTTATGTCTAATTTGGTTTTATTTTTTTATCGGTATTTTATTTTCGTCATATTATTTTTATTCTATTGTGTATTATACGTCCAGCCACTCAGAACCCCCAGTTTACTGCAATGTCATAGGTGCGACCACTAGGTAGGCCTATTGGCCTAACAGGTTACAACAATAATTGTTTACCATACATACATACCCATTCCTCAGAATGAATGATCAATAGACCTTTCTATAACAAGGCCGTAAGCCAGTGCCATATGCTACTAGCCATACACCCCCAATACACCCCCAATACACCCCGCCTTTCAGGGACGCCCCATCATCTTCTCTTTCCCTGGGACACTTTGCGTTGTAGCATCGTCACATTTAGCTGAGCAGCATTATACTTACTGCATGTCAAACGGATGTATGCATAACAAATGGGTAATGATAATAAAGTCAATACACCGCATGTCAAAGCATCTTTACTCTTTGTTAGTGTGCTCTGCCTCTGTAGTCTTCAACAATTGACTGACATTGGACAGGAGTTATTTTTGCTTCATTTTATTATTTTTCTCTTATGAATATTACCATTACTTTCTCGTTATCAGTGAGAGATTTGGCTGGGGTGTGGGTGGGAAGGACCTATGGGTATGTTAGGCTGTGTAGGAGCTGATGGAGCTGTATTTGTTACTGTTTATATATATTTTTGTAAGCTACCCTACGTGTTGTTGTTCCTGTCCAACCTGAACCAACTCACCCGATCATTTCCAACTGTCAATGTGTATTGTTTATGTCCTTGTGTAAAATCAATAAAAAGAATGAAGAAAGACACTTGGACAGAGGTGTCTGTATAACAGGAAGTGAGCTCTCCTCTCCCTCAGAGCTCCAATATCAAAAAAAACAAACAGCAACAACTACAAAAATTCCTCTTATTTGGAAATTGGTTCAGAGTTTAATTCCAAGGCACAATCTATCTAGGATATGGTGTAAAACAGTTGCCATGGGATACCAGGGGCTCTGATACCAAGGATGATAGTCATAGACACCACTGGTTACAGTGACCCGATCGTGATACTCTTGTTCTGATCTGCCTCTCTTAAGATTATGGGGAACCAGAAGGTTCCTGATCGAGGTCCGTAGGTAAGAGACCAGGCCAGTGTCTTAGTCGTGTGGGTGGGTGCGCTCACCGCTCCATCCTCTGTCCTGTATCGCTTGTACATTGTTCATCTCTGTGAGGCAGGCTGACCTACTTTCACATAAAACATCCCTCTTTAAATATTTATCAAGGTCACGCTGCTTAGTAGACTGTTAGCGGTTCACAACATGAACGTTTTACTCCACGCCTGCACCGTCGCTAACATGCCGAAGCCCCTTCGTAGGGAAAAACTCCAGGTTTTACAGTAGTTACCACTGGTACCCTCCTAGTGTCCTTGACCTTTATTTTTGTAAGTTTTCCCATTGGTGAGAGCTTAGATATGGCTAAGAAAAACTGAACACAATGGAATGGGAATGTTTCAAGCTAGATTTGGTCATGCATCAATGGGGGATCTGTGCTGGTGCAGTCAGTATTAGCTATAACTTAGGACTGAGGTTCTAGTGGTAGGGAGAGAGATGGCAGACCATGCTTATTTCCTGTGTGTATCCCTTGGCAACAGCTTTTGTCTCTCTCGGTGTCTCACCTCCTGTTGTTCTCTCTCGTCATAATGTTGTCTCTCAGTTCTTATTGCTCCTTTACCTTCCTTCCTCCCTTCCTGGGTTGGCTGTGTCTCAGGAGGTAGAGCCACCGTCTAATGATCGCAAGGTTGGCAGATCGGCGGTTCGAGCCCCGGCTGGCCACATGTCGAAGTGTCCTTGGGCAAGACACTGAACCCCAAATTGCTCCCAGTGAGCAGGCCGGCGCCTTGCATGGTAGCTTGCCACTATTGGTGTGTGAATGTGTGTGTGAATGGGTGAATGAGAGGCCATTGTAAAGCGCTTTGGAATAAGGCCGCTATATAAGTCAGTCCATTTACCATTTATTTCCTCCCTTCCCCCCTCAGTGCTGGAGATCGACTTCTCAGAGTTGGCCCTTGAAGAGATAATCGGGGTCGGCGGTTTCGGGAAGGTGTACCGTGCCGTCTGGCGCGGCTCGGAGGTGGCGGTGAAGGCAGCGCGCCGCGACCCCGACGAGGACCCGGGGCAGACCATGGAGAGCGTTCGTCAGGAGGCCAAGCTCTTCGCCATGCTCAACCACCCCAACATCATGGCCCTGTTGGGCGTGTGCCTGCTGGAGCCAAACCTGTGCCTGGTGATGGAGTTGGCCCGGGGGGGGCCTCTGAACCGCGCACTCTCAGGGAAGCGCATTCCTCCTTGTACCCTGGTGGACTGGGCCGTGCAGATCGGCCGGGCCATGCACTACCTCCACTGCGAGGCCATTGTCCCCATCATACACAGGGACCTCAAGTCCAGCAACAGTAAGAGCGTTGTTGTTTTTCTATGAAAATCACTTGTGTTGTGACACAGAACTACACGTTGACTACTAAACTGATTTACAGCAGACTAATTGACTATTATAAGTTGTCAGTGATGAGACACTGACACTTTTTTATATACTGTATATAAATGCTGCCAAATAGTTGTAGGCTATACAGTAAAAGCTGGTTGTGATGGAATATGTGTATATTTGTAGAGGGGGTGTGTTACTCTAATCTTGCATTCTGCCTGCTGTATCCCTTAAACCCCAAGCCTATTATCAAGGATTTGTTGAATGCTCAGCCCAAGCCATCGTATTGGACAGTCAAAGAGTGTCTTGTTTCCTATTGGCCTGGTGTTTGTGATTAGCTCAGGCCCCTTGCATGTCATTGGCTGTTTGGGATGTTAAGCTAGTCCACTGCCATCATCGGCTCAGGGGGAGAGTCCCAGCCACACCCTGGTCACATCCAGGACAGAACACATGTAAACAGAGGCCTCCCCTTCACCATGTGAGGTGGACGCAGTTTACCATGAGAGGAAGGGGGTTGTGGACTCATTTACCACTGGTACAGGGTTGTGGACTCATTTACCACTGGTACAGGGTTGTGGACTCATTTACCACTGGTACAGGGTTGTGGCACGAGGCGAAGCCGAGTAGGAAAACCCTGTACAGTGGTAAATGAGTCCACAACCCCCGCCCTCGAATGGTCAATTGCTTTTCTACAACAGCCACCACATAATATAAAACATAAATACACAGTTGTAACATTAAATTCATGTATTTACAATCATTAATCGTTTCAGAATACATATATCCTTCCACCACAGAATATAGTCCCATAAACAAGATCAACCATTGCATTGTAGGTCAGCACAGGTGTTCAGATTGATTGGGAGGCGCATTGACACTGGAAATGCGGTCTGAACTGTGGGTTGTTGGGATATTTACCACTGTTGCTAGCCAATCAGAATCCAGTATCCAAACATGCTGTTGTAGAATACCTCTTAGTTGTTGTTTTTTTACTGTACGGTAGTCGTGCCTTCAAACCTCAGGTAGAGTATTCCCAGGTAGAGTATTCCCAAGTAGAGTATTCCCAGTCAGACTCTGTGCAACTCTCAGGGAAGATGTCATTTAAGCAATATCACACGAGAGGGAGTGCTGTTATACTGAATATCAGCACGGCTGTGATTCGGTCGTAGCTCCGTCAACAAAAAATAGTTCCGCAGTTGAACACAAACATCTGCAGGCTAGCTACTTTGTATTAACGGTCATTTCGGAGTGATACATATGGTTAAAAGTCCCAGTGCTGTTATACTGTATATCAGCACTCATGGAATGCCTCTTGTCCAATCAAATTACTTGGTCGGAACTAACTGTTGTATAATGTCATGCATTACATGACTCTAGTCCAGTATTGTAGTTCTGTAGCCACCAAACTGTACTGGACCTAGGATGGTCTGTTCCCCATGGTATGACATCTCACTCGGCACTAGTGACAGTGTCACTGACATGAGAAAGGTCATGAGAATTAGACTAAAGGGTGAGGGTTTTCATGACGTTTGATTGAAATTTGATGTGAAGATATGACACATATGACATGAAGATATGAGATATACACTCACCGGTCACTTTATTAGGCACACCTTGCTAGTACTGGGTTGGACCCCCTCTTTTGCCTTCAGAACTGCTTTAATTCTTTGTGGTATAGATTCAACAAGGTGCTGGAAACATTCCGCAGAGATTTTGGTCGATATTGACATTATAATATCACACAGTTGCTGACGATTTGTGCCAAGAAAATATCCCCCACACCATTACACAACCACCAGCATTTTCGCGGAGAGAACTGCCGCTCACTGGATATTTTCTCTTTTTCTGACCATTCTCTGTTACCCCTAGAAATGGTTGTGCGGGAAAATCCCAGTACATCAGCACTTTCTGAAATACTCAAAACAGCCCGTCTGCACCAGCACCCGTGCCATGTTCAAAGTCACTTAAAACACCTTTCTTTCCCATTCTGGTGCTTGGTTTGAACTTTAGCAGATCGTCTTGACCATGTATACATGCCTAAAAGCATTGAGTTGCTGCCACATGATTGGCTGATTAGATATTTGCGTTAATGTACAGTTGAAAAGGTGTACCTAATAATGTGGCCTGTGAGTGTATAACCTTTATTTAACCAGGAAAAGTCTCATTGAGATAAAAAAAGAATTGAGTCACGTTCTAATGCTTTGGTCCTCATGTCGGGATCCGATGTAATGATCGGATTTTTCTTTCGAAAAATGTGAATACATTTCTGCGTTGTTGAAGGTCAGTGACACATCGCTAGTCAACTAACACAGCTTGTTTTGTAAGCCTGCTAACAATGTAAAGTAGTGTTATAGTTAACTAGGTAGCAGTGGGGATTACTCACCCAATCCATTGCTTTGCAGTATTTTGGCTTGACTAGCAAGTTTGTGTTGTGATTCTCAACAACGTTGAAACGTCGTTCAGTGTTTCAAAAGAAAACGTCAGAACATTTTGATTGGTTGCCGATATGAGGACCAAAGCATTAGAACGTGTCAAAATTAACAGGATTGCAGACATAAAAAAAAAATATATATATACTATATATTACAGTGAAAATAATGAATAAATGACAGAATCAAAAATATAAAAAATATTAATTACAACCCATCAACAACAGTGATTAAACAGGGGCAATATGAACCAGCCAAAAACATCTACAGCCAGATGTGTCTGTCATTCAGAACTACTTTAAATGCGTCCAATGAGATCAGCTCCCGATGACTCAGGTAGTTTTGCAACTGAGGGAGCAGCATACTCAAACACTTCCTCACCTCCACTGTTTTTTAACCTGACTATATTTTGCTGCTGTGTCTGCACTAATGAAGCATTGTTCTTTTTTATTTGATGACTTTGATTGTTTGATCGGTTGATAGGATGAAACTTGTGTGAATGAATCGCGAGCGTCTATGCTTTTCTATGACACTACTGATGACGTTTAAGGGTCTTGAAGGGTTGTCCCATTTCATAGGGGGAAGATTACAACCACTACGCCGTGTGGGTTGTGAGTGGCACTCCAAAACGAGTCACAGGGGTAGGGAAGGGAGACAGGATTGGGCCTTTGTGTTCGATACAGATGATGAACGAGGGAAATGAGATGAGAGTATTTACACTTAAACTTACGATTCGACTTTAACAGATGAGTCAGAGATAGGTTGATGGCCTTATTCATGGTCGATATCTAACCACACACCTTTTCTTTTCTTTTTTTTCTTCAGTTTTTCAGTTTTATAGTACACAAGACAAACAAACTAAACAAACAACAGGCTGCCAGGCATACATGTCTAGTATGATTTGGTTCAAATCAATTCCCAAAATGTAACATCTTCAGGTATTACAAGGATACAGAGTACAAGAGTACAAAAGTAAAATTAAACTAAATAAAAAAATACTACAGGCTTGCATCACTACAGGATATAATCAACAATTCTTTAAACTTTGAGATAGTCAATAATTAGCCCCATATGTTCAAATATCTGTTGGGACCTTTAGAGTTGTCGAAGCTCTTGTATTCTCTCCATCTGCATGATACTGATTCATTCGTTGAGCCGTTTCTGGAAGCAGGGAGGTGTAGGTGATTTCCAATCCAATAAAATCATTTTCTTAGCAGCTACCATACCAGTCATTAATGTCGACTGTTCCTCAGGCGTATAGTTGGAAGCAGTCTCTGAGCATCCGAAGAGTGCCAGTTCTGGACCAGGGGGAACTAACCACACACCTTTATAGAGTGGAACTGTAGATCACATGGTGGCTATGATTAGGGGAGGGTGTTTGTTGCGACCCAGCCAGGCTTACCCCTCCACCTCTCCCTCTGTCTTTCTCTCCATTTGTCAACTAGTAAATTACTAATGAATTATGTCGTTTTTTCGCCCCTTGAATTAACCTAAACCCCTGTGGTCAATGTTCCTTATACACCCACGTCACCCATTTTACTTCGTCCATATGTTGAGGTTAAGTCTCTTTTAGGAAACACCCTCGTACTATTAGACTCGCATGACCAATGCAGCAAGGGGCCCCTTCATGTGTGCCACAGTCTGCAGACACACCCTCTCCAGCGGGCATATCCACAGCAGATGGCCTGGCATTGTGCAGCTGAATGGGGAGAGCATGTGGTCGGGGGAAGCCTTTCGCTGTCGTCTACATGTGGAGACTGGGTTATATTCTGATGTGGTCGAGGAGGGTGTGTCAATATTTCTCTGCCACTGACAAGTTTAGTTGTGTGTATGTATGTATGCGTGTATGTGGCTGAACTGCACTGGCACTGACCTGACGATGGAAACAGTGAAAATGTCAAACTTACATTTGTTTATGAGTGTTTTTAGAGTTACTGAGTAGAGCCATACTTTGTAGTGTGTGAAAGTTTTCGATACACAGATCACTAAACAACATAACTAGGCCAGTTATGCAGGTGTGGATCTATGAACAATCTCTACTCAATTGTGAAAGGAAACCTGTATAGAACTAGAAAGTGAGAATGTAGTATTAATCAATGCCTGTGTTTTTTCTTCTCTGCTGTCTTTCATCTCACACATACCTCGTATATATCTCACCATCTCGTTTGATTTTCCTCTCTTTTGTTCTTTCTCCTCTCCCCTGTCTATCTCCTCCTCCTTTAATCATATCCTCTAACAACCATACCCTGCTTTGCTTCATTTTCTATTTTTGCATTTTCATTTTGATCTCCTTTCCTCCACAATTCTTTTTTTTTAATCCTTTTTTTTTATGGGTGCAACCCTGCTATTGAATTACCCACATTCCCCGTACATTCCTGTACACCTACCCTCCAATACACCCACATTATTTCTCCCATCGTTTGCCCACCCACCCACCCACCCTCCAACCAAAACCTCCTCATCCTCCCTCCACAACCCCCCGTCCCCTTCCTGGATCTGATTTGCAACGTCCGCCGCTGCAGTCCTGATCCTTGAGAAGGTTGAGATGGAGGACCTTAGCAACAAGACTCTGAAGATCACAGACTTTGGCTTGGCACGAGAGTGGCACCGCACCACCAAGATGAGTGCCGCTGGCACCTATGCCTGGATGGCACCCGAGGTCATCCGCTCATCCACCTTCTCCAAGGGTAGCGACGTGTGGAGGTGGGCGGAGCAGGAAGTGATGCAGCAGGAAGCTGTCATCACTTACAGTAGATAGAGAACTGGATCACAGTAGATAGAGAACTGGATCACAGTAGATAGAGAACTGGATCACTTACAGTAGATAGAGAACTGGATAACAGTAGATAGAGAACTGGATCACAGTAGATAGAGAACTGGATCACAGTAGATAGAGAACTGGATCACAGTAGATAGAGAACTGGATCCACAAGTCATTTATGAATTGTACTGTTTGCCGGTGTCTCTTATTAAAGTGTCGCAAGCAACATCCTCATTCATGATGGGTGATATAATGCTGTTTATCTGGTCATCGTTAGAACATACTTATTAGTCCCCCACACACTAACTAACTAACTAACTAACTGCTGTTTAAAACACACAATAACACCAATGTGTTATGTTATAACTATGTTCACCAGTGTTCTGCACTAACGTGTCCAGACAAGTTTGGTCTGCAGTCTCATGCTGCTCAGCATGGCATTAACGCCGCTAACAGATTGAGCTCAGCTATTTCAGACTAAATGCAAAGGTCTTCTTTCCAATGGGGATTGAGAGGTGACAGTTGAGAGGCAAGAAGAGGTGATTCACAACAGCAGTGGTGGTGGTGGCAGGATAGGTCTCCTGACACTGACAGACCGTGAGCTTAGAATGATAAGGTTCTATCTCCGTTTAGAAGGTTCTATCTCCGTTTAGAAGGTTCTATCTCCGTTTAGGGTAGTTCAGAGATATTGAGCGTCAAAGTTTTTACATTCCATTATGTTTTGTGAGATGGAACCTTTGTATTTTATTAATTACTAACTCAAAAATTTCAACATTTAAAAAATAACACCACACAGGCATTAATAAACACCTAATGGATCAGATTAAATAAAAAAACTCAAATTTGAGCTCACGATGCCCAACTGAGTGCCAGTATTGAGTTTTGTCATTCCACCTCATCTCTGCCTGTCCTTAGGATGTAGGCTGGAAGTGCAGAACTATTGTATATGGAAGCAATTGACCATGAGATGAGAATATTTCTGCAAATCATTCTAGAATTTTATCAATCTAGAACTTCCATTAACTGCAATGTATAATGTCTGCTTGAGTGCATTATGACATCAAATGGAATATTTAGAATGTATGCAACATTCTTAGAACATGGAAGCAATTGACCATGAGAGGAAGGGGGTTGTGGACTCATTTACCACTGGTACAGGGTTGTGGACTCATTTACCACTGGTACAGGGTTGTGCCGGAAAACCCTGTACAGTGGTAAATTAGTCCACAACCCCCGCCCTCCAATGGTCAATTGCTTTTTTACAACAGCCACCACATAATATAAACAATAAATACACAGTTTTAACATTAAATTCATGTATTTACAGTCATTAATCGTTTCAGAATACATATATCCTTCCACCACAGAATATAGTCCCATAAACAAGATCAACGATTGCATTGTATGTCAGCACAGGTGTTCTTAATTAATCAGATTGATTGGGAGGCGCATTGATACTGGAAATGCCGTCTGAACTGTGGGTTGTTGGAGGTATTTACCACTGTTGCTAGCTAATCAGAATCCAGTATCCAAACATGCTGTTGTAGTAGTGTAATCTTATAGCACTGCAAGCAAGACTTTCAATGGTAGATTGTCATGGATTGGCATTGCCAAGTGGTCTGCGTCCAGCCCTTGTTTAGTGTGAGATACTGTACCTGCCTGGAGGTGGTGGTGGTCTAGCATCGCCCTCTGTTGTGGTGCACTCACAGGAGCCTCAGGGCCTTTTCTCTCAGGCAAGCCCGCCCATCAGCACTTTGCAGACTGCTTACCTTTGCTATCTACTCTACCTTCAGCTGTTTTTTTAAGGTAGATATTAGGTAGATATTAGCAGTTTGTTTCAGTTGTTGAAATCCCTGCCTTCTCAGTCTAATACCCAACTTCTTCCCGTGTGTCTCTATTCCCCGGCATCCTTTCCTGTCCTGGTGACATGGCAGTTACTCTACCTTCAGCTGTTTTTTTTAGGTAGATATTAGGTAGATATTAGGTAGATATTAGGTAGATATTAGGTAGATATTAGGTAGATATTAGGTAGATATTAGGCAGTTTCAGTTGTTGAAATCCCTGCCTTCTCAGTCTAATACCCAACTTCTTCTTCCTGTGTCTCTATTCCGGCATCCTTTCCTTTCCTGGTGACGTGGCAGTTACGGCGTGCTTCTGTGGGAGCTGCTGACGGGGGAGGTGCCGTTCCGGGGCATCGACGGCCTGGCGGTGGCGTATGGAGTAGCTATGAACAAGCTGGCGTTGCCTATCCCCTCCACCTGTCCTGAGCCCTTTGCACGGCTCATGGAGGGTAAGAAGATCAATGTTTTGTTCAGCAGTTCGGGACGTTAGAGTTATCAGGTTCTATCTCAATTTTTGGTAAAAATTTAGTTTTTTACATAATCTGATCCATTAGTTGTTTATTAATGCCTGTGTGGTGTTATTTTTAAAATGTTGACATTTTTTAGTTAGTAATTAATAAAATACAAAGGTTCCATCTCACAAAACATAATGGAATGTAAAAACTTTGACGCTCAATATCTCTGAACTACCCTAAACGGAGATAGAACCTTATAATTCTAAACTCACAAGTTTTAAGTTTTAAACTCACCAGTATTTGGACATTTTAGACTATTTTAGACTAGTTTTAGTTTTAGACTATGTAGTTTTTAGTTTAGTTTTTAGACTATGTAGGCCAGGTTTTGTTTTTTGTATTGTATTTGTTTGTGGTGGATGTTGTATGCCTGTGAACAGGTCACACTTGAAAATGAGCCCTTGGGGCTCAATGTTTTTCTTACCTGTATAAATAAAGGTAAAAAAAAAAAAAAAAAAATGTTGACCAATTTCATTGAGAGAAAAGAACTCTCTATATTTCCATTGTTATGGAGCTATTCAGTGTTGCTATTCATTATGTCTAACAGCACCTAAATTCTTTCTCCCCTGTACTACAGAATGTTGGAACCCGGACCCCCATTTTCGTCCCGTTTTCTCTAGTATCCTGGACCAGCTCACGGCCATAGAGGAGTCAGGCTTTTTCGAGATGCCAGCCGAGTCCTTCCACTCGTTGCAGGACGACTGGAAAGTCGAGATCCAGGAGATGTTCGACCAGCTAAGGGTTAAGGAGAAGGTGGGAAGGGGGGGGATCTCGAAACGTTCAAAAGCATTCAGAATCCATCTTTGGAATGGCTCCCATATGGAGCTCACGTTAAAACTAGAAGTGTCGTGAGGGGTCACAGTGACCCCTGTGAGTAAAAAAAATCTTTGCACTCGGTCACATTTCAGGACCCTCCTTTCATGACTTTTCCTAGATATGTGCGTTCTACCACCCCCAGTATCCTTACATTTTCAAAATCACTTCAGGATAAGCTAGTATGAAGCTGTTTTGCAGTTTTTCTGTGTAGGAGGCAGGCTAAAAAATGAAGCGCCCTCTAGTGATCTCTGTGTGTAAAATAGCAGATTTACATTCTAAAAAGGGGGTCTATTTGACCCCCAAGGCGGCTCTACTAGTAGGTAAAATAGGCACGGCTGTTGTAGTGTTAATCACTGATCATGTGAACCTGACCGTGATCGTCTCTCCTCCTGCGCCTCCTGGTCACCAGGAGCTGCGGTCCTGGGAGGAGGAGCTGAGCAGAGCGGCGCTGCAGCAGAAGAGTCAGGAGGAGGAGCTGAGGAGGCGCGAGCAGGAGCTGGCGGAGCGGGAGATCCACATCCTGGAGCGAGAACTCAACGTCATCATCCACCAGCTGTACCAGGAGAAGCCCCGCGTGGAGAGCCGGCAGGGGAAGTTCCGGCGCAGTCGCCTTAAACTCAAGGACGGGAACAGGATCAGTCTACCCTCAGGTGTGTCTGAGCGCTGGGCGGGTGCATGGCGGTCGGTGGATTTCCGTGAGCTTAGAATTATAAGGTTCTATCTCCATTTAGGGTAGTTCAGAGATATTGAGCGTCAAAGTTTTTACATTCCATTATGTTTTGTGAGATGGAACCTTTGTATTTTATGAATTACTAACTCAGAAATGTCAACATTTTAAAAATAACACCACACAGGCATTAATAATAAACACCTAATGGATCAGATTATGTAAAAAACTCATTTTGACCAAAAATGTTAATTCTAACGTCACGTTTTGTGGAGCCTGTGTAGGTAGGGTAGCCTACATGAATCGTATTGGTTGTAAATCATACATTTTGATTCATATCTTTTATTTATTGTGGAAGCAATTGACCATGAGAGGAAGGGGGTTGTGGACTCATTTACCACTGGTACAGGGTTGTGGCACGAGGCGAAGCCAATCAGAATCCAGTATCCAAACATGCTGTTGTAGAATATGTTTTATTTTTTTTCTCATTTCATGTTTGGGTTGTCCTGTTCCTGCTTCAGACTTTCAACACAAGATCACGGTACAGGCCTCGCCGTCTCTGGACCATCGCAGGAGTCTGCTGGGCAGCGGCTCCAGTCCTCCAACCAGCCCCCCGTTGCTGCCCCGCCTCAGAGCTATCCAGCGTACGTCCCTGGTCATTTACTGGTGATAATTTTCACTTGCATTTTGTATTATTTGGCTATTACAGCAGTGGTGTAGTCTACGTGATACGCAGGACTATGCAATATACCCACTAGGAAAGGCGGCTGGGGCGGCTGTGGCTCAGGAGGTAGAGCCGCCGTCTAATGATCGCAAGGTTGGCAGATTGGCGGTTCGAGCCCTGGCTGGCCACATGTCGAAGTGTCCTTGGGCAAGACACTGAACCCCAAATGACTCCCGGTGAGCAGGCCGACGCCTTGCATGGTAGCTTCACTAGCTTGCAGCCATTGGTGTGTGAATGTGTGTGTGAATTGGTGAATGAGAGGCCGTTGTAAAGCGCTTTGGATAAAGGCGCTATATAAGTGTAGTCCATTTACCATTTACGAAAGGCCAAGGATTTCCGTATACCCACTTAAAAATGTGTGAGGATACGTAACAGCGTTTTGTGACAGAACTTTCACTTTCATTCCTAAAATTCACCCCATCTGTGTTTTACGAAGCACTTGGCTTTTGGACCATCGGGACTGACTATAGCGTCATATACCATCAACGGGGGGGGAAATGCGACATGAAATATGTCAAAATGCAGCACTATCATGCACAGATCAGTCTTATAACATGTAATTTAGATATATATATAACGTTAGACAGGGAGCACAGATTTAATTTTATGGATCATATGAACGATATGAGGCTGGGAGGGAAAAATCACAGTATATACCCACTAGAAAAAACTAGACTACACCACTGTATTACAAGGATGTGAGTTTATTCTTATTATTTATTCTTCTTTTACAATCCGTGGTGATTTGCAGTGACTCCAGCTGAAGGGTGTAAGGCCTGGGGACGCAACACAGGGTTCCAGCAAGACGAGGAGGAGGAGAGGAAAGGGTCCCGTAAGAAGGGCAGAAACCGGGGCTACGGGCCACACTGTCACAGAGAGCACAGCGCTGATGAGAGGTGAGAGGGGTGTTGGGTGTACCTGGGGCTACTGCCCGCCTGACTACTATGGGATCTAGAGCCTTTAGCCGTTCTGCTAACTCCCCGCCTCTGGAACCCACCTAACATTCTGGAACTCTCTGCCACCGAACATTCTGGAACTCTCTGCCACCTAACATACGCAATATTGACACTCTCTCCACTTTCAAATCCAGTATTATAAACACACCTTTTCACAATGGCTTACTTGTTTTGATCTCCTGTATTTTGTTTGTTGTTATATCTGATTTTGCTGTTTTTTTGTTTTCTTTTACTTTATTTATTTTTCCTTTGTTGATTTTAATGTTTTGATATGTGGTTTTAACTATGTTTTGTAAGGTGTACAGTAAATGTATTATTATTATTATTATTATTATTATTATTATTATTACAACTGAGAGCATAAAGAAGAGGTTCATGTAACAAGCAAGAATTTGGATAGGCAGCTAATGGTAACTTAGCTAGCTTAGTTGTGCTGTTTTCACCATGTCTCAGAATTATGAATACTTATTTAAGCAACATAACACGAGAGGGAGTGTGTTATACTGAATATCAGCACGGTTGTGATTATGTCGTAGGTACGAGGCCGCAGCACGACCTCGAGTGTGATATTGCTTTTATACAACAGTTCTACAGCGCCATTTATTAATTAACAATAATAAGTGACAACAGATTATGATTTGTTCGTTTATTTAATAATTAATTTTGGCTCCGTCAACAAAAAATAGTTCCTCAACTGGACTGTTGCCTAGTAACCTGAACACAAACATCTGCAGGCTAGCTAACTTGTATTAACGGTCATTTCGGAGTGATACATAATAGTTAAAAGTCCCAGTGCTGTTATACTGTATATCAGCACTCATGGAATGCCTCTTGTCCAATCAAATGACTTGGTCGGAACTAACTGTTGTATAATATGGGATCTAGAGCCTTTAGCCGTTCTGCTCCCCGCCTCTGAAACTCTCTGCCACCTAACATTCTGGAACTCTCATGGAATGCCTCTTGTCCAATCAAATGACTTGGTCGGAACTAACTGTTGTATAATGTTCTATATTCATCAGCATCAAGGTCCCCCAGGAGGGGAGCAGGCAGCGGTCGTGTAGCGCTCCTAACCTACGCAGGTCACCCAGACACAGCCCCGCCGTGCCAGGGGTCCCCAGCCTCACAGAGATGGGTAAGATTCAAGATTCAAGATTCAAGATTCAAGATTCAAGATTCAAGATAGCTTTATTGTCTGTCACAATGTGACAGAAATTCTCCATCGACAGGCAGAAGTGCAGCTCAAGAATACAGTTCCACATTAAAAACACACATAGGTCACATACAATAAAAACAGACAGACATAGCAGTGTTTATAAAAATGTAGTGCCTATTTAAAAAGTCCAGTCATTTAAAAATAATAATAAAAAACTGTGTTATGGTTTAAAAAGCTAAAATGTTGTGTAAGGACTTGCTGAAGACTCACATCTGAATTCAGTGCACTAAGAAAAGCACACTAGATTATCCACGAATAAGTTACACAGAAACACAGTGTACATTAGTATACATTGTGTGGATTAACAACTGACAACTGTCATATTGATATAATCGTATAATAGATATAATCTATAATATTAAATTCGATTTTCTCTGTTCTGTACTACAGTATAATAACATTAGACCTGGTACACAATGTTGTGGGATGGAAGTGTCAGAGTAGAAGACATATTATGTAACACAAAAGCAAAACAACAGAATAGTGATATAGTGCATCTGCATCAAAGTAAATCACCAGTCATGACCACAACAATAATGAAACCTGGTGAAATGCTCTTCCTTGCAGAGAATGAAGACAGCTGCTTCGGCTCTGAGACGGGGGAATCTTCTACCCAATCCTACCTCTGTATCCCCTTCCAGAGGGAGGGGCATGTCGACGACGGTAACGGAGGGGAGTATTGCCCGAGTATTCAAGTAGCTCCAGAAACCCCACCGAGTAAGAAGAGCTCGGGTGGGGGTCGGCGGTCCGAGCTGGTCCTACTGGGCTGCGGGGCTCTGCTGGCCGCTGTGGGACTGGGCTTTAACATGCTGACCCTGGGTCAGCCTGAGGAGAGTATCAAGCCACGCTGGGAAGGCTTCTTCCACCGAACAGGGGGCCAGCGCCGTAGTACCAGCCCCCCCACGCGTAAGCTGTTCAGGCGGGAGAGCCCGTTGAGACCCTCGATACCCCCGCTACTGGAACGAGGGGTCCCTCCCTCTCACACGCTGCTGTCCTTGTCCTCCGTCTCCGACTGTAACTCCACCCGCTCGCTGCTGCGCTCCGACAGCGAGGAGTTGCTAGTTTACCGCCCCGCCTCTCCCCAAGCTCCTGTCCAGCCCGTGCCTCATCAGCTCCCGCTCAACCCCCTGGTCAACACCCACATCGAGAGCTTCAAGCGCCACCCTCGGCAGTCCCTCACCCCGACACATCTCCCCTCCCCCGCCCCCAGTTGCGCGCGCAGCCTACACCGGACGCCCTCAGATGGAGCCATCAAAAAGGGCTGCCCTCCGACTAATTTCCATCCTTTGCCAATCAGAGCAACTATGGAAACCACCGGTAGGTTCCCTTTCTTTTGTCTGCTAGAAATAATGTTTGATTTTTATCTTGATTTGATACAATTTGCTCCCGTAAGAAATTATCTGTTACTGTTTAATCTTTAGCTAAGATGGCCTGATGATGATCAAAACATACTGTATCTTCTTAGCTGTGTTGTGAGCTTAGAATGATAAGGTTCTATCTCCGTTTAGGGTAGTTCAGAGACATTGAGCGTCAAAGTTTTTACATTCCATTATGTTTTGTGAGATGGAACCTTTGTATTTTATGAATTACTAACTAAAAAATGTCAACATTTAAAAAAATAACACCACACAGGCATTAATAAACACCTAATGGATCAGATTATGTAAAAAAACTAAAGTTTGACAAAAATGGAGATAGAACCTTAATTCTATAATCTAACGTCACGTGTTGTTACCACCTTTTCCCCCTCTATCTCTTTTCTACAAACCGCTGTAGGCTTCAGGGGTTTAAAAGACAATTTCTCTTCTGAAGTCCCCCGGCTGCCTGACCCAAACATGGTGTTCCCTCCCACGCCCCGCCGTCGCTGCCCTCCAGAACGACCCAAAACCCTGGAGATCTTGGCCCGGCCGCGGCCCTCGCCCCGGGCACGCGGCGCTGACGTACCCGGTGGGAGGAGCAGAGGGAGCGGAGAGTCGCCTGCCCACAGCTCCAGCACAGAGACCCCTCCCACAGTGGAGTTTGGCAGAGACATGGCAGTGCTGCCTACCCCTATGGAAGCCCCCACACCGTCCCCACGCAGGATCCGCAATCTCCTGGACCAGAGGGACGAAGGACAGTGCCGGGACCCGACCGTCCCACTCTGCAGACCCGAGTCCAGTTTTCCCAAAGACTCACCTTACCGCTATAGGCCTGGATACTGGTCCTAACTTAAACCCCTTCCTGGAACCCCCCAGACAGAATAGAATATCATGGCCCTGGAACACACCAAGCGTACACTATTCCAGAGGAGGAGACTGAATATCATGGCCCCAGCAACACACCAAGCCTACACTATTCCAGAGAGGTTTTGGATAGTTAATGCATCAGAATTCTCCTTTTGTTTGGACTGACTAGTTATTTTCTCACATAGAGGTGGCCATCTGTCATCTGTTGTGACAGCAGCTGGTGAAACTGGGAACAAGTCGGCGGCAACCGATCAAAATTCAAATCAATAAAAATGTTCTGAATAAAAGTTCCGGAATGATCCGTCGGTTTGCCCACTTGTTCACAGGTTTCACCGGCTGCTGTCACATTTAGAGGAAACGCAGATGCAGTGACTGAAGTGCTGGCAGGGATGGTACTTTACAGCACAGAGGCAAAGATAACTCCACAAAGCTTTACATCTTTTTTTATTTGTATTAAGAGTTCAAGATTGTGCATTTTAACAAAGTGCACTTTTGGACAGCATCATGAATGTAAAGCTTGATCTTTTTTTTTATGAAGAAAATGTTATTTCTCCATTCTAGTTCTAGAATCATATCATGCTATCATGTTCCACCTTCTTCTATTCAGTGAAATACTACCCTGTTTTGTGTCACTTCGATTCATTTCTCATCTCATGGATTTAATCTCACTCACACTTGAATGTGCTCTTGCTTATTATTCGGTTGTTAAGTCGTGACGTGTTTCCGGGTCCAAAGTTGGCTGAGGCGCTCTCTTCGAAATGCCTCAGTAATAATAATAATTCATTATATTTATATAGCGCTTTTCCGAGGCTCAAAGACGCTGACAAATATGGGAAAACGGGAAAGTGCTGTGTCCCTTGTTGTATGAATAGATCCGAGTCTAAAAAACGATTGAACTGTCATTCTACCGCTGTAGTAGGGAATTTCTGGTTTGGACCCGGAAATTGCTAAACGTCACGTTTGACGTCAGACTTAACAACCGAATTGGCTACCTGCATAGCAGCCCCCCCTCCTTCTGTCTGTTAGATCTCTGTATGTACTGAGCACTCTTTAGTCCTCACCAAGCACTTCCAGAAACATCCTGATTAAAGGGATGTTGTACATGAGCACCTCACTGCATCACCAACCCACAGGGTCTTAAAAAAGGGTCTTAAAAAAACATTATGCTTATATGAAGAAGAAAAAAATAACTGTCTGAAGCCCAGTATGATCAACAAGAATATCACCAGAATGTTTGCCGTTTATTGGGGATGAGTCGTGTCTGTTGTCTCAAGATAAACATTTGTATTACTCTGTACTGTATGTTACCTGTCTCATAAGCTATTGTTGACTGAACATGGGATGATTGGGATTTTGATTTCGATTCAATGTGTGCATTCTGTGAGATTTTTTGACGTATTTTTTATTTTTGGGGGGAATGAGAAACAATGACAAACAAGCCCCGGAGGCGTGTTATAGTATTTTTTTTATCCATAAGTTATATTTTTATTTATTCTTGTATTTATTTAATTTTAGTTATTAATTTATTTTTGTATTTATGATTTCTGCCTTGCTTTTTAATGTATCTGAGTCCTTGTTTTAAAGGTTTTAAAGGTCATCCATCCAAGGATCTTTGAGTGACTTTTTCGAGGCATTTTACATTTTGTTCAAAGTACGCACATCCAGCAGATGGTACGGGTGCAGTGTGTCTATACCCAGTGTATATATGCAGTGTGTATATACCCTACGAGTTTATGTGTTCCGACAGGAGGATACCCTCACACTGTTAACATGTTAACACGCTCCCAGAGTCACATGCAACACTGGCCTTTTTGCTTCACACAAATCGTGACGTTAGAATTATAAGGTTCTATCTCCATTTTTGTCAAAATTGAGTTTTTTACATAATCTGATCCATTAGGTGTTTATTAATGCCTGTGTGGTGTTATTTTTTAAATGTTGAAATTTTTGAGTTAGTCATTCATAAAATACAAAGGTTCCATCTCATAAAACAAAATGGAATGTAAAAACTTTGACGCTCAATATCTCTGAACTACCCTAAACGGAGATAGAACCTTATAATTCTAAGCTCACGAAATGCAACACAGGCCTTTTTGCTTCACACATATTTGCTTCACACTTTTGATCACATTCGTTTATTGACTTCTTCATTTCTTGAACATGTTGTTGAAGTGGATCAGGTACATCATCACTGTTAGAACTGATTGCCAACAACAAGTTATACCGTTATGAATCATTTATTACAGTGTAATAGTCTAAACGCTTTTACTGCTGTGGTGATGGTCAGTAATAAAGGATTAGGTTTGCAAAATGGGTTGCAACTGCTTTATTTTTTTTATTTACAAATTTCCTTTACTTTGGAAGATGATCATCATATTGTCACTCTTTCAGTTTAATGCTTTCAAATGAATCCATTGTGAATGTAAATTAATCCAAATGTGAATGCGGTTTCTTTAAGAAGGGGCAGTGTGGAGAATGTAAATACTGAGTGTTCAATATCTAACCCAGGGTGCTGTCTGACTCTACATGGTGTCTAACTCTCCATGGTGTACCCTGCTGTACACCTGGGATATCCATGATGACATGACATGATACCACCATTAATGTAACAGTGATTGGGATGAACTGGACAGTACTTATGATTGGCAAAGTGATGCTGTT
>NC_137674.1:25475761-25500761 GCF_963989245.1 Nansenia antarctica | reverse complement strand
TCTTTGCGCAATAATACAATTAAATAGCCTACTTAGGCCGCCTAATTCGACGTTCTTCACAGTTCGTTATCACACAAATGATCAACCGTTCTACTAGTGTTGTCTTGACTGATTTGGTTAGAGAAAAGATGTCGATTGATTCGGTGTCAGTCCCGCATGCCTCCTTCGTGCGTCTTCTTCATTCCAGTAAATTGTCGGTTGGTCGCGAACGACGCAGTTTTTTTCCCGTCGGCGGGCGCGCAAGTCTATAATGGGTGCCACTGCCAGTCTGCTCCTCCGCGCGCTATTCCGTTCACTCCCGTTTTCCCCGTTACCGTCAATTGGTCGTGCATCGCCTGCATTAGTACATCTCGCTGTCTCGTCTTCACAACGTGAATTTTGACTAGAACACAACAGGTTCAGACACATGCCCCGTGCGGGCGCTCATCGCTTTTCTATCTGTCAGAAAGAATGCAGTCAAATGCAGTCATTCATAGATGAAAGATAACGGTCTATCTCGCGTGTCTGTTCAGAACCTCCCGATAGAAATCACGAGCACGCTTTACTGTAGGGGTCTGCAGTGTTGACTTGACGTTGTTCCTTTTTCGTTGCGCTGAAGTCCAGCTATCCTCTGTAATGATGATGTCATTTGAGTTCGTGTTATTGTGTCCCACTCCCAACGTTACTGAGACAGAAAGGATGCTGAAATATAACAGGCTATTACTGTGAATAACCATCCAAGTTATAGGCTATGGTACTCTCTCTCTTTTTTATTGGTGTATTTTTGGTTATTATAAACCTCTTCCAGGCCACTGCGAAGTGTGGAGACTTTTGAAATATTGAATATCTCAAAATAGTGCCAGGAGGCACATTCACCACTGAATTGCAGCTGTTTGGGTGTGTCTAGAAGTTATAATAGGCCTACTTGATGGAATTCCAACTCTGGTTTAAAACGTAGAGTAGGCTATTCTTCCTTTAGTGAGCTGTTAAAAAAAGCATGTCAATTGCAAACAGATCATTTGAAGAAATAAATGTTTGCTCTCTGTCTAGCCTGATGTCGTTAAGGGTAACAGTTTAAGACTACTTGAAATTACTAAATGACTGTTCAGGCCTAACTGAAATTAAGTGACTTAGACTTAGTCACAGTGAGAAAGTGACAAAACAGACACAGCCAAT
Organism: Nansenia antarctica; assembly: GCF_963989245.1. Taxonomy (NCBI): domain Eukaryota; kingdom Metazoa; phylum Chordata; class Actinopteri; order Argentiniformes; family Microstomatidae; genus Nansenia; species Nansenia antarctica. The sequence continues at coordinate 25,499,606 of NC_137674.1, read as the reverse complement.
ACAATACAGTCAATACAGACTGTTGTCCTCAATGCCTAAATATTCACCATATAGGCTACATGGGGTTCAGGTCCCGTTTATCTCAGGGAAACAAACCCTGGGTTGTTACCAGTTATGTGTTCACAACCATGTCATTGCCTATTCAGACACATCGTGACGTTAGAATTATAAGGTTCTATCTACATTTTTGTCAAAATGTATATATATATATATTTACATAATCTGATCCATTAGGTGTTTATTAATGCCTGTGTGGTGTTAGTTTTTAAAATGTTGACATTTTTGAGTTAGTAATTCATAAAATACAAAGGTTCCATCTTACAGAACATAATGGAATGTAAAAACTTCATTCAGCTCAATATCTCTGAACTACCCTAAACGGAGATAGAACCTTATAATTCTAAGCTCACGACATATTATACCAGTGGTTCCCAAACTTTTTCAATCAGGCCCCCCTTGGGTAATTGGAAATATTTTCGGGCCCCCCCTAACCCGGTTCCCACCTAGATTGATATAATTAATTGTATAAAGTTGTAAAAACATTACATTTTCTCTTCTAATAATAACAAGACACATACAGTATATCCAACTATAGTTTTATATTTTATTATGGTTTGAAAAGGAACATAAGTGCTTGGCAAATGATCCTGTGCCACTGAAATATTCAACATATCAACATTAACTAATTTCTACTGCATCACTATTCTTACTCCTCACATTTCTATCACAATTACGATCAATGACTTGTGTGTGCTTGCTTTGCCTTGCAAATCTTCTCAAAGCGGGGTTGTTGTTTTGAGACTGCCACTCTCAGTTCATTCTCAATGTTCAACTTCGACCTGTATTTGCTTTTGATAGCAGCAACAGCAGAAAAGCCTATCTCACACAGGTACGATGTTGCAAAAGGCAGCAGTATTCCCACAGCTTTCTGTCCAATGAGAGGGTAGTCCTTCTCCACTCCAATCCAAAACCCAGCCAAAGTCGTGGATGTGAACTGCAGCCTCATGGTTGACTCTGAAGTCATGTCGATGTACTGTTCCTCTTCCGCTGTGCTGAACATGGCAGGTGGTGGTGCAACAAATGGATCTCTAATCCAGTCGTATTTGGCACTGTCATCCACAGAGAAGTATTTCTGGAAGCTTTGTTTCAGGGCTGAGATGTGCTCTCTCATACATGGAACCACTGTGCTCTGCAGCTCATTGGTCTTGATGAATGCCTTCAGATTCCCAAATGAGTCGATGTCCCCCTGTTCAAGTCTCCTGCCCCACATGTCCAGTTTCCGTGTGAAAGATTGTATCCTGTCTGCCAGATGTGGAAGGTGTGTGTTGTTGCCCTGCAACTGTAGATTCAATTCATTGAGCTTCTCAAACATGTCGCTTAGGTAGGCCAATTTCATGAGGAAGTCTTCATCATTAAACTTGCTGGCAAGTTCGTTCCCTTCCTCCTCCAAGTAGATTCGGATCTCATCTTTCAGCGATAGCACCCTGGACAGCACCTTTCCGCGAGAGAGCCAACGCGACTCGCTGTGAAATAGCACGGCTGTGTGCTCGGAGCCCATCTCCTCGCACAAAGCGGAAAAAATGCGAGCTTTCAGTGGTCTTGTTTTTATGTAATTGACGGTGGTGATAACATGAGACAAAACGTCATTCAACTCTGGACTCAGCTGCTTTGACGCGAGTGCCTCCCTGTGTATTATGCAGTGAGTCCACACTGCTTTCGGTGCAACGCGCTTGATGAGCGTCTGGAGCCCTCCCCGTTTTCCTGCCATGGCCTGGGCACCGTCGGTGCATATCCCCACACAGTCCTCCCATTTCAGATCGGCTTCACTCAGGTATTTGTCTATGATTTTGAACAGTTCATCAGCTGTTGCTCTGTTTGGGACATAGTTGCAAAATAGCAAATCCTCGCTCAAACCCTCCGCATCAATGTATCTGACATACGCTATTAACAGACAGTCCTTGTTACTATCTGTGGCCTCGTCTACCTGGAGCGCAAAGCGTTGGTCTTTTATTTTCTCAACAAGCTGCTCTTTCATGTCTTCTGAGATGTCATTGATGCGTCTCGCAATAGTGTTGTTTGACAGGGGGATAGCTTTGAGTTTTTGGGCTGTTGCCTCGTCTATCATATGTGAAACCATATCTATTGCAGCAGGGAGTATTAACTCCTCAGCGATGGTGTGTGGTTTTTTAGACTGGGCGATACGATATGCCACTTTGTAGGAGGCAAGTTGAGCATTAGACGTAACAGATGCTGTTTTAACGAAACGGCTCTGCTGACCACGGTATTCTTGGAGTTTTCTCTTGAAGAAATCGAGGGGCTTCTTCACATCAGTCGGGTGTGTGGTCTCCAAGTGACGTTTCAACTTGCTAGGCTTCATGCTTTCTGCCGCTAAAGTTTTGAGACAGAGGACACACAGTGGTCGTTCCTCCGCACCGACCACATTAGACGTGAAGCCCAGGGAGAGGTATGTATCGTCATACTTTCTTGACTTTGGCTTTGGGACGTTTGTCATGGGCTCCTTCGCTTTTCGTTTAGCTTCTGGCTCTTTCATAAACTTATCCATTGTTGTTGTTGCTGCTAGATAGCTGGAGGAGGGAGTGCGCGCGTCAATGACGTGAATGGAGCGCGCGTCAATGACGTGAATGGAGCCCCCTCGCTGCCTCTTTGTTACAGTTTATGGCCTGCGCTCCATTCAGGTTCTCATTTTTATCATCCAACGCCCACAACACCCCTGATGGTAACCTTAAGCAAGCAGTGTTTGTTTACAGCTCTTGTGTGTGCATTTTTTTCCCCTCCCATATTATTTCTGCGCCCCCCCCTGCAGTACCCCCGCGCCCCACTAGGGGGTCGCGACCCACAGTTTGGGAAACGCTGTATTATACCACAACCTTTGAAGATCTCTAACTGTAGGCTCCTACCACAAGGAAGGCAGACAGCAAGCATGGATTGGGGTTTATATACTGTATATATATTATATATATATATATTATTTTCAACGTTTATGACATGAAGACAAATTAAAGCATTTTCGATTTTCAAACGCTGACAGCATCATCACAAACAGTAGCCTAATTGATTATTCAATGCATTCAGGGGGCGGGTGTGGGTGTTCTTCAGGGCGTCTTCAGGGCAGGTGTCCTTGGGGAACATCTTTCCATTGCAGTGGTACGATGCCATCATTGCACTGGTGGTGGTTTGGGGACAATGCGCCTGTCCTGATGGAGACATGCACCTCCTCCCCCTCCTCTGTCAACCTCCACTGTGGGCTTCCTGTCTATTCATAGCTTTCATGTGACGTCACAGCATAGTGGAAACGCCCACCTGACGGGCAAAAGGCACTTTTTGCGGGCAAAACCCACGGGCAAAACCCACTTTTTGCGGGTTAATAACTTTTTTTCCCCGTGGGTTAGGAAAATAATTCCAACGTGTCCGGATAGAGTAGAAGACAGGGAATCCAACACTATTTGAATGGAGTCGATCCTCCACTCCTATCACCGTGGACACAGCAAGGAGCGAATTCCCGGATATAAATATTCCCTCGTCTCGCTGACAGCGGGAGTTGGGAGTTTCGTCCAGCAGCCGGTGAACGCCCGGTTGATCGAGTTTCATATTAAAAGTATATCTTCTCGGGGTGTCAGCGCGGTGGTTAAGGGCTCAAAATGACCGTATACTGATGGTGAATTTAGCAATAATAGTCTTATGTTTGTACCACCTCCATAACCGGTGTTATTCACGGGAAAAGCCGGTCAAGGAGGCACCCTTTGCAGGTCAATAACTTTGATTCTCCGGGGGTTAGGAAAATAATTCCAACGTGTCCGGATAGAGTAGAAGACAGGGAATCCAACACTATTTGAATGGTGTCAATCCTCCACTCCTATCACCGTCGTGTATCTTGATAGTTCTTCATGAGTGAGGTGGTCTAAATAGTAGGCAGCCATGTTGAGCGATGTTGCTATGATACTTTTTGCCCGTCAGGTTGGTGGTTGCTAGGGAAGAAACCACGTGACTGAAAGCTATGAATAGAGTCAACAAGTCAGATGTCCCCGAGGGCAGTATGTAGGCTACCCCAGTCATCTTCAGATGTGCTAATGTACACTACTTGTCAACAGTTTTAGAACACCGCAATTTTTCCAGTTGTTATTGAAATTGAGGTAAAATGCAAAAAAGCGTTTGCCGCCCGCCATCGACAAGAAAGCTGTTAAACGCATTTCCCAGTTGTCAATATTACCATGGCATTACAGCAAGTGTTCTCATGACGCCCCATTCAATGACACGTCATCTATGTGCGACATATTCGACATTCCTGTGCGACCATTGTTTACATGATGGCGTCGGTGGATTTACGAGGTATCTTAGCTCGCCAGCTAGTTTGAATGTTCCCTGATTCATTGAAGATCGGCATTTTGTGCCTAATGATATAGATTAATAGACGAATGTGTCTTTAGCTACTCGGCAACTAAAGACAACACATAACTCACAACAAGCAGGTTTTGAATGACAGCACATAGCTAGCTGCTAACCCTAGACTAGCGCTAAACGATGGTCAATTATTATTATTATTAGTAGTAGTAGTAGTAATAGTAGTAGCAGTATTATAATTATTATTATTAGGTTGAATGTTACAAGTGTGCTCTTTTGACTGTATACAACTATTTGTTTATCATTTTCTCTCGAGACAACAACCTTCTTGGTATATCCTGGGTTGACAGTGGCTGGGTGCCTATTCTCAACCCTGGGAATGTGCTGGACTATTTCTCTGAGAGGAGCAATCCCTTCTACGACCGCACCTGTAACAACGAGGTGGTGAAGATGCAGAGGCTCACTCTGGAGCATCTGAAGTAAGGGTTTCTTCGACCAATGACTCACTCTACATAGACATCATTGCTTAACATCATGTCATTTGTTTTGTGAACTATGGCTGTGGTAATTTGGTAATATTATGAACTCTTTTCTTTTTACACTTAAGTCAAATGGTTGGAGTGGAGTATATCCTCCTTCACGCTCAAGAACCCATACTTTACATCATCCGTAAACAGCAGAGACAGTCTCCTAATCAAGGTGAGCAGTGATTCAGATTCATTCATTTCAATTATTATTATTTTTAAGCTTTAGACATTGACTCAGCCAATTGTATCATTATGTGTAAATACAGCCCTTACTACAAACAAACAAAAACATTGTAAATAATCATATGTCTGTAAAATCCTTCTGCTCAAGCCTCTAATAGGTTGCTACCCTGTTCTTATTGTGTTTACCCGTTCCTCAGTCATACCAATATCTGACTACTACATCATAGCTGGAGTGGTTTATCAAGCCCCAGACCTCGGATCAGTTATTGGGTCCAGAGTGGTAAGAGTCAACCTGCGAACCTTCTCTTCACTATCTTATCCTATGGAGTGGTTATGTCCTGGCTTCTGTAACTCTTTTACTGTCTTTCCAGCTGTCTGCTGTCCACGGCGTCCAGTCTGCGTTTGATGAGGCCATGTCATACTGTCGCTATCACCCGTCTAAAGGGTACTGGTGGCACTTTAAAGATCAGGAGGAGAGAGGTTGGTTCCGATATTGGGTTATTTCCAGTGTTTTTAACTTTAATTAAATATATATATATTTTTAAATTATTATTATCAAGTTGCAGTATTAATTCAATTAGCATGAAACCAGGTAACAGGGTTCCCGCGCTGGTCTTAAAAAGCCGTAAAGTCTAAAATCCAGCAATCCGGTTTATAAGGCCTAAAAAGGTCCCAGATTTCAGCTATTCGGTCTAAAGATGAGGTGCTAGGTCTTAAAAATTAGATCCTGCAAGGAAATCAGTCCGACCACATCTATTTATGCGGAAATTAATCAAGCTGGAACCCAAAAAATGCCAATTCCCTTCCTTTTTTGTCTGTATGGCAGTGAAATCCCTAATTTAATCACGACAAGGATGACAAAAAGCTACCATAATAGGCTAATTAGCTACAGTAATAACATTGCTAGGTGATAATGTTAGCAATATCTAGCTAAGTACTGTAAACTTCTCTTTGAAAAGTCTATCTGACCCAGTGACTAACACTAATGTTTGATTGATTGATTGATTGTACTTTATTGTCCCCGAGGGGAAATGTGTCTTGGGCATGGTACTTTCATGCTTCAAGTGCAACAGTGACGATACATACAACATACAGTAGACAAAGTAAACAACAGGACAGCAACAAACATTGAGTAACATTGGCAGCAGTTTCCACCTGGGGGTCATTCCACTAAAGGTGGATCAGTATAGCGGCGATATAAATAAATGCGGCGCTCAGGCAACTCGAGATTGGAATTCAAGCCTCAGGTGATTCCTCGAACGAGGATCAGCCTTGTGTCATCAGTGTTCACAGAAGACAGGCTTACATATCTTCGATATGGGCGCGTGCACGCAGACATAAAAAGCCCAGAAGAGTCGATCTGTCGAAATGAAGATACTCCACTCTGCAGGGGTTCTACATTTGCGCAGCATTCCGAATTATTGATTTTTATGAAGACGGAAAAATAAGATGTATAATAGTGCAATACTGCCGCAATTAACAAGGCGAGGGAAATGGTTTGGCAAGAAATTGCTGACCGATTAAATGCGTAGGTCATACTAGCCCCAGTTATTGTTATGTTCATATTTTAATAAATGAATATTTACTACTGTGGTGATATCAGCAGCAGGCTACAAACCGTCATAACGCCACAATGGCCTAGTGGTATCGACCGCTGCCATAGGATTTATTCGTAATTTTATATCGGTGGTTCAAATCCCTCTTCAGACACACTTTTTACTGCATTTCGTTGTCTGAATCTAATCTAAAATCTCATCTAAAAAAGTATGTAGGCTATAAAATTATGGTGCAGGCTAATTTACAAGAACTGACACGATTAGTCGGCTGCCTGGAACTCCAGTCGGCTGCCTTAACCACTACGCCAGCCAGACCGCTGTGATGACAGCAATGCAAGTTGACACAATAACTTTTTTTTTTACACTCTTTTCTTTATTGATCTATCGATCTATCTATCACACTTTCAGAATATCAAGTTATCTATCACACAATCAAACTATCTATCGATCGATCACACTTTCAAAATAATAATATAATATTCTTGTGTACTGTAAAATAAATTCTGATTCTGATTGAAGACTTTTTTGTATAATTAAAAGACTAACAATAACAGTTACAACAACCATAAATAATAATAAGCTGGGTAATTAGCTTAGGTAATACCTTCTATATACCTACTATAGCTGTCTGACCCAGTGACCAATACTGACAGGTATTGACAGCTGATAGCTGTCAATCTAGAGGGGGAGTGGTTGGGGGTGGGGTTGACCAGCTATTGTTACCGCCCATTACCTCCCGGTGTGAAGGTGTGAAAAAGTCCCAAATCTTTGAAGGCCGTTTTCTCAGGATTTAGTTTTCAGGGTTAACAAGTTTCAAATATTCATGTCGTCTTCAAATTTTTTCCCAATTTCTATGTATGACACATCAACTTACAATCTGTAGTTTAAGCATATGTAAAAAACAGAAAAACTTTGCCCCCTCCATGATCATTCCACCAGATCGTGTCACATAGTGTCACGAAAAGGTCAAAAATTCTATTCAAATAGGTCTAAAAAGGTCTTACATTTGACTTGTTGAAAGTTGTAGGAACCCTGAGGTAAGCTATGAAGGAGATAAACGGTCAGTTTTTGATAAGACTTTGATAATGCATATTGGGTGACGTTATTGACTAGATGTTTTTTGAAACAGCTTCGGTCCTCTGTGTGCCTCTATGTTTACAGAAAAAGCCAAGCCAAAGTCCAAGAAGAAAGAGGAACCCAGTTCGCTATTTCAGAGACAACGTGTGGACACACTGCTTATGGACCTCCGGTCTAAATTCCCCCCAACATTTTATCAGGTACATGACACAATAATTTGCCAGTCATTGGAGTCATCCACCCAATAGATATATTATTTTGTTTAACATTGTGTCATAGTATAGCCGGTCAGGAATGGTACGTTTTGGGGAGGGTTTGTAAAGAACTGTGGGTTGACATGGGTTAGGTGCACTAATTCGCCCCCCAGGGCATCGGTCAGAATGCACAGTCAGCATGGAGTTTAGTTTACTTGGATTTATTGATCGACATGTTTATTGACATGTTTGTTACATAAGGTCATGTGCCGAGATCAGACAGAAACGATACGATGTCAGAGCCTTTCTTACATCTGCTGATATATTGATCTTTTCTGTGGTGAAATGAAAAATAGACAATCTTTCTGTTAATTAGACTTTTTTTCCTTTAAATTGGGCTCCAAATAAAATGTCAAAGCCTCTCTTACAGTAAGTGTCCATTTCATTTTAGGTTTGGATTGCTTTTTGATAATCTGTGTTTGTATGTTTTTACCTTTTCCATTGTATTTGACCATTTCAGCCCAAACCTGGAGAGAAGCCCATTCCAGGTAAGATATCAGAGCAAATACTGTTGAGTCATTATTGATGTTTTTAGAAGTCATTAATTTGTAATAGGTTTAAGTGATTTGGGGGCGTGTTCACACCTGGATTCTGGAAAACATCAGTAAAGTCTGTCTTCTTTTCTTTACCTGTCCTATATTGGGTATATTGGGGTAGTGGTGGTCTAGTGGATAGTGAGATGGACTTGTGATCCTGAAACCACACCACTACTAGTGTGCCCTTGAGTAAGGCACTTAGCCCTCAGTTACTCCAGGGGGAATGTCCCTGTAATTGTAAATCGCTTTGGATTAAAAGCGTCTGCTGAATGGCAAAATTAATTAATTCAATTAATATCGTGTTGCAGTGGAGGTGAAGAAGGAACCGGAACCCCCAGCGGAGGCAGTGAAACAGGAAGAGAGAGAGCCGGCCACCAAGTCATCTGCCACAGCTCCTCCCAGCAAGCCACCCCCTGAGAAACGGGCGAGGCTACAGTGAGGCTACAGTGAGGCTACAGTGAGATCTTTTCTTGAATGTATACTGGGAAGTAAACCAGGTAAACCCTACCTGGCAGAACATTGCTAAAAGCTGTTTGTGGCTTATTGGAGTTGGACTAACAGAAACGGGAGTCCATCCATGACAAATAACTCATGGTCACGACTCACGACTCACTTTGAAAGTTTCATAAAATGGATGGGTATGATAAAATGCTTTTTGCCGGTGCCAGAACCCCTGGGATATGCCATTTATGTTCTTAAACTTTGTAATATTGCCAACATGGCTATCTTTAGTGGCCTATTGCTACCATCGTTACCCTCTTGATGTTATTGGACATTAAAAGTATTTTTTGTGTATTGTATACAATGTCTTTACATCTCTTTGTCTTTTTTTATGTTGGTAGAGGCCAGGGGGGTATTCCATCAACGTCGCTAAAGGAAAATCCAGGTTTAGTCTGATAAGTCTCGCGAGAGTTATCAAAAATAAGCCAGGATTTTCCTTTAGCGACGTTGATGGAATACCCCCCAGGTAACAATGATCTGCTGACATCAGCTCCTATCTCTGTTTACTGTTGACGTCAGCAGTATCTGGCCTAGAGGTCGTGACTTTAGGACTCACTGTTTTATGCGCTGTCTGCAGAACATTAACTATTCAGATTTTTCTTCTCAATTAGTAATTTTAGTATTCTTTATTTATTTATTTTTACTTGAAATTGAGAAAAGACAATGTTTTTGTATTCCTTTGAAAATTATAAATACCTTTGAGTTTTGAGAGTATTTTTTTCATTATATAAATTGTTCAAGCCTTCAATAAAATGCAATCTAATTTAGGTCAAAGAGTATCAATAGCGGTATTTCTTAGAATAATGTGGCAAATTTCATGGAGGTATGAGAATCATTTCAAGCATGGGATGAATTCTGAAGGTCTACTTGATTAATATTGATATTTCCAGTATCTATCAGCCATACTGCATGTGCATCTTCAGAATGGTGGTGGACAGGAAAACAGTGTGTATTAGGGCTGCAGCGATTAGTCGATTAGCCACGACTAATCGACCACGAAAATTCGTCGACGTGAAATGTTGCTGTCGACTAATCGCATAAAAACATTTTTTCTAAAAAACGTTTTTTTTTTTTTTTTTTTTTTTTTAAACGGGAGCCATGCAAGAATCAGCTGGGTAAGTTTTAGCTAACGTTGTTAGCCAACTGGCTAACGTTATATTGTTAGGGTCGTAATGTTTATGTTAGCTTTACTGTTACATGTTGGAAAACAACGTCTCATGGACAGGGCTGTACATGCTATGAGCGTTTGTGCTATTAATTTATTTGCCCTGTGGCACGCATGTGACAGACAGAGGCGCTTGTATGTAACGTTACGTAGCAGGGGTTTTCCATGTTGAAGCCAGGAGAACGCGAGATGAAATGAAGTGAGGGGTGGTCGCTATTAAAATACCAGGTAGTCATGGTGGATGATCATGAATGATGCTTGATAAGTGAATGCTATTTCAATTATGTTGAGTCCACCAGCGAGCTGTCTGTAAGATAAACAGCGCCAAGCGTAGCCTACTAACGTGAGCTGTCTGTAGTCTAGCCAGCAATGCTAGCTAGCCAGTCAACTAGCTCTGTGAGCAGCTGTAGCTTGGCGTAACGTTAGGTTAGATAGCTAGTTAAGCCGGATTTATGCTTCTGCGTCGCCATTTACGCGCAGCGAAAAGCCACACGACTAATCGCGACTAACAGAAAAATAATCGACAGATTAGTCGACTACCAAAATAATCGTTAGTTGCAGCCCTAGTGTATAGGTCATGGTGTCTCTATTGACTGTTACAAAAGGTATCCAAAATGATCATATTCAATGTTTTAGATGTGGGGTGTGTTTCAGGTGTGAATGTTTGTTAGTGTTGTTGAATGTTATTGTTTCTAGCTTTTGTAATAGAAGCAGACGTTTCTCTCCATGCACATTATCAGAGGTGAACATGAGAATTGGACATTTCTGTTGTTTTTATTCTTCTTGAACCGGCGATCTCTCTTCTTTCTTTTGTAAATAAACCAGCGTGGGGATGCAAAGACCACACGAGGGTGCTGTTTACTGACATGTATTCCTCTTTCTATCGGTGTTTGCGAAGAAGAAGAAGAAGAAGCAGCGCGCGGGGCGTGGTGGGATAGGGGACTCCTCCGTGGAGGACCGAGAGCATTGCCCCAGCTGGCTGGCTGGAGAGAAGATGGCTGCAGTGAGGATGTTCAGGCCACGGGCTGGAAACAAAAACACTGCACGGCTCCTTATGTGTCGCACAGGCTAGCCTCTGTGTCACCCCGTTTATCTCGTCGTTTCTTCCAGGACACGAAGGGAATCAAACATGGGGTCTCAGACCCTCCAGATCCTCCGACAGGGGGTCTGGGCTTCAGTCACAGGCGGGTGGTACTATGATCCCCATCAGAACACCTTCGTCAACGCTTTACACCTCTACGTCTGGCTCTTCCTGCTCTGCTTCCCCTTCACGCTGTACATGGTGAGTGTGGTTCAGCCTTCGCTAATAAGGGTGCCGAGGTGTTCTGTTGTGTTGATCTCCTTTGTCATCCAAATCACATCAAGTCCTCCGTTAGTGGCTCAGTCTAAACACTGGAATGGAATGAAACGTTTTACAGTCCATGGACCGTTGTTAAACATATCTCCAACAAAGTTTCCCTTTTCGTATTTGACACGTATTTGCCTACGAGGACTTCTTATCAATAAGAAAATGATAAGACATCGAATTATAACACCTGATTCTAAGTTATGTTGATGACATGGAACGTTCCGTGGTGTTTCCATTTCAGGGATTAGTCAACCCCCCCGTTATTTGGTCTCTGCTCTGTTGTCTGCCTGCCCACCTCCTCCCAGGGGGTTCCTTTGTTTTGCATTCTGCATCATTCCCTGAAATAAAGGACATGAACAGATGGATATCAGATGACATGTAGTTTAATAATGGTCAGTCTGTAAACTCGGTTTTGTGATTTTGACATGGATGTTTTGTGCTGTCAGTTAATTTTATAGCCAATGTCAACTAGCTGTGATATGACTGACAGCTGCCTCCTCCTAGTAGCAGAGATTAGCAATCATCTTCTCATTTGTAGACTTCCAGATGGCCCGATAGTGTTGGAGACATTTTTTAATAGTTGGTAGAGTTCAACTGTGGGTTTATTTATTTATGGCAACTGCCAGTTTAATAACAAGGTCTTCCTAGATGATCTCATATATCATGGTCCCTGACATCATAAAAAAGACCCTGCCTGTCAAAAACTGAGATTGATCAATTTGCTGCCAAAGACATTACGAGGAAAAATAAGAGGCAGAGAGGAGGCAGGATGCATAGAAAGCAGCAACACAAAGTCCCTGCCTAGACTATCATGTTGTGAATGTCACTGAATTGAATTAGGCTATATCAGATATTTCTATGAATTCAGAAATCTTTGCACCATTTGCCCAACAATATTTAGGAGCCATCAACAGCAGACCGATCAAATGAGTCTATAATTATCATTTGTTTTGATTAACATCAGTCAAGAGATTCAGGCCAAGTTAGGGGGAGTCGAGAGGTAAAAGTTCCATGAGCCTGGTCTCTGTTCTATTTTAGGAGCGGAAATAACTGTATGGTTAGCCCTGTGGTCTATATTGAGCAGAAGGGCTAAGCAGTGCTGCTGCAGTAATAACAAATATATGCCCTGTGACTGTATCTCTTGTGCAACTGTATAGTACTTTAGTTCACCAAACTGCACTGATGTTAGCTTGTTTAAGAGTAAAGTCTAAGAGTAAATGCTTGTTTTTTTTTGCTCACTGTACACACAACAGGTGTTGATTTCAAATGGGGAAATATATTTACAATGCAATGCTTTATGGGTACTAAAAGGGCTATGCTTTATGGGTACTCAGGGTTCCCACGCTGGTGTTAAAAAGCCTTAAAGGCTAAAATCCAGCAAACCAAACTGTAAGGCCTAAAAAAGGTCTTGAATTCCAGCTATTTGGTCCAAAAATGAGGCGCTAGGTCTTAAAAATGAGATCCTGCAAGGAAATCAGTCCGACCACATCTATTTACACGGAAATTAATCAAGCTGCAACCCCCAAAATGCCAATTCGCTTCCTTTTTTATCTGTATGGCAGTGAAATCGCTAATTTCATCACCTCGGGGATGACAAAAATCTATCATATAGCCTACTGTCGCGAATAGGTCAAAAATGATATTCAAAGAGGTCTAAAAAAAAAAAAAAAGGTCTTAAATGTGATTTGTTGAAATGTAGGAACCCTGGTACTAATATATCTGTGTGTCTCCATCAGGCTCTCCCTCCCACCATGGTGATCGTTGGCATCTACTGTGGGGTGATCGCTGCCATGTTCCTGCTGCTGAAGACAGTGAACTACCGCCTCCACTACGCCCTGGATGAGGGGGAGGTGGTGGAGCACAGGGCCAAGGAGACAGAGGGCAGCAGGACCAGCACAGAGGGAGCCAACGATGGCAACGCCACTCGCCAAGAGGACAGCAACGGCCCAGGGTGAGGTTACACGCTTAGCTTGACCCTCCCCCACCCCACTTCCCACTTAACCCAATTGTTCCCTCTCTTTTCCCAGTTTCAATATTTATTTATGTAGATCTGTTTTCACTGATTATATATATACATCACATTCACAGTTTCACACAGACCCCCTACACTTCAAGGTGAGGTTGTAAAATGTAAAATCACCAATGATGCTTGAGGTTCAATTTTCGCAGTAGGAAAATAATCTAGACCTCCATCTGAGCTGAGGTCAAAGGTCAAAGGTTTATCCTCCGTGGAGGATGACGACAAACGAAGACATACAGTGTAAATCAATGAGCGTCCATCTCACTTCCAGGCAGAGATCAGAGACCAACAAGAGCAGCTGTGGTGATCATCCTCCCACTGCCTGTTTCTGGGGCGATAGTTCTCATTTTACAGGAATGAAAAACTCTGAGGTTCCTCTAAGCCCTGCAGAAGTGACTCATTGGCACATTCCTGAAGGAGTGCTGAGCGGGATGCTGAGAAGAGGGAAAACAAGTGGGAACTATGAGAACCTCGACCACAGGGGCAGTAGCAGTGTTGACTACACACATGGAGTTGCATACCGGGTTGTTTTAGTTTAGAACCGACTAGACTGATCCAATTACTGATTTTTAAAAATTGTTCCCCTCACTTTACGGTTTGTTTTACAAGCTGATCTGTTTTTTGGCCTCGAGCACTGAGGGTTGATAAATAGACATAGAACATTTCTGGCGAGAAGTATGGTTCAGCATACCACCTAGTTAAACAATCGTGTCAGGGGTATTTATAGCTACTTGGATCCTTTGACCTGTTCCCCCCCCCCCCTCTGCAAATTAAAGTGTTATTCAATTTCAGCAGCATTGCGTTCTTAGAAGAAATGTTGCAAGAGAGAAAAACTAATTGTGTTTGGTTGAACCGGATGGTGCCATTCTGTCTGCGCCATCCGTCCGTCCACACTGCAGGGGAGGTAACGCTCCTCGAGTGCTTTGTTGTGGTGCTAGGTAACCAGAACGTCTTCCCCTCTCTGTGTGGTGTTTGCAGGGACCCAGGCGGGGGTATAGAGATGGCAGACTTCATTCGGGAAGAGACTCCGCCAGTGGACTGCAGCTCCAGGAACTCTTACACTGGAATGGACTCCAGCCACCAGGTGAGCAGACGGGGCCAGCAGCATTGGGTAGACTGCTCCGTTCTCCCTTCAACAAGTACAGGGTTCCAGCAATCCAACTCACAAGGCCTAAAAGGTCTCAAGTTTCAGTTATTCGGTCTAAAAATTAGGTGCTAGGGCTTAAAAGTGAGATCCTGCAAGGAAATCAGTCCGACCACATCTATTTACGCGGAAATTAATCAAGCTGGAACCCAAAAAATGCCAATTCGCTTCCTTTTCTCTCTGTGTGGCAGTGAAATCCCTAATTTCATCACCTCTGGGATGACAAAAAGCTATCACATGGTGTCGCTAATAGGTCTGAAATTCTATTCAAAGAGGTCTATAAAAAGGTCTTGGTTCATCTACATTTGATGCCGAAGCTGTTAAGCCATTCCCCACATGCTGTACTCGCTCCAATGAAGGGTGTTTGGGAGAGATGTTTCTGTCTGTGTATAGTATAGCTTACATAATGTGTATCTTTATGTAACGTGTGTTACTTTTTCTTTTGTTTGCTCATTTGACATTTTGACTTATTGAAAATGTGCGCTACAAAATAGCTATCGTTACCGTAATAGCTGTACAGGGGCGAAGACTGGGGAAGTTGTTAAGTTATGTTAAAACACTCCTACCTTTCCTCCTTTCTGATTCAGATCGCATCCCCCCACGGAGGGACGACCACAGCCAAAGGTAATGACCTCTACTAACTACCACTACTAACCACCTTCTACAGCTTGTAACTACCACTACTAACTACCTTCTACAGCTTTAACACCTGAGTTAACTACCACTACTAACCACCTTCTACAGCTTTAACACCTGAGTTAGCTACCACTACTAACCACCTTCTACACCTTTAACACCTGAGTTAACTACCACTACTAACCACCTTCTACACTACTACCACTACTAACCACCTTCTACAGCTTTAACACCTGAGTGGGTCCACATACTGTTCTCTGTTTCTCATCTTTTGTTTGCCATCAAATCTTTCAAAGATTCAAAGCCAGAATGATTAAATGATGGTAAATGCAAACGGGAAATGGACTGCACTTATATAGCGCCTTTTTTGCTGCTCCAAAGCGCTTTACAACGGCCTCTCATTCACCCGTTCACACACACATTCACACACCAATGGCGGCAAGCTGCCATGAAAGGCGCCGGCCGGCCCGCTCACTGGGAGCAATTTTGGGGTTCAGTGTCTTGCCCAAGCAGGACACTTCGACATGTGGCCAGCCGGGGCTCGACTCAAACCGCTGATCTGCCAACCTTGTGATCATTAGGCGGCGACTCTACCTCCTGCGCCACAGCCGCCCCCAAGATGAATGATGATGACTCTCTCCTTCCTACTTCATTTTGGTTTCCCTGCATGGCACTCTTCTCTTCTCTGTGACCCTCTGGCGTGCTTCTGTAGCGGGAGCACAGCCTCTCTGACCACTGTGGCTCACGCTGCCCAGGGGAGGCGGTCTGACTCAGCACTCTGGTGATTTCCACCACACAGCTTTAAAAACAGTATGGTGCTGGGTCTGCAAAGACGACATACTCTGCATAAGGTGCCAAATGTCAGATCTGAATTGAGTAAAACCGCATTCCGTTACAATGCTCCATCAACGTGGAATGTACTTCAGAAAACGTTGAAACTTAACATGTTCATTCCACTCTCTGACTTTAAACTGTGTGTTACAGAGACTTTGAATCATACATGCAAATGTGCTTATGTTATCTTTTATAGGCTGTATCTGCTCACTGTTTCTGTTGTTATTTTATGTTGTTTAACATGTTTATGTTTTTATACTGTATGTGGTGTCTTTTTAATTAAGTGCTGCTTTTCTTGGCCAGGGCTCATTTGAAAAAGAGGCTACTGTCTCAATATGACTACCCTGGTTAAATAAAGGATTAATAATAATAATAATAATAATAAGACTAGCTAGGAAGCCAGTCACCAGATCACTCTGTTGAAACAGAGACATTGTGAGGAGACATTTGAACTCTCTTTTACAGTTGCACTTCTTCAGGTCCGTTGTGTCGAGTGTCAGATCACAGAGGAAACTCTGTCGTTTTGATTATTCAGCAAGTCCTCTCAATGTCATTCTAATAGGCTAGCTAAGTCTCTGATGACAGGACAGGGCCTGGAGTGGGACGAGTGCTCTGATGGGGTTGTGTTTTTTAAATCTCCTCCCCCCTGAGTGCTTACCTTGCTCAGGCTGTCCGTCACAAACTTGGCTTACTCAAGTCTCAAGCTACCCCCCCTGGAAATATCGTACTGCAAGTTCACAGTTCACATGTAGAATCTGTCAAAAAAATTTGATCACTCGTTGTCTCCCCATTGTTGTGAAGACATCAGACCTTTGTTTAAACAGGGTTATCTTGGAATATCTAGCAGGATATCAGCAGTCCTCACCTCATCTGCGGCTGTGGCGCAGGAGGTAGAGCCGCCGTCTAATGATCGCAAGGTCGGCAGATCGGCGGTTCGAGCCCCGACTGGCCACATGTGGAAGTGTCCTTGGGCGAGACACTGAACCCCAAAATTGCTCCCAGTGAGCGGGCTGACCGGCGCCTTGCATGGCAGCTTGCCGCCATTGGTGTGTGAATGTGTGTGTGAATGGGTGAATGAGAGGCCGTTGTAAAGCGCTTTGGAGCTGCAAAAAAGGCGCAGTCCATTTACCATTTACCATTTATCTGTCTCAGATCCTGAGGGCAGTCTTAAAGCACAGTCCTGTAGAACAGGGCACGGATGTTTTTCCTCCTACTGAGAGCTGTGTTCTGTGTGGGTGTCTTGGGAGAACGTGGGCCCGTATGGATGAGTGTGTGATGACACCGACCGCCTCGTCATCTCTCTGTCTCCGTCTCTGCAGGAGGAAACATTGGAAAGACCTCAGATGACATCAGCTTGAGTCTGGTTCAGAGCTGCAGCCAGGATCACGGTGAGGGCCCTCATTTATAAACACTCACCACAGACAGTCGCTTCATGTGTTTTTAACTCGTTCATTTGAATCCAGGGTTCCCACGGGTCCTTGAAATTCTTGAAAAAACAAATCAAGGCCTTAAAAGTTTTTGAAAATAGACATGGGTCATTGAAAGTGCTTGAATTCCCCTCTCTCTCTCTCTAAAGAAATATATATATATATTTTTTTTTACTTGTAGCTGGTCAACTAGTAAATAAGTTCTACGCGGGCTCGTTCGCCAGACAGCGCCAATGTTCGGAGGTTTCCGAACACGAACGCGAACCGGCACGGTTCTTTGCCGGTGTGAAAGCCCTATCAATTGCTTAACTTTACACATATTTCACATACCGTATTTTCCGGACTATAAGTCGCGGTTTTTTTCATAGTTTTACATTGCCGTCTACAGCCGCCAGAGGGCGCTCTGGGCTTGTCACAACTATATGCTGCTCCTATACCACTGAAGAATTAGCTGAAACATTAACGGAGCTTGGTGAACTTGTTTACTGGTAACTTGCTTGGTGGCTAGCTGGTTTGATATGTTAATTTAGCCTATTCAGCCTCCCAGGTATGTTCTTTATGCTATTGTGTAGCTGAATAACTGTTAATGTGGCTTGTTATGTTAATTTAGCCTATTCAGCCTGTTGTTCTGTGTGGTATTGTGTAGTTGAATAACTTGCTTTTCCAGATTAAATTTCTGTTCTTGGTCTTGGATTTTGTGAAATACATTTCTAAATAAATGCGATTTATAGTCCAGTGCGATTTATATGTGTTTTTTTCTTCATGACGCATTTCTTAGTGGTGCGACTTATACTCCGGAAAATACGGTAATGTCTTGCTGTGCTGTGGTAGAGAAGGCAAGAGACCATCTAGTGTTCACACATTCAAGCCTCTCATTTTAATTGTTGTCTGTGAGCGGATAGTTCCTATTATATCAATTCTCATCTAGTTCTGTCTCAAACTATGCCGTGTCGGGTCCTTGAATTCGAGGGAATTGAGTCTTGAATGTCCTTGAAAGGTGCTTGAATTTGATGTTTCAGAAGGTGTGGGATCCACTCTGTGAATCAGAAGGTGTGGGAGTCACTCTGTGAGTCAGAAGGTGTGGGAGTCACTCTGTGAATCAGAAGGTGTTCGGTACAAAGTACAAATCGGTTTCCGTTTTTTTTCTTTTCCCTCCCCTCTAGACATGATGTCAGACCCAAAGATGTACTGCCTTGTCTCCAACGACTCCTTCGCCTCCATGCAGCCTTCCACCTCCCTGGGCCCCCCAGAGCTGACCAGGGAACCCACAGACCTCTGCAGCTCCGCCCATCTCCATTTCAGCCAATCCCTCTCGTCCTGCGACGCGGAGGCGGCCGCCCAAGTCCCCGTGCACTCCTCTCAGTCCTTCAGGAAGGAGCCTCGCTCTCGGGGTCTCCCGCGCACCTCCAGCTCCGCCGGCTCCGCCTTCCCTGACCCCTCCCTGCCCGACTTCGGCCTCTACCCCCCGCCCCGGAGATGCGGCCTGGATCCCGTGTGTGAGCTGGAGGCGGCCCGGCCCCCCAGGGCTGGACAGGGCGACCGGGGGGAGGGCGAGGCCGCCGAGAGGCTCTACCACCAGCAGCAGCAGGACCACGCCGTGGCCTCCACCTCGGGCGCAGAGTGCTACAGACACCAGGACGCCCGCAGGATAGCCCGCTCCGCCTCCCGGGAGGCTGGGGAGGGAGGCTCCGGTCTGTACCAGGGGGACACGGGGGGTGGCGGAGGAGGAGGAGGAGGAGGCCGTGGTTCCTGCGGAGGCGGAGGAGGGAAGGCCCTGGGAGGGGAGCGCAGCGCGGACAGCCTACGGAGCCTGAGCACACGCAGCAGCGGCTCCACAGAGAGCTACTGCAGCGGCACGGACCGGGACACCAACAGCACGGTCAGCAGCTTCCACAGCGAGCAGACCAGCTCCACGCACGTGGAGAGCCTCCTCTCGCTCTCGGGGGACGAGCAGCGAAGCCGGGAGCGGGGACGGACAGACGCTGCTCCCCCCGCGTCGACGGGGACGGGGGACGGCGGCAGGACTTCCAGCCTGGGCAGCGGTGGCGGCGGCGGCAGCTCCCGAGGGCTGAGCGGTGGCGGCCTGCCTTCGAGGGAGGCCAACAAAAACCCCCACGCCAACGAGCTGACCGCTGCCAAACTGCCGGTTTCCGACCCGTTTCCCTCCTCCGCCGCCCAGGAACCGGCAGAGCCCTGCTGCGTCTGCACGGAGGAGGAGCCGCCTAGCTCCAGAACCGGGGGAGCGGACGGCTCAGGCAGCACCGCCAGCAGGGGGCAGCAGCAGCGGGAGAAAGACGACGTGCGACCGAAGTCGGCCAACCTCGTCCAACGGACTTCATCCTCCTCGGCGGCGGGGCGCAACGGCCGCCGGCGGACGACGGGCAAGAAGCGGGCGAGCAGCTTCGACGCCAGCCGCCACCGGGACTACATGTCGCTGCGGGGCATGACCAAGCCCCGCAGCGCTGTGTTCGCCGCGGGGGCGGGGGGGGGCGGAGGAGGAGGAGAGGAGGACTCGAGCGACCAGAGCGAGCTCAGCTGCGCCTCCAGCCTCCACTCGGCCCACCACCTCAGCACAGACTCCTCCTCCAGTACCACCTCGCACTCCTGCCACTCGCCCGAGGGTCGCTGCTACAGCGTCCTGAAAGCCAAGCACGCCGCCGCCGCCTCCTCAGCCTCCTCCTCCTCCTCCTCGGGGAAAGGTGTGGCGGGGTCTGAGGGAGGAGGGGCAGGGGGTCGGGCAGGAGGCAAGCGCCGAGCCTCCCGCCGTACCCCCGGTGCGGGGGGCGGCGGCAGCAGTGCCAAAACCCACACCAGGGTGCTGAGTCTGGACAGCGGCACCGCGGCCGCCGCCGCCTGCCTTAACGACCCCAACCGCCTGGGCCTGACCCCGGCGGGGCCCCGCCCTCTCACCACCTCCAAATCCGACTTGGAAGCCAAAGAGGGGGAGGTTCTGGACGCGGCCTCTCTGCTGGGCCGGGCCTCCCAGCTGGAGTCCGTGACGCGGTCCAGGAACAGTCTGCCCAGCCAGGCGGTCTTCTCCGAGACGCAGGACGGCGGCGGCGGCGGAGGCTCCTCCCGTGGTACGTGTCACCAGCAAACACTGTGGCATACATACTCACACCCTCGACAGGCCCCACTGGTCTTAAAAAGCCTTAAAGTCTAAAATATGATCTTAAAAAGCCTTAAAGTCTAAAATGTGGTCTTAAAAAGCTGTAAAGTCTCAAAATCCAGCAATCCGATTCACAAGGCCCTAAATAGGCCCTACATGGCAGTTATTAGGTCTAAAAAATGTGGTTAAAAACGAGATTAGCTTGTCCTGCAACTAAGTGTCACCACCAAACACTGTTTACGTGTTTTAGCAGACGCCTTATTGGCATTTAGCAGACGCCTTATTCCAAAGCGACTTACAATCAATACATTTGACTAAGCAAGTGAATCATCAATCCACCAGTCGTAGCAGGAAGAGTAATCCAGCTCAGGCCCCCTGGGGCCATTGGCAGTCTCTGTGATAGAAAGAAAAATCTAGGCCTACTTCTATCACCATCTTCTAAACCTAGACTTTTAAAAAATATATATAGACACTAGAGAAACAGAGAAACAGTACAAGGGGGGCAGTAGAAGTCATAGGGGACACAGTAAAGGGGAAAAAGCGTCTGTCTTCAGGAGACGCAGTGCTGGGGGGCTAGGGTGTGGCATCCTCACACCCTCGACAGTTCCCATTGCTTTTAAACAGATTTAAACATTTTCTAAATGACATATGGGATCAAGATGGAAAAAACTTTCATTTTTAATATCACCCTTTGAACAGGGCAGTTTAACATGCATGGGGAGAAATGAGATTGGTATGAATCATGGTACCATACTATCATTGGCCTTAATGCTACCTCCTGTCACGTACAATCAGTGGTGTTGTCTAGGTGATACGCAGGTCTATGCCGTATACCCACTAGGAAAGGCCAAGGATTTCCATATACCCACTTAAAAATGTATGAGGATACGTAACAGCACTTTCACTTTCATTCCTAAAATTCACCCCGTCTATGTTACGAAGCACTTGAATTTTGGACCATTGGGACTGACTATAGCGTCATGTACCATCAAAGGGGGGAAATGCAACATGAAATATGTCAAAATGCAGCACTATCATGCACAGATCAGCCTTATAACATGTAATGTTAGATATATATAACGTTAGACAGGGAGCGCAGTTCCGAAATGAACGATATGAGGCTGGGAGGGAAAAATCACAGTATACCCACTAGAAAACACTAGACTACACCACTGCGTACAATCTATCTACTGGAGCTGGTTGGTCACGTCACAGTTGAGCTAATGTATTATTGCATGTGTTAGCACTGTAACATAAGGCTGAAGGGGTGGTGTCAGGTTGACAGTCCTTGTTGTCTTAATTATGGATGAGCTCTCAGCCTCTCACAGTAGCTTAACTAGCCAGGTGAGCTCTCACAATAGCTTAACTAGACAGCGGCTCTCACAGTAGCTTAACTAGACAGATAAGCTCTCACAGTAGCTTAACTTGCCAGATGAGCTCTCACAGTAGCTTAACTAGACAGATGAGCTCTCACAGTAGCTTAACTAGACAGATAAGCTCTCACAGTAGCTTAACTTGCCAGATGAGCTCTCACAGTAGCTTAACTAGACAGATGAGCTCTCACAGTAGCTTAACTAGACAGATGAGCTCTCACAGTAGCTTAACTAGACAGATGAGCTCTCACAGTAGCTTAACTAGACAGATGAGCTCTCACAGTAGCTTAACTAGACAGATGAGCTCTCAGTAGCTTAACTAGACAGAACAGCTCTCACAGTAGCTTAACTAGACAGCGGTCTGATGGTAAAACCGTTGACTCGTTTTGTTTTCAGCAATCGATATTTCAACGCACTTCCGGTGTTTCAATTTGGTTGCATTGGCTCCAGGAGTTTTTTTTTTTTAGGATTACATAGAATTAGAATTAATACAACTCCTCTTTAGTGATACAACAACTTTTAGAAGCCATTATTTGGAAAGGATGTTCTTCTTTCACTTCTGTGCCAGCCTAGTATATCTACACACAGTATGTGCTGCTGTGCTCAGGGTGGGTTACCATGGAGAGTTTCCATGGAGTGGCAGGCCTAACCCAAGCATAGTGTTCCTTGTGTGACGCTTTATTAGCATAATGGGACAGCGTGTGCTTTGTACTTAGTAGAGATGCTCCGATCAGGGTTTTTGGTGCCGATCACCGATCACCGATCACTGGAATCAGTGATCTGCCGATCCGATATCACCGATCACCGATCACAGCGTCGAAAATGGCAATTGAAGCATTCTATTTATTGTGTAGCATTATTTATGTTTTAAATTATTCTGAACACCATTGACATTGTATATTAAGTATTTAAATGAAATTAGGAGATGAGAAAGTATCATGAATTGACGACCATCTGTTTTATTGAATTCACAACCACCTGTAGCTTACTTCAGGAAAAACAAATAAAATGTGAAAATAAAAATCATAATAAATCAAATGTACACTGTCACATCAAATGTGCAACATTCCACTCGAATGAGGGGAACTAGGGGCTCTTAGAGAACTTGGAGCTTATACTGTAACTGTAGCTTTCCTGAGGAACAATAAACATACCCAAACTAAACTGCAACATAAACAGGCTATAGCCAAATATAAAATACTGTTTCAAGTCAGTCAGTTTCAAGTCATATTTAGGAGGAGATAAGACAGCAAGTCAGCAATAATCAATAAAACAAAAAAACAAAACATTGCACCTAAGGAGATTTCAGACTCAAACCTTACTTCTGATTAAGCAGCATCACTGGCAGATTAGCCTTGAGAAATACAAGCATCTCAGCGTTTTTGGCACTCAGCCTGTTCCTCTTATCATCTAAAATATGTCCTGCTGCTGAAAAGTCGCTCGCTATCTACACTTGTGCAAGGTGCACAGAGGAAGACCTAAAACTCACGCGCTAATAGTTGTTGTTGCTATGGGCCAAGTGACTTCCTGCTCGCGGGGTCACATGACGTCGGTGAACACTACCTACACTACGCTCGTGAAGTCGCGCTGGAACTCTGACCAGCACTCGTGGAACGCCTCTCGTCCAATCAAAGCACTCGGTCCCTTTATGACGTCGAGCCCAGTGTGCGCTTCGGCGCTCTCTGAGCGAATCGACGAACGCAGCAAATGCCGTATGATATTCGTGGTATTGAAAGACCTTGCGTGCGTTCCTCCGCAAGGTATTTCTTTTGAGCAGACATTACATTTCCAGACTG
>NC_137674.1:25468261-25470761 GCF_963989245.1 Nansenia antarctica | reverse complement strand
ATGCATGTCCAGGGAGGGAGGGGGGGTGGCAGGGTTGGGGGAGATGGTTAGGGGAAGGGGAGGTTGTAAGCATGGGAGAACAGGTAGGTGTTGAGGTGGGATTTAAAAGGGGAGAGTGAGGGTGAGTCTCTGAGTGGTTGAGAGAGAGAGAGAGGAGAGAGTTCCAGAGGCGGGGAGCAGCTTGTATCTGTATCCTCCTAGAGATGCTCAGCTTATCACTGACCTTGTGGTCAAATATATCTATCAGAAATGTGAGTAGACTTCCTCCTCCTTTCCTGTGTAGACTTTAGACTGTTGTTGTTTATTTTATAATAACTTCTCCCATCACGTTCCCTGTTCCAACATCTCCTCTTTAACATTTTCTCTGTGTAGCATTGAATGGAATGTTATTCTCTGTTATCGATTTGACCTTTTATCTCAAACTCTGAACGTTTAACTCTCTGTTTGTTGTTACCGTGTGACCCTCTCGTGCTAAACCTCCCTCCAAACCTTGGGTTTGTCTGCTTGCCGCCTGTGGGTTACTGTGTCGCCTACTTCCCCCTCCACTCCGCTGCTATTGTATACCAACTCCCATCCTCTCCTTGGGGCGGCTGTGGCGCAGGAGGTAGAGCCGCCGTCTAATGATGGCAAGTTTGGCAGATCGGCGGTTCGAGCCCCGGCTGGCCACATGTGTGGCGAAGTGTCCTTGGGCAAGACACTGAACCCCAAATCGCTCCCAGTGAGCGGGCCGGCCGGTGCCTTGCATGGTAGCTTGCCGCCATTGGTGTGTGAATGGGTGAATGAGAGGCTGTTGTAAATAAAGGCGGATAAAGGCGCTATATAAGTGCAGTCCATTTAATTTAATTTATTTAACCCCTGTTTCCCCTCTTCCTCTGTCCTCCCACAGTCTTCAGGAGGCTCTTAGCCAGGCCTCCCAGCCTTCTACTTCCCAGGTGAAAAGTCAGCCCTCCCGAACCCCATCCCAAGTGACTGTGCTGAGCGCAAGCGCCTCCCTGCTGGCCAGGAATGGAAGTGCGCCTCTGGAGGGCTCTCAGGACAAGGCCTCGACCGTGGGCACAACCAGCCTGCAGGATGACTTCGGTAGGGGAGACGAGACGGATGGAGAGAGATGGGAGGGGGATGAGAGTAATGCTGCTTTTGATTAGCTAGTTTGTTGAAAAGATGATGCAGATATTGCACATGTGCTTAACAAAATAATCTTTTAATAAAATAATCGATTATTTTCTTAATCAAAATAATTAACAAAATAATCGTGCTTAAATAATATAATCTTTTGATTAATGTTTTCTGCTTCAAAGACAGGGATCTAATCAAAGACAGCAGGGTTCCTGCGCTGGTCTTAAAAAACCTTAAAGTCTAAAATCCAGCATTCCAATTCATAAGGCCTAAAAAGGTCTCAAATTCCAGTTATTCGGTCTAGAAATGAGGTGCTAGGGCTTAAAAATGAGATCCTGCAAGGAAATCAGTCCGACCACATCTATTTACGCGGAAATGAATCAAGCTGGAACCAAAAAAAATCCAATTTGCTTCCTTTTTTGTCTGTATGGCAGTGAAATCCCTAATTTCATCACCTTGAGGATGACAAAAAGCTACGGTGTCGCGAATAGGTTCATATTCATAAAATTATATTCAAAGAGGTCTTAAATTTGACTTGTTGTGTGGACTGACTGTGTCTCTTGTGTGGACTGACTGTGTCTTTTGTGTGTTTGTGGTTTCAGGGAAGCTCACTCCCTCCCTGTACGAGGCCGGGGGGTGTGACATGTCCCTGGTCAACTTTGAACCTGCAACCAGAAGAGCCTCCAACAACATATGGTTGGTTCTGATTGTTACACCTGACAGTGGCGGTTTAAGTTGTTATCTGACCCGGTTCAGAGCAAGTCGTGACGTTAGAATTATAAGGTTCTATCTAAATTTTTGGTCAAAATTTTGTTTTTTACATAATCTGATCCATTAGGTGTTTATTAATGACTGTGTGGTGTACATTTTTGAGTTAGTAATTCATAAAATACAAAGATTCCATCTCACGAAACATAATGGAATGTAAAAACTTTGACGCTCAATATCACTGAACTACCCTAAACGGAGATAGAACCTGATAATTCTAAGCTCACGACTAGAAGAGCCGTGAGGGGTCACGGTGAAATTTCAGCGTCCTCCTTTCATGACTTTTCCTACATATGTGCGTTCTACCACCCAGTATCCTTACATTTTCAAAATCACCTCAGGATAAGCTAGTATATAAAGCTGTTTGGCAGTTTTTCTGTGTAGGAGGCAGGCTAAAAAAAAGAAGCGCCCTCTAGTGATCTCTGTGTGTAAATAGCAGATTGACATTATAAAAAGGGGGTCTATTTGACCCCCAAGGCGGCTCTACTAGTAGGTAAAATAGGCCCGGCTGTTGCAGTGTTTTAACGGTCGATCATCTTCTGCTCCTCCACAGGGACACTGACTCCCACATCTCCAGTTCTACCTCAGTTCGCTTCTACCCTCATGACCTGGTGAG
>NC_137674.1:25288261-25465761 GCF_963989245.1 Nansenia antarctica | reverse complement strand
GTAGTGTGTGTTGAAAATTATTCCTTTTGAGTCAGTCCACTACTCGCTCCCTCACTCCAGCAATGCCCCCCCCCCCTCTCCAACTCACTCACTCCAGCAGTGCCCCCCCCTCTCCAACTCACTCTCTCCAGCAGTGCCCCCCCCTCTCCAACTCACTCACTCCAGCAGTACCCCCCCCCCTCTCCAACTCACTCACTCCAGCAGTACCCCCCCCCTCTCCAACTCACTCACTCCAGCAGTACCCCTCCCCTCTCCAACTCACTCTCTCCAGCAGTGCCCCCCCCTCTCCAACTCACTCACTCCAGCAGTGCCCCCCCCTCTCCAACTCACTCTCTCCAGCAGTGCCCCCCCCTCTCCAACTCACTCACTCCAGCAGTACCCCTCCCCTCTCCAACTCACTCACTCCAGCAGTACCCCTCCCCTCTCCAACTCACTCACTCCAGCAGCCCCCCCCCCTCTCCAACTCTCTCCCTCACTCCAGCAGTACCCCCCCCTCTCTCCAACTCCCTCACTCACTCCAGCAATGCCCCCCCCCCCTCTCTCCAACTCTCTCACTCCAGCAGTGCCCCCCCCCCCTCCTGAAACAGTGTCTTTTATTAATGTATCTCCTACCCTGCTGCAGACACAGGCTTTAAATAGCAGACCACAGCTCCCTCTCTCTCTCCCTCCGATCCGCTCCCCTCTCTGTGTTGCTCTCTCTCCCCCTCCCCTCACCGACCCTCTGTGTTGCTCTCTCTCCCCCTCCCCTCACCGACCCTCTGCGTTGCTTCCCCCCCCCTTCCCTCACCTCTCTGTGTCACTCTTTCTCCTCCCTCACCTCACTCTGTTTCTCTCTTCCTCTTCCTCTGACAACGACACTATTATGAAAATATTATTTAATCAAAGCTGATTTGTTGGTGCATAAAACTGTCAGTTGTCTCCAGGGATCAATGTCGCACGCGCAGTCACCGAGGTTGAAACCTGCACACATTCATTCACACTCTCTCTCTTTTGCGTAAACCTGACTCTTCTCTCTCTCTGTTTTTTATGTCCTCTTTATTGCCTATTGGCCTATTATTGTTGCCAGGTTGGAAATTGAAGTTCATAATTGTGTACACACAAAGACAGCAGTCTCTAAATACACCAATCTCACCGTTAATTAAGCAATATCACACGAGAGGGAGTGTGTTATACTGAATATCAGCACGGCTGTGATTGGGTCGTAGGTACGAGGCCGCAGGCCGAGTAGGAAGACAATCACAGCCGCGCTGATATTCAGTATAACAGCACGACCTCCAGTGTGATATTGCTTTTATACAACAGTTCTACAGCGCCATTTATTAGTTAACAGTAATAAGTGACAACAGATTATGATTTGTTTGTTTATTTAATAATTTATTTTGGCTGACAAAAAATTGTTCCGCAATTGGACTGTTGCCTAGTAACCTGAACACAAACATCTGCAGGCTAGCTACTTTGTATTAACCGTCATTTCGTAGTGATGCATATAGTTAAAAGTCCCAGTGCTGTTATACTGTATATCAGCACTCATGGAATGCCTCTTGTCCAATCAAATTACTTGGTCGGAACTAACTGTTGTATAATCCTCTTCAGGGCCATAACCGGGTCATAGCCTACAGCCGGCCCGTCTACTTCTGCCTGTGCTGCAGTCTCATCTGGGTGCTCCACTACGGCAGTGAGAGGACCAGCTCTGTGCGAGTCACCCTGTACGGTGTCGCTCTCACCAGCTCCCTTATGCTTGCCTCGGCCAGGGACCTGGTTATAGGTGAGGCCACACCCCCTCATATGAGGCCACACCCCCTCCTAGCAGCTCTGTGTGTGTGTTGAATGACTTATCTTAGCCCAGAAATTGTGATGTCAATACCAGGGATGTCAATACATATGTCCAATAACCTGTTGTATGTTGCAGATAAGAGCAAAAAACATGTTTTGTGAAGTTGATGATGCTTAGTTATTTAGCAAGATTTTTGGTTTGAAGTATGTCCATGGGCTTGTGAAGTAACCTTCTCTCTCTCCCTCTCTCTCTCTCTCTCTTTCTTTCCTTCCCTCTCTCTCTCTCTCTCTCTCCCTCCCTCCCCCTCTCTCTCTCTCTCTCTCTCTCTCTCTCTCTCTCTCTATGTCTCTCTCTCTGTCTCTCTCTCTCCCTCCCCCCCTCTCTCTCTCCCCCTCTCTCTCTCCCCCCCTCTCTCTCTCTCTCTCTCTCTCTCCCCCCCCCCTCTCTCGCTCTCTCTCTCCACAGTCTTTACTCTGTGTTTCCCTCTCGTGTTCTTTGTGGGCCTGCTCCCGCAGGTCAACACGTTCGTCATGTACCTCTTCGAGCAGCTTGACATCCATGTGTTTGGAGGGAACGGTGAGTGGTGCAGCTCAGCTGTGAGTCTCTCCCCTTAGGTGTCTCTGCCCTCTTCTCTCTCTCTCTCCCTCCCTCTCTCTCTCTCTCTCTCTCTCTCTCTCTCTCTCTCTCTCCTATTCCTCCCTCTCTCTCCTCTTCCTCCCTCTCTCTCTCTCCTCTTCCTCCCTCTCTCTCTCTCTCTCTCTCTCTTCTCTTCCTCCCTCTCTCTCTCTCTCTCCTCTTCCTCCCTCTCTCCCCTCAGGTGTCTCTGCCCTCTGTGAGACAAGACGTGGCCAGGCGGGACGTGGGGGAAACTCAACTGCATTTAACACATTTGGACACTTAATGACTCGTAGAGGGGAAAGTGCTGATTTGCATCGTCGCCAGCTGCCAGGGTGTGTGTGAGGAGCAGAGGTGGTGCTGACATCCTCCCCCTCTGTCCTCCCCCTCTGTCCTCCCCCTCTGTCCTCCCCCTCTGTCCTCCCCCTCTGTCCTCCCCCTCCTTCTCCTCTGTCCTCCCCCTCTGTCCTCCCCCTCTGTCCTCCCCCTCTGTCCTCCCCCTCCTTCTCCTCTGTCCTCCCCCTCTGTCCTCCCCCTCCTTCTCCTCTGTCCTCCCCCTCTGTCCTCCCCCTCCTTCTTCTCTGTCCTCCCCCTCCTCCCACTCTGTCCTCCCCCTCCTCCCCCTCTGTCCTCCCCCTCTGTCCTCCCCCTCTGTCCTCCCCCTCTGCCATCCCCCTCCTTCTCCTCTGTCCTCCCCCTCCTTCTCCTCTGTCCTCCCCCTCTGTCCTCCCCCTCCTCCCCCTCTGTCCTCCCCCTCCTTCTCCTCTGTCCTCCCCCTCTGTCCTCCCCCTCCTTCTCCTCTGTCATCCCCCTCTGTCCTCCCCGTCCTCCCCCTCTGTCCTCCCCCTCTGTCCTCCCCCTCTGTCCCCCCCCTCCTCCCCCTCTGTCCTCCCCCTCTGTCCTCCCCCTCTGTCCTCCCCCTCCTCCTCCCCTCCCTCCCCCTCCTCCACAGCCTCCACCAGCCTTCTGTCAGCGCTCTACAGCGTCCTCCGCAGTGTCCTGACCGTGGCCCTGCTCTACGGCCTCTGCTACGGCGCCCTGAAGGTGAGGAACACCACTACCTCCTTTAGCTTTATTCCAGGTCTTTAAAAGGTCTTAAAAAGCCTGAAAGTGTAAAATCCAGCAATCCAACTCACAAGGCCTAAAAAGGTCTCAAATTCCAGGTATTTGGTCTAAAAACGAGGTGCTAGGTGTTAAAAATTAGTTCCTGCAAGGAAATCAGTCCGACCACATCTATTTACGCGGAAATGAATCAAGCTGGAACCCAAAAAAATCCTGATTGGCTTCCTTTTTTGTCTGTATGGCAGTGAAATCCCTAATTTCATCACCTCGAGGATGACAAGAAGCTATCATATGGTGTCGCGAATAGGTCAAAAATTCTATTCAAAGAGGTCTATATAAAAAAAGGTCTAAAAAGGTCTTAAATGTGACTTATTGAAACTTGTAGGAACCCTGTCTAACAGTGATCTGTCCATGATAATAATTTAGGCATATGACCTATTCAAGACTTTGTCATCACATACTGTGTAAGATGTATATGTTTTTAAACCTAATTGTTGTATTCACGTGAATTTGCATGTATTCCGATGCTTTGACGTAATATTGTGAGCTTAGAATTATAAGGTTCTATCTCCGTTTAGGGTAGTTCAGAGATATTGAGCGTCAAAGTTTTTACATTCCATTATGTTCTGTGAGATGGAACCTTTGTATTTTTATTAATTACTAACTCAAAAATGTCAACATTTTAAAAATAACACCACACAGGCATTAATAAACACCTAATGGATCAGATTATGTAAAAAAACCTAAATTTTTACAAAAATGGAGATAGAACCTTATAATTCTAACGTCACAGTATGCTGGCTGACACCTGTGTGTGTGTGTGTGTGTGTGTGTGTGTGTGTGTCTCTCTGTCTCTGTCTCAGGAGACGTGGGAGCCCCAGCACATCCCGGTCCTGTTCTCTGTGTTCTGCGGCCTGCTGGTGGCCGTGTCCTACCACCTGAGCCGCCAGAGCAGCGACCCCTCAGTCCTCATGTGAGTGGACTAGTATACAATGTTCCACCCCCAGACCACTGTCTTCAACTTGGCCTTTTTAATCAGGGTCCCTGCGCTGGTCTTTAAAAAGCCTTAAAGTCTCAAATCCCCAAAAGGCCTAAAAAAAGCCTAAAAAGGGCCCTTCGACGATGAATAAAAGCTATCATACGGTGTTGCGAATAGGTTAAAAATTCTACCCAAAGAAGTATTTGACTTGTTGAAAATTGGAGGAACCCTTTAATATACACTGACTTCGCCCCGCGGTGGTGTAGCGGTCTACGCACTGGCCGCTAGTGCATGCTGCCCACCGGGGCCGGGGTTCGTATCCCGGCTCGCCAGATCCAGATATGGCCGAGGCACACGGGAAGCGGCATATTGGCCGGCCGCTTCCGAGGGGGGTATAGGAGTATTTCTGGACTAGGATCCGTCGCGCAACACCGCCCCCTGGGTGCCGGAATAACGGTACTGGGCTCGAGGAGCCAGTCAGCCTAGTCTGCCTGGCGCCCTCCTCTGGGACTGCCGGCCACGGGGTCGTGCGGCGGATCATATGCAATAGGCAGGGGATAATTGGATGCTAAGTTGGGTTAAATTGGCTACCAAATTGGGTGAAAAAGGGATAAAATCTGAAGAAAAAAAAAAAAATATACACTGACTTCTCTCATGGACAGTTAAAACAGATTGACACATCGAATAGACAATCATCCAATTCGATTGGTTGACGACGAATAGGGCCACTTAAGTAATTGGAAGTAGTAGCATCATGTGTCTCTCTCTCCCCCTCTCTCTCTCTTTCCCCCCCTCTCTCTCTCTCCCCCCCTCTCTCTCTCTCCCCCTCCCCCCCCCCCCCTCTCTCTCTCTCTCTCTCTCCCTCCCCCCCTCTCTCTCTCTCCCTAACCCTAACCCTCTGTAGTTCATTGGTCCAGTCCAAGATTTTGCCCAACCTGAAAGACAAGAACCCAGAAGACCCCCTCTTTGAGGTGCAGGATCCCCTCCCAGAGAAGCTGAAAGCCTCAGTGGTAAGTCCCAGATGTCCTTGTGACTGGTTTCAAACGTCCTAATCCTCTTCACGCCACAGCATTGTCCTTCTAAGGCCACCGTCCGTCCTGTCGGCCTGTCAGCCCTCCCTCCTGACCTCTCCTACGTTCTGCTTCAACAGAACGAGAGACTGCAGTCGGACCTGATCGTGTGTGTGGTCATCGCTGTCCTGTACTTTGCTATCCACGTCAGCACGGTGTTCATCGCCCTGCAGGTAGGTGTCTTATCTCCACCGTGTGTACGTAACGACTGGCCTGATGTCTGGAGTTTATCTCTCATTATACAACAGTTAGTTCCGACTCCATGAGTGCCGATATACAGTATAACAGCACTGGGACTTGTAACTATATGTATCACTCCGAAATGACCATTAATTCAAAGTAACTAGCCTGCAGATGTTTGTCTTCAGGTTACTAGGCAACAGTCCAGTTTTTGTTACTGAATATCAGCACGGCTGTGATTGTCTTCCTACTCAGCCTGCAGCCTCGTACCTACGACCCAATCACAGCCGTGCTGATATTCAGTATAACAGCACTCCCCTGTGTGATATTTAGCAAGATTTTGGTTTGAAGTATGTCCATGAGCTTGTGAAGTAACTCTCTCTCTCTCTTTCTCTCTCTCTTTCTCTCTCTCCCCCCCTCTCTCTCTCTTTCTCTCTCTCTCTCTCCCCCTCTCTCTCTCTCTCTTTCCTTCTCTCTCTCTTTCCTTCTCTCTCTCTCTCTCTCTCTTTCCTTCTCTCTCTTTCTCTCTCTCTTTCTCTCTCCCCCCCCCTCTCTCTCTCTCCCCCCTCTCTCTCCCTCTCTCTCTTTCCTTCTCTTTCTCTCTCTGTCTCTCTCTCTCCCCCCCCTCTCTCTCTCTCTCTTTCCTTCTCTCTCTCTCTCTCTCCCCCCCTCTCTCTCTCTCCCCCCCCTCTCTCTCTCTCCCCCCCTCTCTCTCTCTCTCTCCCCCCCCTCTCTGTCTCTCTCTCCCCCCCCTCTCTCTCTCTCTCCACAGCCGTTCCTCAGCTACGTGCTGTATGGCCTCCTGGGGGCCGTGGGGCTCCTCACACACTACCTGCTGCCTCAGGTGCGCAAGCAGCTGCCCTGGTACTGCTTCTCCCACCCGCTGCTCAAAACCAAGGAGTACTACCAGTTCGAGGTCAGGGGTAAGTAATACCAGGTTAACCCTGACCCTAACACTCCCACATCGAGACAAGCCACTCCCACATCGGGACAAGCCACTCCTACTTCCTGTCGAAGCCCCGCCCACACTGAGACAAGCCACCCCCACTTCCTGTCTAAGCACCGCCCACATGGATACAAGCCACTCCCACATTGATACAAGCCACTCCCACTTCCTGTCTAAAGGCCGGTTTAGGCTTCTGCGTAAAGTCGGCGCCGTAGGCTACGCGTAAGCTTACGTAGTCCCGCATGACCGTGCGTAGCCTTGACGTGCTCCTCTCAAAAAATCTAACCACGCGTCAGAGCGCACGTAACCGTAAGCTCTGTGATTGGTCCGCTTGGTAGAACATGATTCAGACAAGATTCCGACTCTCTCGTCGCCCAAAATGCGGAAGTCATGACAGAAATGTCATTCACCTTTTCTGTAATTACTTATTAATAGCGATTTGAAAAATTATGCTAACCATCGTATTATCTTAGTTTAATGTCATTTCAATGCATCATAGAACTTTTATTTACAACAAACATAACAACAAAAAGATCGCTATTATGCCGCTTTGAGCTTTGAGCTCCGTTGAGTTCCTAACCGGAAGAGGCACAGCACAGGGGCTGAAAACACACTGCCACCTAGCGATGTGACGGTGTAATTGCAGCGCGGACCAACGTCGAACTATAAACTTGGAGAGCCCTAGCGTAGTCTACGGCGTAGCTGCACGTAAATTCGACGCAGAAGCCTAAACCGGCCTTAAGCCCCGTCCACATCGAAACAAGCCACTCCCACTTCCTGTCTAAGCACCGCCCACACTGATACAAGCCACTCCCACATTGAGACAAGCCACTCCCACTTCCTGTCTTATCCCCGCCAATATTGATACAAGCCGCTCCCACATTGAGACAAACCACTCCCACATCCTGTCTAAGCACCGCCCACAAGAGGGGTAGGAAGTTTATTTGTGGCGTCAACTTAAGTGAAGTTTTAAGTGTCATGTTGTACATTGGCAACCTTGCTACTACTACTATGCTGATTTACTCAACTGAGTGTTTTTCACAGGTGCGGCCCATGTGATGTGGTTTGAGAAGCTCCATGTGTGGCTGCTGTTTGTGGAAAAGAACGTTCTGTATCCACTTGTCATCCTCAACGAGTTGAGTCGCAGTGCCAGAGAACTGGCCAGCCCCAGAAAACTGGACACGGAGTGAGTCCTCTAGCCTATCTATCCATCAACACTTGTACATTTGTCTACTTTGTTTTGCCCATTTTCTCTATTATGTCTCTATACATGGTGTGTCATGTGGCCAGTTAAACAAGCGTCACTTAAATCTGGTTGTAGTCTGCTCTGGGGTCTTTGTCCATATGTCAGGGTTCCCGCGCTGGTCTTAAAAAACCTGTAAAGTCTAAAATACAGCATCCCGATTTATAAGGCCTTAAAAGGTCCCGCGGTTCAGCCATTAGGTCTAAAAAATTAGGTGCTAGGTCTAAAAAAATTTGAATAGCTTGTCCTGCAAGGAAATCAGTCCGAGCACATCTATTTACGTGGAAATGAATCAAGCTGGAACCCCAAAAATGCCAATTCGCTGCCCCCGGGGCAGCTAAAGTTATTGGTGAACGAAGCTACGGCAGGATGACAAAAAGCTATCATATGGTGTCGCGAATAGGTCCAAATTTCTATTCAAAGAGGTAAAAAAAAGGTCTAAAAAGGTCTTAAATTCGACTTGTTGAAACTTGTAGGAACCCTGATATGTATTGGAGGTCTTGGATAAACTGTCTCTGTCTTTCCACTTCGTCCAGGGTCGGAGCGCTGATGATCACCGTGGCGGGACTGAAGCTGCTGCGCTCCTCCTACAGCAGTCCCACGTACCAGTATGTGACGGTCCTCTTCACCGTCCTCTTCTTCACCTTCGACTACCGCAGTCTCTCAGAGACCCTGCTGCTCGACCTCTTCCTCATGTCCATCGTCTTCAGCAAGGTGAGGGAAACTCACAACTCACTCAGATAACTAGAGTCATTCTCCCTGTGGATGTTTGGATATCCTGTGTATGTGACATCAAACATGAGTTATTGTGTCGTTCAGATGGACGTCCATGGTTGTAGTCTTTATCGGTTTCCTGTTGTTTCTTGCCCAGCTGTGGGAGCTCTTCTACAAGCTGCGTTTCGTCTACACCTACATCGCCCCCTGGCAGATCACCTGGGGCTCGGCCTTCCACGCATTTGCTCAACCCTTCGCCGTGCCTCGTATCCTTTTCGGCTGTGGCGCAGGAGGTAGAGTCGCCGTCTAATGATCACAAGGTTGGCAGGCAGATCAGCGGTTCGAGCCCCGGCTGGCCACATGTTGAAGTTTTCCTTGGGCAAGACACTGAACCCCAAAATTGCTCCCAGTGAGCGGGCTGACCGGCGCCTTGCATGGCAGCTTGCCGCCATTGGTGTGTGAATGTGTGTGTGAATGGGTGAATGAGAGGCCGTTGTAAAGCGCTTTGGAGCAGCAAAAAAGGCGCTATATAAGTGCAGTCCATTTACCATTTCACTGCGGTCAAGCTCTGATGAGCAGATGCTCATGAAACAGATAACCAACCTAACTTTTTTTTTTGGGCAACTTTTTTTTTTTCACAGTGAGATATTATGCTAATTGTATGAATTAAGCAGGACTTTGTGTATATGTTACGGTACATGTAGGAATACGGTACATGTGTGAAAACTAGGGTTAGGGTTAGGTGCTACGTCGACTTGGTACATGCTGGCATGTCTAATCCTAACCCTACCCCTAACCCTAACCGTAGCACCCTAGCACCTAACCCTAACCTTCCCACATGTACCGTATTCCCACATGTACCGTAACATATATATGAATTGCTGAAAGCTTTGTGATGTTTTAAGACTCCTTGACTCCCAGCCCTCTCCCAGACTCCGCCATGCTGTTTGTCCAGTGTGTCGTGTCAGCGATCTTCTCCACGCCTCTCAACCCCTTCCTGGGCAGTGCCATCTTCATCACCTCCTATGTCCGCCCCGTCAAGTTCTGGGAAAGAGACTACAAGTATGGACTCTCATATGATCCTACTGTCAGTGTCTGTAGTAATTTTTTACCCCACAGGGCTCGACATTAACGCCGTTTTACTTGTCCGGAGCAAGTAAAACTTTCGCCGGGTTTGTTTGCGCGAGCACGACGACGCTGCTATTTTTACCTGTGTGCAGGAAGAACAACAGACGGCGCAGGCGCCAGACTAGACTAGATGATCGTGAGTGAAGATAGTATCAAAGAGTACGCGATGCGACGGGTGATCGACAGGCGAGTACGCTTTGATAATATCTTCACTCCGCGATCATCTAGTCTGGTCTGGCACCTGCACCGTCTGTTGTTCTTCCTGCAGGTAAAAATATCCAGGATCCAGCAGCGTCGTCGTGCTCGCGCAAACAAACCCGGCGAAAGTTTTACTTGCCCCGGACAAGTAAAACAGCGTTAATGTCGAGCCCTGCCCCAGATGAGTGTAGAAGTGTTGTTGTTCTGTGTGAGGTGGTGACTGGATGTTTTGTCTTTGCAGCACTAAGAGAGTGGATCACTCCAACACCAGACTGGCCTCTCAGCTGGACCGTAACCCAGGTGGGAGCGTTATATTATAACTTACCACTTGAAGGTTTGATGCATGTTCAGTGTTTCCTCCAGGATTTTTCACATTAGTGGCGGAGCGCTCTTTTTTCGCGCGCAGAGCACGCGCATAAAACGCGCACTGGCGCTCAAAACAAAGACGTAATTTCACCAAAAACTAGAGGGTGGCAACAATTATTATTTTTAAAATAGCGGTTAAGTCATTAAAGCCGAGCAGGTGATTTTATATAGAAGGTGATCAAATACCAATATATCCTACAGCTGTAGCGGAACATGCGGAACGCGCATTACACACACACACACACACACAGAAAGATCATCAGCTCATCGAATATGAAGTACATAAGAGTAGAGTACACATGGAACCGGGAACGCGCATACAGCACTGAACAACATCCGTAGAATATAAACTTGTGACTGACAGTCACATACATACATACATACATACATACACACACACACACACACACACACACACAATGAAAGATCATCAGCTCATCAATACGAAGTAGGCCTACATGAGAGTACACGCACAAAACCGGCTAACGTTACTCATTAACTGTTTACTCAAGTAAAATCACAGTGTGACAGTCAGGTGGAGCATTCGGTAAACAACAACAGCAAGGTAATGCTATCAGTTGAGTTAAAGAAAACCAACTCTTACCTTTGAGGACACCAACATGAGCCCTGCTTACCCGTACCTCCGCCGTTCTGTTCGTGGTGTTTTTAGAGGCAATAGATTATTTCTGCCCCGCGCATATTGCTATGAATAGTTCGAAGCTAGGTGCTTGCACGTTAGGTGCGAGAATGCTCGGTTAACCCATTAGCGGGAACATTATTTGTTTCACAAAATAGGCTGATTTAATTTACCATGAACATCAGAGACATATATTACGAATGTTCATTTAAAATACTCTATACTGAGCACTGGTATAAGAACATGAACCAGAGAACAGCAGTAAATGCAATAACCCACAGTCGTCGCTGATGATGTTGCATTTTCGATTAGGATACGTTTACGGGATTAAAGGGACCGGCGACGGGCGAAATCCAAATGTCCCGCTAAATTCGGACCAATCACAAAACTGTTTTGAAAGCGCCTCGCTCCGCGCACCTGTTGAGAGCGATTCAGTCTCGATTGCGGTGCGAACACAAACGACGAGGTTAATTGCAACATTGTAACATATTGTAACTAACTACGCCCTAAATCGTAACGAAATGTAGGTCTGGAAGCGGCCTAAATCTAGCTTCAATCTGCTTTTTTTCTGTTCTCCGGTCATAATAACTCGCTGTCTTTCTACGCAGCCTGAATCAAAGTGGACTGTCTGAATCAATTAGTGGCGGAGGAAATTCATTTGTGGCGGCCCGCCACGAATAAATGCATATAGAGGAAACACTGATGTTCATATCACGCATGCCTTGATTCAGGGTTCCTGCGCTGGTCTTAAAAAGCCTTAAAGTCTAAAATCCACCAATGCGATTTACAAGGCCTAAAAAAGGTCCTACATTCCAGTTATTAGGTCTAAAAAATTAGGTGCTAGGTATTAAAAGTGAGATTAGCTTGTCCTGCAAGGAAATCAGTCCGACCACATCTATTTCCACGGAAATGAACATTTACTTTTGAGTCATTATGTGACATATTTATTTTATATTCATTATCCTTCAGACTTTTTTGTCTGTATGGCAGTGAAATCCATAATTTCATCACCTCGAGGATGACAAAAAGCTATCATACGGTGTCGCGAATAGGTCTAAAATGATATCCAAAGAGGTCTAAAAAGAGGTCTAAAAAGAGGTCTAAAAAGAGGTCTAAAAAGGTCTTAATTTGACTTGTTGAAACTTGGAGGAACCCTGAAAGTCATGGATTCTTGTTATTTAGCAAGATTTTGGTTTGAAGTATGTCATGAGCTTGTGAAGTAACCTTCTCTCTCTTTCCTTCCCTCTCTCTCTCTCTTTCCTTCTCCCTCTCTTTCCTTCCCTCTCTCTCTCTCTCTCTTTCCTTCTCTCTCTCTTTCTCTCTTCCTCTCTCTCTCTCTCTCTCCTTCTCTCTCTCTCTTTCTCTTTCTTGGCCATGGATTCTCTGCTCTCTTCTGGTGTCCCCAGGCTCTGACGACAACAACCTGAACTCCATCTTCTACGAGCACCTGACCCGCTCGCTGCAGCACAGCCTGTGTGGGGACCTGCTGCTGGGCCGCTGGGGGAACTACGGCACGGGAGACTGCTTCATCCTGGCCTCCGATTACCTGAACGCCCTGGTGCACCTGGTGGAGATCGGCAACGGCCTGGTCACCTTCCAGCTCCGCGGCCTGGAGTTCAGAGGTGAGGAGGGGGAGAAGGAGGAGGGGGCCTGGAGTTCAGAGGTGAGGAGGAGGGAGGGGGGGCCTGGAGTTCAGAGGTGGGGGGGAGGAGGAGGAGGAGGGGGGGCCTGGAGTTCAGAGGTGAGGAGGAGGGGGAGCTGGAGGAGAAGGAGGAGGGGGGGCCTGGAGTTCAGAGGTGAGGAGGAGGGGGGGGGGGCTGGAGTTCAGAGGTGAGGAGGAGGGGGGGAGGCCTGGAGTTCAGAGGTGAGGAGGAGGAGGGGGAGGAGGAGGAGCAGGAGGAGGGGGGGCCTGGAGTTCAGAGGTGAGGAGGAGGAGGGGGGGCCTGGAGTTCAGAGGTGAGGAGGGGGAGGAGAAGGAGGAGGGAGGGGGGGCCTGGAGTTCAGAGGGGAGGGGGAGGAGGAGGAGGAGGGGGGGGCCTGGAGTTCAGAGGTGAGGAGGGGGGGGGGGGGGGGGCTGGAGTTCAGAGGTGAGGAGGAGGGGGGGGAGGAGCAGGAGCAGGAGGAGGGGGGGCCTGGAGTTCAGAGGTGAGGAGGAGGAGGAGGGGGGGCCGTGAGTTCAGAGGTGAGGAGGGGCGGGGGGGGGGGCTGGAGTTCAGAGGTGAGGAGGAGGGGGGGGGGGGCCTGGAGTTCAGAGGTGGGGAGGGGGAGGAGGAGGAGGAGCAGGAGGAGGGGGGGCCTGGAGTTCAGAGGTGAGGAGGAGGAGGGAGGGGGAGGAGCAGGAGGAGGGGGGGCCTGGAGTTCAGAGGTGAGGAGGAGGAGGGGGGACCTGGAGTTCAGAGGTGAGGAGGAGGAGGGATGTTTCAGACCTGGGGACCTTCAGACCAGTCTCTCTCGCCAGGCTCTTACCTTATGTGTGCCGTGCTGGTCTTAAAAAGCCGTAAAGGCTAAAATCCAGCAATCCGATTTATAACAAATTTCAAAATTATAACAAAATGAGTCTCAAATTTCAGTTATTCAGTCTAAAAATGAGGTGCTAAGTCTTAGCAATGAGATTAGCTCATCCTGCAAGGAAATCAGTCCGGCCACATCAATTTAGAAGTGAGAAATGAATCAAGCTGGAACCAAAA
Source organism: Nansenia antarctica (assembly GCF_963989245.1). NCBI lineage: Eukaryota > Metazoa > Chordata > Actinopteri > Argentiniformes > Microstomatidae > Nansenia > Nansenia antarctica. Next base: position 25,452,162 of record NC_137674.1, on the reverse strand, counting down.
AAATGCCAATTCGCTTCCTTTTTTGTCTGTGTGGCAGTGAAATCCCTAATTTCATCACCTCGAGGATGACAAAAAGCTATCATGGTGTCGTGGATAGGTCAAAAACTCTATTCAAAAAAAGTCTAAAAAAGGTCTTAAATGTGTAGCAACCCTGATTGACACATGATTAACCATCTTTATACTCTTCAAATCCTGAAACCGTTCAGATCTCAGACTGTTTATGAAGTGATTGAATGAAACCTACTCTGAAACACTCCTGTCCTCCTCTCTCCCCCAGGTACGTACTGCCAGCAGCGGGAGGTGGAGGCCATCACAGAGGGGGTGGAGGAGGACGAGGGCTGCTGCTGCTGTGAGCCGGGCCACCTGCCCCACGTCCTGTCCTTCAACACGGCCTTCGGCCAGCGCTGGCTGGCCTGGGAGGTGCTGGTCACCAAGTACGTCCTGGAGGGCTACAGCATCACAGACAACAGCGCCGCCTCCATGCTGCAGGTGTTCGACCTGCGACGCATCCTCACCACCTACTACGTCAAGGTGAGAGGGACGCCCTTACACACACCCTACTGTATAGGGTTTTGGGAATTTGGGGGGTGACCATTGCCTGCAAGTAGGCAGGGGCTGTTCCTTTAGCTGCCTGGTAGGCAAGCATCAGGGCTCTGTCTATAATGCAGAGACGGTTGTGGTGATGTGTAGCAGTGGTAAACGTGTTTCCTACTGTCTCCTCATCCAGGGCATCATCTACTATGTGATCGCCTCGTCTAAGCTGGAGGAGTGGCTGGCCAACGAGACCATGAAGGACGGTCTGAGGAGCTGTGCAGAGAGGAACTATGTGGACCTGGACCCGACCTTCAACCCCAACATCGACGAAGACTACGACCCACCGGCTAGCAGGCATCTCCAGGGACAGCTTCTGTGGGGTCTACCTGGGCTGGATCCAGTACTGCAACCTCTCGAAGGGCGAAGGTAGAACGGCCTTCGTCTGACTGAATTCATAAGACCATTTCAACAGGTTCCCGCGCTGGTCTTAAAAGCCTTTAGTCTAAAATCTAGCAATCCGATTTCTAAGGCCTAAAAAGGTCTAACATTTCAGTTATTCGGTCTAAAAATTAGGCGCTAGGTCTTAAAAATGAGATCCTGCAAGGAAATCAGTCCGACCACATCTATTACCGCGGAAATGAATCAAGCTGGAACCCCCAAAAATGCCAATTCGCTTTCTTTTTTGTCTGTATGGCAGTGAAATCCTAATTTCATCACCTCGAGGATGACAAAAAGCTATCATACGGTGTCGCGAATAGGTTTAAAATTATATTCAAAAAGGTCTAAAAAGGTCTTAAATTTGACTTGTTGAAACTTGTAGGAACCCTGATTCAATAGGCATGTAACAGTGCATGGCGATACAGTTAATTAACGCTAGAATAAGCCGGGCTAGAACCACATAGTGTTTTGCCCACACGTTAAACTTGGCCACCCAAACTAACTAGCTAGCCTGCTGGTTAACTAGCTACTAACTAGCTAACTAGCTAGCCTGCTGGTTATCTATCCATGTTTTGGGGGTTTAAGGTTAAACTGTTATTGCTGTAGTACAGGGGTGGCCAACCCGCGGCTCGCGAGCCGCATGTGGCTCTTTGCCTGTCTCTGTGCGGCACTTTAATCCATTCATTAAAATGCGTGGCTCGCTCTCTGTGTCTCAATAGGTGTCGTTTTGGTATGGCAATTCATGGCACTCGTCATACCTGGCATAACATTTTTTACAATCTGAAACACGTTTAGTCATTTTGGTGATTTTATCCACTCACAAACACTAAACGGTAACTCAAAACCTCCCTGCTCCATCTCACCCCACTAGCCAAGCGCTGTAGTGGAGCGCAGGGTTGCCAGACGGGATTGACAATTTCAAGCCCAACCAGTCTAAAAGCTGCCGAATCCACCCGTCCAGAGTGACCAAAAGTAGGCCTATCTGGCAACACTGGAGCGGGACATCGGTTCCTCAATAAACAAGCCACGAGTAACGTTAATGTTAAAACCTTGTCCACGATTCTCGTTCATTCAGGTGTGTTAAACAAACTGTATAAATGCCATAATACTGTTGGTTCAAATGTAACATATTAATGAACAAGTTCATGTCATGTTCTGTCAGTACAAACATGTTCTAATGTTATTTTAGTGAGTTCGCTAGTTAGCGAACATTAAAGATTACAAGAGCTAGTTTACGTATGTCAATAATGTCTCTATTCTCAATAATTTCAGTAATAATTGTACCAAATTGGGGCCAGTAACACTGACTTGTGTGTGAGTAAGTTATATGTGTGTGCAAGCATGTTTTTGATATTATCAATCGTCTCACTTTTACTAGGTGAGCTGGTAAAACAAATATGCCAGGGGAAAAAAGGAAAATGGACATAAAGACCTCTTTTGGTCAAAGGGCAGCAGAGACAAGTACAGGGACACAGGTGAGGTCTAAACAGGTGACAGGGACAGGGACACAGGTGAGGTCTAAATCTAGCATTTTAACAGTGCAGTTCGTTTAGAGTTGAGAATAGCTCAATCTGTTATGTTTTGTTTCTAAGGAGATTGAACCAGTCTGCCTGCTAGGAAAGATGTAGACTACTACCTGCATACTGTAGTTGTCTCCTTTATTCATTACCTTAATGTCACAAGTAAATTGTATAGAAACAACTCACCAAAATTGACTATTGCACAACTGTTTTGAACATTTTTACATCCCTACCATGTAACTAACACTTTGTAATGACCATTGCATGAAAAAGTACGTTGTATCTGAATATTGCTACTGCACCTCAAACAATACATCTCTCTTCTTCTCTTCTACCTCTCTTCTCTCCCCTCACCTCTTTTCCACCTCCCCCCCCCCTATCTAGCCACTGGACAGTGAGAAGGACTCTAACCTGGTGCTGCTGTGCTTCGGCCTGTGTGTGCTGGGGCGGAGGGCTCTGGGGACGGCTGCACACCACATGTCCAGGTGGGACGGCCATGAGTGACTGTTGCCCCATCACTGCTTACAATGGTGCCATCTGCTGGCCATTTTCAGGGGTGCAAACTTGTTACCTTTTAGCCGTTTTAGCAGTTTTTTTTACCTCAAAATAGGTCAACATTTAATTTTCATAAATGTTCTATGTTTTCAGGCAAAGAAAAATGTGTTACCAGTTTGCAGTTTGCATCCCTGATTTTGTTCGTCACTAAATTGATTGAGTCTGTTTAGGGCCTTTTTTCGGATCTATTTACCTCAATGTAATGGCGCTATCTCTCTCTGTCCACACGCTGCTCACTTTCCCCTTTTTACCACACAGCAACCTGGAGTCTTTCCTGTACGGACTTCATGCACTGTTCAAGGGAGACTTCCGTATCTCGTCAGTAAGAGATGAGTGGATATTCGCTGACATGGAACTCCTGAGGAAAGTCGTGGTGCCTGGGATCCGTATGTCACTCAAGCTGCACCAGGTGAGGCGTTGCATCGCGTTGCTTATTATAAATAACATGTTATGGACGGACTGATTGTACTGTTGTTAGCAGCTTTAGATAAAAGCATCTGCTAAATGGCAGATATATATTATTACATGAGTGTAACAGAAAGCCTTTATTTAGGCCTTAGTTGTCTCAACATGTCTCAACCACTTCTCAACATGTCTCAACCAAGTCCTACTGTTCCACGGGGCGGCTGTGTCTCAGGAGGTAGAGCCGCCGTCTAATGATAGCAAGGTTGGCAGATCAGTGGTTCGAGCCCCGGCTGGCCACATGTCGAAGTGTCCTTGGGCAAGACACTGAACCCCAAAATTGCTCCCAGTGAGCGGGCCGGCCGACGCCTTGCATGGCAGCTTGCCGCCATTGGTGTGTGAATGTGTGTGAATGGGTGAATGAGAGGCCGTTGTAAAGTGATTTGGAGCAGCAAAAAAGGCGCTATATAAGTGCAGTCCATTTACCATTTACTGTTGCTCTTCTCTTCTCTCAGGACCACTTCACGTCCCCAGACGAGTACGACGAGCCGGCGGTTCTTTTCGAGGCCATCTCGTCCCACCAGCAGAACCTGGTCATCGCCCACGAGGGTGACCCAGCCTGGCGCAGCGCCGTGCTGTCCAACTCGCCCTCGCTGCTCGCCCTGCGCCACGTCCTGGACGAGGGAACCAACGAGTACAAGATCATCATGCTCAACCGCCGATACCTCAGCTTCAGAGTCATCAAGGTGAGGGAGAGGGAGGGAGGGAGAGAGGGAGGGAGGGAGGGAGGGAGAGTCTAAAATCCCCAAATCCAGTTATTTGGACGAGGGAACCAATGAGTACAAGATCATCATGCTCAACCGCCGATACCTCAGCTTCAGGGTCATCAAGGTGAGGGAGGGAGGGAAGGAGGGAGGGAGAGAGGAGGAGGGAGGGAGAGAGGGAGAGGGAGGGAGAGAGGGGGAGGGAGAGGGAGAGGGAGGGGGGGAGGGAGAGGGAGGGAGGGAGGGAGAGAGGGAGAGGGAGGGAGGGAGAAAGAGTCTAAAATCCCCCAAATCCCAGTTATTTGGTCAAAAAATTAGGTGCTAGGTCTTAGAAATTAGATCCTGCAAGGAAATCAGTCCGATCACATCTATTTATGCGGAAATTAATCAAGCTGGAACCCAAAAAATGCCAATTCGCTTCCTTTTTGTCTGTATGGCAGTGAAATCCCTAATTTCGCGAATAGGTCTAAAATCATATCCAAAAAGGTCTTAAAAAGGCCTTAAATTTGACTTGTTGAAACTTGGAGGAACCCTGGAGAGAGAGAGAGAGAGAGAGAGAGAGAGAGAGAGAGAGAGAGAGAGAGAGAGAGAGAGAGAGAGAGAGAGAGAGAGAGAGAGAGAGAGAGAGAGAGAGAGAGAGAGAGAGAGAGAGAGAGAGAGAGAGAGAGAGAGAGAGAGAGAGAGAGAGAGAGAGAGAGAGAGAGAGAGAGAGAGAGAGACTAAAGCGGAGGAGAGGTCCATAGAGACGTCCAGTTTTCCCCAGGAGAAAGACATCAGCCAGGGAGACACAAAAGGGATTCATCAGAGCAACGCATCCTGGTACTTTGGCTCCCGTCATGTCCACGCCCCTTTTTGGGTGATAAAAGTGTCGAAGTTTGACTGGCGGTCAATGGAAATTTCTGGTCTTTGCTACTTTAATCCGATAAAATAAGAAAACCGTAGTGCTTTTTAGACATTAGGAGCCCAAATCCGATGGCCAGTTAGGCAAACTATTATATAGTGTCGTTGCCGATCAATGATCGACGTCGTTATATAGAGAAAATTAATGAAATAGGGGTTGATTCATCAGAGCAGTCATACGTCATCTCCCTGTCATCAGGCATTTGTAGTTCTTCATTTGATTTGCCGTGTAAATCCCCAGATGAGTGTTACATTAGTTTTCTTAAGATAGGATAATAAATAAATCTGTTCAATGGGCATTTGCCAAAGTAGCCTACTGTTAATCAGTATTTAGCCTGTATGGTGTATATGAAGATGTTATAGCTAGCTAGCTACGATTTATCATGAAAATAATGAACAGCAAGCTAGATCCAAAACTAGGGCCAGTGGAGGAGGGCAAGTGTCACATTGGACAGACTACCAAAACAGAAAAATCTTAACGATAGCAAAAGTGATGGATGTCAGAAATACATTACCTGGAGATTCAATAAGGTACTTTTATATGACAGGATATGGGTTAGGGTTATGACACCTGTAGCGAGATAGATAGATAGATAGAGCCAAAAGTAAAAAGTCGCTGAGAGACGCAAGCAGGGTCTGGGCTGGTAATTGTATGACGCGCCAAACAATCCGCTGAGATGAAAAGTACGTTTTAGAGCATTTATTGAATAGAACAATCAAACTTGGCGACGTACAAAAATAATCCATAAGCGATCAAAATCAGAAAAATAACAAACAATGCGTATAGAATATGCGTATAATGCGGTCAACAAAAATACATCGCTCCCCTCTCTCTCCACTACCGCCATGCAAGGTGCGCAGGTGCTTAAATTACCTTGCAATATCACCTCCCATAACCATATGACTTCTCAATACGGTGATCAAGGCAATAAACAAACAATCAAAGCAAACTCACAATAAACCCATTCGCCTGTTATATTAAATACCCCCTAAATCATATTCATGCCTCCTACAACACCTCAGGCCTTTGGGTCGGGTGGTTCATCCACATGGATGGAGGCAGACTGAAAGGACACACATTCATTGCCTATTTCATAAATGTTCTCCATATAACGACGTCCATCATTGATCGGCAACGACACTATATAATTGTTTGCCTGACTGGCCATCGGATTTGGGCAGTCTGGGGATTTACACGGCAAATCAAATGAAGAACTACAAATCCCTGATGACAGGGAGATGACGTATGACTGCTCTGATGAATCAACTATTTCATTAATATTCTCTATATAACTACGTCGATCATTGATCGGCAACAACACTATATAATACTTTGCCTAACTGGCCATCGGATTTGGGCTCCTAATATCTAAAAAGCACTACGGTTTTCTTATTTTATCGGATTAAAGTAGCAAAGACCAGAAATTCCCATTGACCGCCAGTCAAACCTCTACACTTCTTTCACCCAAAAAGGGGCGTGATCATTCTGATGACAGGGAGATGACGCGCAATTGCTCTGATGAATAGATATCCAGACACCAGAGATTCCATAATGAAAGAGTGAGAAAGAAAGAACAGCAGCCTGGGAAGCAGAGAACTGTGAATAGAAGGAGAACAGAGGCAAGGAAACCTGACGAAGTCAGCACACTAAATAAGAGATGAACAAGACTCACCACCTCTCACACTTCTCTCCTTCATTTACACCTTCATTCATAGAACTTGTGTACAGACATTGCATATTAGGTTTTATGTAGTAGTATGAGTTAGGGTAATAGTAATAGTAGTAGTAGTAGTAATAGTAGTAGTAGTAGTAGTAATAGTAGTAGTAGTAGTAGTAGTAGTAATAGTAGTAGTAGTAGTAGTAGTAGTAGTAGTAGTAGTAGTAGTAGTAATAGTAATAGTAATAGTAGTAGTAGTAGTAGTAGTAGTAGTAGTAATAGTAGTGGTAGTAAAAGTAGTAGTAATAGTAATAATAGTAGTAGTAGTAGTAGTAGTAGTAGTAGTAGTAGTAGTAGTAGTAGTAGTAGTAGTAGTAGTAGTAGTAGTAGTAGTAGTAGTAGTAGTAGTAGTAGTAGTAGTAGTAGTAGTAGTAGTAGTAGTAGTAGTAGTAGTAGTAGTAGTAGTAGTAGTAGTAGTAGTAGTAGTAGTAGTAGTAGTAGTAGTAGTAGTAGTAGTAGTAGTAGTAGTAGTAGTAGTAGTAGTAGTAGTAGTAGTAGTAGTAGTAGTAGTAGTAGTAGTAGTAGTAGTAGTAGTAGTAGTAGTAGTAGTAGTAGTAGTAGTAGTAGTAGTAGTAGTAGTAGTAGTAGTAGTAGTAGTAGTAGTAGTAGTAGTAGTAGTAGTAGTAGTAGTAGTAGTAGTAGTAGTAGTAGTAGTAGTAGTAGTAGTAGTAGTAGTAGTAGTAGTAGTAGTAGTAGTAGTAGTAGTAGTAGTAGTAGTAGTAGTAGTAGTAGTAGTAGTAGTAGTAGTAGTAGTAGTAGTAGTAGTAGTAGTAGTAGTAGTAGTAGTAGTAGTAGTAGTAGTAGTAGTAGTAGTAGTAGTAGTAGTAGTAGTAGTAGTAGTAGTAGTAGTAGTAGTAGTAGTAGTAGTAGTAGTAGTAGTAGTAGTAGTAGTAGTAGTAGTAGTAGTAGTAGTAGTAGTAGTAGTAGTAGTAGTAGTAGTAGTAGTAGTAGTAGTAGTAGTAGTAGTAGTAGTAGTAGTAGTAGTAGTAGTAGTAGTAGTAGTAGTAGTAGTAGTAGTAGTAGTAGTAGTAGTAGTAGTAGTAGTAGTAGTAGTAGTAGTAGTAGTAGTAGTAGTAATAGTAATAGTAATAATAGTAGTAGTAATAGTAATAGTAATAGTTGTAGTTGTTGTTTACAGTTTTCTCTGTTAAACTATCCAGAGTAATGTTGTGTGTCGTTGTCAGGTGAATAAAGAGTGTGTTCGTTGTGTCATTCAGGTGAATAAGGAGTGTGTTCGTGGGCTGTGGGCCGGGCAGCAGCAGGAGCTCGTCTTCCTGCGTAACAGGAACCCGGAACGCGGAAGCATCCAGAACGCCAAGCAGGCGCTGCGCAACATGATCAACTCGTCATGTGACCAGCCCATCGGCTATCCCATCTACGTGTCTCCTCTGACCACCTCCTACTGCAACTCCCACGCCCAGCTGGACCACATCCTGGGGGGCCCTATCAGCATCAGGAACATTCGCAACTTTGTGGTCAGCACCTGGCACAGGTATCATACTGTCATACTATCATACTATCATACTGTCATACTATGGCTCTGTGAGATTAATTTCAATCCCATTTGTGCTCCCAATCTGTGTGTGGTGTCCCTAGGTACACCTCTTTGATAATACCTCTCCTCTATAATCCCCATCATCCAGTGAGCGAGCGGGGCCGGCGCCTTGCATGGCAGCTTGGCCGCCACTGGTGTGTGAATGGGTGTGTGAATAAGAGGCCGTTGTAAAGCGCTTTGGAGCAGCGAAAAAGGTGCTATATACAGGTGCAACTCCAAAAAATTGAATATCGTGCAAAGGTTTATTTATTTCAGTAATTCAACTTAATGGGTTAAACTTAGATATTATATAGACTCATTACATGCAAAGCGAGATATTTAAAGCCTTTATTTGTTATACATTTGATGATTATAGCTTACAGCTTATGAAAACCCCAAATTCAATATCTCAGAAAATTAGAATATTACATGAAATCAATAAGAAAATGATAAAAAAATTTGCAATTTTCTTTTTATTCAACAATAAGAACAATAATACAACAATTCAACATCAACAAAACAACAAAAGAAAAACATTAAAAGGAAAATAAAAAGCTACTGCTGTCATGTCTCAAGTCTGTGTCAATTGCCATCGTGTCCACTTCATCCATTTGTTGTCCATCTGTGGTCCTAAAAGTCGTAGTCTGTGAGTCCGTTTTTCCATAACATGTATTTCCCCCACTGTGTCTACCCATTGAGCCTGAGTAGGTAGGTCTTCCGTACCCCATTTCCTTGTGATAGCCTTTTTCCCAGCGACCATGAGTATCTTGAATAGATAAGTCCCCAACCTGTATCTCATTTTCTGTGTAATTACACATATAGAGCAGCTTGTGATTCATAGGAAATTTGTAACCCAGAATTTCTTGTGTTATCCCATGTATCATTCCCCAAAACCCTATTATTTTGTGGCAATTCCAGAATATATGGGCATGGTTAGCCTCAGATACCCCACAATTCCTCCAACATGACTTCCTTGTATCCGAATAGTTATTTACTATTTTGGGTGTGATAAAAAAAACGTATCAGATTTTTCCAGGAAAACTCTCTCCATGCTCGTGAGCAGGTTGAGGTCTGATGTTTTTCCCACATATTATCCCAATCATCTTCAGATATTTCTATATCAAATTCTGTTTCCCATTTTTCTTTTATATACCCTGTTGTGTTTTTGCCACTCATCAATGCATTGTACAATGTAGATATAGCCCTGACCTGCGTCCCTGTATATGCATCAATCATAACTTGTACCACCTCATTCACTTTTAGGGAGAGTTCCTGTCCAATCCGTTTCCCAAAGTAATCCCGCATCTGAAGATATTTGTAGAATTCCCTCCAATCCAGACCGTATGTAGTTTTCAAGTCCTGGAAACTCACTACCTTTCCCTTATCTGTCAGTGTGCACCAAGCCGTAATGCCTTTATCCGCCCACTGTCTGAAACCCCCGTCGTGCCCAGCTGGTTTAAAATTGCTATCAAAAGCCACCCATTTCAATAAATTTGCATCCTTCTCCGCCTTGTTGTGTTTCAGTATTCTGAACCATATTTCCAGGGTAAATTTTGTGATCGAATCCATTTGATTCCTAACCTTCTTAAATGTTTCCCGATCTCCTATGACACTCTGTATCGGGTACGTACCAAATTATTTTTCCATTTCTTTCCATTTTGCTCCATAATCCGGTTTACACCAATAATTTATATATTTCAACTGGGCTGCGTGGAAGTATTCTTTCAGGTTCGGTAGACTCAAGCCCCCCTTCTCCCTCTTTAGTTGGAGAGTTCTGAATCTCACTCTAGGCCTCTTCCCCCCCCATATGGATCTAGAGATCATCCTGTCCCATGATGTGAATTGTATTTGTGGTATCTCTATTCATTGGTAATGCCTGGAATAAATATAAGATTCTGGGTAATACATTCATTCTTACTAAATCAATCTTCGAGCTAAAATCCAATGTTAGGGTGGACCAACGATGTACCGGTATGTCTTTTAATAATTCTTGGTTAATCTTATCATAATTTGCCCTATATAGTCCTGATAAGTGTCTAGTCACTTCTATCCCTAAATAATTGATTTTCTTTAGATTCCAATTTAAATAGAATTTTCCCCTTATCTCCTTTGGTGGGGTGTAATTAATGGTGAGTATTTGGGTTTTAGTCATATTTATCTTGTATCCTGATAGCTGTCCATATGAGTTCAAGAGATCCAGTAGTTCAGGCAGCGATTCACTCGGCCGTTCAAGGAATGCTATGACGTCATCTGCAAAAAGGCCCACTTTATGTTCTACTCCGCCCACTGTCACCCCTTGGATTGGGACCGAAATCACACCCTTTCCAAAGGGTTTCACTCCGTCTAGTAATGTCCAACTCTCTTAGTTCAGTCTCTCTCAAACGGCAACTATTACAATTACTTTATTAGAGGTCCGTTGACTGTTTTAAACATACCTTGTAGGCCATCTGGTTGTGCTTCAGTCCCTTCAAGACACCCGCTCATGTTAGCAAATCAGACTCATTTCCCCCATCGGAAATCCTTCAGCTTCTTCCTGGCGGCAGCCGCTGCGCTCCTCCCCAGCTTGTTTCCCCTCGGCTGCTGCCACTCTGCCCGGTGTCGCGTCTTCTCCCTCTCTGTAGTCGTGGTGCCTTCTCCTGGGAGACCCACCTCGTATCCTCTGCCCGCCATGTCTCTCGCCACGTCCTCTGCGCTGTCATACGTTTTCACTCCGCTTTCCCAGTGGATTCGCATCCTCGCCAGCGGGGTTTGGAAACGGATCTTTTCCTCTTTCAATATTTTTTTATGGCCGCGTATTCCCTTCTCTTCTGGACCACTTCAGTTGCATAATCATGCTCAAAAAACACCCTCTTCTCTCCCACGAGTATTTTCATGACTGAGCACCATCTCCTTCGTCTCAAACTGTAGAAAGTTTACCACCATTGACCTGGGGGGTGCGTTCGGAGGTGGTTTCTGCGCCAGGGCTCTGTGTGCTCTCTGTATCTGGAGTGGGGTGTCGTTAGGTAGCTCGAGTTCGGTGGATAAAAAGCGCTCCAGGAACTTGCCAGTCGAATTCTCCTCCGTGCCCTCCGGTATGCCAAAGATGCGAATATTGATCCGTCTCGACCTCCCCTCGAGGTCCGTCGTCTTCTCTTGCAGTCGTTGTGCCTGGGCCGTCACATCTAGCACCATCCTCTTAGCCTCTGTCTGCCATTCCTCCAGTTCCGCTATGCGCGCCTGGGCCTCTTCCATGTTGTCACTCTGTATTTTAACGTCGGCATTAATCCCTTCGAATTTGTTGTCGATTTCCCTTCGGAACCTGGCGAGCTCTTTCATCACCTCCCTCTTCACTTCGCTTATTCCCTGTTTTACCCCTTTAACTTCTTCTTTAACCTCACTCAGTTGTTTAATTATGGGTGCTAGCAATTCAACCAGTTGGTTCAGGGTAGCTGGCTCTGAATCCGTTCCCTGCTTCTCTCCTCGTGTTCCCTCACTCTTGTCAGGGCCCGAATCCATTTTCTTACTTTTAATCACCTTTTGGCTCGAATTTCTTTATCTAACCGACCTCTTTATTATTTCTCTTCTATATTACCTTGAATATATTTGTTGAAATATGATTTCTGAGGGTCCATTTTCTTACTTTTAATCACCTTTTGGCTCGAATTTCTTTATCTAACCGACCTCTTTATTATTTCTCTTCTATATTACCTTGAATATATTTGTTGAAATATGATTTCTGAGGGTTTATTTTTGCCGAGTTGAGAGAGACTGAAAATGTGCGACTAATCACTCAGCCTCAATAAGAAAAGGATTTTAAATACAGAAATGTCAGCCCTCTGAAAAGTATAATCATGCATATGTACTCAGGACTTGGTTTGAGCCCCTTTTGCATGAATTACTGCCTCAATGCGGCGTGGCATGGATGCTATCAGCCTGTGGCACTGCTGAGGTGTTATGGAAGACCAGGGTGCTTCAATAGCGGCCTTCAGCTCTTCTGCATTGTTCGGCCTCATGTCTCTCATCTTTCTCTTGGCAATGCCCCAAAGGTTCTCTATGGGGTTCAGGTCAGGCGAGTTTGCTGGCCAATCAAGCACAGGAATCCCATCGTCATTTAACCAGGTTTTGGTACTTTTGGCAGTGTGGGCAGGTGCCACGTCCTGCTGGAAAATGAAGTCAGCATCTCCATAAAGCTTGTCTGCTGAAGGAAGCATGAAGTGCTCTAAAATGTCCTGGTCGACGCCTGCGTTGACTGTGGACTTAATAAAGCACAGTGGACCAACACCAGCAGATGACATGGCTCCCCAAATCAACACAGACTGTGGAAACTTCACACTGGACTTCAAGTGTCTTGGGTTGTGTGCCTCTCCATTCTTCCTCCAGACTCTGGGACCTTGGTTTCCAAATGAGAGGCAAAATTTGCTCTCATCAGAGAAGAGAACTTTGGACCACTGAGCAACAGACCAGTTCTTTTTTTCTTTAGCCCAGGTCAGACGCTTCTGATGTTGTTTGTTGTTCAGGAGCGGTTTACAAGAGGAATGCTACATTTGAAGCCCATGTCCAGGATCCGTCTGTGTGTGGTGGCTCTTGATGCACTAACTCCAGCCTCAGTCCACTCCTTGTGAAGCTCCCCCACACATTTGAATGGCCATTTCCTGACAATCCTCTCCAGGCTGCGGTCATCCCTGTTGTTTGTGCACCTTTTTCTTCCACACTTTTTCCTTCCACTAACTTTCTAACTTTCTATTAATGTGCTTTGATACAGCACTTTGTGAACATCCAACTTCTTTCGCAATTACCTTTTGAGGCTTTCCCTCCTTGTGGAGGGTGTCGATGATGGTTTTCTGCACAACTGTCAGGTCAGCAGCCTTCCCCATGATTGTGAATTCTACTGAACCAGACTGAGAGACCATTTAAAGGCTCAGGAACCCTTTGCAGGTGTTTTGGATTAATTGGCTGATTAGAGTGTAACACTTGAGCCTACAATATTGAACCTTTTCACAATATTCAAATTTTCTGAGATATTGAATTTGGGGTTTTCATAAGCTGTAAGCCATAATCATCAAATTTATAACAAATAAAGGCTTTAAATATCTCGCTTTGCATGTAATGAGTCTATATAATATCTAAGTTTAACCCTTTAAGTTGAATTACTGAATTACTGAAAAAAAACTTTTGCACGATATTCTAATTTGTTGTGTTGCACCTGTAAGTGCAGTCCATTTACCATTTCTCTTCCTCCCCCTCTGCCTTGCTCTCTCTCTCTCTGTGTCCAGGCTACGGAAGGGCTGTGGCGCAGGGTGCAACAGCGGGGGGAATATTGAGGACGCCGATGCCGGGGGGGGGTTGTCCTGTGCCAGCGGCAATGGGACGGGGGTGAGCGACTCGCAGCAGAGCTCAGTGTCCCAGGGAGGGATCTCTGGCCCTGCCGCCCCTCTGTCCTACCAGCCACACTCTCTGGGTGAGGACTCTTCTGGACGTCAAAGACATCACTCTCCAGGGTTCCACAGTAACGCTTGCCCGCTTGCCCGGAGCAAGTAAAACATTTTCCGGGTTTGTTTGTTTTTGCTAGCCCGACGACACTGCTGGATCCTGGATGTGTTTACCTGTGTGTAGGAAGAACATCAGACGGCGCAGGCGCCAGACCAGACTAGATGATCGCGGAGTGAAGATATTATCAAAGCGTACACGCCTGTCGATCACCCGTCGCATCACGTACGCTTTGATAATATCTTCACTCCGCGATCATCTAGTCTGGTCTGGCGCCTGCGCCGTCTGTTGTTCTTCCTGCACACAGGTAAACAGATCCAGGATCCAGCAGCGTCGTCGGGCTCGCGCAAACAAACCCGGCGATTTTTTTTTTACTTACTGTCGAACCCCTGCTCTCATCACTTTCAGATCATATAACATATATTTTGGGTCTTTTTTTTATGTGCTAATAAAAGTAATTTGTTATGGTTAGGGTTAGAATCCTTGCAATCTTTCTGGCTCGTAGGGCCTAACCCTAACGAATTACTAAACCGAGGGAACGGATTACTAAACCGAGAGTACAGATTTACTAAACCGAGGGTACAGATTTACTAAACCAAGGGAACAGATTCACACATCAAATATTTTTTTCTACCATGTGACCCCAGGGGGGCTCCATATGCTACTTTTATCCAGGTTGTTACGGAACAATCGTAATCCGTTCTCTCTCTCTCCTGGTTCAGGCACCAGTCAGAGCTCCCAGTCGGTCCAGTCCGGCCTGGTGCGCCACTCCCCCGCCCGCGCCTCCGTGGCCAGCCAGTCGTCCTCCTACCGCTACAGCAGCAGCCGCCACTCCTCCCTCCGCACCTCCGCCACGGGCCTGGAGCCCTGCCGCCGCTCCTCCACCAGCCAGCTGTCCCTGCGCACGCTGCCCACCTCCCTCCAGCTCCGCCTGGGCTCCGGCTCCGGCTCCGGCTCCGACCCGGCCGGCCCGTCCGCCTCCCTCTCCAGCCACAGCATCCCTCCCTGCAAACGACACACCCTGGTGGGCCTGCTGGGCAGCGACGGCCTGGGTGGCACCACCGTGGGCGGAGATCCCCTCCTCAGCCACAACCACCACCTCCACCACCACCACCAACACAACCCCACCTTCTCCTCTGTGCGCAGAGACGACATCTCGTACAGAGTGCAGGTAAGAAGACCCGTCTCTTCAGGTTACACCTTAACTGCTCCTCCTCCTGAGACTTCTACTGCCCCCCAGCACTGCGTCTCCTGAAGACACCTGCTTTTCCCCTTTACTGTGTCCCCTAAAACTTCTATTGCCCCCCCTTGTACTGTTTCTCTGTTTCTCCAGAGTCTATATAAAAGAAAAAAGAAAAAAAGTCTAGGTTTAGAAGAAGGTGATAGAAGGAAAAATCTACTTCTATCACAGAGACTGCCAATGGCCCCGGGCCTGAGCTGGATTACTCTTCCTGCTACGACTGGTGGATTGATGATTCACTTGCTTAGTCAAATGTATTGATTGTAAGTCGCTTTGGAATAAGGCGTCTGCTAAATGCCAAAAATGTAAATGGAAAGTTCTAGAACGTGATAGAACCTCAATGAGTACCGTGTGTCTCAAGGGTGTTTCTCTTACCAGTAAAGGGCTGCCGCCTATGTGTTCTGTGACAGACTTGACAACATGTGATGCGTTCCTTCTAGATCGTGGACGTGAACCAGGTGCTGGAGCTCATCAACCTGTCGAAGCGTAAGGAGCTGCAGTGGCCCGACGAGACCGTGAGACTGAGGGCCGGACGAAGCTGCTGGAGAGACTGGAGCCCCCTAGAGGGCATGGAGGGACATGTAAGTAATAATAATAATAATAATAATAATAATAATAATAATAATAATGCATTTTATTTGTATTGCACTTTTCATTCAAAAGAATCTCAGAGTGCTACTGAGAGAAGAAAAAAACAACCGTAAAAACATAATGGGCCGGTTTCAGAGACAAGGCTTAAGCCTAGTCCTGGACTAAATCACACTTTCAATGTAAAATCTCCATTGAAGATGTTTTTTAGTCTAGGATTAGGCTTAAGCCTTGTCTGTGAAACTGGCCCAATAAGTTAAAAACAAAACAACCTAAAAACATAAGTTAAAAACAAAACAACCTAAAAACATAATAAGTTAAAAACAAAACAACCTAAAAACACAATGGGCCGGTTTCACAGACAAGGCTTAAGCCTAGTCCTGGACTAAATCACACTTTCAATGTAAAATCTCCATTGAAGATGCTTTTTAGTCCAGGATTAGGCTTAAGCCTTGTCTGTGAAACCGGCCCAATAAGTTAAAAACATAGTAAAAAATATAAAATCACAAGAATGAACACAGGTTCAGGTTAAGTCTTCATGTGATACTGTAATTCATTTGACATTGTAATCCATTCAATTAATTCATTTGACATTGTAATCCAACCGTTGTCGGATTATCATTACACATTAGCTTGTGTTTTTATATCAGCAACGTCTCTTTGTCTTCCTCATTGTCTTACTTTCTCTCTCTCTCTCTCTCTCTCCTATCTTCTCCCCCACCCCTAACCCTTTGGCTTCACTCTGTTATCAAACACACACCTTGCAGGTGATTCACCGGTGGGTGCCTTGTAGTCGAGACCCAGCCAGTCGCTCCCATATAGACAAGACCATCCTGCTGGTACAGGTGGAAGATAAGCTGGTGCCAATCATTGAGACTGGAGTCATTGAGTTGGGTGCAGAGGTGTGAACCAAGGCAACACATCGTCGTCCCGGGAATACACAGGCAGCATTCCTGGCTGGCAGGAGGACAGCAGAGCCAGCAGACAGCAAGGAAACGGGGGTTCTCCCCCCCTCCCCCTTTCCTGGTATCTGAGGGGGAGGGAAAGCCAGGGGAAAGTGCAAATAGAGGCAGAGTACACACACATGAAACATACTCATACTCCATCTATCTGCCTTGTTCTGCGTGTCACTCAAAAATGCTGCATGACAGTTTAACCCTATTAAGTTGAGCATTGCTACCGGTAATTCTTCTTCTTTTCTATGCATTTTATTTTATTACATACACACACACACACAGACAAACAAATATGTGCACAAACTTTTACGGCTGTTGATTTCTGATTCTTATAAAAAAACTGAGTGTGAAGAACTTGAAGAAACTGCAATGTTTTGTTGTTGTTGTTTTGTCTCCAAATAATTTGCCAAAAAAGCCTGGTACTGAAGGTTGCCATGGTTTCACACATGTGAAAGCTCTTTTTTTTGCTGCCAAGATTAGAGTAGTTCAGGTGCAAAAGACTTGCAGGTGCTGTACCTAACACACTATTTCATTTGTTTTCATTGTCATTCCGTTTTTTTGTTTTGAAGTTGCAAAGTTGCGAGAAGAAAATAAACTTGCACTATGAATTTATTTTTTATTTACCGTGATGATGCACTACAATCTTGAGGTAATATCACATTTTATTTATTACAGACTCTGAATGGTTGCCATGGTTACCGATGCCTTGGGAATGAAAAAATGCAGAATCATCATTCTGTTTTTCAGCCATTTAATTTTTTTTCTGTTTTGCGTTTGATAAACTTGAAAAAAAGTTTTTAACGTATATAATTATATATATGAATATATATTATATGTCAATGTACAAAAGATTTTGTTTTGAATATTTATTACTGTGAACATGGTATTTACATTTTGCTACATCTTTTTCATTTACGGGACAAAGGTATGTAAATGTATCAAGGACCAGCGGTTAAAGACAAGATGCCCAACTTTTGATGGACTGTTTCCCTATTTAACTTAATTCTTTTTCTATATGGAGAAATAAAAAGCGTTTGATTTATTGCTGTTCTAGTTTCTTTCTTTCTTTCTTTTTCTTCGTTTTAGATTTGATGTGGATGTTCTGATGTCCAGGGCCATTTGCTCCTTGTGTTACATGACACAGCCCAGTAGCAGAGAACGGAGGGTTGGGAACTCTGTCACGAGGAATCTTTAAAACTCATTCATGTGCATTTTGTGTAATGAGACATTGACTGCTGAGTAGGCCTACTGTAAGTGCAGTAAAGTATTATGACTGTCACAAGTGTGACAAAAACATGACGAAGACAGTGTCACAAGATGAGGTACTGTACCAAAAGGGCAAACGTAACTGAGTGTCAAGTGAGGGGTTTTTTGTAGGCTTGCCTATGTTGAGATGGATTTTCCTATTTTTATCTCTGATATAAGAGGCTTTTATATGCTTATATGAATATAAGATCAAACTGTCATTTAACACACATTTAAACAATGGAGCAAATGCATTTTCACATCACGCAACAGTACTTGATTTCTATGACGCGACGCATCGCATCTGGTGCTCAAAGAAATTACAATAAATAACTTGAAGCCAATTTGAAGCCATATCCCAATTGTTCCAATCCAGAACAACAACGGAGTATCATGTTTTGGTTTTGGAAGGACAATCTAAGTACTAATCTCAAATAATATAAATCAAAACTAAGGTATATTACATTCATTGATATGAAATAACTGGGACATTAGTCTTTAAAATCTAACAATGCAGCCTCAACAGAAACAACCA
Source organism: Nansenia antarctica (assembly GCF_963989245.1). Classification (NCBI taxonomy): domain Eukaryota; kingdom Metazoa; phylum Chordata; class Actinopteri; order Argentiniformes; family Microstomatidae; genus Nansenia; species Nansenia antarctica. The sequence goes on along the minus strand of NC_137674.1, from coordinate 25,433,767 downwards.
GAGTTCATATCTTGTATTTGTTGAAGTCCTATAATAGAAACACCCTGGGTTAAATGTATTACAGAGAGCGAAAGCACATGACTGAGGATCACGTGACCCAGTCACACGCTGCCTTGCGCCTCCTGATTGGCTGTCCAGCAATCCCAGTGTTGTTCCCGACAATCACAATTACCTACATAACCCAGCAGCATATCTTCAAACTTCACACGGACTCATCCTGACAGCGATCGACAGGGTAATGAATGATGCTGATTTGTCAATAGTGTACATTTGGCGGGTTTTAAACCCTATTTTTTCCCGCAACAGACAGTGTAGTTTAGTTGATATGCTCAATGTAATTCAATAACTTTAGAGTCACAGGCTCTTTGTAGTAGGGAGCAGACGGGCTAGCTTGGGGCTCGATCGTGGGTGTTTTGGGTGGGTGTCAGAAGTCAGAGAATGCCGAAAAACAAGAAAACCAGCTGTGCTTGTATAGACAAAACCAATCTCTTCTTCCTACGGTGTGTGATGATGATGACTTTAACCCACTTGTTCAGGGTGACCAGAGACAGCAGAAGACATGTTTACGTCCATCACAGTGGTGCTGTGCCTGAGTCTGGGGCTGATGATGGGCCATGCCTTCCCTACGGAGCCGCCGGAGAACGGGAAGAACTGGGTGGTCATCGTGGCTGGATCCAACGGCTGGTACAACTACAGACACCAGGTGAGGAGGCACAGACACATGGACATCTACATGTTTATACAACCATGTGTACTGTTATAGGCTACTGTTAAACTGCCTCCTCACATTCGCTACAGTACATAAGTTGGCTTCTTAATGAGTTGTTATGCATAACATGTATGTTATACTACTACTACTAATAATAATAATAATCACTTTTATTTGTATAGCACCTTTCCTGCAAACGTTGTAGCTACGATACAGCCCTTCTATTAAGATATATTATCCAGTATACAGTGGCATTCTTCAAAACAAGCTGTGATTTTGTCCTTTTCAATCAATAAACATGAATAACCTAGTAGTAGTACTGACTATGATAATGGAGTTCCATCCTCCTCACACTCAGTCACAGTCAGAAATGTCAAACTCTGTATTCTAGGCTGTGGTGGGGTTGACAGTATTTTGTTGACTTGCGTGATGTGTCCACAGGCGGATGCTTGCCATGCGTACCAGATTGTCCATAAAAATGGGGTCCCTGATGAGCAGATAGTGGTGATGATGTATGACGACCTGGCACAGAATGATGAGTGAGTACTTTTTTCTGTAATGTTCGATTCTTAATGGGGGGTGGGGGGACAAAGCAGGCCCTATTTATTAGTATTCTAGATTGTCTTTTGTTAGGTAAGTAAGTAAGTAAGTAAAACTTTATTTATATAGTACCCTTCCCAGCACGGATGCACAGGGTGCTTTACATATAAAATAAATAAAAAGATAAAAAAGTGCAAATTCGAAACATCAATGATTAAAAACAGAAAGGAGACAACATAAACAGAACATAAACAGGAACAATAAGAAGGCTAAAATTGACTGCCAGCCTGTCTGAACAGATGTGTCTTAAGTTGCCGCTTAAAGAGTATTTAGTGGATAGATGGATAGATGGATAGATGGGTAGATGGGACCCAGACGTTCTCAGACTGTTGTGGCATTCAGGCCCTTTTCGGCTCAGTGCAGCACTCCAGGGTTCCCGCGCTGGTCTTAAAAAGCCTTAAAGTCTAAAATCCAGCATTCCAATTTCTTAGGCCTAAAAAAGGTCCCAAATCCCAGTTATTCGGTCTAGAAATGAGGTGCTAGCTCTTAAAAATTAGATCCTGCAAGGAAATCAGTCCGACCACATCTATTTACGCGGAAATTAATCAAGCTGGAGCCAAAAAAATGCCAATTCGCTTCCTTTTTTGTCTGTATGGCAGTGAAATCCCTAATTTCATCACCTCGAGGATGACAAAAAGCTATCATATGGTGTCGCTAATAGGTCTAAAATGCTATCTAAAAAAGGTCTAAAAAGGTCTTAAATTTGACTTGTTGAAAGTTGTAGGAACCTTGGCACTCAGAATGTTCTGTAAACAGCCTGAGTTTGTGTAGAGTCAATACTTTATGCAGTTAGGCTACATGGAACACATTTGAGTTCTCTTGCAGGGCTTGGAAATGCTGTTGCTTAACTGTGACTCAATGGGCAGTATTACAGATTTAAGACTGAGATTTGAGATATGGTGATTGCATCATATTCTCTTAATAGGCTAGTGGATTGTTGATTAGTTAATGATTCACAGTCATATTTGCACCTTGTTGCTCAGAGCTTTGAATCACTGTTTCTGCCTGAGCCACTTTTAAATTGTTGTAGTTGGCCTGTTATGGTAGTAGGCCTGTTATGAATCTGAATCATAGGCAATAGTTGTGTGTAGGCTATTTGCCCTAAAACCAGCTTCATTATAACTTGTCCTGTTGAAATACTGTGATTGCCTTCATGTTGGTCAGGATTTAAGGTCCTGTTATCTCCAGCTGTTAAAACAGCTTTAAGTTTGTGTTGACTCACAATGATTCTGCTGTATTTTATCAAGGTGCGGCTGAACAGCACTCCGCCAAGTACTGTTAATTTTTACTTTCAATTTAAGGAAACATTGGGGGCAATAGAATGATATTAGGTATTGTGCTCGTGACAAGGTTCCACAGATGGATGATGGTGACAGAATAAGAATACTAACTACAGCACTGTGTTCAGTTCAGTGTGTCTTTCATTGAGTAGGGGAAGTGATACTATGAGGTGGGAGAGAACGCCTTTTATAACGGCTATGTAGGGAGACCTAATCAACATTACATTTCCACAGCGCCACAGTTCACGGAAATACTGACTTACTACTTTTGTCCTTTTTAGTCACCTGATCCTTGACAATGACAAGCTGATAACATGTGTAGCCTTATTTTTCTAATACATGTTTTTCAAATGGTCATAATTGGAAAAGGTGTTGAAAATTACCTGTTTTTACTATATTGTATTAGCTTCCATGTTTGGCAATTGTTTGAAAATCAAATACCTACATCAATATAATACTACGTTAAGTCACCTCCAGGTAATATATTTATTTTTCTCTGTTGTTTTCAGAAACCCAACCCCCGGTGTCGTGATCAACAGGCCGAATGGGACAGATGTGTATAAGGGAGTTCTCAAAGACTACACTGAAGACGTGAGTCATTGTCAGACCAATTTAGGCCTAAATGCTTTTCTTGGGGCATATGTTATGGAACTAGCTAGTATTTAGCATTGTTGCCCCAGAATATATACAGTGCAACAGTATCTAGAGAATATCATTGCATGCGATCAATAGCAATTGAGTTTTAGTTTTATACAGTTACACTCTTATAGGCTATTACATTTGTTAAAATGTGTAACTACCAAGACACTTTGACCTCATATTTCTTCACCATGCGCCTGCGCCTATTCGGTTGTTAAGTCTGACGTCAAACGTGACGTTTAGCAATTTCCGGGTCCAAACCAGAAATTCCCCGCACCAGAGTACCAGTGTACTACAGCGGTAGAATGACAGTTCAATCGTTTTTTTAGACTCGGATCTATTCATCCAACAAGGGACACGGCACTTTCCCATTTTTCCCATATTTGTCAGCGTCTTTGAGCCTCGGAAAAGCTCTATATAAATATAATTTATTATTATTATTACTGAGGCATTTCGAAGACAGCGCCTCAGCCAACATTGGACCCGGAAACACGTCACGACTTAACAACCGAATAACTTCTCTGGCAATGTCACATCATAATATGTCTGTGTGCGTTTGTGTTTACCCTTAAGACCGTGACCCCGGAGAACTTCCTGGCTGTGCTGAAGGGTGACTCTGCAAACGTCAAAGGAGGTTCTGGGAAAGTGCTGAAGAGGCGAGTGGGAGACTGAGGGAGTGTGGGGGGGGGGTTGGAATATAAGAATTGCTACATTCGCTCAGTGGCCTTGCAGTTAGAGTGTCCGCCCTGAGATTGGGAGGTCGTAAGTTCGATCCCTGGCTGAGTCATACCAAAGACTATAGAAATGGTACCCAATGCCTCCCTGCTTGGCACTCAGCATTAAGGGTTGGATTGGGGGGGTAAGACCCTGCGACATAAATAATTTAAAATTTAAATAATTTTGCCATTTAGCAGACGCTTCCAAAGCGCATCCAAAGCGACTTACAATTACGAATTACAGGGACATTCCCCCTGGAGTAACTGAGGGCTAAGTGCCTTACCCAAGGGCACACTAGTAGTGGTGTGGCTTCAGGCGGGATTTGAACTCACAACCTTCCGATCACAAGTCCAACTCACTGCGGGCATGTCTAACCCTAACCCTAACCCTAACCTAGTTTTCCCACATGTACCGTAACATATATATATATGTTATATATATATATACATATACACTTCCAGTGTATCATTTGGTTCAAAAGGAAACCATGTTTGTTCAACAGAAAATGCACCTGGCATTTACTCTCTGCTTCCTCTTGGCAGCGGTCCAAACGATCATGTGTTTGTGTACTTCACTGATCACGGCGCCCCTGGGATCCTGGCCTTCCCTGATGATGATGTAAGCACTTTTCATTTCCTGTCAATGTTTGTCTAAGAACTTCTTTTTTTTGTCCATGGAAGTTCTGCCCAATGGAACAAACAAAATCATCAATAATAAGTTCATTCCAAAATGGTTAATGAGATGATGTCATAAAGCTCTTATGTTTAAACCTAGTAAAGGGGGTTAAATGTCCTCTTTCTTAGCACTGATTTTTGTGGGACATAGTGAGTCTCTGAACAATGCTACTACTTGTGACAGCCAGAGTAGAGTACTTTAGTTCTGTTTTAAAGTGAACACATGAACCATTATTATTCTCGCAGGAACAGAGTAACGTAGAAGACATAGAGAGAGCTTTACTCCCAGTGTTGCATGTTGTTTTATCATGAAGGTTAACACTTTTCTTTTCTATAGCTTCATGTCAAGGACCTCATGAGTACAATTACCTACATGCGTGAGAACAAGAGATACAAAAAGGTGAACATTTTGTTGTTGTTTTTCAAAAGTACATCATGCAGAGACATGTTGGCTGAATGTGGGGGAACACCAAGCCGGTGTTTTCGATCACGAGGATCGAGCAATGATTCACCAAACTTGCTTCTTCCCCTGTGCATGCGCCGACATGTAGATGGTGTTCTACATTGAGGCATGTGAATCCGGGTCCATGATGAAAACCCTGCCTGCTGACATCGACGGTGAGTTGCACTTGACCCCGGTACTCAATCACATTCCAGGAAAACCAAAACATGGATAATACAAAGAGGTCAATCATTAATGAGGTGTCACCTGATGAACTGTCTACAGTACAGCCCCACAAGTTCACTTGACTGCTCCTTGGGACAATAAAGTTGACCTCTACCCCCCATGCAAATGACCTAGCTATACTATCCATGAATTACCTTGGTGTTTTCATGCTGTGCTTCACAGTGTGTCTCTTTTTTATCGTTAGGGTTAGACAAACAAAAGTATGAGAGGTTACATAGTCACATAATATGTAGACATGAATTGGTACACAGGTAAAAGTAGGTATTGTACATTATACTGTACATCATACATAAAATAAATAAAATAATAATAGGGTGAATATATACAGGTGCTGGTCATATAATTATCAAATTATCATCAAAAAGTTTATTTATTTCAGTAATTCCATTCAAAAAGTGAAACTTGTATAATGTATACATTCATTCCACATAGACTGATATATTTCAAGTGTTTATTGCTTTTAATTTTGATGATTATTACTGACAACTAATGAAAACCCCAAATTTAGTATCTCTGTATTGCTTAACTTTACACATTTCACAATATATTGTTTTGCTGTGCTGTGGTAGAGAAGGCAAGAGACCATCTAGTGTTCACACATTCAAGCCTCTCTTTTTACAAATTGTTGTCTGTGAGCGGATAGTTCCTATTATATTAATTCTCATCTAGATCTGTCTCAAACTATGCTGATTTGAGTCTTGAAAGTCCTTGAAAGGTGCTTGAATTTGATGTTTCAGAAGGTGTGGGGACCCTGTATATATGAACCCTGTATATATGAACCCTGTATATATGAACCCTGTATATGTACCCTGTATATGAACCCTGTATATATGACGAATCCCTTTGGCCCAGAAAAGACACCTATTTATCCCATAGCCGCTGACCATTCTCTTTCCTTAATCTTAAATTGTAGGTCAAACACTCCATCTCCAAGATATTATTAACCATGTCTATCCAGTGGTCTAAAGTGGGAGGTTCCGCTACAAGCCAGCATCTTGTGATAACTTTCTTGCCCTTTTACAGTGTATGCCACCACAGCCTCCAACTCTCATGAGTCCTCTTATGCCTGCTATTTTGATGAGAAGAGAGACACATACCTGGGAGACTGGTACAGTGTGAACTGGATGGAAGACTCTGATGTGGTGAGCATTGTTTCCCCATAACATCAGAACAGTTAATCAGGGCACCTTGACTTTGTATAGCAACTTTGTCGCCAAATCGTGAGCTTAGAATTATACGGTTCTATCTCCGTTTAGGGTAGTTCAGAGATATTGAGCGTCAAAGTTTTTACATTCCATTATGTTTTGTGAGATGGAACCTTTGTATTTTATGAATTACTAACTAAAACATTTCAACATTTTAAAAATAACACCACACAGGCATTAATAAACACCTAATGGATCAGATTATGTAAAAAACTCAATTTTGACAAAAATGGAGATTGTACCTTATAATTCTAACGTCACAAAATGTTAACGGTTGTGTTAATATTGTTGTAATCTCTCATTTTATCTGATTTTTATACACAGGAGGATCTGACCAAGGAGACTCTGATGAAGCAGTTCAAGGTTGTGAAGAGCCACACAAACACCAGCCATGTTCAACAGTTTGGGAACAAGGTGAGAGAGTTGTGATGTGTGAAAATGTGGGATGGGCAATAAATACACTCTGGAAGAAAAAGAGTTAATTTGAAGCCAAGGTTCATCTGAATTAATCGGTTTTAAAAAGCCATGAAGTCTAAAATCCAGCAATCCAATTTGCAAGGCCTAAAAAGGTCTCAAATTCCAGTTATTCGGCCTAAAAATGAGGTGCTAGGTCTTAAAAATGAGATCCTGCAAGGAAATCAGTCCGACCACATCTATTTATGCGGAAGTTAATCAAGCTGGAACCCAAAAAAATGCCAATTCGCTTCCTTTTTTTGTCTGTATGGCAGTGAAATCCCTAATTTCATCACCCCGAGGATGACAAAAAGCTATCATATGGTGATATTCATCTGGTGAATTCGATTCAAAGAGGTCTAAAAGAGGTGTTAAATTTGACTTGTTCTGATCTGAAACTTGTAGGAACCCTGTAAGTATATATGTTTGTTTCCTTCAGACTCTGGCTCATATGAAGGTGATGGCGTTCCAGGGTAACTCTAAGGCTAACGCCCAGCCTGCTGCCCCAATGACCCTGCAGCCAGTGGTGGACCCAGACCTGACCCCCAGCCCCGACGTGCCTCTGGCCATCCTCAAGAGGAAGCTGATGGCCACCAATGACATTGCTGTTGCCAGGGGATACCTCATGGAGATCAAAGCCCACCTTAAGGTGATGAGGAAATGCATACATTTCTGTGGCTGTGGCGCAAGAGGTAGAGTTGCCGTCTAATGATCACAAGGTTGGCAGATCGGCGGTTCGAGCCCCGGCTGGCCACATGTCGAAGTGTCCTTGGGCAAGACACTGAACCCCAAAATTGCTCCCAGTGAGCGGGCCGGCCGGCGCCTTGCGTGGCAGCTTGCCGCCATTGGTGTGTGAATGTGTGTGTGAATGGGTGAATGAGAGGCCGTTGTAAAGCACTTTGGAGCAGCATTTACCATTTTACCACACAATACTATGCTTTGTATTTGTTCATATAACAAAGCAATACTTGCTTTGTTCCTTTGTGGCATCTGTACGTATACTGAGACATTTACACCATGATTATTTCTCCAAGAGCACTGTCTAATGAAACTATTTAAAAACCTGTCTTGTCTTCACATAGATAACAAACAAGTGGACAAATGTAATTATGTTTTTGTGTGTGTCCAGGTCAGGGAGCTGATGAGTCAAACCATGCAGAGTTTGGTGCTGAAGGTGACCGGCGATAAGATCCAGACCCAAAGGATTCTGGGAGACCAGCTGGACCTCACCCAGCACCAGTGCTACAAGACTTCAGTCCAGCACTACAAGACCCGCTGCTTCAACTGGCACACAACTCAGGTACAGCCCACCGAACCCCTAGTCTCAAAAAGCTTAAAAGCTGGTCTTAAAAAGCCTAAAGTCTCAAATCTAGCAATCCAATTTACAAGGCCTAAAAAGGTCTCAAATTTCAGTTATCCGGTCAAAAAATTAGGTGCTAGGTCTTAAAAATTAGATCCTGCAAGGAAATCAGTCCGACCACATCTATTTACACGGAAATTGTAATCAAGCTGGAACCCAAAAAAATGCCAATTCGCTTCCTCGTCTGTATGGCAGTGAAATCCCTAATTTCATCACCTCGAGGATGACAAAAAGCTATCATATTATGGCGTTGCGAATAGGTCTAAAATTCAATTCAAAGAGGTCTAAAAAAGGGTCTAAAAAGGTCTTAAATTTGACTTGTTGAAACTTGTAGGAACCCTGCTAGTCTGACACTCCATGGCCCTGTACTCTCTGATCAGACTCAGTCGATCTCTCTTAGGTTTCTGTCAGTTGAGTGGTTGAAACTGCTGAGGTGCTGATGGGTTTTCAGTTCTCCTTTATCATTTAAAAATGTCAGATGAAGAAACCGCCTTCTCAGGCGGAGTGAGTCAGGCCCTCGTGAGATGGGTGTCGGAGCCCTTGTCTTGTTTAGAGAAACAAACACAAAAACATAGTTATGTTAGTGAATCAAAATAGCTCACATGCATTAACCCATCATTCACCAATAGATTTAGAGATGTTTACTGCTCAACTAGGCTTCATTTATTTAAGGTCATGTTCTCACATGAAAATCCGAATCAGGACCCGGAGCATGTGGATGAGATTGCAACATTGTTGCATAAATTATTTCTCTGATTTGCGTTCTCACAGCCCTTTATGTAAACGAAGGAACATACGCAATCGAAGCAACAAACGTGGTAGTTAATTGGTCAGAAAGATTGGAAATTGCCCGTTCGTCCCGCTCTTATCCAGATCAACACGCATGCGCTGTTGTTTTCCTATGGACAGCCTCGATGCGTCGTTTCTAACCGGAGCGAAACCACCCTTTTCAAGCGGAGCCTCCGTCGGCTGTTTGCTCCGGGAGCGACTTCGAATGTGCGTTCTCACAGCTCCAAACGACGCAGAGCAAAGCGGATTTTATCCTAAACTCTGATTCCAAGTGAAGCAAATGTTCTAGTGAGAACACACCCTAACTATGTTGATGAGACGAAGGGCATCTGACTTTGGTTAATATTGCATCCTATGACCGATGTACATTCCTCTTGTTTAGGAGCTAAACATGCCTCCCCTTTGTGGTTAAAACCTGGCAAATAGGAGTGCAGTGACTGTTGTTGATTTTGGGGGACATTGGAAGTATATTCTATATAGCTTCCCACGGCTGTCAAAACTGCAGAGTCACTACCCATCTTCCGTCGTAGACTGAAGACCCATCTCAAGGGTTACACCTTAACTGCTCCTCCTGAGACATCTACTGCCCCACAGCACTGCGTCTCCTGAAGACACCCGCTTTTCCCCTCTACTGTGTCCCTAAAAACTTCTATTGCCCCCTTGTACTGTTTCTCCAGTGTCTAAATATAAAAATAAAAAACTAGGTTTAGAAGAAGGTGATAGAAGAAGGTTTTTCCTTCTATCAATGGCCCCGGGCCTGAGCTGGATTACTCTTCCTGCTACGACTGGGGAATTGATGATTCACTTGCTTAGTATTCAAATGTATTGATTGTAAATCGCTTTGGAATAAGGCGTCTGCTAAAATGTAAAATGTACTCAAGGAAGTTGGAAGTGTACTCACGCTGTGTTTGTGTTCTTGTGTTGCAGTACGAGTATGCTCTGAGGCACCTCTATGCCCTGGTGAACCTGTGTGAGGGAGGCTACCCAGCAGACAGGTATCACATTGTCTTGGTTACTTCTCAGTATTTTGGCATGTCTAAACAAGCTCGTGAGTTTAGAATGATAAGGTTCTATCTCCGTTTAGGGTAGTTCAGAGATATTGAGCGTCAAAGTTTTTACATTCCATTATGTTTTGTGAGATGGAACCTTTGTATTTTGTTAATTACTACGGTAACTCAAAAATGTCAACATTTTAAAAATAACACCACACAGGCATTAATAAACACCTGATGGATCAGATTATGTAAAAAACAAAATTTTGACAAAAATTGAGATAGAACCTTATAATTCTAACGTCACGAGCTGTGAAATTAAAACTGAAACTTCATTACAAGCTTTCTTCAATCAGACATCGCTATATTACTGAGTTTACAATGAACTGCTTCCCTTGTCTGATCATTTCATTTCTCTTTTTAGGATTGTGGAGGCCATGGATGACGTGTGTAAAGGGGTCTTCTGAAAACACACAGGCCGCAGATCAGATTGCTGTGCCTCCTGCCTGGAGGGTCTAACACAATACTTTCCTTTGCACTGATAAGGAATCAAGTTTGACAAAGAGTCTTTTTATCATCACACTGCTGTAACACTTTTTGGTTTTACTGTGACATTTTAAATACTTATTTTATGATGAATTGCACTATATCACTCACTGTGAGTGTTTCTGAGATTAATGTGTTGCCGCTTTGATTTGTATAAACACGTAAGAGAATAATGAGGAGAAACTACAGTTTTGCTCTGCTATGTGGCGTGGGACTATGGGACTGACTTATGAAGGAGTTTAATCCTATAACGTAGCAAGCACTCTGTTAATGTTCAGGATGCTTTGATCACTTTACTCTGATACTTTTGTGTCACTTTGATGCTTTGATCTTGTCAGTTGTCCAAAATAGCTGACAAGAACTCTTGTGTGGAATGTCAAACACTTTGCAACTCCCATCTGTGTCATATGTATTCAGGTTTTATCAAATGACTGCCGGTGTCAAGTCATTTGGTCCCCATTTCTGTTGAAAGTGTTATACAGTACAGGCCAAAAGTTTGGACACACCTTCTCATTCAATGCGTTTCCTTTATTTTCATGACTATTTGGTACATTGTAGATTCTCACTGAAGGCATCAAAACTATGAATGTACACATAGGAATTATGTATTTAACAATAACGTGTGAAATAACTCTAAATATATGTTATATTTTAGATTCCTCAAAGTAGCCACCCTTTGCTTTTTTGTTGTTAATAAAATATGTTGTTGTTGTTGTTGTTAATAAAATATATTATAATAATATTATATATATATAATAACATAACATAAGTAATATGTTATTATATATATGTAATATTATTATTATATATTTTATTAACAACAACAAAACCATATTTTATTAACAACAAAAATTCCACATGTGTTCATTCATAGTTTTGATGCCTTCAGTGAGAATCTACAATGTAAATAGTCATGAAAATAAAGGAAACACATTGAATGAGAAGTGTGTCCAAACTTTTGGCCTGTACTGTATGTTATAGGATGTTGGAACTGCTGAATATAACAGTGGTGACAGGAAATATACAAATGCAGTTTGAATGGGGGGGGGGGAGCAGCCAGCAGTGGAACCAATCTGGAGAATATCTTTGATCAATCGAAAATAAAACTGACGACATTCCCAGATATGTCTCAATATTTCTGACTTTACACACACACACTGTTACAATTATATTGCATGATTATGTTGTTTACACAAATAGATTATTGCATAACATGTAGCAGCTATTTTACAATATGTTGCATATTTGCAAACCCTTCTTCAATTAGTATAGATGGCCACACGTGGCGCTATCGTGTGGCCATCAGAAGTATGGCAACGAACTTCAGTTTAGGAATCTCAGTCTGCCTGTGACTCTTCGAAAGCCCGACATAATTGCCATAGGAAATATATTTCTGTAACAATCTATCATCTCAAGGGACTGTAGTGTATAACTAGTCTGAGGTCTTTTTCTGTGACCTCGCAGAGCCCTCGAAAAAACTGTGGTCAAGGCCTCCAGGGTCACCATGGAGGACCACCTTCCTCCCAGGACCTGATTCGTCACGACATCGTTACGTCACTACATTTACCTGCCCATCTCCCCAAGCAGGAAGACAGCTAGCAGTACAGTAGCATGACAGTTAGGAGCAATCCGATCAGTTCGCTAAACTAAAAACATATTCGTATTAATCTCCGATTGTAAGGGAATACATAACTAACTTCTGTTTCTACCAAAAGCAACAATACCGTTATTAGATAGCTTGGTTGCTAGCTAGCGCGTGCTAGCTTGTAACAGCCGTGTCCCAAACGAGCTAGCCAGCTAATCTAGGTTGAGCAAACCTCGTCGAAAGAAAAAAAATCCGACCAAACAGCTGACAAGCTTTGACAGCCGCACGGAGTTGGTTTTCGGATCTTTTCACCATGGGTTCCCGAGCGTCCACCTTGCTGAGAGAGGAGGAGATTGAAGAAATCAAAAAGGAGACCGGCTGTAAGTTAATTTATCTAGCGAACACTTTTTCCAATGCTTTGAGAGTTGTTAGCCAACCTGACTGGTGGCAGTGCAGTGGTGCAGGGCTAACTTCCCGGCCAGCTACAGATTGCTACACATTGTTTTGAAATGAATCAATTCAATCAATCACTTGTCTTGATGTGATTAGAAACATGTTCTGTTGTGATGGCATTGCAGCGACTGTTGAGACATTTTGCAGATGGATCTGGATTCTAGATGATCGTATCACGTTGGGTGATACTAATGCAAAGTTGGTGTTTGTTTGGCTAACATCGCCTATTGTCTCTCACTCCTTTGCAGTTTCCCACAGTCAGATCACCCGCCTCTACAGTCGCTTCACCAGCCTGGATAAAGGTGAAAATGGCACCCTCAGGTAAAACCAAACACTTCAACTTAAAGACATTCCGTAGTCATTCAAGTTGACACACAGACAGTGGATTTTATGTGTTGATGAGAAGGAAGGAACGAACTGTCAGATTTCGCCTTCAAATGAGATGAAGTCTGTCATGTCAATGTTTAATGTATTCCAAATGACCAAGGGTTGTGTTGGACTTTTTGGGTGATAGTGAATTTCACCGTTTAAACTATGTGAGACTTTTACTTCACTTTGTTAATGATTTATATTTTCCACTTTCTTCATGGTAACATAATAATAAGCAGGATCTGTAATTTATTTGGGGGCAGAATCGGTAATTTAATTTGAATAACCTTATATACTGGAATACATTTCACTACTTTCCAGCATAGTTACACAAAACAAGTGTTGGATCAACCTTGTCCTTGCACTGAAGCATATAGTCTGTTTTGGGGTATACATTGGTACACTGTGTAAGCCATGTCAATCCAAGGTGACTTGTCTTAATCATTCATCAGTTGCCACAACACCTTCCCAAGCTTAATATCTCACCTAAACACTGACTGACCTGTGAGGAGTGACTCTTGTTAGCACACACACACACGTCCTCTTAGCTGTTCCTCCTCTCACAATGTTGATCTGTTTTCACCTAGCCAATATTATGACGCCTTTTAGCAATGAAGACGCTTCAAGTCAATTCACCACCACCACCAACTTGTGTTGCATGAAATCATACAGTTCAAGTGGAAATCATCATGTTATTTCATTTCATAGACATTGTCAGTGATATCTCTCAAGTTATCTACAGTAGTTATCTGCGTGCATCTGTATGTGATTTAAAGTGGGATCTAATGTCTCCGAGACATGCTGTAGTCCAAAGTTCCCCAATTTCATGGAATAACCTATCATATCATGGACTAAAACTCAACCCCCCCCCCCTTTTCTTATTTCTGTAGTCGGGAAGATTTCCAAAGGATCCCAGAGCTGGCTATCAATCCTTTAGGAGACAGAATCATCAATGCTTTCTTTCCTGAAGGGTAAGTCACTCTTAAGTCACTGTCAGCTCTATCTCCACACAATGTTGAGTTACTCTGTCCACAACTTGGATGAACTATTTTCTAATACTAGTGAACATGTTTGTGCACAGAAATTCTTTCTGTATGTATTTATGATACATTGGGCTTGATTGCATCCAGATGGTTGTGGTGATCTTTGAAAATTCACATAAAAGCTAGCTACATGTTTTCAGACAACTTGCTTTTGATATATCATTACATTCACAGAAAGTCCAGTGTGTAGGCAGCTTAATTTTAGCTCTGGCTTTTAATGGTTTGCGAATGGTTTTCTTCTCTGGTTTGGATTGGAGCAGCTTGTGAAGAGAGTTCCGGAAGAGTTCCAGAAGGCTTAGGGTTAACCATTACTGTTGGCAGGAAGGAAGATAGGCTAGTGTTAGGTGGAGTTCAGAAGTGCTGTATTACCCTCTGATTTGGGGTTTTCACCAGACATGGTGAAGCACAGTCTAGATCTTCTTCATCGAGACACTTCTCAACAACTGAATCCTGTCTAGGCTATGCTTTGTAAGAATGAGTCATCATGCAAGCCAGTATTAATTATGTGACGGAGCAGGTTATTATTGGTCATAATATGTACTGACTTCATGACTAGACATTTTCCAAATTTTGTATGGCTTCATGTCCTATTCGGTTGTTAAGTCTGACATCACACGTGACGTTTAGCAATTTCCGGGTCCAAATAAAAAAATCCCTGTACCAGTGTACTAAATCGGTAGAATGACAGTTCAATCGTTTTTTAGACTCGGTTCTATTCATACAACAAGGGACACAGCACTTTCCCGTTTTTCCCATATTTGTCAGCATCTTTGAGCCTCGGAAAAGCGCTATACAAATATAATGAATTATTATTATTACTGAGGCATTTTGAAGAGCGCCTCAGCCAATGTTGGACCCGGAAACACGTCACGACTTAACAACCGAATAGTCTTTGCAGGGATTGAGGATATTAGTGTTGTTAGTGTCATAATATTTATTGTCACACTCTGTCACGCTCAGAGAGGATCAGGTGAACTTCAGGGGCTTCATGCGGACACTGGCTCACTTCCGACCAATCGAAGACAACGAGAAGAACAAGGACCCCAGCTCCGAGCCCCTCAACAGCAGGACAAACAAGCTGCTCTGTGAGTCTAGAGCTTGGTGCCAGTCAAGTTTTCACTGTTGTTAAGTTGTTAATATGTTAATTAACATATTATTTAGAGTTAGGTATTTGGGGGAATCTGCTGGGTTTTGAAACGGTTGCATTCAACTAAATCTCTTTCTCTCTCCTGCAGTTGCTTTCAGACTATATGACCTGGACAGGGATGATAAGATCTCTCGTGATGAGCTGCTACAGGTGAGGATGGCAGGGTTCCCGCGCTGGTCTTAAAAAGCTCTTAAAGTCTAAAATCTAGCAATCAGATTTATAAGGCCTAAAAAGGTCTTACATTTCAGTTATTCGGTAAAAAAAAAAAATGCTTGGTATTAAAAATGAGATTAGCTAGGAAATCAGTCCGACCACATCTATTTACGCAGAAATGAATCAAGCTGGAACCAAAAAAATGCCAATTCGCTTCCTTTTTTGTCTGTATGGCAGTGAAATCCCTAATTTCATCACCTCAAAGATGACAAAAAGCCATCATATGGTGTCGCGAATAGGTCTAAAACTATATCCAAATAGGTCTAAAAAGGGTCTAAAAAGGTCTTAAATTTGACTTGTTGAAACTTGTAGGAACCCTGGGATGGGGTGTGATGGTGCAAACCAAATGATAATTGTAAAGGAATGGACTGGTGTTAGAAAGGTATGGGACACGGATTCCTTTTGTTTTTAAAACTATGCGGTAGTAGGAAGTACATATGAGCACTGAAGGAAAAGGCTGGACAAACATAGGGTATGTGTGTCAGAGTATATTTGTCTTGATAAAGAAATCAAACTCAGAAGCAGAGTAACAAGATCCTAAGGCGGGACACACCCTTTGTGCCCTGGGACCTTTCAGTGAAAAACAGAAAGAGCATTGTTGATAGGATGTCAGTGACTCATCTGGTGTAATTTGAGATTCTGAGATTTGAGATTCTGTCTTGCCGCTCAGTAATTTGGCAACGGTAACCTCCTCCAAGTGCTCAATCTTACAGAGCCCCCCTGGGGTCACATGGTAGAAAAAATATATTTTATGTGTGAATCCGTTCCCTCGGTTTAGTAATCCGTTCCCTCTATTTAGTAATTCGTTCCCTAGGTTTAGTAATTCGTTAGGGTTAGGGTTGGGCCCTACGAGCCAGAACGATCGCAAGGGTTAGGGTTAGAATCCTTGCAATCGTTCTGGCTCGTAGTGCCTAACCCTAACGAATTACTAAACCGAGGGAACCGATTTACTAAATCGAGGGAACAGATTACTAAACCGAGGGAACAGATTTACTAGATTTACTAAATTCACACATCAAATAATTTTTTTCTACCATGTGACCCCAGGGGGGCTCCGTAGTCTTAATGTGTAAATGAAAAAAAAATCAGATTGTTGTTTAGATTTCCCAATGGACCGATCGCTAAGCCACACCCCAAAATAGAAATTGTCCAATCATATCACAGGAAAAGTCACGACAGGCAGAAAACTCAGACAAACTCGCTAATATCTGATGGTGAAAAGCTTCTAGACGAAATATTCTTGTCATCTTTAAAAAAACATGTCTATTACTTGCTGTGGTAAATCAGAAATCAGAAATTTGCCAACTCCCGCCATTGTAAGTCATTGAATGTCATTCACCCACGGTCGATCAGTCAGTCACCGTCAGTGAAGCGTTGTTTGTTCGTCCGAGTTTACAAAGGGGGGCGTGGCTTAGCGATAGGTCCATTCTATTAAATATTGAACTCTTATGCTGTCTTTTTGTGTTGCCATCTCCTCTCATCTGTATTCTCCTGGGCTTTATGACGTACATCTGGGCAGGGTCTGGGCCATAAGATTCAGAAGAGTCAGACTCAGAAGAGGCTGATTTCTTGTTTTGCATAAAACATTTGGTCTTAGCCCCACAGTCATTTAAATCTGTCTGCACCATTCATTTTCCCAGTATTTCCAGTGTTTAGCATGTTTACTTGTGTATACTACATTTAGGAGGTTGTCCTGTAAGACTTTTCCTCAGGTTTTGACCCCCAAAGCACTTTGTGTCTGTTCTCGCAGGTCCTCAGAATGATGGTTGGTGTAAACATCTCAGACGAGCAGCTGGGCAGCATTGCTGACAGGACCATCCAGGAGGCTGACCAAGACGGGGACAACTCCATTTCCTTCAACGAGTTCATCAAGGTTTGACATTAGCATGTTTCAATTGGGGGGGGGGGGGGTCCAACATTATTAACTTATGTCTTGTCCAGGGGTGCTTAGGTAGCGTAGCGGGTTAAGCGTTGACCATGTAACCGCAGGGTCCCCGGTTCGATTCCGGCCGGGGACATATCCTGCATGTCATCCCTCCTCTCTCTCTCACCCATCCTTCCTGTCTAAATCTCTACTGTATCTGTCAATAAAAAAATGAAAAATATGAGTGGGACTGCCCCACTCAGAAAAAATTACTTAAAAAAAAACAACAACTTATGTCTTGTCTTAAATTTAACCAGTTGATTTGTGCAGCTGTACTGTATCATGTGTCTGTTCTGCTCCGAAGTAACAAGACGTATTCTGTTCGTCACATCCTCAGGTATTGGAGAAGGTGGATGTGGAACAGAAGATGAGCATCCGCTTCTTGCACTGAGAATATAAGCTCCTTAACAGGACTCTTGACTGGAGCCCCACCATGCCAGTTGAAACAAGACCCACTCAATTTCAACTACACCATGGGTAGCTGTGCCCACCATACAGTATACTCTCTGACCAAGGATTAAGTAGAAAACAATGTTGTTTTTATTCTTTGTCTTGACTTTCTGCCTTGCACTGCTCCGTAAACAAAGGGAATAATTCCGTGCCTTGGGTTGATTTATGCTGTCACTTTGGCTTTCCCCCCAGAGATGGGATCTTATTTATTTGAGACCATGCAAGGTCAAAATAGAACTCAAATGTTTATAAGCTCTTTGTTGAATCTATTTTAACAATACCTTAACGTTAAAGACATGTTTTGTTTAATGTTGTGCTGTGGTACGGTTATGGTTCTCCCCTGGCTAACAATACATGATCAGGATAGCAAAGGCCAAATCTTAGCCAATTGTAAGTTAGTTGACTTAACAATTCCATGAAGATACAGTGTTCTCTTTAGGATGTCTGTCATCTGTTGTGTGGTTGTCAGTTTGAATACGCAGATGTAACAAGTAAAACACAAGATGGAGAATTCCACTCTGGAATTCCACCCAGAATTCCACACGCTTGTTAACAAGGAAGTGTGGCTCGTGCAACTCTGACCTGCCTCAAGCTATTAGAGTTCGGCCCCTCCTGTACAACGTTCTTCAGTGTCCCTCTGTTCCCTTTGTTTTGTGAGTTGTTCTTGTATATTACCCGCTGAAGTGCCATTGTTTGGTGTCCATCCTTCAATATCATAAGAGTAAATCGGAACCAAATTATCATGTTTGTGTGTTGTTGTTTTTCTTACGGGTTAGCTACTGCCAGTCAAAAAAAAATCAAATTTTTTTGTGTTGACTGCAACAGAAATGCCCTGAATTTCACTGACATATGACTGCTTGTTGCAGAGGCATAGAACAATATCTTAGTCCAGGGGTAACACACGTTTTCCCCTTTCCATGATGAAATGAAGTCATTGTGAATCAACCAAGAGACATTGTAAGCATTAATATATACTGTCCAATGTTTTTATTCATTTTACATCATCAGGTTAGTTCTAGTTACCTTTAAGACAGTCTATGATGCATTAGAATGTATTTTCTGTGTAGGCCTATATATATTTGAACTCGAAAATGCAAATGTTTGACCAGCATTAATTTAGCTGCAGTAGTGGTTATGCTGGCAATAGTATAGCTGTCTTTCACCCGTTTTAATAATCAACAATGTGATTATCAATCAACTCAAATGTTTTATCCAGTGATATGTTAGGACACATTATCAAATGGTTTATTGATTTGATTCAAATAAAACTATAAGTGCCATGCTTGCCCATAGTGACTCATGTAATTAGTTTTTATTTTACTAGGATGTGGTGTAACTGTTCTTTTCTTTTCTTTTTTTTGGGGGGGGGGGGCAGGTGTTATAAGAATTCAGACAGAATAGTATTTTTCATACAGTGACTAACACTTAATGATAATAAACATGACCGATTCAAACACAATGCACCACATAGAACATTTACTGGAAAACACTATCAAAAATAACACTTTGCCAGCCCACTATTTTTATTCTGGAACTTGCGTCATACTTTCGGGGCGGGTACGGTATTTAGATTTGAGTGACGACTCAGTACCACCAGGGTTGCCAGACGGGATTGACAATTTCCAGCCCAACCAGTCCAAAAGCTGCCGAATCCACCCGTCCAGTGTGACCAAAAGTAGCCCAATCTGGCAACACTGCTCAGTACAGTGCTCCGTGGTCAGAAGGCTGAGCTGAACACAGAGGGGAGCTGCTTTGGGTGAGAGTCAAGACGGGTGAAGATGGCGTAAACACTGGTCCTGGGGTCGGCGAGGAGGACCAGCTCTTGGACCCCAACTCCCGCCGGCTCCCCTGTGTCAGGACCGCTTACCACCGGCGTAGTGGCTCAGCAGATGAACGGTGTGTGGAGGAACAGGTAGGATCATCAGATGTGTGATTATCTCATGTTCACTCCTAGCCAAGCAGCTAGCAGCAGCTCTTTGTTTACCCGGGCTGCTACTGCCACACCAGCTGGCTGGACTAGAGCAAGCTAACGCGTTAGCTACTCAGCTAACTAACAATATCTCCAGTGAAATTGGGAAATGATAATTCCTTGATACTAATTATGTTCTGTGTGTTACGTTCTACATGAGTTTGACACTTTGAAAGTCAATTGTCATTGTGTAACAGAGGCTAATTGCCGTTTGACAGTAAGACGACTACTCCCGTTTCAGTCTGAATTGGCTACTCATTATTAGCCTACTAGTTATGTTTTGTGTTTGCATTGATTGACAAATCATTGCGTCGTATCATCTCCATCCAGGCAGAGTGATTTCTAATAGAGATCATCAGAGAAATCATCTCTGATAAAGCAGGAACATTGAACCGGTGCGTGATGATTTTGAGGAAAACCTCACCAAGGTCAATGTTTTTTTTTTTATGTTTACATTACAAACATTTATGTTTCAGATTCAATTACATTTAAATACGAAGTCAATTAAGTGCCAGGAAATGGAAACACCTCCCGACCGGTCCACAGCTCTCTCTGTCCCTGGGACAGATTCCGTTGGGGGGCAACACCCAATTTCCAAGCAGGTGATGATGGCTCTGCGAAGATCCACGATGCAGGACCTAGATGTCAACCTCTGCAAGTCTTTGACAGGGAGTGGACTCTCTTCCTGGTATGACACTGAAGAGACTGATTACAGACACTGCCCAGGTCGGATCTGTAGCCTCTCTCTGTCCCATTGTCCTCTCCTCTCCTCTCCATGTAGTTATTCATAGTGATCATTGCATCTGTCAGTTTTGGTCCCATTCCTGGGGTCAAAAAGGAATAGATTGCACAGTTGTGTTTTCACACAGCATGATATGAATGTTGTGAAATTGGTTAAACTTTCCACTGTAAGTTTTCTCCAACGGTTTGTTTAGCCTCTAACCTGTCAGAACCAAACAATTTACAATAATATAATTCGCCCAGTTGTTAAGGTAGGCTACTTTTATTTATGATCAAATAACTTTGAGTACATTTAGACACTGTAGACAGACATACTGTAGCAAAGATCTCAAGTAGCCACTTCACGATCTATGGTTGAAAAACTGAGATTATCTGGCGCATTATCGCACTACCTCATATTGACATATTTGCACCGCAATATTTAGTTCTTATCAAGATCATAACTAGTGAAGACAAGAGAGGAGTATTCTAGTTCCGGTGTTGGAGTTCACCAAGTCGTGACGTTATATACGGTTATATCGGTTTTATACGGTTCTATCTCCATTTTTGTCAAAATTGAGTTTTTTACATAATCTGATCCATTAGGTGTTGATTAATGCCTGTGTGGTGTTATTTTTAAAATGTAGAATTTTTTTAGTTAGAAATTAATAAAATACAAAGGTTCCATCTCACAAAACATAATGGAATGTAAAAACGTTGACGCTCAATATCTCTGAACTACCCTAAACGGAGATAGAACCTTATAATTCTAAACTCACGAAATCTTAACAGAGAACCAGGCATGATTATGTTATGTTGTACGCTACATCGCTACATTTTGAATTCAAGTGAGACCCGTTTTGGTCAACATTAGGGATTTGTGCAATAGTTCTTATCCTCTTACCTGTCATGTTGTTGATCTAAATATGTATATTGTATGAACAAGTGACTAAGTTGTTTGAAAACAACAAAATCACCAACGTCTTCCATTAAAAGTTGTATAGTCTCATATGCATTAGCTTGTTTAGCAGGGCCCGGTGTGCCAACATTAGAACACGCCATGCATGAAAGGTAGTGATGCTTGCTTACTGAAGGAATCATAGTGAAATGGATTTCTAAAATAATCTGGGAAGAAGCCCTATCTTCACTCTGAGACTAGATTTCTGCACCTGGCCGGTATAAAGGACATGCATGATTTGCAGTAGCAGTATAGTATATCCTGAATTTAAAAGTTACATTCTGAAATGTAATTGGTGTCTAATCAATTGCTCCCAATTTTTTAATGTTATGGATGTCATTAAATGAATGATAATAATTTGATTATCTATAAGAAACATGTTCTAATAATAATGTTGTACAGTATTACGCCAAGATTAGTTAAAGTTAAAGTGTCAAAGAAATGACTCCAAGAGGAGTGCTTGTGTGAGAGCTGGATTATCATGTTTTGAATTGAATCAGTAATGGCAGTGCAATTGGTGAAGGTCTTTATATGAAATGGACACATTTTGAATCTGCCTTGAACAAAGGTAGGCCTATAGGCTGCAAGAAAAAGTCTTCAGACATGATGATGGATCATGGATGTCCCCTGTATATCTATTTAGAGTAGTTCTTATTTAACACTATAGAATTAGATGTAACGCAAAGATATACAGTGTAGTATTACTAGTTATTAACAGGGATTTTAAAATTATGATTATTTTTATGTTTATTTAGAATGCAAAACATTGTTTCAAGAGTATATTCAATAAAAGGTAAGCCATAAAAATGTATTTGATTAGAGATTTAGAAGTAATAACAATTATGCATGATTTTAGTGCCAGGGTATTTAGTCTTTTTGCATACTCGTAGCTATGTATATTAAAACTTTTGTTAACAGGGAAGTGTATTGTGTTGTTGGCTTTAGAATACAGAATGAACTCGGAACAGGACATCCATGAGAACATAATAGCACCATGTACTAAAAGAAACAGGCAAATCAATTTACAATGCAGATTCATAAGCATTCTCGAAATACAAGATTTAGGAAAAATATTTGAATGCTTTTCATGTCTACATTCTTTGAACATTTTGCAACATCTTCAAAGCATACTGTAGATCAGTGGTTCTCAAACCTCTCCTCGGGGACCACCAGCCGTTCCACATATTTGATCTGTTCCACCACCAGCACATCTGATTCAACTAATCAAGTGCAAAGCAATTATGATTTGTACTTGATTAGTTGAATCAGGTGTGCTGGTGGTGGAGCAGATCAACTATGTGGAACGGCTTGTGGTCCCCGAGGAGAGCGTTGAAAACCACTGCTGTAGATACATGTTTATAATTGAAAGCAATTGTGTTCATCCTCTGATACGATGGTCTTCTTGGATTTGATGGACAGGCCCACGGAGGCCCACTTGACTTCAATGACATGGTTGGACGAAATATATAATGTAAAGCACTTTCCTATCATTCATTAATTAATTATCATTATCCTGTCTTCAATACTGTATTCTGTATTCAATGTTATGAAATGGTTGGTATAATAGATATAGAGTTTGTTAATATAATTTAGCAAGGATGAACGTGTGCATAGAAAATTATGCATGATTAAGACAACTAAATAATTTGTATTGCATGCAATAATCCAACTTTGTACTAAATGTCGATTAATAGAACAATGATACGGAAATGTTACAATTGGATCTGACAGTATAAGATCACACTGCCTAAATGACGGGATGGTCGTTGCCTAAGCATGTTGTTCAAGCCCTCTTGTTTTGATTATACAGGCCCAAAATGTTATGTTGGAAACCTTCTTTGGAATCCAACAATGATCAGCTTGTGTTAATGTGTAAACCTTTTGTTCTGAGAACCCAACAAGACTGTGCTACCGTTTCTGCGTTTGATGGATGTGGTGTTAAAACTAGTCAACAGTTGCGCCAAAATGTACCAATGCTGAAACAGACTAGATCTGTAAATGATATGTGTAATTTCTACATGAAGGTGTGTGAGGGGGAGGGGGTAAAATTGCTTTAATGAACAATGTTGATCGACTTTACCACCGAATGACTTGACTATGTACTGTAAGTTTAGATTTAACTATGCACTCCCGAGGGAGGCACTAGGCATGCTGTTATGAGCCTCTTGTCTGGTTTTGTATTCACTGAAAAATCTGCATCAGAAATTCAGCAATAAAAGAGCAGCATGGTGCTAGTTGCATAGATAAATCGTCTTTGTTTATTACAAATATTTCTCCATATATTTTCACAATACCCTAAGGACACTCAAACAAATAATTCCTTGAAGCACAGTAACAGACTGTAGGAACACAAAGTGCTGTTTACATACAACTGCCCCAAGACAGGATCATTATTTGCAGTTCTCTAATCCACTTCAATGACGTTGCTTCCACTTAGCCTTCCCTCTGTCGAGACAGGTGCTCAAGTTGAGCTTCCAATGTCTGTTTTTGCTTGAATTTCAGAATTAAGTGGTAAAAACAAAAGAAGGGGGAGAGCCATTAGTTGGAAAGGCATACATTAGTTCAATAACATGTTTGTTTGGCAGAACTTTGAGGTTCTTGTTATAGACCATCTGTACTATACTGTTTGTCAGTAGACTATCTAACTAACTATACAAAGAACTTGGGTCCTATCTTCACAAGATTGAAAAGATCACTGATTGTACATAACTGGATTGGTTAAAGCAACATGTTGAAATAGAATAGATGACTATTTTATTTGTCCATCTGTTACAACAGGAAAATGTGTTCTACTCTGCTATGTGATACACACACTTAGCAAACAAACACACACCACACTTGACAGGGTCAGCTCCATTAGAGTGGTCTTACCTACCTCACTTATACTTTTGACAATGGGACTCAGATCAAAGTTGAACTTTGACGCCATCACCATAGAGGCTCTGCTGAAAATATAACTGGGGGGGTTGAATATAGCATTTTATTATTGAATGTTGAACGAATACATTTTGGCAGCATTTACCTTTTTCAAATCTATTAAGTTTACCTGCTGGAACACCCCCAGCGATAGCATTGCTTCTTTCTATGAGTATCAGAGGTTCTAAAAGAACTGTGCAGGTATACTGATAGATTTAACAAGTAATGCAAACTGTACTTCAGGCACATTATTTTTGAATGACTGACATGTCTTTACAAAATAATAATAATAATAATAATAACTTTATTTGTATAGCGCTTTACGTCAAAGTGCTTTTCAATAGGTAAGCAACAATTTAAAACAACTATTTCAATTTAAAAACACATAATTTCACAGCACAAATACAATAGGTAAACAACAATTTAAAACAGCTATTTCAATTTAAAAACACTTATTTCACAGCACAAATACAAAAGTCATGACATTTCGACAACAGAAAACAGGTGGGTCTTCAACTTGGTTTTGAACACTTTCACGCATGCCTGTCTGATGTCCAATGGAAGAATCTGGAACTTACCAATACATGTTTTCCTTCTGGAGGAGAAAGAGGGAGCGCAGGGAAGCCAAATGCTGTGGGGCTGAGTGAAGGACCTTACCCACTGGACAGTCACAGCCCGAGCAGTGAAGAGCACTATAAACACTAGAGGGAAACCAAGGAGCATGACATTAGAACTAGCTTTGCTCTAGACGCGCATTCGCAGCTAAACATAGTGCTTGTGTCACACATACCATTCATCAACCGTTTCTCCAGCCTTATGTTTTTCCAGTTCATCACCGATGATCACATCTCGGCTTACCCCTAAGAGATGACATCAATATTTAACGGTGCACTTTTCCAGCTACAATGAGGCCTTTCATATGTTTGTATGCAGATTGGTATGAAAGCAAATATATGTGACTTTTCACAATGTGAGTTCTTTGCAAACACGGAAGGGTAGTTGTCATGCCTCAGTCAGTGACAAAACGTTCACATCTATAGCAAATCAATTGGTGGTCAGGCATTTTGGCTTGAAAACGTTTGCAGACGATTCCTGATCATACAAATCGTCGTGCATCGTCACGTGTATGTCTTTTTAAACAAAAGAAAGTAACTTACTAAAACAGACTACAGAGGCTAAGGCCTCTCCACAAATTCCGAAGGAATCACTCAACACGGTGTTGCATTTTCCACAATGAAGAGTCATCTCATTAACATGTTGTTGGTTTACAGTCTCCGTTGACATATTTATATCATGAAATGAATCGCTTTTCTCGTTCAAATCCTCCGTAGTAACAGCAGAACAACACGCTCGTTTGTTTTGCCTCACAAATCGCTCACGCCGTCTGCCACTGACTGTGGGAAATAGGCGGAGCCAAACAACTCGGTTTTGATAGGCTACGAGATACTTCATGTGTACATAAACTAGCCAATCGAATGGCTTAAACATGAATGTCGGATTCTCGTTGGTTCCCTCTTTTTGAAACGCGACATTTTTTCCGTTAGGCGCGATAACCAAATAATACACAGCTTCCAGCGAGACGTGTTTGAATGTCGCTAGCTGAAAAGCGAGCTGATTGTTTTAAAAAAGGTTTAAATCTACCCGATTAAAGATGGATTTGGACTCAATGAAGTATGCCGAATTACGGCGTTTGTCTAAAGAGAATGGACTTAAAGCAAATATGAAGGTAAATCGCATGATTCTTTGTTAAGCTAACGCGATAGCAGCTAGCTAGCTAATGTCCATGCAGATGCGAAGTTGTGTAAGTTAGCCTTGTTAGCCTTGTGTATCGCTCTTGAGAGTGCAAATGGGTGTGTGTGCCATTGTTGCCGGTTTCACAGACAAGGTTTAAACCTGATCCTAGACTAAAAAGCATCTTCAGTTGAGATTTTGCATTGAAAGTGTGATTTAGTCCAGGACTAGGCTTAACTAGGCCTCATCTGTGAAACCGGCCCAATATGTACCACGGTTTTCCAATGGATCACTTTGCTAAACTTGTTTGCTTTATCGTGTTTCGTGTCGTTGCTCCGGTCTTGTTTTAAATCCAGGCTGACAAGCTTCTGAAAGCGCTGAAGGAGCACTACCAACAGCAGGAAGGTCTGGCAGTTATACAGGTAACCTGGCTAGCTGTTGTGTTGTAGCTAAGCTTTACCAAGTAACTAGATAATGGTCAGATTAATAACTGTTGAAATTCGAATGCTACTCAGTGTTGCCAGATTGGTCTGATGTTTACCAGCCCAATCAGTGCCCAAAATCCGCCCAAATTGATTAAAAAACAGGCCAAATATTATAGCATATGAAATATCATAATACATATTTAAAAAATTCTGTCCACCAGCCCAAGCCCAATTTTACCAGCACAATGCAACCTAAACTAGCCCAATTGGGCTGGAAACCCGCCCATCTGGCAACACTGATGCTACTATCTATGGAAAATATACCAATCTGTCTATGCCATGAATCCAGCTAAACATTGTGCTCGTGTCACACATACCATTCATCAACCGTTTCTCCAGCCTTATGTTTTTCCAGTTCATCACTGATGATCACATCTCGGCTTACCCCTAAGAGATGACATCAATATTTAACGGTGCACTTTTCAATGATCAATGCGGTTGTTTCTCAGGAACCTGAGGATGAGGATGTTGGTGCAGGTGATGATGCTGCAGATGAGCCAGTAGTACCTAGAAGTCCTGCTGTCAGTGTGTTTGTGACCAAGCGTCGCGGTAAAGGCCAGAAGACTAAGAGGAAGCGTTTGGGAGACGCTCAGGCAGAATGTGACCCGGAGGTGTCACTCAGTCCAGCTGAGGTATACATATTTTACATTTTTACATTTTTGGCATTTAGCAGACGCCTTATTCCAAAGCGACTTACAATCAATACATTTGACTAAGCAAGTGAATCATCAATCCACCAGTCAGGCCCGGATTAACCCCCTAGGGTGACCAGACTTGATGTGTAACCATAACAAAGGGGGAAAATGCACATACTGTATACTACAATAAAACAAGCTCAATACCAACCAAGTCCAAAAATGGAAATAAACAGCGCCTCTCTCTTTGCCGCTCTGCTCACCTTCGTGATGCTGTATCAGACGTAGGCTATTACCCTGTGCATCACACAGGCCCAAATCAGCCACAGCGTCATATTAGCCCCAAATAATCATCCTTACCTTTAGCAGAACTTCTTTTTTCTTGATTTTCCGCAGGCAAAGTCGTTGACTAAATCCTCAAAGTCCATCAAAGTCCATCTCTTTGACCAACTCGGATTCAATTGCCAGCAGGGAAAGTGCAGACACTGTCCCATAGTGTTTCTGAGGTCATACTTCCCTCGTTTGAGTTGTGAGAAGGATCTCTCGCCCTCGCAGTTGGTAACTGGCAGGGTAAGGAAGAGCCCCATTGGCTGGTGCCCCAGGGCGTTCACCCGATGCAATATATGGATAATCCGGGCTTGCCACCAGTCGTAGCAGGGAGAGTAATCCAGCTCAGGCCCGGGGCCATTGATAGAAGGAAAAACCTTATTCTATCACCATCTTCTAAACCTAGCCTTTTTGACACTGGAGAACAGAAACAGTACAAGGAGGGCAATAGAAGTGTTAGGGGACACAGTAGAGGGGAAAAGCAGGTGTCTCTCAGGAGACACAGTGCTGGGGGGGCAGTAGATGTCTCAGGAGGAGCCGTTAAGGTGTAACCTGAAGAGATGGGTCTTCAGTCTACACGCCCTTTCTGTAAAGGTTTAGCTACTTTTTCTCATGTAAGAATGGGTTAACTACCCAGAACCTTCTCCTGCTGTGTAACTACATCAAGGTGTTTGCTCTGGGGGGGAAATTAACCATTCCTCAATAAATGTATTATTATTGACAAGGAGGCTGAACCCAGCGTTGGCTCTGCAAGTGCCAAGAGGAGGAGGCTGTCTGAAGTAGAGGATTCTGGGATGGCTGTGGCGGCTGAGAAGACCAAGGAAACGGATCCTGAAGCTGAACCTGATCACAAAGACGCAGCCTCAGGTGCATCCCAGAAAGGTTGGTCTCAGGCTCTGATGTGTCTTTTCTAGCTGCACTAAAAATTGTACTCCATCATTCGGTTGTTAAGTCGTGATGTGTTTCCGGGTCCAACATTGGCTGAGGCGCTCTCTTCGAAATGCCGCAGTAATGATAATAATTCATTATATTTGTATAGCACTTTTCCTAGGCTCAAAGACGCTGACAAATATGGGAAAAACGGGAAAGTGCTGTGTCCCTTGTTGTATGAATAGATCCGAGTCTAAAAAACGATTGAACTGTCATTCTCTACCGCTTCAGTACACTGGTACTCTGGTGCAGGGATTTTTTTTATTTGGACCCGGAAATTGCTAAACGTCACAAAGTGACGTCAGACATAACAACCGAATATAATCTGGTGCCACTCTGGCAGTTTAACGTTTTAATTGAGGATCTCTTTGTTAAAAACATTTGTTATTTTTCTTGATTCTGTTCTGTTGTAATTTTGTATTTGTAACCATTTGTATGGTTAGACCTCCTACAAAAAAAAAGGTTAAATAAAAGAATGGCCTTAAAGTCTGCAGGGATTGTTAAGCGATAGTGTAGTGATCTCTCGAGCCAATCCAAGCATTGGTGGGGCGCTATGGTATTAGTGTGTTGATTTTTTTTCAGGAAGTTACAGCCAAGTCTTGTCAAATTGTAGCTAGTTCTAGAATAAAAAAATAGCAAATAAAAACTATCCGTCGCAAATATTATTATTAGCTGTTAACTTGACATGATCTTATTTTGATGGTCTGGATAACCGATGTTGTGAAGGAAGCTGGCTAGTACCGATGGCTAGTGTAAACAAAGCTCAATCTAACTGCAGCTTCCACTCATGGTCACAGAGGGAGAGATGTCATGTGTAACTCCTTAGGTATGTCTTCAAAATTAAGCTGGGGGGGGGGGGAATTGTCTACAGTCTGTGTACATTTGTGACTGTCATCATTCACATACCGTGAGCTTAGAATCACAAGGTTCTATCTCCGTTTAGGGCAGTTCAGAGATATTGAGCATCAAAGTTTTTACATTCCATTATATTTTGTGAGATGGAACCTTTGTATTTTATGAATTACTAACTAAAACATTTCAACATTTTTTAAATAACACCACACAGGCATTAATAAACACCTAAAGGGTCAGATTATGTACAAAACTCAATTTTGACCAAAATGGAGATAGAACCTTATAATTCTAACATCACGATACATTGTGTAGGAGGAGAACAGAAGGTGGGGAGAGCAGGCAGAATCCCTCGACATGAGGGGCTTCTGAAGAGGACTAAACCTATGCTGAGGCCTACTACACCAAGTAAGTGTGAATGATGTTGTGTACCCCTTCAAACCTGCAAAAAACACACGAGTCATTTTCTATCACATTTAAGATGTAATTCTGCACACTCTCTCCCCTTATTGAGATCTCAGATCTATCTGTGTTGTCAGAGACAGCTTGGTTACAAGATATCACTGTTAGGACCATAGTCCTAGAATAATCTGGGAAATAACAATACTTTCTCTCAATATTAGACTTCAAAAAACTCCACGAGGCACACTTCAGAAAGATGGAGTCCATTGATTCATATCACCAAAGGACGACCAAACAAGTGGATGTCTACAGAAACCCAGTGAAGGAGTTGAAGGTAACTGTATAATAAATAAATGTGTTTAAGATGCCATTAGAAGAGAGGGTATTCAATAAAGTACTGGATAAAGTGCATACTCTACTACTAAACCTCTTTCTTCACAGATGCTTTCAGAAAAGGCCGTCATGAAACCAACTGCAGGAGAAACTCCAGCAGTAAGTTGCACATCAACTGTCAACTAACTAACTATCAACTCAGTTATTTTTTTGCTCACTGTCGTAAAAGTACATAGTTGTGAATTCATTCTATGAATCGAATAATACTAAACTACTGTGTGGTGGTTGATCCGACATCAATCCTGCGCTGGTCTTAAAAAGCCTTAAAGTCTCAAATCCAGCAATCCAAACTATAAGGCCTAAAAGGGTCTCACATTACAGTTATTTGGTCTAAAAATGAGGTGCTAGGTCTTAAAAATGAGATCCTACACGGAAATCAGTCCGACCACATCTATTTATGCGGAAATTAATCAAGTTGGAACCAAAATAATGTCAATTGTCTGTATGGCAGTGAAATCCCTAATTTCATTACCTCGAGGGTGACAAAAAGCTATCCTATGGTGTCGCGAATAGGTCTAAAATTCTATTCAAAGAGGTCTAAAGAACGTCTTAAATTTGACTTGTTGAAACTTGTAGGAACCCTGATCAAAACATCTTTGTTGGCATGGTGATCCATTTGCTTGTGTGCTCTGCAGAGGTCAGACCTGAGACGAACCTCCCTGTTCACTCCTGTGGATAAGAGACCTGCCACAGACAAGCGCAGATGCACCCAGCTCTCTGCCAGCAAGCCTGCCCAGGAGGACAATGTCGCATTCAGACCCACTGTCCTTTCTACTCGCCGGATCAACGTTCGGTGAGACATCAACCACCGTTTTCTCTGTCTGATCCCAAATACTATGCAACTTTTTTTAATTTGCATTTATGTTGACATGTTATATTACATTTCCTTCAAAGGTGCAGACATGCCACTCAGGACCTTTTGATTTGACTTCTGATGCGTTTCACACATCTTCATATAACAATACATTACTAACTGCTACATCTCGGTTATAATAATAATAATAATAATTTTGCCATTTAGCAGACGCTTTTATCCAAAGCGACTTACAATTACGAATTACAGGGACATTCCCCCTGGAGTAACTGAGGGCTAAGTGCCTTACCCAAGGGCACACTAGTAGTGGTGTGGCTTCAGGCGGGATTTGAACTCACAACCTTCCGATCCCAAGTCCAACTCACTATCCACTAGACCACCACTAGCCCGACGGTAGTGTGGACGGTTATCTCTATTCGGTTGTTACGTCTGACGTCACGCGTGACGTTTAGCAATTTCCGGGTCCAAATAAAACATTTACGTACTAGAGTACTAAAGCGGTAGAATGACAGTTCAATCGCTTTTTAGACTCTTTTTAGAGCTTTTTTTTTTTCTTTTTGCTTTTTAGACTCGGCACTTCCCAGTTTTTCCCATATTGTCAGCGTCTTTGAGCCTTGGAAAAGCGCTATATAAATATAATGAATTATTATTATTACTGAGGCATTTCGAAGAGAGCGCCTCAGCCAACGTTGGACCCGGAAACACGTCACGACTTAACAACCGAATAGTACATGCATGGTCATTTCTTGTAATAAACCTACAGTGTATAACTGATGTTGGTTTGGGTGCAGGTTCTCTCAAGCTACAGAGGACAACGAGCACAAGCGGTCCATGGTGAAAACGCCAGCTCGCATGTCAATCCGTGTCGCAACACCTGGAAAACAGTCTACCCCTGCTGGGAAGACTGGCATTAAGAAGCCGTCTGCTGTCTCAACCACAAAGACTCCAGGTAACATCCCACCAATGGTTCTGTTTATCTAGCCACAGCCACTAACCACACTTTTTATTTGTTATTACTTCTGTTGCTTATTTGTTTGCTTTTGTAATTTGAGTGAATTATCCTTTTATTGACGGTTTTCTTTTAAATTCCAAAGGAACGTATGTCTTCAGTGGGAACACGAGTATTTCAAACACCCCTGGAACAAACACGAAGCCACAGTTTGATCTGAAGGCCAGTCTCTCTCGGCCCCTCGCCTACAAGCCTCACACAGGTATGTCACCTGAATTGAATTGTTACCTGAATTGTCATTTTAAAAGCAGAACTTCAGGTTGACCCCTACTGTTTTTACCCCTTGATAGGAAAGCTGAAGCCGTTTGCAGTGACCAAAGAAAACACAGTGGAAACCACTGGGTCACATGAGACGACGAATTACAAACAACACAAGGTTCCGACAAGGTGTGTTTACTCTATGATAAATCAAAATTTGAAACAGTGTGAAAAATCAGTTCTTAACTACGTCAATTTCTCTTTGAATAGCAGGCTTCAACAATGAATTGGTGCTTGGTATAGGAAAACAATGTCAACTCCCCTGAAGAATGTCTCGTTTGGTGATTTGTATAGTAAATCAGGGTTCCTGCGCTGGTCTTAAAAAGCCTTAAAGTCTAAAATCTAGCAATCCGATTTACAAGGCCTAAAAAGGCCCAAAGTTTCAGTTATTAGGTCTAAAAAATTAGGTGCTAGATCTAAAAAATGAGATTAGCTTGTCCTGCAAGGAAATCAGTCCAACCACATCTATTTACATGGAAATTAATCAAGCTGGAACCCAAAAAGTGCCAATTCGCTGCACCCGGGAGAAATTATTGGTGAATGAAGCTACAAAAAGCTATTATATGGTATCGCGAACAGGTCAAAAAGTATATCTGGTCTAAAAAAGGTCTTAAATTTGACTTGAAACTTGTAGGAACCCTGGTAAATATTTCCATAATGCTTGTTTTAAAGGGAGGAACGCAGAACGAAACACACTGAAGGCAGGAAGCAGAAGAAAGAGAAGATGCTGGGGGCCAAGAGAGGTCTGGTCATGACCTGATTATTTTTAAACATTTGTATCTTTCAACCTGTTATCAGTCCTTGTACTTATGTTTGGATCTTTAAAAAAAAAAAAACATTAATGCATAATGTACAGCAGGGGTGCTCACACTTTTTAGGCTTGTGAGCTACTTTTCAAATTACCAGCTCAACAAGATCTACCAACCAAATACAACATATTGCCATTGCTGCGAACACAAAAATGTACTGTAATAATAACAAATTAAGGCCAAGCTACACTGTTTCAAAATCAAATAAGAGATTTATTAAACTATATAACAAATATTCACACTGGTAGTCCATTAACATTAACATTAACTCAGGAGCTCTGAGTGGTTTACACCAGACTGGCCAGTGCCAAGCCAGGTGCCATCGACGTCTCCGGGTGGCGGAGTGTGTGTGTGTCTGTCTGTCTGTCTGTCTGTGTGTGTGTGTGTGTGTGTGTGTCTGTCTGTCTGTCTGTCTGTGTGTGCATGTGTGTGTGCTTGTGTCTGTCTGTCTGTGTGTGTGTGTGTGTGTGTGTGTGTTGTGAGGCGGCGCGGGGCTGAGTGATGCCCTCTCCTGTGTGGTCCAGACGGGAGGCGTCCCGTCTGGACCACACAGGGGGAAAAAAAAAAAAAAAATACTTTTTTTTAACTTTTTTTTTTTCTCCAATGCCGTGTGATCTACCCACACTGCCTTCGCGGTCGATCGCGATCGACGTAATGAGCACCCCTGATGTACAGTATTAACATGTTTCCTTTAATGTACAGCAGTTTTTTTACTTGTAGTTTAGAGCAAGGATTTGTTTGAGTTATAATAAATATTTTGTACAGTTTGGTCTTCTGTAATTCATGTGTGATTACCTCTTAGAATGTACATGCTAGATTTATACAAAAAATATACCAATAATAATTACTTGGTGTTAATCCTGTAGTAAAAATGTCATTTCCTCAGCGATGTTGTATGTTGTTTCTTTGGGAGGCTACTGCTTGCTGTCCTCAGACCTGTGGGTTCCGTTTGTATACTTCATAAGCAAACTCTTCTGTGTGAGCGCGATCATTACACAAAGCAATAAAATCTATCTCAAGTTGAAATGGACCATCTGCTTTGTCGCCCAATGTCATTCCAATTGTGTTCACCTGAAAACACAGAAGCAGACAAAGTGAGGATACGAAGCAAGAACAGTATATCATAGTAAATCTTCCCCAGTCCTGAGTAGTACAATCAAATACGTTCAGAAGTACATTTGCGTGGGGCACTTAGTGGCATAACACACTATGCGCATACCACTGTCACAAGGTTGCTAGTTCGATTCTGATCCTCTACATGTCATCCCTCCCCCCTCTTCCTGTCAATATCTACTGTAACCCAATTCGGTTGTTAAGTCTGACGTCACGTGTGACGTTTAGCAATTTCCGGGTCCAAACTAGAGATTCCCCGCACCAGAGTACCAGTGTACTAAAGCGGTAGAATGACAGTTCAATCGTTTTTTAGACTCGGATCTATTCATACAACAAGGGACACGGCACTTTCCCGTTTTTCCCATATTGTCAGCGTCTTTGAGCCTCGGAAAAGCGCTATTAAAATATAATGAATTATTATTATTACTGCGGCATTTCGAAGAGAGCGCCTCAGCCAACGTTGGACCCGGAAGCACGTCACGACTTAACAACCGAATCAAGCAGAAATGTCCTAAACATACATTTGACTGAATTTGAAATGCATAGTAGTGTTCTAGTGTATTTGTGCTCGTATACCTTGTCCAACCAGATAGGATGCTGATTGTCTTGTATTCTCCCACGATTAGCCAGGAAGAATTTGGAGAATGGAATCTGTAGGGTAACCAGATCTTAGTCTTGCACCAAAAGATTGTAGGACCACATTAAACAGGATAGCACAGTGACTGCAGACACACTAAACAGGATAACACAGTGACTGCAGACACACTAAACTAGACTTTCTGTGGAGCAAACTTAACACTACAGTCAAATGCTCAAATGAAGACAAACCTACATATCGGGGAAAGCTTAATAACTTCTACTTCTCAAAACCACCACACTGATGCTTTCAGAACACTACCTTGACATCCTGCCAGTAAGGTCCGCCCCTCGTATACAGGAAGTAACTGTACATATCATCCCTCTGATGGGAGAAGTACGTCTCAGCTCCAACGTTGATCATCCATGGCCGCCCGTCGCCACGGATACGGAGATGGAGGGTGTTGAAGCTGGACCAGTCGTGGTGCTTTTTCCTATCAAATGAAACCTAGAAAGATAACAATGTTTTGAGACTTGATGAAAATATGAATACTTGAATGATAATGAATGAATTCAATGATAACAAGGCCAGACATGCTCAATGTGTAATGACCATTCACTGACAGTTCGTGAGCTTAGAATTATAAGGTTCTATCTCCGTTTAGGGCAGTTCAGAGATATTGAGCATCAAAGTTTTTACATTCCATTATGTTCTGTGAGATGGAACCTTTGTATATTATTAACTAACCCAAAAAAAATCCACATTTCAAAAAGAACACCACACAGGCATTAATAAACACCTAATGGATCAGATTATGTAAAAAAAACTAAATTTTGACAAAAATGGAGACAGAACCATATCATTCTAACGTCACGAGTTAATATCACCCACCAGTGGCTGTTTGGAGCGCAATGTACAGTAGCCACTGTAACGTGTCTCTCCATCCCTTGGAGGGTCAGAGCAGAGAGTACCATATAGAAGACCTGTCGTATTGTTCCTGCCCAGCTTCATGTAGGCTTCACTCCGGCCCCCTATCTCGTGGTCTGAGGAGACTGCCCAGTGCTCCAGGCTCTCGGGCCCTCTGAACTCCCATACCACTCTGGTCTGCTCCTGGATGTGCTCGATGAGTGTCCGGCCTTCTGGCCCTGTCCAGCGCTCAACAATCTCGTTTTTCAGAAGGGAAAAATGCTTCCGTATCCCCTCCACACCTTTTGTGAAATCAAATGTGATCTTTTTCCATGGCGGGGTGTTGTCCTTGGGCTGGCCTGGCCGTCTGTACTTCTGCTGAGCCACACTCCTCCGCGCCACAGACCAGTGGGGAGCCGCGGGGGCCAAGAGGTCACGGCTGTAAGCGGAGCCCAACAATCTCACTGAAATAACATTTGTGGTCCTTGATAAGGCCATAGAAAAGCCTGATCTTACCATCTATCACTGTATGGGCAAGAGATACTGTTAGTTAAATACAGGGCAGATATATGTATAGCTATTTCCATAACATATCGATCACAGAATAAATCCTATCAATTCAATTTGACAGCTCTTCATGACAGGATCTCTCACATGCTTACCCTTAGCAACCAAGACTGAAGGCTTTAGTAGCTTGTATGTCACAATTCTCCCTATTTTCCCGAATATTGAGAATGGACTATACGACACACGATGTATTCATAACTAAGCATTTATTTTATCCCTCGCACTATCAACCGAAGAGCAGTTCGGTCAGAGATTGTAGTTCTAAGATATCATGGAACGTTTTGACAAGGTTGGGGTCCGTCTTGACGAAAGCCGTCTGGAAACAAACGTCGTCGAGTACTCGGTTCCGTTTGTCGGTGCTCCACAACAAAAATGTACACTGATTTTATTTGAATGAGAATTAGGTCTCCTCCCAAATTAATCATATAAAATAACTGACCATTATGACAATACAGGGGGGATTTAATTATGATAGATGTCTAATTAATCTTCTTGAGTTGGTCAAATAAGTCATTTCTGACCAGGCTTATTAGTTGGGCGCATGCGCAGTGACGGCAAAGCGCTTTTGGCTTTGTGTGTTGGTCCGACCACTGCAGAGCCATCTACCGCCGTTTCGCTCGTGTTCAACAAACACACACAGACGACACACAGAGGCAGCTAGCCAGCCAAGCTAGCTAACCAGCTAACCATGGTGAATGTAAAGAAGCGGAAAGGTCGAGTCGTTATAGATTCAGACTCTGAAGACAGCGCCAGTGATGATAATTTAGACCAGGTAAGGTTGCTTTAATTAATTTCACAATACGTGCCGCTTTGCTGGGTTGTCAACAACACCGTGCTTGTTGTGGTGGCGGCAGGCTCACTGAGCCGCCTCTGAGCTGGGCTCGCTAAGCTAGCGAACGGAAGGGGGTCTGACTAGCCCCTGGAATGAAAACATCCCAGTTAACGTCTGACGATGTAATACACACCAATGCCGTTTCTGATGTCGAAATGTATTTCCCATGAATGTTGTTGTGATAAGAGGGTTGAATGCAAGTTCTGAACGAGAAACTTTTTGGTTTGATGGTATGAATCGAACTTCGACGTTTCCAAACTGGTACGGTCCAGGTCCATTTAATTTCCGCAATTAGACGGACCCCGTAGGTAGCTGGTTAGCGATGCCTTGAGTTTGGAGGAAAGCACCATAGCGCCATAGGCCTGACGGTTTATTATGATGATACGGTAGCTACATACACATTGCTGTAGCTGCACTGCATAGATATATATCGACCCAATAGTTCTTGACGTTAGAATTATAAGGTTCTATCTCCATTTTTGTCAAAATGTTGTTTTTTACATAATCTGATCCATTAGGTGTTTATTAATGCCTGTGTGGTGTTCTTTTTAAAATGTTGACATTTTTTAGTTAGTAATTAATAAAATACAAACGTTCCGTCTCACAAAACATAATGGAATGTAAAAACTTTGACGCTCAATATCTCTGAACTACCCTAAACGGAGATAGAACCTTATAATTCTAAGCTCACGAATTGACACCGTTGTGATAGATGAGAGCTATTAAACAACGCCGTGTGCTCGTAGTGGTTTTTTAGGACGTTATCTGCTGAATGACGTCACGGGTGCAGCTAAAGTTCTATGTTGGTGTTGATATGACAACCACAGCTAGCGAGCTGACTGTTAGCTAACGTTACGGTTGTAGGAATGTGTTGTCAAAACTGCCTGTTTGCACAACTAGAACTCGCTAGCTGTATGTAGCCTATCGGGTTGAAACAGATCTCTAGTAGGAGTAGCTTGTTGTAGTGTGATTTTTTTTATTATCATCGCAGCTTGCTTGCTGAACTAGCCGTTTTGCTAATCGTTCTTTGCCAGATTGGATATTACCTTGTGAGATTACAAGCGAGGTAGCTACTAAGCTAGCTGGTTCTCTCAGTTCATCTTGTTGTTGTTGTCGTCTGTGGTGGTGATGATTGAAGTTTCGCTTTGTTGATTGGTTTGATATTTCAAGACAAATACGTCTAGATTCTGACATTGACACCGTGGGTGTCTGGTGAGATGTACCAACTAGCTTAATCAGGGCTCTACAGTGCGACCATTTCACTCGCATTTGCGACTAAAAATACATCTGTGCGACTAGAGAAATAAATTCACGAGCACACGTGCGAGTACAGATATATATATTTTTTTTTTTTTTATTCTAAAAATAAATCTGCGCGAACCGTGTGGCCACATTTTAAGCCGTCGGCCAGCCCGCTACGACCACGGGAAGTCATGTTAAAAGTGAAGTTACTTCTGTTAAACTGGCGCTAAGCTAACATCGCTAATCGCTAACTCCCTTTTGGGCCTTAAAGAGACAAGCGCCCTTTTCTCATCTCAAGCTTCATTAGCTTCATTAGCTCACCACATCTACAGATTTGGTCCCACACACTCCAGATTTGAACCCAAGGTTACAACCAGGGTTAACTACCCAGGGTAGAAAGTAGAAAGCTCTCAGACCTTCAGAACCCATTGAAAGTAGTGGAGGTACTCCAGAAGTCCAAATGCATCTCTAATCCTAGGAAACCCTAGGAAGCAAGTTGCCTATTAATGGCATGAAAATGCAACATGTTGTACTTGAGTGTGGCAGAGAGGTGGGACCCCCGGGGATGGTGGTGTGCTAACAGCTAGCCGCCGCAGAGGCACCGTGCTGGGCTGGCCACCTCCACATGTCACCACCCCGGGCAGCATGGGGCTGGGGACTGGTCATCTGGATGTGGGGTAGTTTAATACCCCTAGATGTGGAGTTGTCTGGCCACCGTGTGTGACTGATGTAGCCTGACCCAGCAGCAGGGAGGTGGGCAGCATGGAGACAGACCTCTGCATGGCCTGGCTGGGCTGCTAGCTGACAGACCTAGCCCTAAAGCCTGGCTGGGCTGCTAGCTGCTAGCTGACAGGCATGACATGGATGAATGAATGAACATGCTGCTAACCAGGAGAACTTGACACAACTAGTTACCATAATACAATGCCATCAACTCTGCGTCTAGTAGGGCTGTAGGCATGGGCCAATGTGTGATTTTGGTGCAAAAATTGCAAAATCACTAATAAAAATGTGTTATAATTACATTTTTCACTGTGCTCCTAAATTTCTTTGTGTGCCCCTAACATTTTTCATTTAGGAGCACATGTGCTCCTAGTGAAAAAGGTTAGCGTAGAGCCCTGCTTATACCACTATGCCCAACAATGTTATGGCAGTAATACAACACCAGAAATGTCGATTGTATTAATTGCTTGCCGATATGACTACAACATGTGTAAAGCCACCGAGTTGAATTGATTGACTTGTAAAGCTCAGCTGTCAATCTCAAGTTGATTGGCGTTATTGAGGTTACTTGTGTCTTCTGTAGCTTCTAAAATGTCTAATGTTATACATACAGTTTCCTCCAGAGAATATCTGATCTATTATATTAACTTCATTATGTTCATCTTGTCACAGGATCTGACACTTTCGTATTTATTTGGGTATAAGAACTGTCCAAACTGCTTTCTTTTTTTCACTGTGATTTCAG
Organism: Nansenia antarctica; assembly: GCF_963989245.1. NCBI lineage: Eukaryota > Metazoa > Chordata > Actinopteri > Argentiniformes > Microstomatidae > Nansenia > Nansenia antarctica. The sequence continues at coordinate 25,394,018 of NC_137674.1, read as the reverse complement.
GCACACTCACACGTCTCTTCTTTCTTTCTCACCCCGTTCAGGAGCTTCTGTCGTTGGCCAAGAGGAAGCGGGTGGATTCGGATGAGCAAGAGGAGCCAGTCAGTAAGCCTGCAGCCTCATCAGACTCTGAGACCTCTGACAGTGATGATGAGGTAGGCTATGCCACAGAAATACCTTCTGTCTGCCTCTTATGATCCATTAAAAGTAGATAATGGGCCGGTTTCACAGACAAGGCTTAAGCCTAGTCCTAGACTAAAAAACATCTTCAATGGAGATTTTACATTGAAAGTTTGATTTAGTTCAGGACTAGTCTTAAGCCTTGTCTGTGAAACTGACCCAATATATCCTAGGTTATCCTATTGGGTTGTTAAGTCGTGACGTGTTTCCGGGTCCAAAGTTGGCTGAGGCGCTGTCTTCGAAATGCATTATATTTATATAGCGCTTTTCCGAGGCTCAAAGACGCTGACAAAAATGGGAAAGTGCTGTGTCCCTTGTTGTATGAATAGATCCGAGTCTAAAAAACGATTGAACTGTCATTCTACCGCTGTAGTACACTGGTACTCTGGTGCGGGGAATTTCTGGTTTGGACCCGGAAATTGCTAAACGTCACGTTTGACATCAGACTTAAAAACCAAATTATTCCAAGAATAATACTTTGTCCCATATAACAATGATTTTTAATTTTTATTTTTTTGTCTCAAAGTGGAGTCAACAAGTCAAGAAGAAAGTCAAGAAGAAGGTTAAGCAAGGGAAAGGAACCGAAAAGAAGAACACAGCGAAGAAAGGAAGGGTGAACAAAGCTGCGTCGTCTGGCAGCTCCAATGGAGACAGTTCTGCTGAGAGCTCCGCCCCAGAGGAGGGTAAGGTTTTGAGCGTCGCTGCTTCTGGTAGCTGAATGACTTTACACCACAGGTCGTAATGCCTAGTTCCCATTTGGTGCCTTTAAAAAAAAATGAGAACGCCTGCTTACACCTACTTTTTCAAATGACCCATATCTGATACCTGTGCTTACACTGGTAACATTTATAACGACCAGCATGCAGCATGAAACTCACGTCAAACATCATCAAAATGCGAAGACCGTCGTATTTTCTATGACGTGCAAATCAAAATTGAGCGTTATATGCGACCTGCCTGCTTACACCGCAGTCGACATGACACATATCAGATTCTTATCTGATTGAGGCCGGCATGTTATTGAGGCCTGAATCACATCTGAGAATATCAGATTCAATGTGCTTTGTTACTGCTTACACCTACATGTTACATATCAGATCTGCTTACACCTACATGTTACATATCAGATCTGTGCCACATGAGAAAAAAACGTGAGCAAAAAAATCGGAATAGTGTTACTTCGACCTGCGGTGTAAAGCCGGCCATAGAAATGCATGTCAGGGAGCATGTTTGATTTGACTGTTTGACTGTGAACCTATTAATATGGACTCCATCCAATTTTGCTCATCCACTAGGTGAAGTGTCTGATTCAGAAAGCAACAGCTCATCTTCGAGCTCGGACTCAGACTCGTCTTCAGAGGACGACGTCTTCCGGGACGGTTATGGAGACGACCTGATGGGCGACGAGGAGGACAGGACTCGCCTGGAGCAGATGACAGAGAAGGAGAGGGAGCAGGAGCTGTTCAACAGGATTGAGAAGAGGGAGGTGCTGAAGAGGAGGTGAGAGTAGGGCTGTTACGATTATTCAACGTCGTCGACGTCATCGACTACGTCAATACGTCGGTTAGCGTAATATGCGTCGGTTAGTCGTAAATAAACAAAATGGCGATTATTTATTTATTTTTATTTTTTTTTTTAAACCTTTATTTTACCAGGCGAGACAATTAAGTGTATGAGTGAAAAATGGATAGCTACTAGCTAATGTTACACAAGCAATGTAGCTCACCACAGTTCGTATGTCTTGTCTTCTGGTGTTAGTAACGTTAGCTATGTAGCTGGCTAGCTACGGTAGCCTATTGTCATTGTGGTGCAAGCACCTACTGTACGTTATCTAGCTCGTAGCTCGCATGCTACGTTAGCATCAATTTAATCTAATCATAACATAGCAGCGAGAGTAACGTTAGCTAGCTATGTGTTGTGGTGATGGACAGACTTCTAAATGGCCATGTTGGCATTCAAGTTGGCTAAACATAGCAGTGAGGTGGAGACAAATACGTTTTTTTATTTTTTATTTTTACAGTACAAAAATTATCGTTAGACTTATCGATAAATTAGTCGTTAGACTAATCGGATAATCGATAAAATAATCGCTAGATTAATCGTTAGAAAAATAGTCGTTTGGGACAGCTCTAGGTGAGAGAGAGCAAGAATAATGCTGCATAACACTTCGTGATGTTAGAATTACAAGGTTCTATCTCCATTTTTGTCAAAATTGAGTTTTTTACATAATCTGATCCATTAGGTCATCGTTTCTCAACGGGGGCGGTACCGGCCCGCAGGGGGCGTTCAGACAACATCGGGGGGCGCTGGAACAGATATTTTTTAAAGGGGGACGTTGAGGTGTTCTTGGGGGGCGTTCATGCATAAAGTATTTTTCTCATGAAAAACAGCTGTCAGCAGTGTTATTACGTTCGTAAATGCACGAACAGTCAGTTCGCTCCGACAAACCGTCTTTTCAGTCAGAACACCCGTCTCTGAGCGCTCCCAGAGCGCAGTGCTCTGAACTTGGCCGGGTTCTGTGACGCAGACAAATACTCACTCCCCGCATATACACACTACCCTCTGCGCTTATGCGTTCGCTTCCTTTCAATACAATAGTGCTAATACCATACCAAGATACCAGAACATCACAGCAGGAGCAACCTATCACAAAAAAGCGATAATATTGTAATGACCCAGTCGGGAAAGGGCCCTGTCGGTTACCAAGAATCTAACCGAGCAATCAGCTACGAATGTCCCCTCCCCACGTTCATCACAGTATAATATTACATAAATGTATTACTATTAAGTGCTGTTGTTGAAGTTATCCCTAGTGCCATTCTGAGGTTAGCATTGCGATGTGTTCGTCTTAACGTTTACAAACTAAAATATACGATCGCTTTTTAGTGATCTCTTGTGATGTCCTGAAAACGAACGCATAAGCACTACTCTGCTTGCGATTGGTCAGCTGTCAGCAGTGTTATTACTGGTACGTTCGTAAATGCACGAACGGTCAGTTGGACAAACTGTCTTTTCAGTCAAAGCACCCATCTCTGAGCGCTCCCAGCATAGCATTATAAAACAACTAAAATCATATATCATCAAAATGGCTGCGAAAAAGGTCAAATGCAGACAGTACTCTATTGAGTATCTTAGCTATGGCTTCATACCGTCTCCTAACAATGACCAACTCCCAATGTGTTTAGGAGTGAACAAGTATTTTCCAATGAGGCAATGAAACCCTCACGTCTAAAGGAGCACCGTAACAAGATACACCCGGACAAGGCAGATAAGCAGCATCCATTCTTCCAGGCCCTCAAAGAGAAACATGGTAGGAGCACCATCAGCAGTCTCTTCGCTAGGAAGACCACCCAGACTGACAGCGGGCTAATAGCATCCTATAATATCTCCCTGCTGATAGCCAAAGGTGGGCAGCCGTTCACAATTGGAGAGAAGTTGGTACTCCCTACCATCAAAGAAGTAATATCTACTGTGATGGAGCGTGATCCCACACAGGTGCTGAAATCCATCCCACTCAGCAATGACACCGTAGCACGCAGGATAGATGAAATGGGCGCCGATACAGAGGAGCAGCTGTGTGCCATCCTGCGGGAAACTCCATTCAGCCTTAAGCTGGATGAGACAACCACTGCTGACAATAATGCTCTGTTGATGGCCTATGTCCGCTATAGTGCCTCCAGCAGTCAGGAGATGGCTGAGGAATTTTTATTTTCCAAATATCTGGAAACAGACACCAAGGGCCAAACCATTTTTAATGCACTGGATGCATATCTACAGGAGAAGTCAATCCCAATCAAGAACATCCTTGCATGTGCCACTGACGGTGCCCCGTCCATGGTTGGCAGGTACTGTGGCTTCACCGCTCTGCTGAAGGAGCAGGTCCCGCATGTCCTCACAGTCCACTGTGTCTTGCACCGCCACAACCTTGTGGCCAAATCTAAAAGTCCACCTCTCCATGAGTCTCTCAATGTTACAGTCAAGGCAATAAACAAAATAAAAGCCCACGCCCTGAATACCAGATTGTTCAGACAGCTGTGTCAGGAAAATGACGAGACCTTTGAGCGTCTTCTTCTCCACACTGAGGTCCGCTGGCTCTCAAAAGGAAACTGCCTTTCTCGCATTTGTGAGCTGTTTGACAGCATCGTGGAGTTCCTGGAGGAGGTGGATGCAGCTCTTGGGGAACAGGTGTCATCCAGCCGCTGCGACATCATGTACCTCGCAGACTTCTTTGGAAAAATGAATGAAGTCACACTGAAGCTCCAAGGAAAAGGAGTTACTCTGGTCCAGAACAAGGCGGTCATCCAGAGTCTCACCTCCAGGCTGGATCTATACAGGCAGAGCATAGGCAGGAGGCAGTTTGCTCATTTCCTGCTGTTGACCAAGGTAATCTAGCCTAGGCTACTAAATTATGATAATAATAAATAATACATGTAATAAATGTAGGCTACTCTATGCAAAACTATATTTGTGTTCCTGGTTAGTATAAATAACTTATGTTCTGTGTTCTTATGTATTATGAGTATAAACTTTAAGAAACATCAATTAGTTAACTAATTAGCAATAAAATAACCAGTTCAAAATCAGATAGTAACATTCTGCACATATAACAATTTCCTGGTTATGCTCATTGCAGGTGTCTGAGGCTCTTACCGATGAGCGCATCCTCATTTACACAGACCACCTGAGGATGGTGAATGCTGACTTGAAGATCCGCTTCAGGGATCTTTTGGACCTTGATGTTCCCATCTGGGTGGTGCAACCCTTTCAGGCGGACGTGGCGGAATGCGAGCCAGCAATCCAGGAGCATCTCATCGACATCCAGAGTGACGATGAGGCCCAGGCTATTTTCCGCACCTCTGGCTGGGGCAACATGTGGGTCAAGTACTCTCAGCGTTACCCGGCTCTGTGGGAGAAAGTGAGGCTGCTTCTTCTGGCTTTCCCAACCACATACCTGGTGGAGCAGGGATTCAGCCAGGTCCTCCACATGCAGTCCAAGTACCGCAATCGCTTGAACTTGACGGCCTCAGGTGCACTGCGACTGAAACTAACTTCTCTGCAACCCGCAGTGAAGAAACTGGCGGAGAACCACCAAGCGCAGGGCTTACACTAATCCCTCCCCCCCGTGCAATTTGGCGAAATGTCACACCAGCACACTTAAAAAACGAACAATGTTAGTTGTAATGTACAGTTTTGTAGCCTACTGTTTGTTCTGCACCAGACGTGTGCAATTGCTGCTGTTCCGTAGCGTCTGTCTGTATTCTGTTTGTATTCTCTTGTCTGAGTTTGTTTAACACTCATAAACACAATTTGTATTCACATTCACATGGCTTTTCTGCTCTCTGATGACTAATGATAATGATATTCCAACTGCCCAGTTAAATCCAATTTATTATTTGGCATTCAGTGACATGCTTTTTAAATGATATAACACAGAATATTAGTCAACATTAATATTCAGGGGAGAAAATAAGCCTACTTTTTTATGTGGGGTGGTAAGAGACCTGGATAATGGACAGGGGGGCGCTGGCCCAAAAAAGGTTGAGAACCACTGCATTAGGTGTTTATTAATGCCTGTGTGGTGTTATTTTTTTAAATGTTGACATTTTTTGGTTAGTAATTCATAAAATACAAAGGTTCCATCTCACAAAACATAATGGAATGTAAAAATGTTGACGCTCAATATCTCTGAACTACCCTAAATGGAGATAGAACCTTATAATTCTAAGCTCACGAGTTGCAGTTGTCTGTGGCAGGTTATTTGAATTTATAGCTATCCTGAGAAAAACTATTTTTTTACTAAATTTGTCAGATTTGAAATTAAGAAGAAACTGAAGACTGCAAAGAAGAAAGAAAAAGAAGAGAAGAAAAAGAAACAGGAGGAAGAACAGGAGAAAAGGAAGCAATCTCAGGTTCATCCGGATACACAAGTGGTGAGTTAATGTATAGCAGTATCAGGAGGCTGTACTTATATAGCGCCTTTATCCAAAGCGCTTTACAACGGCCTCATTCACACATTCACACACCAATGGCGGCAAGGTGCCATGCAAGGCGCCGGCCGGCCCGCTCACTGGGAGCAATTTGGGGTTCAGTGTCTTGCCCAAGGACACTTCGACATGTGGCCAGCCAGGGCTCGAACCGCCGATCTGCCAACCTTGCAATCATAAGATTGCGGCTCTACCTCCTGCGCCACAGCCGCCACAGTACTGGTAGCAGTATGAGGAGGCTGTACTGGTAGCAGTATGAGGAGGCTGTACTGGTAGCAGTATGAGGAGACTGTACTGGTAGCAGTATGAGGAGGCTGTACTGGTAGCAGTATGAGGAGGCTGTACTGGTAGCAGTATGAGGAGGCTGTACTGGTAGCAGTATCAGGAGACCGTACTGGTAGCAGTGTCAGGAGACTGTACTGGTAGCAGTCCCTCTACGCTGCATGATCGGCTGGGGGCGGCTGTGGCTCAGGAGGTAGAGTCGCTGCCTAATGGTCACAAGGTTGGCAGATCGGCGGTTCGAGCCCCGGCTGGCCACATGTCGAAGTGTCCTTGGGCAAGACACTGAACCCCAAAATTGCTCCCAGTGAGCGGGCCGGCGCCTTGCATGGCAGCTTGCCGCCATTGGTGTGTGAATGTGTGTGTGAATGGGTGAATGAGAGGCCGTTGTAAAGCGCTTTGGAGCAGCAAAAAAGGCGCGATATAAGTGCAGTCCATTTACCATATAACATTTGACCATTTACCATGATCCACAGGGGAAAGACGCAAACCTTTTGAAACTGTGAGACAGAAGCAGCCAGGTGAAACCGGGAACAAGTCGCCAACCAATCAAAATGTTCAGACTTTTATTCTGAAAAATGTAAATACATTTCTACATAGTGAATAGTGGGGATTACTCACCGAATCCATTGCATTGCAATGTTTTGGCTTGACTAGCGAGTATGTGTCATTGATTTTCAACAACGCTGAAATTTAAATTAAACAAATAAAGAAACAGACTTAAGGTCAGAACGGTTCGTCGTTTGGCGACTTGTCCCCGGTATCACCAGCAGCTATCACATATATGCCATTTCTTGTAAGTAGCACACTAGATACACGTTTCTTATTGTGTAAATGGACTGCACTTATATAGCGCCTTTTTTGCTGCTCCAAAGCGCTTTACAACGGCCTCTCATTCACACATTCACACACGCATTCACACACCAATGGCGGCAAGCTGCCATGCAAGGCGCTCACTGGGAGCAATTTGGGGTTCAGTGTCTTGCCCAGGGACACTTCGACATGTGGCCAGCCGGGGCTCGAACCGCCGATCTGCCAACCGTGTGATCATTAGACGGCGGCTCTACCTCCTGCGCCACAGCCGCCCCCAAAACTAAGGACGCATGGAATTACATAGGATTGACACTGCAGCCCTTGTCGATGGCAGATGGGGTAGATGTAGTTTGTCTCACCTGCTCCCTTCTCTTCCAGGTTATGTCTCATAACAAGGAGAGAAGATCCAAACGTGATGAAAAGCCAGACAAGAAGTCCCAAGCCATGGAGGAACTGAAAGCAGAACGAGAGAAAAAGAAAAACAGAACAGGTTGGTTCACTTCTGTATTCTCATTTATATGCCTATCGTGAGGTTAGAATTATAAGGTTCTATCTCCATTTTTGTAAAAATTTAGTTTTTTACATAATCTGATCCATTAGGTGTTTATTAATGCCTGTGTGGTGTTATTTTTGAGTTAGTAATTAATAAAATACAAAGGTTCCATCTCACAAAACATAATGGAATGTAAAACTTTGACGCTCAATATCTCTGAACGACCCTAAACGGAGATAGAACCTTATAATTCTAAGCTCACGCTATGGAGTGATGCATGTCCTCAGTAAACTGTACTGATCACATGGGACCTTTTCTCTGAGGACAGCGGAGCTCCTGGCCAAACGGCAACCCCTGAAGACCAGCGAGGTTTACTCTGACGACGAGGAGGAGGAAGAGGAGGATGACGACAAATCATCTGTAAAGAGTGATCGCAGTTCACGCTCATCATCTTACGACGAGGATGAAGAGTGAGTATATGTCACCTGGAGATCACTCTGACTAGCAGCACTTGGTCAATAAAGCAAGCACTGCATTGAAGTGTGATTTGGGGGTTTTGAGGTCTTCACACTAATGTACCATATTGTTTATCTGTGATTTATTTGAAACATTGCTGCAGAACTAACCAATGACCAACCTTTAAAATGCTTTGTTGTGTTCTAGAAAAGAGGAGACTCCACCAAAGTCGCAGCCGGTTTCACTACCGGATGAACTAAACCGGATTCGTCTGTCCCGACATAAGCTGGAGCGCTGGTGCCATATGCCCTTCTTTGCCAAGACTGTGACCGGATGCTTTGTGCGAATAGGGATCGGGAACAGTAGTAGCAAACCAGTTTACCGGGTATGAAGCATTTAAAGAGCTAGCTACGCTACGGATAGTCTGTATCATTTCAGCCTGTAATAATAATAATAACTTTATTTGTATAGCGCTTTTCCTGCAAACGTTGCAGCTCAAAGTGCTTTAATCACTTAATTTAATTATTTTGTAATTTAAATGCAATTTTAAAAGGATGGGTTTTTATAATCTTAATTTCATTATTTAGTCATTTAAAGGCAATATTAAAAAGATGGGTTTTTAGCCTTGACTTGAACATATTTGCTGAGGTTGCATCCCTAATGTAAACTGGCAGTGCATTCCACAATTTGGGTGCATAAAATGAGAATAGTTCTAAAAAGTAGTTCTAAAAAGTAGCCGAAATGTGTGAAAACGGGTCCCCGTCATGTCATGTGCCCTGCAGTCTGTGTCTGGTGCTTGTGCGTGGATTCCATAGATCATATTTATAAGAACTATATGTTGACCGTCCGGGCCAAAAACGAGAGGATGGAAAAATGACAGACGTTGTGGTGACGACTCATAGCATCACCCATAGCATCACTTAAGCAGTCATTCCTTCTTAACTTAGGAGTCTGTTCATTGGGAATTATTTTGTGGCCCATTTTGTCTTTGGCATTCAGTTGTGTTGAATGATTTTGTATTTCAATTATTTCCCTGTTACCAGGTTGCTGAAATAGTGGATGTGGTAGAAACCGCAAAAGTTTATCAGTTGGGACCAACAAGGACAAACAAAGGTCTACAGTTGAGGTAAGAATTCAGTTTCAGCTACATTTCACTCTTTTCTGCAGGGTTCCCGCGCTGGTCTTAAAAAGCCTTAAAGTCTCAAATCCAGCATTCCAATTTACAAGGCCTAAAAAGGTCCCAAATTCCAGTTATTCAGTCTAAAAACGAGGAGCTAGGTCTTAAAAATGAGATCCTGCAAGGAAACCAGCCCGACCACATCTATTTACTCGGAAATTAATCAAGCTGGAACCCAAAAAAAGCCAATTCGCTTCCTTTTTGTCTGTATGGCAGTGAAATCCCTAATTTCATCACCTCGAGGATGACAAAAAGCTATCATATGGTGTCGCGAATAGGTCTAAAATTATATTCAAAGATGTCTAAAAAAGGTCTTAAATGTGACTTGTTGAAACTTGTAGGAACCATGTTTCTGCCACTACCCTTTTCATTCAAGTCAGTGACTGTTGCTCTGTACTGTTTCCTCTCTCTTCCTCAGACACGGCAACGACACCCGCGTCTTCAGACTGGAGTTTGTGTCCAATCAGGAATTCACAGAACACGAGTTTATGAAGTGGAAAGAAGCGGTGAGTTAATAATGGGATGGAGGAGCAAGGATGCTTTAACATGTGTTTGGTGACTATTAACATTGACTAACATGCAAGAATGTCTCAATGCTGGTGGTGTTAGGAGAACTGTCAACATGGAGCAGCAATTCGGTTGTTAAGTCTGACGTCAAACGTGACGTTTAGCAATTTCCGGGTCCAAACCAGAATTCGCCGCACCAGAGTACCAGTTCTCCAGTTTTTTTTTTACCAGTTTTTTAGACTCGGATCTATTTATACAACAAGGGACACAGCACTTTCCCGTTTTCCCCATATTGTCAGGGTCTTTGAGCCTCGGAAAAGCGCTATATAAATATAATTTATTATTATTATTACTGAGGCATTTCGAAGAGAGCGCCTCAGCCAACTTTGGACCCGGAAACACGTCACGACTTAACAACCCAATATGTTAGGCCTGGGGTAGTATCCCCATCAATAAGCCAGTGCTGAATAAGCCAGGGGCGGCTGTGGCGCAGGAGGTAGAGTCGCCGTCTAGTGATCGCAAGGTTGGCAGATCGGCGGTTCGAGCCCCGGCTGGCCACATGTCGAAGTGTCCATGGGCAAGACACTGAACCCCCAAATTGCTCCCAGTGAGCGGGCTGGCCGGTGCCTTGCATGGTAGCTTGCCATTGTAAAGCGCTTTGGATAAAGGCGCTATATAATATAAGTCAGTCCATTTTGCTGATATGTGGCTTTCCTCAGATGATCATTGCTTCAATGCAAGTCCCGACTCTGGACGAAATCACCAAAAAGGAGCAGTCCATCAAAGAGGCGGTCAACTATAAGTTCAACGATAAAGACATAGAGGATGTGAGTCTTTGTATCTTGCCAATGCAGACTTTTCTCTGCCGTCATATATATATATATATTTTTTAAAGTATGCTAAGTATGATTATGATCGTTGAATAGGTGTTATAACAGGGTATCCGCGGTGTCTTGAAAAGTATTAAAAGTTGATGAATAAATTTTGGGAAAATCAAGACCCTTAATTAATAGGTATTAAAATGTGTTATCACGATTTTATGAGGTCTTGAATTTTGTAGGTATTTTTTCTGAATTAGACTCTGTCCAAAGAGTTTGAGTCCTAAAAACTTTTGGTAAAAGTTTGTGAATTTATTAGTTTTATTAAAAAACAAAGATCAACCGAAGATTCTGTTGTATGATAGTGGTCTAGTAGTCTATTGCAAACTAAAACTGTTAAGTTAAAGGTGTCACTGATGTCAACGGTTACAGCTCGAAGTGGCGAAAAATATTGACAAGGTCTTTCAAAAGTCTTAGAAAGGTATTGAAAATAACCTCAAGATTCCTGTATAAACCCTGTATAATGTACCTTTTATGTTCCGTCACAGATCGTAAAGGAAAAAGACAGATTCCGAAAGGCACCCCCCAATTATGCTATGAAGAAAACGTCACTCCTCAAAGATAAGGTAGCCGAAATAATTATTGTAGTTTTTTACTGTGTTCCACATCACTGTTTGTTTGTGTTCTCAGACGGGTGCTTTTATTGTTGTATCGAACAAAAAGCTATCATATGGTGTTGCGAATAGGTCTAAAATTATATTCAAAAAGGTCTAAAAAGGTCTTCAATTTGACTTGTTGAAACTTGTAGGAACCTGTATTGTATGTGTCATAAATGTGTTTGTATGTATGTGTGTTGGTCTGCAGGCCATGGCAGAGGAGAGTGGAGATGGTGACAAGGTGAAAGTGATCCAGGATGAGCTGAACACCCTGGAGGAGAGGGCAGAAGCCCTGGACCGGCAGAGGACCAAGAGCATCTCCGCCATCAGGTACGCAGAGGCGACTCGTCAGTCCAAAGCTTCTGTTTAGTCCCATGTTTGAGTTTACATCAGTGAATAACTATCTTTAGAATTATCTTTAGGCTCGTAAGTGGCGTAGCACACTAAGGTGCATGCAATTCGGTTGTTAAGTCGTGACGTGTTTCCGGGTCCAACGTTGGCTGAGGCACTCTCTTCGAAATGCCGCAGTAATAATAATAAAAATATATATTTGTATAGCACTTTTCCGAGGCTCAAAGATGCTGACAATATGGGGAAAAACAGGAAAGTGCTGTGTCCCTTGTTTTATGAATAGATCCGAGTCTAAAAAACGATTGAACTGTCAATAACCCCCCCCCCCGGACATGCATACGACCTCCCCTACCCCCTAACCATCTCACCCCCTCCCCGTTAGTTAACTCTGTGTTCTATGTGCCCATGTTATCTGTTGCTTGCTGTTTCTGTGTTTTCCGTTTCTCCCATATTGTCAGCGTCTTTGAGCCTCGGAAAAGCGCTATATACATTTTATGAATTAGTATTATTATTATTATTATTATTATACCGCTTTATTATACTGGTACTCTGGTGCGGGGAATATTTTATTTGGACCCAGAAATTGCTAAACGTCACGTGTGACGTCAGACTTAACAACCGAATATCATAGCAAGGTCCCTGGTTCAATTCCGGCCATCGTCATATCCTGCATGTCACCCCCCCTCTCTCTCACCCATCCTTTCTGTCAATATCTACTGTCAGTATCCTAATAAAGCAAAAATGCCCTAAACCATATTTAAAGAAAAAAAGATTTAAAAAAACAACAACTCTAAAAGCAGTGTTGGTGTTTTTTTTAAAATTCCATGGTAAAAGATGGATGAATATCTTTTGAAATGATGAGCTGTTGGTGATATTTCTCTTTTTCATCATTCCCCTCTGGCTATATGTGTCTCTACGTCTGTCTAAAACCCTTATCCCCTTCCCAGCTATATTAATCAGAGGAATCGGAGCTGGAACATAGTGGAATCTGAGAAGGCACTTGTGGTAAGTTACTCATCCTCCATCCTTTAAACCTTGGAGTTTATTATTATTATTATTATTATTATTATTATTAATCCTTTATTTAACCAGGGTAGTCATATTGAGACAGTAGCCTCTTTTTCAAATGAGCCCTTGCCAAGAAAAGCAGCACTTAATTAAAAGATACCATTACAGTATAAAAACATACAATATACAACATAAAATAACAACAGAAACAGTGGAGCAGATACAGCCTATAAAAGATAACCTAAGCACATTTGCATGTATGATTCAGAGTCTCTGTAACATACAGTTTAAAGTCAGAGAGTGGAATGAACATGTTAAGTTTCAACTTTTTCTGAAGTACATTCCACTATGGAGTATGGAGTTTATGGAGTATGGAGTTTTGGTGTATGAAATTATGACTTTCTCTCTCAGGCTGAGGGGCAGAATGCCAAGGGCCAACAAATGGACCCCTTCACTCGAAGACAGTGCAAACCCACCATGGTGTCCAATGTGAGAGTTAAAACTACTTCTCAGATATATCTTTTTAATTAATTTAAATTAATGTCATGTTCTGAAGAACCTGTCAGTTGGTATTTGGTGTAGAGATTTGTATTTGTGTTTCTGCAGGCCAGAGACCCTTCAGTACACGCAGCTATCCTGGCTGCCCTGAACCAGAAGTACGGCTCTGGATCAGACGCAGATAACCAAGCAGTGTTCGACAAACTGGTAAGAGAGATTACCTTTATGTTCATGGACCCATTACCTTTTTTTTTGTTATAAAAAACAAATATACATATATATGTTACGGTACATGTGGGAAAATGGTTTATGTTGGCATTTCCGGGAACATGGTAGCATAAAACGTTGACTTGGTACATGCTGGCATGTCTAACCCTAATCCTAACTCTAGCACCTAACCCTAACCCTAGTTTTCACACATGTACCGTATTCACACATGTACCGTAACATATATATATGTATGTATGTATGTATTTCTCTTTCAGCCAGTTGCTTGCAGTTTCTTTCAGCAACTAGCCTGTTTACATTCTTCGGCGTATGGGTAGTTGTTTTCCTCTCCACTCCACCAGGCTCGGGCCGAGGGGCTACCCTTTTACCACCCCGAGACCTGGTTGAGGGGCTCACCCGGGCTATATTTCTGGACACCCCTCCAGAAGCCACGTCACCGTCTCGTCATCTAATACCGACAGACCATGCATCCCGTTGGGTGGGTGGTACACCGGGCAATCCAGGATAACATGGTCTGCGGTTTGGTCCTCTGCGCCACACTCGCACGACGCATTTGGGGCCAAGCCCCATCTGTGCATTGATGAGCGGAAACGCCCGACGCCGGTCCGGAGACGATTGAGCCTCACCCAGGATAGCCTTGGCAAGTCCATCCCGAGGGGCTCAGGGCCGGCGACTGGGATGTGGTCGCGGAGTTTGGAGGTGTTAGCCTCCCACTCCGCGCGCCACATATAATCCGCCCATCCTGCCGCACTGATGTTAAGATCTCTGCATTGCTGCCTGAGATCCTGTGCGGCAGGCACAAATGGATGTCTCGACTTGAGACGCCGGGAGGGCTCCGCTGTTATAGTGAGCCTATCATGGAGCAGATGGTTATTAAGCTCCACGGCCCGGCAGGCGAGACGTGCTGTGGCTCCCATGCGGCGGAGGCCTGCGGGCTGGATGCCTGCTAGGATGGGAAGGTTGTCCACGGGGGTAGGACGCAGGCATCCTGTCACAATGCGCAAGGCTTAGTTTATAGGCGAGCCGATGAGGTGGGTGTGGGCACTGCGACACCATACTGGGGCGCAGTATTCACTAGTTGAATAAACGAGGGCTAGGGCTGCCGTGCGCAAGGTCCTTGCGCCAGCGCCCCAGCCCGAGCCAACCAGTCGCCTCATCAACGCCACACAAGCTGTTAACTTCTTGCGCAGTGACTCAAGGTGTCGGCGAAACGTGAGCGTCCTGTCCAATGTCACGCCGAGATAGATTGGCTCAGTGGAACATGGCAGGGGAGTTCCATCTAGGTGTACTCTAAGCTCACGTTTAGCCTCCCTGTTGTTAAGGTGGAAGGCAGCCGACACCGTCTTTGCCTCGCTAAGCTTCAATCTCCATTTCCGGAAGTATGCCACTAGTGTCTGCATGTCCTGGCTCAGAATCCCCTCCACAGACTGCCAATTTCCAGCAGAGTACACCACTGCGAGGTCGTCTGCGTAGGCGTACTTCCGTGAGAGTGTGTTGGGCAGGTCATAGGTGTAGATATTATAGAGGAGGAGGGCCAGGACCGATCCCTGAGGGACGCCTTTCTTAAGGCGTCGAAGCCTGCTTAGCTGTCCGCAACCGGTGGTGAGGGTAAAGCTGCGGTTACGGATGAGCTCCATGATCATTCTGACCATGTGCCTGTCCGGCAGCAGGCGGAGCAGCTTGCAGGAGAGGCCGCGATGCCATACGTTATCGTAGGCAGCCGTCAGGTCTATAAAGACGGCCCCGGCCTTCTTTTTTGCCGAAAAGCAATCCTCGATGTCTTGAGTCATAAGGGTGGCTTGATCTACAGTCGACCTCCCGCGTCGGAACCTGGCCTGCTCACGTGGGAGCAGCGGGTCGACAATTGGTTCGATGCGAGTGTAGATGAGACGCTCGAGGATCTTGAAGGGGATGCATAACAGAGAGATGGGACTAACTCTTAGGGTCCCCTTCAGGCTTATTCGGTTTAGGGATCGCAGCAACTAGGGCCCTTCGCCAGATTTTGGGGATCTTGAGTTGGCGCAAACAGGAAGTGAGGAACGCTCTCAGCCAGGACTTCAAGGCGGGTGCGGCATGGAGAATAAGCTCCGGGCAGATGGAATCAGGCCCCGGAGCTTTCCCTGGCTTTAGATGCTGGAGGGCAGCAGCGAACTCCTCCGGGGTGAATTCACCGGAGATGTAGTCACTGCTAGGTGTTGGGGCCCTCCAGAGGTCTGACACTTCTTTTGCGAGACGACTCACGGTCTTTACCCTCGTATGAACCACTTTTCACAAATTGTGATGCGATTTTATTTGCAGAGATGGGGCAGTGACGGGGGGAGTGTCTGGACCTACCAGTGAGATTGTTCATGATACTCCATGCCTTACGGCTGGAGTGCGAGAAGTCGATGGAGTCAATAGCCTCCTCCCAGCGCTCCTGTCTTTTACGGCTGAGTCTTGACAGCAAGGCTGTTGCGAGCCTGTCCGACTCAGCTCCTGCAGGGGCCTGGAGGAAGGCACAGTGGAGCTTTTCACACTCCTCATCCCAACACGGTTTGTAGCTAATGCGACGTCCGCGTTGGATAGATTTGTTTGCCGCTTTCACCAACATGCCGCAGAAGTCCCGGTACGCCTCATCCACGTTGTTAGAGTTAGGCGATGGGAGGTGCCTTGTGGATTTGTTGGTAAGGAGGCGGAAGCGTTTCCAGTCGGCCTTTCGGATGTTCCACCGTTTCACTGGCTCACTCGGAACAAGGTTCACGAGTTTGGCCGTTGTTATCAGTGAGGGTCGATGTTGAGACCTCGGGAACTTTCCTAAATCACGTCTATCGGGGAGCCGGTTGTCAGCGCTGGCACTCGCGAATGCCAGGTCAGGGTTCGTCCCAGTGTTCCAGCGACCGGAGCGGAAGCTGGCTGCGCGCTTGGGGTCGTACAACAGGGCCAGGCTGTTATTAGCTGCCCAGACAGCCAGGTTCTGGGTAGACCCAGCTAGCTCAAAGTTTGGTAGAACTAGCTTGTCTGCTGATATGCAGTGGGTCTCCTGGAGGAGAATGACGAGGGCCTTGGTGGTATTGGCCAGGTGTTCGATGACGTCAATCTTACTGGGGGTTAGTCCTTCGGTGTTCAGCTGCAGTATTCTGGGTTCGAGGTCAGCAGACCTCTCCCCCGGCTGCGGCCGAACACCAGCCCGGGTGAGGGGCCCTGGTTGGCAAACTTTGTTTCGCTTCTTGCTTTTGGCAGTCATTAGCTACTTACGGGGGGCACCACAAGAAGGTGTTTGCCACGCCACATCAACATGCACGGATGCTGAATGCTCTCTATTCGCTTGGTGATTCGCAGTTCGCACAAGGTTTTCCACTTGTTGTGAGCTTAGAGTTCACTAGCTTTAGAGACCCCAGGCCTGTTTACATGTTCAGAGCTCAAGGTTGCCCCTTTTTTGCACTATGTTGCCTGAAAGGGAGAAAAGTCTCACAGAAGTGGGACAGAAGGGACAGAAGTGGCTGGGCTGGCCAAATACAAAAAAAAGAAAAAGTGTGATTTAAAATGTGTTAAAAAAGTTAATGCGTTAATGCGAAATTAACACGTTAAAGTCCCAGCCCTAATATATACAGTATATATATATATATATATATATATAATATAATTGTTCTATCTTTATATGTGATAGGGACAAGGACTGCCTGGCTACTACAAAGACAAAGAAGTCGCAAAGACAAACAGCGACCTCTCAGAAGACCTATTTAAAGTTCACGATTTTGACGTCAAGATCGACCTACAAGTTCCTAACGCCGGTAAGATCATATCCTGTCTGTGTATCTTGTTGTGCAATTATTTCGACAAGACTGCTCATGTTGTACCATTATAAAACGTGACCCACTCATTCTTCTTCCCTGTGTTGTAGAAGCCAAGTCTCTCTCCGTCAGCTCCAACGCTCTGCCCGTGAAGGACGGAGCGCCCCGCAGGTCTCTCAACCTGGAGGACTACAAGAAGAGGAGGGGTCTGATCTAAAGGCACACGCCCTCATTCAGACCACCGTGCATGTGTTGGCCAATCGCCCCCCTGGGGCTCCCGGGGCAACGTGCGTGTGTGTGTGTGTGTGTGTGTGTGTGTGTGCATGAGAGTGTGTGTGTGTACGAGAGAATAAGTGTGTGTGTGTGTGTGTGTGTGTGTGTGTGTGTGTGTACGAGAGAATTAGTGTGTGTGTGTGTGTGTGCGTGTGCGTGCATGAGAATGAGTGTGTGTGTGTGTGTGTGTGCACGAGAGAATGAGTGTGTGTGTGTGTGTGTGTGTGTGTGTGCATGAGAGAATGAGTGTGTGTGTGTGTGTGTGTGAGCAAGACCGTGTGTGAGACTGTCAATCCTAAAACAGAGAAAATATTGATTAAGAGAAGACAACGTGTTTTTCTTTCAGGGTCTCTTGGAAGAAAGTTGTCCAGCAGTTATTTTTTTGGGTTATTTTTTTTTATTATTATTATTATTATGTGAAAAATCATACTGGGAATTGTGTTTTTTCCTCTTAGTTCTTTCTAAGTTTTTATATATATATATATATATATATATATATATATATATATATATATATATATAACTTTGTTCCCCTCATTCAGATCTTAAGTTCTTCACTCCTGTTGTTTTTTTGCAAGGACACAGTTCTTGTGGATTATTACCTTGAAGCAGGACACTATTTTATAAGATTTAGATTGTTGAGATACTTGGAGATTATTGGACTGTGAACATTTAATGGAGCTGAATCTGTTCTCCCTCATCAACATCTGATTTTTTCGTACTTCTTTTGTGACCTAAAAGTCGTGGGCATAACTACCTGCAATTCATCTCTCGGAAGCTGGTCGCCCTTTCCTCAAAACAAGAAGATGAGGACCAGAGTCAGACACGGGGGTGGCTGATTATTTGCCTGCTGGACAATGTCACTTTTTAAGTGTACAAAAACAAATCATAAAAAGGAATCTATTGGACAATTTAGGTTATTGTTCTATGTCTTTTAACTTTTTTCTTTTTGGCACCCAACCCCCTCCCCCCCCCCCCCCCCCTCCTCCCCCACAGCAGATTCTAAGTGTTATCGATTGTGTCTTTAGTCAGTTCTTGTATTGATGTGGCATGCCATGTAAATATACAATTTGGAGTGAGTGCGACAAAATAAAGAGGCACTGTTTCGTACCAGTCGTGTCAGTCTCTCTTACTTGCTTCTTAACACTTCAGAGAATTGTTGGTTGAACTGTATCACCATATTAACAATCTATACATAACCTCCATACAGTCATGTGAAAAATTAGGACACCCCGTTAAATATTTAGTTCCTTTTTAAGAAATATGGGCATATCAATATTTGATCTTTCAAACAATATCTGTAGATAAAGTGATGCAATTGAACCAAAAACAATGACAATTTAACTTTATCATGTATTTATCAAAGATGAAAAATGTTAGGACACCCTATGCCCTAATAGTTAGTATTGCCCCCTTTGGCTGAAATAACCTCAATTAGACGTTTCCTATAACTGCCTACCAGTCTCTGACATCGACTGGGAGAAGGTTTTTCCCACTCCTCCATGCAGAATTCTTTCAGCTGTGTGATGTTCAAATCACCTCAAAGCATCTCAATAACATTAAGATCCAGCCTTTGACTTGGCCATTCCAGAAATCTCAAATTTTTCTTTTGAAAAATACATTTGACAGCAAGGTGGATTTGCATTTCTATTAATTATTTTACTAAACATTTTTAAAAGATAGGTTTTTTTTTCTTCTGTTTTATTTGTTTAGTTATATTATCTCAACCTCTCAATATTATTAAAATGAAAATCAAATGTCCATATGCTAAATGTGTTGAAAGAGACAAAGATCTTCATGGGGTGTCCTATCTTTTTTTACATGACTGAAGTTGACGTTCTGTACTAGGACAAGGATATAGTAATATGATAATTGTCTGAGCGAAGTGGTAATGAATGAGGGATATAGTAGGGTCCAAAACCAAAATGCCGTGACCACTCTCTGGCTAACATGTTTTAATAATTTATTTGACTTCTAGGGACCTTTTATGAAAAATGTAGCCTCCAGGTCCCTCCCAAAAATCCCGTTTTTTTTTGCCAGAGGGCCAAATCCAAAATACCTGTAACCTTTAAGGCAGGTGAATAGGGTAAACAATTAAACTAATAGCTAGCACTATGAAACTTCCCCAGTTAATCACTTACATTAAGACAATTATTTTTTGTATTACAAGTTTTCTGAAATTGTATGTTTAAATATGCAAATTAGGTGTTACCTAATTAAATATGTGGTAATTTGCATAACATTCAAGAACTTAAATCTGAACATTGGATAAAGCCAGGTTAAAAATTCTTGTTTCATCTTGTTGACATATTAGAGTCAAAGGCTTGATTAATTTGTTTGTTAAATTGGATGCCCGTTAGTTGCCACCAGGGTATCAACTATTATGAACGTATAACAAGAGACGTAATTATACTTCAAAATAAGCTCTTTAATAGCTGTAACTTGAATAGTTATAACAGAACAATTGAACCACTTTAAACATATGTGATCACTCTGAATCAGAACATTCTGCCTCACTAGATTCTGAATCCTCCTCTCCCTCCTCCTCATCTCCCTCCTCACTCTCATCTTCCTCCTTGTCTTCAGCTGGCCCTGGTGCAGGTAGATTCATTGGGAGAGCAGGTTGTGTGTGGCGGACAGGACGACAGTGACCACCCACCGGCTCCCAGCCATGTCCGAGGGGCGAGGGGTGGTGCTTCAGGGAGGGGTGGCGCACTAGATATGCCAAGTAGTTGGCACGGAGACAGTGTTGGCGTTTTGCATCTGGAGGGAGACGGATGAAGTCCAAGAGTTGTTTTTCATTCTCTTCCACTTCTCGGCACGGGCCTCAGCCATGGTGCTGCTCTTTTTGTGGCCATAGATGACATCTTGTGTGAACTGGAAGAGCTCCTCTACCACCTCCTCCTTGCCGTCTTGCCACAGGGCTCTTAGCCACCTTGTCATACGACAATTTCCTTGTTCCATAGAAGCCTGAGTTGGCATCACAGCCTGTAATACAATGTAGCTGCACAATACAGTCTGCCATCTCCTCAGTCACTAGGCCACGGCATACAATTATCTCCTGCTTTCTCTTGATATAGAGCATACCTGGCAACTGCTGTGAGATGGCCGCTGCTGCGACATAGGCATCTGTGTCAGCTGCATCTATGACAACAGGGCCACTGTAGCCTGACTCACGCAGAACTGCATAAGCAGAGAAGAGGATGGTGTCAGCCTCAGACTGGTCAAAGATGTAGTTCTGCATTGGTTGTTGTGTTGACAAGTTGGTGCGATGAGAACCAACAGAGTAAACAATATCTACATCTACAGTCTGTGCAAGGTCGGTCAGGTAGCTGCATATTAGTTGTTGCAGCCGCACCTTGTTTCTGACGCTACACAGCAGCGTTTTGAACACTCTGGCAGAGGGGAAGGGGTCGCCCAATTTCATGTAGGTGTTGGGGACATGTGCCTTACCCTGTACCCGCAGGTGTCGCTCGTCATCTTTCGTTGAGTATGCTCCATCGTACGGGTCATTCACACATGATACGGTCAGCATCACCATGGCGGGCAAGGATGATGGATGACACCTTGTGGACGTCGTCCGACCACTTGTATGGGGTGTTATCTTGTGTCATCTTGTGTCTGTCGATCTTCTGCTGATCCTCCAAATCATGCCCATGTCGACGAGAGCGATGTAAGGTCCTTTCAGAACTACAGATTGGAGAGAGAGCTTCTGGGTGAGCTTGCTCTTCTGCGTCTTCCTGTATGTGCCATTGGAGTTGAATAAGGCCATACACTCCTCAATAACACAGTGTTCCAACAACTCTGGGAGATTCACAAGTTAACTGACCTCAACCAGGTCGATCACTGCCTTGAGAGCATCCTGCTCCATCTCAGCAGAACCTTGGGTTCCTCCCCGGGTTTCTTCGTGCATGGCCCCTTGGCAAATGTCAAGCGTTTGCTCAATGGGACTGATGCATGGAGGGAGGTATTCTTACTGAACACTGTCTCGTAAAATGCTGGTCAACTTCTCCTCTCCTGCAGCACGGGCTGAGTTGAAGTCAGCAATGAGCTCATCAGAGGCAGGCATGGCTGACTGTAGGGTGCGGAGGGTGGGTGAGGCCGGGTCGAACGGGAAGGAGTCA
Source organism: Nansenia antarctica (assembly GCF_963989245.1). Taxonomy (NCBI): domain Eukaryota; kingdom Metazoa; phylum Chordata; class Actinopteri; order Argentiniformes; family Microstomatidae; genus Nansenia; species Nansenia antarctica. The sequence continues at coordinate 25,372,406 of NC_137674.1, read as the reverse complement.
AACTCATGCATGCATGCGACCAGGTCCTGCACACACTGCTCATCCTCTCGCATCCGTGGCCACATTGCATGTGCTTCTTCTTGGCTTCTTTTCGGTTGGCCAGCGCGTTGTGAGCCGCCCGGATCTGGGTCACATTGTTCATATTTCTGGAGTGCACTAGCAGCTGCTTCTCATTCTAGAGGATGGAGAGCCAGCCAGACTTCATTTTGCTGCCCTTGTTCATTGTACACTCATGTCCCAGGCCATGTAGGACTAGGGGTTGCCTGTGATGGACTGAGTGAAATCAGTCAGAAGGAAGGCGACCTGATCAGCAAGGAGAGCTAGTCAGCATTGCCCAGAAGTCAGGCAGCCACCTCCCATACCTATTGTTATCGTACGCTACCATTATTAATTATTAATCAAGCCTTTGACTCTAATATGTCAACAAGATGAAACAATAATTTTTAACCTGGCTTTATCCAATGTTCAGATTTAAGTTCTTGAATGTTATGCAAATTACCGCATATGTAATTAGGTAACACCTCATTTGCATATTTAAACATACAAATTCAGAAAAAAGTATTGTCTTAATGTAAGTGATTAACTGGGGAAGTTTCATAGTGATAGCTATTAGTTAAAGTTGTTCCCCTATTCACCTGCCTTAAAGGTTACAGGTATTTTGGATTTGGCCCTCTGGCAAAAACACCCGGGATTTTGGGGAGGGACCTGGAGGCAAAAATTTTCATAAAAGGTCCCTAGAAGTCAAATAAATCATCAAAACATGTTAGCCAGAGAGTGGTCATAGAATTTTGGTTTTGGACCCTACTAATAAAGGAGTTATTTTTTTTCGTACCCGCATTCAGCGTAATGCACGCCCACCTGCCTCTGATTGGCCGAACGTTCCCAGTCTCAAAAATGTATAAACAAAGATGGCGGACGTTTATAAGGGAGCTATTTGGCAACCCATATTAAACGTTCACGGAGCAAAATTAAGCAACATTATGAATGATTTGTTTGATTTGTTTTAGCGGTTATCTTAGTTAGATCACGACTGAACTAGTTATGTGCAGTTATGTGTGTTGCATTTATTAAGTTTGCTCAACCAGGCCCAGTTGCTGGTTAGAGATGAGATTCGGAATCCCCCTAACCTAACCCCTATAGGTGGTGGGCCGAACGCGTTTATCGCGAAGTTTATCTTTTTCCATCTACAGAGTAAACGATCTCTTACATACGATATTAAGTAATTATCTTTAGTCTATAACAATTTGTTGGCAGCTGTATTTATGTCTGAGATTTTCACAAACTAGTTTTTTAATCGTCTGTCTGCTCAGGGACATCGCTGGTCGCTCTAGTTGATAAACCAATCAGAATTCGAGTACGGCTTCATTAGGACCCCGAAATGTAAACACTGGCTGTTAACCCTAGCAACTGACTGGATGTTAACCCTAGCAACCACGGGAAAATAACGAGATGTGATGAATTATGGAGTGTTGTATGCATTTAACAAACCGAACGGACAATATTATTGCATTTTCAGATGCAAGTTGGACCAAATTTGTACATTGTTCTCTACAGTGGGTGAATCTTCACACTGCAGAAAGCCAAATTGCAGAAAGGGCTGTAAAAAAATATAACCTAGTAGACAGTTACATTCCAGATGTGCCAGCTACGGTAATATTGGCTACCATAGACAATGCTATATAATAATAATAATAATAATAACTTTATTTGTATAGCGCTTTTCCTGCAAACGTTGCAGCTCAAAGTGCTTTAATCATTATATAATCTTAATTTAATTATTTTGTAACTTAAATGCAATATTAAAAGCATGGGTTTTTATAATCTTAATTTAATTATTTAGTCATTTAAAGGCAATATTAAAAAGATGGGTTTTTAGTCTTGACTTGAACATATTTGCTGAGGTTGCATCCCTAATGTATATGCAGTATGCCAACATACGAAACATTGAAAGAGCCCACAAGAGAAGGGAAAAATCAGTAGGCCTACAGGAGGCTGCAGGTTTTTTATAGCAATATAAGTTATTTATAAGAACAAGATGATATAAACAAGCTAAGATATGACATGGACATTATTAACAATATGATATAAACAAGCTAAGATATGACATGAACAAGATATGAACAAGGCATCAATGGGTCAGGGTCAGCCCTGCCAGGTCAGGTCCAGAAGATGTGCAGTGCAGTCCAGGGCTGAGCATCTGGGGTTACCTTGGTAAACAGATTAGGAGAGTTTTAAATAAACTAGGCTATAACTTTGGAAGCTTTACTACTTTTACTATTGTTGTGGGAACAGTGAGGAAGATAGACATAGGGGAAATGCTGGTCTATAGTCTGGGACCCTTTCCTGCAGCAATTGCGAACATAGATGGCTCTCTTGTGAAAACAAAGCCAAATTAATGCACTTTCTAGAAGGATCAGTAAATCCACCAGCCACCGTAGAAATCCCTGATGGCTCAACCTGGGTGTGGGATGCAATGGCACTAGTACAGGCAATGAAACCCCAAGATACATTTGGAAGATTTGCCAACAGTGCACTAATGTACCTGATCAATGCAGCCAAAGTGAGTAAATCTAAAGTGGTGCATTTTGTCCCTGACACCTACAAAACACTGAGTATAAAGAATGCAGAACGAGGTCGACGAGCAACAAAAGGATGTCAGTTGATTGATTGATTGATTGATTGATTGATTATACTTTATTGTCCCCGAGGGGAAACTTGTCTTGGGCATGGTACTTTCATGCTTCAAGTGCAACAGAGACGATACATACAACATACATTGGGCAAAGTAAACAACAGGACAGCAACAAACATTGAGTGACATTGGCAGCAGTTTCCACCTGGACATGGCATCATTTGGTATAAATATATATTGCACATAACCCTTCAAGTGGTGTTTTCGAATATTGCACATTGCGCAGTTGACAACAATATATTCAGCTGACCAGAAGACTTTGGTCCAAGTTCTTGGCTTGTGGCCAAAACAAAGAAAACCTACAATAGTTTCTTTTTGAGACATGGTCCAAGTCCAGGAAAAACCAAATTCAAGACATCACTTTGATTGTTGGACATGGGTCTGAGTGTCATGTGATCAGAGTCAACAGCAGTGGCACAGAACTTGAGGTTTTACCACTGCTCACACTGTTCTCAATACAGGAGGAGGCAGACACCCTGCTGTTGCTTCACTGTGAACATGCCTCACAGTATAGCTTACATGTTGTGATCAGCAGTCCTGACACAGATGTGTTTGTACTGGCTATCGCTTTCTGTAAGGAAATAGGAGCAAACCTGTACTTCCACACAGGGAAAGGGACAAACAAACACCATACACGTACAGAGAATACACAGCCATCTTGGTGATGAAGTCTCTGATGCGCTCATTGGATTTCACTGTTTCACCGGCTGTGATACAGTGAGTGCACTGCACGGCAATGGAAAAGTGAAGGCCGTAAAAACACTCCTGTCCAACAAAGAGCATTGTGCTACTTTCCAAAAGTTGGGAACAGCTTTTCAACTGCCAACAGAGCTTTATGAGGAAATTGAGGCATTTACATGCGACCTCTACGACCACAAAGGCTGTAGGGATGTACATTTAGCTAGGTGTCAAATGTTTAAGAGTGGGAAGTGCAATGACCGAAGTCTACCACTAAATAAGGATGCCTTGCACAAACATAGTCAGCGGGCAAACTACCAGGCAGCCATATACAGGAGGTCCCTTAAGAGCCAGCCAGACATCCCTCCGCCAATGAGCCATGGCTGGAAGATAGAGGGAGATTTCTTTGAGATTGACTGGATGTCCCTTCCCCCAGCCCCAGTCGCAGTTTTAGAGCTTGTATACTGCTCCTGCAAAAAAACAAAATGTGTGAAAGGGAGATGCACATGCAAATCTAACAACCTACCATGTACAGACATGTGTCTGTGTTTGCACTGCGAAAACACACTAGTGTTATAAATGTTCTCTAACACTTGAATCTTTGTCTAGTCTCGTCAATTATAGGCAAGGCAAGTGAAGATACACTTAGGGCCAGTTTCACAGACAAGGCTTAAGCCTAATCCTGGACTAAAAAGCATCTTCAATGGAGATTTTACATTGAAAGTGTGATTTAGTCCAGGACTAGGCTTAAGCCTTGTCTGTGAAACCGGCCCTTAGTCTTGGGTTTTGTCTTACCAGCTCACCTCGTAAAAGTGAGACGATTGACAATATCAAAAACATGCTTGCACACACATATAACATACTCACACACAAGTTAATGTTACTGGTCCCAATTTGGCACAATTATTATTGACATAATTGAGAATAGACATAGTTGACATTGGTAACTTAGCTATTGTACCCTTTAAAGTTAGATAACTAGCTTGTTAATTAATTAGCTTCACAATCGCGGTGACGATAGGTCGGATTTTTCACTAAAATAGCATATTAGAACATGTTTGTATTGACACAACATGACATGGACTCAGGCACGCGGGAAGGTATTTTGACTGGGGGTGCTGAGGTGCTGTCTATATACGCTACAGGGAAAAAAATTGCCAGGGAAAAAATTATAACGATTTCTCTCCCTCCCTCCCTCCCTTTCGCTGATTGCTCGTTCGCTCACACGCACACAGTGGCATAACGACGGGCCCCAATGCACGGGCAATAATAGTTAAGCACGCACGCACCCACACACTACAACGACGTAACGTTAAATATTTTACCAACAATGTGTTGGAATTTACAGTAATTTCCACTCAGCTCACAGTGTCCCACAATGTCCACAAACATGATGTTGACCATTATTACAGACAGCACTCCATGTCGATTGTTATTGCCTCTTAACGGAAGCCCTTCGCTGCCGAAGAATCGGATGGATCTGAATATCAGTTCTAATACGTTTCTGGCCGTCTGTTGCTCTTTCTCAACAACGTCCGACAGTAGAGCATTAATGGGAGTGTTGTTAAGCGAAGCAAGCAACTGCATCAGCATCTTCTTCCAACTCCACTTCAATTGTTCTGGCTGATTTAGCATTTTTGCTAAAGAACTCAGAGATTCCCTAGCAAGATATGACCATGTGATCACTAACATTAAAACTAACAAACACATTTTTACATTTATTACAAAAAACACATTTATTTTTATTCCCAAAAGCAACAATAGTTATTATATTGTTTTAACTTATTGTTTGAATAATATTTTTATTTTTTTAATTCAGGCAGGAGGAGCTCCTTCTGCCTGCCGCTAGGGGGTGCTGCAGCACCCTCAGCACCCCCCTTCCCGCGTCCCTGCATGGACTTGTTCATTAATATGTGATATGAATTAGTATGACATGCACATCTTACCTGAAACATTACTTGACAGTAAAGTTATCCGAAACAACTCAGTCTTCTCGTCTTTCCAGATAATACGTTGTTTACGTCTAGTTCCGTATTTTGAAGGAATATCATTGGCAGACGTCAAGTCAGGTGACGCTTTAACGGGTTTTGATTGGTTAGCGGCATAGTAGCCCCAAGCATTCTCCTTATTAACTTATGGATCGTAAGTTTACTTTTCATAAAACGCCGATCGAAAATCGTCTGCCAACAGACGGAAACATGTTAAAAAAAAAAAAACTATTTAGCTTATATGAAAAAATCAACTAGTCTGTAGTTGTAGATCGATCATTTCACAAACGAAAGCAGATAGACAGCTTCGGCCCACCGCCTACTAACCCTAACCCTTTTTTCCCGGGAGGCAGGTGGCTAAAGTAGTCAGGCGCTTCGCTGAAAGTGGGCGTACGTTCAGCCAATCAGAGGCAGGTGGGGGTGCATTACGCTGAAGGTGGGCGTGCATTACACTGAATGCGGGTACGAAAAAAAATAACGCGGGATAAAGGTGCTAAAATGTTTGGTGTACTACTTACTGCAACGGTAGGGTGTGTTAGCAAGTGAAATAGATGTGTTTATTAATGCATACTGCAATTAAACTGTGAAATAACTGAGGTTCAAAACGAATAAAAGGGGGTGTGGTGGAGATTGACGCTTGCTTTTGTATCAGGCGTTGTAAAGGACACTCTGTTTTGGGGTCCTGGCTGGAGTTCCTTCCTGGTCCACGTATGAATCAGATCCTGAACAAGATCCTTTATTTCTCACCATGAGTAGCTAGATAGTGATAGACTATTCTCTCTTTGTGACCCCTATTATGTCCCTTTCATGTTCATGAAGAATCCTGACTGATAACTCGTCTGAGGTGCTATTTAATTGTGGGCGTCAGTCTTGTTAAACGGTAAGTTGGATAGCCACTGCTAAATATGCTAGGTAGCCAGCTAGCTTGAATGATGCTGCCTGTTCATCTTGACATCATTGCCAGTACTATGCCGACAGTTACCTTGACACCTACCCACACGTATGGTTTGGCTTATTTAGACACTATTACCGGTGGTTTCTATTGTATGTTGATCTCGGCTGCCCGTTTCCCTACATGGTAGCTATGGTGTGCTATCTACCTACCTAGCAAGCAATGTAAACATATGGGTCTGACTAATTCCTGGAATTAATGACAATATTGAAACGCCTAGGCTTGTATGTCATTCACGAAATTGTAAACATTTTTGCACATGCTCTTAGATTATTTGCTCGAATTATTCCTTTCATTTTTAGGTCTGAATAATTCTGTAATCCTGCAGTGTGCACACACTTAGTTATTATTATTTATTTATTTTTAGAATGCAGAATGTCTTGGTTTGCCGACTTGGCAAGGGGAGCTGAAGATTTCCTGAATAAAGTCGATCAGGGAGCTGCGACTCTGACCCAGAGTCAGGGTCGAACATCCTCCTTTGATGCTGCAGACTCAACTGACATCTCTCAGTACGGTAGCAGTGGGTACAAGACCGACACAGGAGAGACACAACAACACCCCTACACATCCTCTCATGCTGCATCAACATTCATCACTGCAGCTGCTGGCAACATAAAGAAATCCAAAGGCGGCACCCTATTGGCTGGCTCAGCCAATGTCTCCACTACTACTCCCCTGGGTTCAGCGAGCACTTCCTCCAGCGCCCTGAAACAATCTTCAAACTTTGTGAGGCCTAAGAAGAGCGAACAACAGGATGTGGACGACGACCTTCTCTTTGACTTCCTGAACAGCTCAGACCCACCTGCCAGTGAGAGGAGGGATGTAAGACGAGAGCAACTCAGAGTGTCAAGGTCTGCTGAGGGGCCACCTAACACACCTGCTCCCTCTATCGCCCCCCTCACTGTCCCCTCCGCCCCCTCCACGCCCCCCTCCACACGGGGCATGTCTCGGACGTCGAGCCTCAGCTCTCTGTCCACCAGCACCCACAGTGACAAGACGTCAGAAGATGGCTCTACTAAAGACCAAGACCTAAACCAAGGTACTACAGACACTTAAACCAAGGTACTACAGACACTTAAACAGACACTTAAACGAAAATCAAGGTACTACAGACACTTAAACCAAAACCAAGGTACTACAGACACTTAAACCAAAACCAAGGTACTACAGACACTTAAACCAAAACCAAGGTACTACAGACACTTAAACCAAGGTACTACAGACACTTAAACAGACACTTAAACCAAGGTACTACAGACACTTAAACAGACACTTAAACCAAGGTACTACAGACACTTAAACTTAGAGCTGGGTATTGGCATGGATGTCACGATACAAAACGTATCACGATACATTACTATTCGGTTGTTAAGTCTGACGTCACCCGTGACGTTTAGCAATTTCCGGGTCCAAACAAAAACTTCCCCCTACCAGTGTACTAAAGCGGTAGAATGACAGTTCAATCGTTTTTTAGACTCGGATCTATTCATACAACAAGGGACACGGCACTTTCCCGTTTTCCCCATATTGTCAGCGTCTTTGAGCCTCGGAAAAGCGCTATACAAATATAATGAATTATTATTATTACTGCGGCATTTTGAAGAGAGCGCCTCAGCCAACGTTGGACCCGGAAACACGTCACGACTTAACAACCGAATTGGCATGGATCTCACGATACAATACGTATCACGTTACATTACTATTGCTCTATGTACTCTATATTTACTTATACAAGCTACTGTGAAGTGTCTACGACCTTGGTAGTCTGTACAATATGTATACCATACATTATTGATATAACTCAGGGAACAAGTCGTCCCCCAAAATATAATAATAATATGATATATGATATAGATATGATATGATAGGCTATATATGATCAGCTTTTTTTTATTATTATTGCACAACCCTAAAACTAGGGATGCACGATATTATCGGCGCCGATATTGGGAAATTAATGTTATTAAATATTTATAGGTTTTATTACATTTTAGCCGATATAGAGCCGATAATATGAAGCCGGAAATATTTCCGGTTCCGGTTGTCGTGCTCATGATGCTGCGCCTGCGACGCGAATCTATCGGCATTAGTCAAATACATGCTCACATCCAGTCATTCGCTCACTGCTCTCCATCAAAAATGGCACATCCATCAATAATATGACATAATAACGACTGCTCTGATTAGATTGCTTTTAATACATCAACGGGGGTGAAAGCGAGATGAACTCTGCGCGAGTATCATGCTTCCTCCATTGAACGGAAAGTCCTATATTCCATTCAAAGTGTTTTAGCCTTCCCCCTTTCCACTGGTAATAAGGAATTGGCAAGAATAGATCGATATAAATAGATCAACATAATGCAGCACTATCATGCACAGATCAGCCTTAAAACATGTAACGTTAGATATATCAATGTATTTCTACGGAAAGGCTGACTGACGCGGGGCTCATACAATCTCAGCGTTTGTTAGATAAGAGTGCTCCGGTGTCTTGCTGGTAGTCAAATATATTTATGTGTATATATACAGCATATGGATGTTACGTGCCTGTTACCTGCCGCTTTCAGTTCTAGTAGTTTAGATCTCGCAACCAGGGAAACGCCGACATGTGTTAAAGGGAGCAAGACGCGAATCTACCGGCATTTGACTCATATGAGTGAACGGCGAAAATGGCTGGACGTCACAGCTTGGGATTCCATTGAAGTTACAGGGAACTATGTGTGAAAGAGGCTTAAATGTTGAAATAACAGTAATACAATGTTCATTGATAAAATGACATAAGGGATGGAAAGGGAAGATGGCAGTTCTAGAAGGGGGATGATGAAGCGCGCTGGACTGAGGAACAGCATAGGCACAGTACATCGTCACAATAGCGATTTTTTGGTTATGCTTGTTATATATTATATCTGTTCTCATATCGGTTCTCATATCGGTTATCGGCCACGAGAAGCGGGTAAACATCGGTTATCGGTATTGGTTGGAAAAAATGCATATCGTGCATCCCTACCTAAAACTGATCATTGTGTTTTCAAGGCACAATAACATGATTTCCATTGTTTTTACAGATGTGCATTTTGATTTCATGCTGCAGAGTTTTTGTAATTGTTTGTATAGTGAGGTTATTTATTAAAATGCACATTCCTCTACCATGCTCTACTAAATTGCTCCATTTCTGACAGTCTATATACCCCCCTGTGAATACGCCATATAGTGTATATAAGTATAGAAGTTCACATAATCCTAGATACATTCTCAGATGCCTCCCGATCACTTATCCCCCTATTTTTATTTATATCCCCTCCTATTTATGTCTCATTCTTTTTTTTATTATTATTATCTTCGGACTGTGTTTGTTTGTTAGCACCTAGGGTTTCCATTTGAATTTCGTTGTACCTGTTACAATGACAATAAAGATCATTCATTCATTCTTTTAAATTCTTCCCTCTTAGACACACCTGAGAGTTCTGACTCTGGGTTGGCTGTTCCCCAGGAGTCGACTGTCCAGGAGCCAATGGCCACAGAGGAGCCGCTGAGCCAGGTGAACCAGGTGAGCCAGGTGAGCCAGGTGATGTCCAGCCTGCGTCTGGAGAACCAGCTGCTGCGCAGTGAGGTCACCTCCCTCAACCAGGAGATGGCGTCGCTCATCCAGAGAGCCAAAGACATGCAGGAGGGTAAGAGCTGGTCTTAAAAAGCCTTTAAGTCTAAAATCCACCAATCAAATTCACAAGGCCTAAAAATCAGTCTGACCACATCTATTTAACGCGGAAATTAATCAAGCTGGAACCCAAAAAATGCCAATTCGCTTCCTTTTTGAAACCTTTTTGAATCCGCTTTGAAAGCTTACAATCTGCTTCTAATATTTATATAATCAATTAAATAAAAAATAAAAAAATAACCTTGCCCTACCTGTGGGCCTTTTCACCAGACCTTCTCACATTTGTGATCTTGTCCTGCAGAACTGAACTCGGCTCGACTACGGACAGATAAATGGAACTCGGAACAGTCGCGCGTAGCTCGGGAGCTAAGGGCGCAGGTTGATGACCTCACAGAGGCCCTCTCGGCTAAAGACGGACAGCTGGCAGTTCTTAAGATCAGACTCGATGAGGCCGATCAGTTACTGAAATCTCAAAGCTCTGCGCTGGAGGAGGCGCAGTGTGAGAGGTCCAGGTATTTTACCATTAATAATTTGGATAGAGGGGTGATACAGAGGGTGATACAGAGAGCACTATGTATATTCACGCTTTTGACAAGGTGCTCTATTTGTAACATCATCCCAACCAACCCTATGCCCTATCTTTACTTGATCAAAATATTGTAAACATGTATTTTGTTTGTCTTGCCCTCTGGTAGCACCTCTGTGTTTTTTTTATTGTTTGTTTGTTTTTTGTGTTTTTAGGGGGGTTTTGTTTGTTGTTGTTGTTGTTGTTTTTTTCTAGACTGTGATGTGGGTATTAATGTGTGTCTGTCTTTCTTGTTGGATGTTGTGTTGTTCTACTCTCAAGGAAAACAATAAATATATTTGAGGGGAAAAAAAATGGATAGACTTTTAGATAGATTACATTTTTTTATTTTGGGGTTATACTGCTGCTTCCATTGGTCATTATTACGTTTTCTGATTATTTTGATTAAAAAAGTAAATGTATTTCCCTTTTTGGTTCAGAATCCTCAATGACCACACAGAGGGGAACAGCATGCAGTCTCAAGCCCTGCAGTCATTACAGGAGAGGCTGAGGGAGGCTGACATGGCCCTCAGGAGGGAACAGGACAACTACCGGCAGATGCAGGTGGGTTACCAGTTACCACACACTCTCTTAACACTAGGACAGCCATGAGAGGTCATTTGACCCCTGTGAGTAACATGAAACATGTTATATCTTTGCACTCGATCACATTTCAGGACCCTCCTTTCATGACTTTTCCTAGATATATGCGTTCTACCACCCAGTATCCTTACATTTTCAAAATCACATCAGGATAAGCTAGTACACAGCTATTTTGCCGTTCTTCTGTGTAGGTGGGAGGCTAATTTACAAGCGGCCAACTAGTGGTCGTTGTGTGTAAATAGCAGCTTGAGCATTGTAAAGAGCATAGACTGTTAGATGGCCTTCCTCTTGTTTGTTCACTCAGAGTGAGTTTGCAGCTCGGCTAACCAAGGTGGAGGCAGAGAGGCAGACGCTGGCAGAGACCGTGACGGGAGCCGGGCGACGGGCGGCCGAGGACAAGCACAAGTCTGACGACTTCCAACAGCAGATGAGGAGCGCCCGCACTGCCGCTGAGACGGCCAAGCAGGAGCTACAAGACTACAAACACAAGGCCTCTCGCATACTACAGGTATGAAACGGAGGAAAGTTCAGATATGTGATACCTTACCTATGACATTGTAACATGTCAGATGTTAGAGAGCGCATCTACATACATATGCATTGATATCATTAACCCTCTTCAGCTGTAGAATTTCATTATTCTCACTAATCCTGATAGATCCACATATTAGCAGGGTTCGACAGTAACGCTTGCCTGGAGCAAGTAAAACAATTCGCCAGGTTTGTTTGTGCGACCCCAACGACGCTGCTGTATCGTGGATATGTTTACCTGTGTGCAGGAAGAACAACAGACGGCGCAGGCGCCAGACCAGAGTAAACATATCCAGGATCTAGCAGCAGCGTCGTCGGGCTCGCACAAACAAACCCAGCAATTTTTTTTACTTGCTCCAGGGCAAGTGGGCAAGCGTTACTGTCGAACCCTGATTAGTCAAATAAAGTCAGTATTGACTTTGGCAAAGTTTAATTTTCAAGCATTCTGTTTGTTTGTTTGTTTATTTATTTGGATCCACCATTAGATACAGCAAATATGCAGTAGCTATTCTTCCTGGGGTCCTCATACCATACTTTCAAACAATTTTTCATCTTAAACACTTAAATACAGACAATACACTTCCATAACATACATGCATACATACATACATACATACATACATACATACAGTAGCTCTATTATTTACTTTTTAGTTGAAGACAACTTAATAACGAAATAAAGAAAAATAATACAGAAAAAAAAGTGGAGAGACAAAAACACAACTCTCCTTACCCTTGGGATCACAAGATAGCTCAATTTACCATTGAGAAACACTTAATTGTTTTCAGGGTATCCCGTATGTAAACAGATACATCTTTAATTTTTTGTTAAAGCTATCTGAAACTAAAAAGCTTGGTAATGTGTCTCTGTGCGTACCCTTTCCAGTCCAAAGAGAAGCTGATCAGCAGCCTGAAGGAGGGCTCTGGTCTGGAGGTCTTAGAGGGGGGGACGACGAGCGCTCTGGAGCTGGAGGAGCTGCGGCACGACAAGGAGCTGCAGAGGGACGAGGTCCAGAAGCTGCAGGGCCACGTTCAGATCCTCCGCGCAGAGATACAGGTGAGAGGAAGTGTTGTATCCTCCGCGCAGAGATACAGGTGAGAGGAAGTGTTGTATCCTCCGCGCAGAGATACAGGTGAGAGGAAGTGTTGTATCCTCCGCGCAGAGATACAGGTGAGAGGAAGTGTTGTATCCTCCGCGCAGAGATACAGGTGAGAGGAAGGGTTGTATCCTCCGCGCAGAGATACAGGTGAGAGGAAGTGTTGTATCCTCCGCGCAGAGATACAGGTGAGAGGAAGTGTTGTATCCGGGTTGTACCAGAGCTCTGACTTCAAGAAAACCATGGCGATGTGGGTGTTCAGGCTTTGTCAGTGAGATGTTAATAATACATTATAATACATATATAGCGCTTTTCTAGACACTCAAAGACGCTTTACAAACTGAAAAGATTGACTAGTAAAAATACAAAAAATAAATAAAAGAAAGTATAGGGGCCTAATTAAGGTAGTGCTGGGGGACACATGGGAAGGGGAGGGGGAGAGGGTTAACTGGTGAAGGCAAGCTTGAAGAGGTGGGTTTTGAGGGCCTGTTTAAATGTTGGGAGGGTGTTGGCCTGTCTGATGTGGTTGGGGAGGGCATTCCAGATACGTTAATGTTGTGCCCTCTCTCTCTCCCAGGACTTGGAGAACCAGGCCCTGACGGAGGCAGAGACGTGGAGAGAGCAACAGATGGAGCAGCAGGAGCAGCAGGCCTCACAAGCCAGAGTCAAGCAAGAGCTGGAGGCTGAGGTGGAGCGCTACAAACAGGTGAGATGGGAGAAATCACTGATGGCCTATATCTGGCAGCCACCACTATATCTGGTAGATGAGGATGAGGAACGTTCAATGTGTGAAATGTTTCAACTTGTTTGTCGTAGGAGCTGCAGTACGTAGAGGAAGAGCAACACCATGCCAAGAGCACACTCCAGAGTCGCATCAAGGACAGGGAGGATGACATCCAGAAACTCAGGAACCAGGTCGGTCAATCTTCTCTGATGTGTGACAGTAATGATAATATTTGGTCATCAACTGTTTATTTATAACAGTCTCCAGGGTTCCCGCGCTGGTCTTAAAAAGCCTTAAAGTCTAAAATCCAGCAATCCGATTTACAAGGCCTAAAAAGGTCGCAGGTTTCAGTTATTAGGTCTAAAAAATTAGCTGCTAGGTCTAAAAATTTAGATTAACTTGTCCTGCAAGGAAATCAGTCCGACCACATCTATTTACGTGGAAATTAATCAAGCTGAAACCCAAAAAATGCCAATTGGCTGCCCCCGGGAGTTTGGCGAATGAAGTACGGCAGGATGACAAAAGGCTGTCATGGTGGCACGAACAGGTCTAAAAACATATCCAAAGAGGTCTAAAAAAAGGTCTAAAAAGGTCTTAAATTTGACTTGTTGAAACTTGTAGGAACCCTGAGTCTCACTCCAACTCCTTACCGAAAATAATAATACATGGTAGTGCTACAAACCTAAAAGGGGTAGTGGCATGAGAGTTTCTGATTAATTTTCCTCCCTCTGTCCCCCTTTGTGAGACCAGTTGACCAACAAGGCCCTCAGCAGCAGCAGCCAGGCGGAGCTGGAGAGCCGGCTGCACCAGCTGACTGAGACGCTGATCCAGAAGCAGACGATGCTGGAGGCCCTGGGCACGGAGAAGAGCTCCCTGGTGTTCCAGATGGAGCGGATGGAGCAGCAGCTGAAGACTCAGGGAGGCCAGGCTGGCGGCCCGGCGGCCATTAACATGGCCAACATGGAAGGTGAGCCAGGTGAGCCGAAGACGTGACATGGGAGATTACATTTTTACATTTGTGGCATTTAGCAGACGCCTTATTCCAAAGCGACTTACAATCAATACATTTGAATACTAAGCAAGTGAATCATCAATCCACCAGTCGTAGCAGGAAGAGTAATCCAGCTCAGGCCCGAGGCCATTGATAGAAGGAAAAACCTTCTTCTATAACTAGTTTTTTAAATTTTTTATATTTAGACACTGGAGAAACAGAGAAACAGTACAAGGGGGACAATAGAAGTGTTTAGGGACACAGTAGAGGGGAAAAGCGGGTGTCTTCAGGAGACGCAGTGCTGAGGGGCAGTAGAAGTCTCAGGAGGAGCAGTTAAGGTGTAACCTTACTAGGTTTGTAACCTGACTAGGCAGCAATCCGATTTACAAGGCCTAAAAAGGTCCCACATTTCAGTCATTAGGTCTATAAAATGAGGTGCTAGGTCTTAAAAATGAGATCCTGCAAGGAAATCAGTCAGACCACATCTATTTACGTGGAAATTAATCAAGCTGGAAACCAAAAAATGCCAATTCGCTCGCTGCCCCCGGAAGACATTATTGGCGTCGCGAATAGGTAAAAGATCATATTCAAAGAGGTCTAAAAAAGGTCTTAAATTTGACTTGTTGAAACTTTTAGGAACCCTGCGGTCAGCTAACTTGAAGTAGTGATTTGTTTGGTTAATGGATTTCTTCTATTCTTGAATTCACTGAATCCTCTCTGGGTGGCATCATGACTGATGGGCTATTTACAGCAGTGGAGGCTCCTCCACAGAGGTGGAGGAGGCCTGGCCTCCCCAATAATTTGAGAGAAGAGAGAGAGATTTAAAAAAGCAATAATTATATTTATTTTATTTATGTATTTAACAAAAAACATATTTACATTTTTTATTTATTTATTTTATTTCCGTTTTGTTCATAAATCTTAATTTTTCCATGGCTAAAACCCTATATTGCAATTGTAAAGCACCTACAGGCCAGAATCCCTATCCGTTTGTATTGAGGGAGGCCAGGCCTCCCCCAGGAGGTTGAGAGGTTCTTGAGAGGTTCTTGAGAGGTTTCTCATAGAAGTCAATGTAATGCAATTTTTTTCATGGCAATATGTGATTGGCCAAATCACTGAAAATGGGTGGGCAAGGGAGGCCTGGCCTCACCATGCATTGAGTCCAGGGCTGAAAGATTGACATTTTGTTCGTCCAATCACATGAAGCCATTTTGAGAATTCGCCAGTCACTTCAGTCAAAGAAACACTCGCCATAGTGGCTACGAGTGTCCTATCAACTTGTCCTTTGCAGGACACATCTAGAACACCCATGGCTATTATCCCTGAAAATAATAGCTCATTTGGCCAAATACCGTATTTTCCGCACTATAAGGCGCACCGGATTATAAGGCGCACCTTCAATGAATGGCCTATTTCAGAATTGTTTTCATATACAAGGCGCACCGGATTATAAGGCGCACTGTCGTTTTTTTTTTTTGACTGGGGTTGCGTTATGCATCCACTAGATGGAGCTGTGCTAAAGGGAATGTCAACACAACAGTCAAATAAAGTCAAACTTTATTAAGCGTTCTTAAACGTTGTTCAACGTTCAAACGTTGTTCAAACGTTAATGTGCATATTAACAATATTAACAATAACATATTAACAATATTAACAATATCTCCCAAACAATATAACAAGTTCACTCTTCTCCCAAACGTGGAGGGGAACGTTTCTTTGTCTTTGTAGACCTCAAGCTTCACATTCCAAAGGCATGGGTGTTCTACAATGACATGGAGACATAACAATATTAACAATAACATATTAACAATATCGCCCAGCCTTGTTCACTCTTGTAAGGCGTTCAACTTCTCCAGAATCGATTTAATTGAGTCGTCACTTACAAGCGAGTTCGTTTAATCTCAACGAGACGTCCTTGATATCACTTCTTAAGATGATATGATCCAATCAAATATTAGGCACCACTACTGAACTGTTCATTTAAGATAATATTTATTCAAGCACATCAGCAAGCAATAATAGTTCATTTCCATGGAAAAGAGTCTTTTCTAGTTTCACCTCTGCAGGCCTATCTCAGCTAGCCGTCAACAAGTTAACTGCAGTGGCTCCACTAAAACAAGAGTCCCTCTCCCCTCCGTACATAGTCTTTTATCCAATTCATTAAACATTTTGGGCTGGGTGATGCCCCCCCCCCCCCCCTCTATCTGGTAGTTTTCCAAGTGTCAGCACAAATCCGTTGCAGCTGCAGAAAGTCTTCTCGTTAGCATTGGCCTTCAATTCTTCTCCTGTGTGGGTGCGAGAGTGTATGTATGTTATCAGCTTGAGTGTCCTGCTAGCGTCTCGTTCCCATGGTGATATCGTACTTTGTATGAGCAGAGCATTGTGTCAGTGTCCTTATCAGAATGTCTTGTTATCACACAACTATTGAAGTTACACAGTAATATTAGGATTCGATTTACAAGTTAGAAGAATAGACTTATCATTAATCATTAGTTATGAAAGTACAGAAAAATAGAATATTATAACAGCAGGTGTAAAATGGTTGTTAGCACATAGGTAAAAATAAGTAATTTACAGGCAGTTTGAATCATAAAACGTTCTTTTAGTCAGGAGCTTGTATTTCTTCTTGTCGCTCAAAAACAGAACCTCTCTTTTGGCTTTGCGTGACCTTCCTATTGTTCTCAACTGACCGCATTCACATATTATTTAAATGAGCACATAGTACATGATTAATCACTTCTAGTTATTTTAATACAAATTCCCAACACTCTTCTCCCAAACGTGGAGGGGAACTTTTCTTTGTCTTTGTAGACCTCAAGCTTCACATTCCAAAGGCATGGGTGTTCTACAATGACATGGAGACAGAGGGATGAGATGTTCATTAATTCAATTCAGTCAAACATTCAAACTTTATTTCAGTAAACACGTAGTAAAAGAAACAGTCTGATACCACTAAATCAAACGTTAGTGCATAACTCAACATTGTTCAGTTATGTATAACACGTAAAGCTCACTTTTTCAGTTCATTCCTCGTCCACGAATCCCTTGAATTATTCTTCTTCAGTGTCCGAATTGAACAGTTGGGTGAGTACGGCATCCATTCAGAGCACATGATAGCATAACAATAGCATAGCATTCGCGGAGATTCCAAGATGGCGGCCGTCGTTTACTGATTACCGTAATGCTGCAAGCGGTGCGGCTTTGTAGTTTACCAGTCGTACTGAAACATTTTATTATTATTTAAAAAAAAATATTGGTCATGTAATTTTTACATTTTGATCCATATATAAGGCGCACCGGATTATAAGGCGCACTGTCGTTTTTTTTTTTTTTTTTGGACTTTTAAGTGCGCCTTATAGTGCGGAAAATACGGTACTTTGCTTAAAATGACCTCGGAAGTCGGCGAGATTCTGGCGCGATTTATACATAGAATAGGTAGACAACATTTATGATTTATTGAACAGTTTTATTTTTGTAGTCGATTTCGTTTTTCCCAAAATTGGCCTCCTCAATTCTGGAAGTCACCAGCCTCCACTGATTTACAGGGTTCCCACTGGTCCTTGAAATCCTTGAAAGTTTGTGAATTTGAGAAAACAAAATCAAGGTCTTAAAAGTTTTTGAAAATAGACATGGGTCAGTGAAAGTGCTTGAATTCCCCTCTCTCTCTCTATTTTTTTTAAATATATATTCAAAAAAATGTTTGCTGTGCTGTGGTAGAGAAGGCAAGAGACCATCTACAGCCCGTTCCAAATTATTATGCAAATGATATTTTTCTCAGATTTTCCTAAATAGTCGATGCAAATGACAATCAGTATAATTTTCAAGTCATCAACCGTTAGAGTATAATTCAAATTATATTGAACAAACCTCCCAATGATAACAGTATTTTTTTTTTAAATAAAAAACTCAAAATCCACTGTTCCAAATTATTATGCACAACAGAGTTTCAAAACATTTTATAGGTTGTAAAGAACTACAAATGGTAATTTGATGAATTTAGGGTTAGGAGGTCATATTAGGAGGTCATATTTACTGAAATCAAAAGCTATTTCAAACAAAAACATCTTAACAGGTCAAGTTACATGTTAACATAGGACCCCTTCTTTGATATCACCTTCACAATTCTTGCATCCATTGAACTTGTGAGTTTTTGGACAGTTCCTGCTTGAATTTCTTTGCAGGATGCCAGAATAGCCTCCCAGAGCTGCTGTTTTGATGTGAACTGCCTCCCACCCTCATATATATTTTGCTTGAGGATGCTCCAAAGGTTCTCAATAGGGTTGAGGTCAAGGGAAGATGGGGGCCACACCATGAGTTTCTCTCCTTTTATGCCTATAGCAGCCAATGACACAGAGGTATTCTTTGCAGCATGACAGTGGGCTCAGAAATACATGAAGACTAATTTCCAAACAGTCTTGTTTACTGATGAGTGCCGTGCAACCCTGGATGGTCCAGATGGATGGAGTAGTGGATGGTTGGTGGATGGCCACCATGTCCCAACAAGGCTGCGACGTCAGCAAGGAGGTGGCGGAGTCATGTTTTGGGCCGGAATCATGGGGGGAGAGCTGGTAGGCCCTTTTAAGGTCCCTGAAGGTGTGAAAATGACCTCGGCAAAGTATGTAGAGTTTCTGACTGACCACTTTCTTCCGTGGTACAAAAAGTAGAACCGTGCCTTCCGTAGCAAAATCATCTTCATGCATGACAATGCACGATGTCATGCTGCAAAGAATACCTCTGTGTCATTTGCTGCTATAGGCATAAAAGGAGAGAAACTCATGGTGTGGCCCCCATCTTCCCCTGACCTCAACCCTATTGAGAACCTTTGGAGCATCCTCAAGCAAAATATATATGAGGGTGGGAGGCAGTTCACATCAAAACAGCAGCTCTGGGAGGCTATTCTGGCATCCTGCAAAGAAATTCAAGCAGAAACTGTCCAAAAACTCACAAGTTCAATGGATGCAAGAATTGTGAAGGTGATATCAAAGAAGGGGTCCTATGTTAACATGTAACTTGACCTGTTAAGATGTTTTTGTTTGAAATAGCTTTTGATTTCAGTAAATATGACCTCCTAATATGACCTCCTAATATGACCTCCTAACCCTAAATTCATCAAATTACCATTTGTAGTTCTTTACAACCTATAAAATGTTTTGAAACTCTGTTGTGCATAATAATTTGGAACAGTGGATTTTGAGTTTTTATTAAAAAAAAAATACTGTTATCATTGGGAGGTTTGTTCAATAAAATTTGAATTATACTCTAACGGTTGATGACTTGAAAATTATACTGATTGTCATTTGCATCGACTATTTAGGAAAATCTGAGAAAAATATCATTTGCATAATAATTTGGAACGGGCTGTAGTGTTCACACATTCAAGCCTCTCTTTTTAATTATTGTCTGTGAGCGGATAGTTCCTATTATATCAATTCTCATCTAGATCTTTCTCAAACTATGCCGTGTTGGGTCCTTGAATTTGAGGGAATTGAGTCTTGAAAGTCCTTGAAAGGTGCTTGAATTTGATGTTTCAGAAGGTATGGGAACCCTGTATTTATCTTGTCTGTCTTATGTTGCAGGAGCAAGGCAGAGGAGCACACCGATCCTTTTCAACGACCACGACAGCCCAGGAGTGTATGGCAAAGTACGCAAGGCAGCCAGCACAATTGACCGGTTTAGGTGAGCTATCAGGATTTTGTCCTCATATCATTTGTTTCAAGTAAGAGAATGAAGGATTTGACTTTCTCAATTTACTTCAATAAGATATCTTCAACAATAAACAGAAAACATCTTGTCCTTTTAAGCATCAGATTAGGAATCTTCTTGAGACGCTACCCCATGGCCCGGGTTTTTGTTATCTTGTATATGGTGAGTATCTATCTACACTAAAAAGCAGTACACACCTTAAATAGTTTAAGTATTTCGTGACGTTAGAATTATAAGGTTCTATCTCCATTTTTGTCAAAATTGAGTTTTTTACATAATCTGATCCATTGGGTGTTTATTAATGCCTGTGTGGTGTTCTTTTTTAAATGTTTACATTTTTTAGTTAGTGATTCATAAAATACAAAGGTTCCATCTCACAAAACATAATGGAATGTAAAAACTTTGACGCTCAATATCTCTGAACTATACCCTAAACGGAGATAGAACCTTATCATTCTAAGCTCACAAAATGATGCTTTATAACTGACTAAATATTGCAGTAACCACTTTTTTTGTTACAGGCACTTTTGCACCTCTGGGTGATG
This sequence comes from Nansenia antarctica, assembly GCF_963989245.1. Taxonomy (NCBI): domain Eukaryota; kingdom Metazoa; phylum Chordata; class Actinopteri; order Argentiniformes; family Microstomatidae; genus Nansenia; species Nansenia antarctica. The sequence goes on along the minus strand of NC_137674.1, from coordinate 25,351,682 downwards.
GTGGTTCTGCTGACGTACTCCCCAGAAATGCACCATGACCATCCCGGTGGGAGATAGGATAGGGTTTTAAAAGGAAAGAGAGAATGATGTTTGGTGAACCGGTTTTAAATGGTCGTTGTGGTAGTAGGGATTGAGCAAGCTGCTGAAATATGGCTCAAGCATACAGTACTCCTCTGGAACTGGTTCCCTGCTGGATTTGCACAGACATGCTACTGTACAGGACTTTAGATCTCTCTCCTCTCCTGTTCCCCTGTCTGAATGGCGTCAGACTCAGACAGTAGCAAGGGATTTGATCGTAATTATACAAAGAGTTATCATGGGGGTCACGGTGATGGCATATTCATGAAAGTTGATTTCAACCCTCCCTATCTGAATTCTGGTTAATATTTGTTTTTCCTTATAGAAATTGTATTTAACACTATGTAAAAAAAAGATTCTTTTAATAAACATTAACTCAAAACTAAAAATCTTGCCTCTTATGATGGTCATTTCTTTGTCAGTGCATTCAGTTTGAAGTCAAGTCAGCTTTATTTGTATAGCACGTTTACATACAGCAGCAGCTGAACCAAAGTACTTCTCAGGTGTAGAACAGGTAAAGTGCAGGATATTAAATAAGATGCAACACAATACAATACAAGATATGATTAAAAAATTAAAGAGAAGATAAAAGGACTAAAAACAATAAAAGCCAGGGACCTAACGATGGCTAAGTGGGGGGGAAGGCCAGGGAAAACAGGTGGGTTTTTAGGAGGGATTTAAAAACCTCCAGTTTGAAGACACACTACCTTGTCTGAGCACAACATTCTGGCCTAGAAGGCCATGCTGATTATCTAGCAATGACACATAATAGATGTTGATCCCGAATGCGTAACATTGAAGATGTCTTCATGCCAATGGGAGGAGGTAAACCCCTGATTGCACTGGACTGGAGCTGCCATGTCTCTGGACCCAGTCTCCTCTGAAGAGAAAATGGTGCATCATGACATTTTACCTTCCTTAGTGTAGCGACTAGATAGAGCCCAGTAGTAAAAAAAAGTCGCTGAGAGACGCAAGCAGGGTCTGTGTTGATGTTATGACACGCCCAAAACAATTCACTTGAGGAAAAATGGTACGTTTAACACTAGGGCAGCCGTGAGGTGTCATTTGATCTCAGTGAGTACCAAAAGTTGTCTACCTTTGCACTCGATCAAATTTCAGGACCCTCCTTTCATGACGTTTCCTAGATATGTGCGTTCTACCACTCAGCATCTTTACATTTTCAAAATCGAGTTAGTATAAAGCGATTTTGCAGTATTTCTGTGTGTGTCTGTGTATTTGCCTTGGTATTCGGCTGCCATATTTTTCTCCAAGGCTGCAATTCTCTTTTATATCAGCAGAGGTAGCAAGGGGACACACACTGTGCTCAATCTTCAGGCTTCAGTGCTGAATTACAGTGAATAAGACTGATAACATAATGTGTTTATATATAGGCTATACAATTATAAACTGTACAGTATGTAATTTCAAATCATACATTTGATTATGCCTGTAATCATCAACGATATAACGAACGGATATTTATAATATTGTATATTGTTTTTTTAAAAATATAATGTTGTTTTCTTTCTGAGTGGGGCAGTCCCACTCATAACTTTTATGTTATTGGACAGATATAGTGAAGACAGACAGAAAGTAAGGAGAAGAAGGGAGAGAGTATATTGATCATTGATAATAAGATATTGATAATGTATTATATTTTCAAATAATGCAATAGGCTATATATATGAATGTTCAGTTATGATATGAAGTAGCCAACAATTCTCATGTCGACCTGTGTAGGCATGACTCGGCAATGATAATAATAGGCTACACAACAGTCAAGACAGTTGTACACAGATATACGCAGATTCATATTTGGATAGTTGATTTTGGCACCATTGTATAGTAGCCAATTGCAGAGTGTATACATTATTTTGTTTGTTTAGTGCACATTATAAATGAAATGAAAATAGCTGTTGTGAAAAGTGAAAATATAGTGTGTTCATGTTGCAGTGTCTTTACATAGATATATCAGATGTGATATTTGTACTACAAACGAACACAGACAGAGAGACAGATAATTCAAGTAATATTTTTATTTACTTGCAATGTTCACGTCAATTCTTCCAAGTAAAAAGTATGGTATAAACAAGTAGAAAGTGAATAGGAGGTCGCCGGAGCGCTCAGCGTGGGCGCTGTCAGGTAGACAGGGCAGGAGAGGCATCAGGCCTGGCCATGGGACAGTCAGCATCCCCAGCACACCGTTGCTGGCTTGGTGCATGTGCCACAGACAAATCGTCCACATGACTGGCAGATGTGAATTGCTTTGTTCCCTCGACATATGGCGCCTTGACACTTTTTTCTTTTCACATGTGGGGACGGAGGTGGGCGAGGAGTTTCGAGGTGCAGTCGCCTTCTCTCTGCTGGTGTAGAAGGAAGACCTGTCATTACCAGAGGCTCACACAGCTCCCCTGCCAGCTTAAAAAGGAATTTCTTCCTGCTTATACTGACGCCCATGCATTGGCTGTACAGAATGTGTGCATTAATTGCAGCCAGGTCTAAGATGTTGTAGAACACAGCTACAGGCCAGCGGCAGGTCCCTCTTACTGAATAACGGCTTGCCATCTTGTCCATAACGTCAACACCAAACGTAGTGCTCTTGTAGTGGGAAACCGTTTCGGGCAGTTTCTCTGGGCCATCATCTGTTGAAACTGTCTGATGCAGTGTGCTGAGGAGACATACTTTTCCCTTTGGTTTTGCCTGGTAGACGGTGAGTGTGGCTTCTCCAGCCCTCAGCACCTTGCTGGAAAATATTTCAGTCTGGGCCCGTGTACATGGGGGCAACTCTCGTCTGATGTTATTCATTATGCCAACAATGGTGGTGTTATTCTCCAACAGAGTGTTTGCCAGTGGCAACGAGGTGAAGTAACTGTCTGTCGTGACATTTCTTCCGTTGCCTAGGAAAGGCTCCATCAGACGCATCACAACATTGTCCGATAACCGCTGACCGGCCGGCCTGCTCTCATCTTTCCCGAGATATGGATGTGCATTCAAGATGTATTTGCTGTCGACGTCCGCTGCAACCCAGAACTTTATGCCAAATTTCTCAGGTATATTGGCCATGTACTGTGTGAAACGACATCGTGCATTGGTCGGACACAGTTGTTCAGCTACAGTAATGTTCTCACCAGGCGTGTAAGATGCAATACTGTTTTTCACAAATGTGTCAAAAATCTCTGATATCATGGCAAATTTATCCTCCAGAAGGCGGACAGCCCTTGTGTTCTTGTCGTCAAAGCGTAGATAGCGCATGATATCTTGGAATTTCTGGCGAGACATTGTGTCGTTGAACACAGAATGTCGAAGTTCATCAGAACAAAACTCATCCATTTCCATACTTTTCGAAACCAGAAGCCCTTTGTAATAAAGGAGACCCACGAATGCTTTTAGCTCGTCCATTGTCACGTTGAACATCTCAGCATTACTTCGGTCAGCTTCTGCCTGAGTGTACTTTAGAATCTGTTGCCACATTTCTGTGTCAATCAAACACAGTAGACTGCTCAATGGACTTGTAATATGTTCCTTGGCGCGGCGGGTGGGCCCTGCGCTCCTTCTATTGGCCTCTCGCGGTCTCCCTCTCCGAGAGCTGCCAGGAGGTTGCTCAGTCCATACTGTGCCATCCTGTGCTCTCTCTTCCAACAGATCCCTGGTCTCTTCACATGGGTTAGGGTTGGCGCATTCAATTTCAGGGTCTGATTCTGAACCTGAGTCAGATTCAATCATGTAGAATTCCTCCAGGTCCTCGAGGTCCTCGCACAGTTCGCCCTCTGATTCCTCCGGGATAATATCGTTTAGCACGGCCAATATTGCATCTGCCCTCCGACTCATTGTAAATAGTAATGCACAGATACCGCGCAACTGCTCAGTGAGTTGCCTAGCATACCTGTGGACTAATTTATAGCTCTCGAATGCACTCACCCCGCCCACGCCGTCTAAGTGCTATCGCTTATCACTTATCAGACCCCTGAAATGCCCCTCATGATCATCATAGGACGTGATATCCCTCAATGACCCTCCTGGGAGTCAAATTAAAATATGCAAAGATATCGGCTTACTATCATGCTTATCGGTCGTAAATGGGTTACAATGATCCTGGACAAATCGTCTGCTAAATGACTGTAACCCCTTATGCGACATTTGCACTTGATCAAATAGGCTATAGACTACAAAATGAATCAAATAGCCTACGAAACATGCATTGATTTATAGGCGATACAGCAAAATATATATATGTATTTACAACTATAAGATTCAATGCGTTAATCTCAGTCGGGGAGTTCATTTGTATTTCTGTCATGCTTTTCATTTCGTTTTGTTCTGTGTTTAGAACAACAAAATATGGTGTCTGGAAAGTCAAATGTGCTTGACTATGGGTGAAATATGTTTGCTTTGTTTTGATATAAGGCGTTCTTGGATGTTTTGACAACATTATTATAAATATAAATAATACAATGAATATTAGCCTATTACAATCATGACAATCAGAATGATGTTCATGTTTCTATAAGAATCGCCCTTCAGAAAGAGGCGGTAACCTACATGCCATATATGAAGGGTGATTAGTCGGCCTGCAGAAATATGAAATAATAATGTTTGTAATTATCAATCAAATTAAAAAACAAATATTAGATTAGATTAGATGTTATTGTCATTGCAGAGTACACATACCAGACAATGAAATGCAGTTCATCATCTAAGCAGAAGCGCAAATAGCCTATAGTGATATAATAACATCATTATCATGTTTATATCTGATTTTCATAATTATAATAGGCCAATATTCATTGTATATCAAAACAAAGCAAACATATTTCACCCATAGTTAAGCATAAGTTGGCTTTCCAGACACCATATTTTGTTGTTCTAAACACAGAACAAAACGAAATGAAAAGCATGACAGAAATACAAATGAACTCCGCGACTGAGATTCACGCATTGAATCTTATAGTTGTAAATACATATATATATATATATATATATATATATATATATCTTTTGCTGCATCGCCTATAAATCAATGCATGTTTCGTAGGCTATTTGATTCATTTTGTAGTCTATAGCCTATTTGATCAAGTGCAAATGTCGCATAAGGGGTTACAGTCATTTAGCAGACGATTTGTCCAGGATCATTGTAACCCATTTGCGACCCATAAGCTTGATATTGTGCATCTATGCAGGCCGATATCTTTGCATATTTTAATTTGAGTCCCAGGGGGGTCATTGAGGGATTGAAAGGATATCACGTCATATGAAGATCATGAGGGGCATTTCAGGGGTCTGATAAGTGATAAGGGATAGCACTTAGACGGCGTGGGCGGGGTGAGTGCGTATCACCCGAGAGCTATAGCCTATAAATTAGTTCACATATTATTTCTCTAAAGAATAGGGAATTACTCAGGGTCTTATAGCCTATATTATGCGACTTATTTACCGCTGGTAAACTCTGCTGACGTTAATGCTAGCCCGGCTATTATTCATTAGGCTAACGATCAGTGTGACCATTTTTATGACTATGACCGTATCAGGAATATAGCTCTAACTCATAGCGTCAGTTAGTAATGTACTCAATTTTTAGGGCATTTCTGCTTTAATGGGATAGAGGCAGTAGATATTGACAGGAAAGATGGGTGAGAGAGAGAGCAGGGATGACAGGCAGTAATACATGTCCGCGGCCGGAATCGAACCGACGACCTTGAGATGACATGGCTGACGTCTTGAAATTGGCTATCAGATCCCTGAAATGCCCCTCATGATCATCATAGGACGTGATATCCCTCAATGACCCTCCTGGGAGTCAAATTAAAATATGCAAAGATATCGGCTTACTATCAAGCTTATCGGTCGTAAATGGGTTACAATGATCCTGGACAAATCGTCTGCTAAATGACTGTAACCCCTTATGCGACATTTGCACTTGATCAAATAGGCTATAGACTACAAAATGAATCACAGCCTATACATGCATTGATTTATAGGCGATGCAGCAAAATATATAGATGTATTTACAACTATAAGATTCAATGCGTTAATCTCAGTCGGGGAGTTCATTTGTATTTCTGTCATGCTTTTCATTTCGTTTTGTTCTGTGTTTAGAACAACAAAATATGGTGTCTGGAAAGTCAAATATGCTTGACTATGGGTGAAATATGTTTGCTTTGTTTTGATATAAGGCGTTCTTGGATGTTTTGACAACATTATTATAAATATAAATAATACAATGAATATTAGCCTATTACAATCATGACAATCAGAATGATGTTCATGTTTCTATATGAGAATCGCCCTTCATACAGAAAGAGGCGGTAACCTACATGCATAGGCTAGATGAAGGGCGATTAGTCGGCCTACAGAAATATGAAATAATAATGATTGTAATTATCAATCAAATTAAAATACAAATATTAGATTAGATTAGATGTTATTGTCATTGCAGAGTACAAATACAATGAAATGCAGTTCATCATCTAAGCAGAAGCGCAAATAGCCTATAGTGATATAATAACATGATTATCATGTTTATATCTGATTTTCATGATTGTAATAGGCTAATATTCATTGTATATCAAAACAAAGCAAACATATTAGTTAAGCATAAGTTGGCTTTCCAGACACCATATTTTGTTGTTCTAAACACAGAACAAAACGAAATGAAAAGCATGACAGAAACACAAATGAACTCCGCGACTGAGATTAACGCATTGAATCTTATAGTTGTAAATACCTGTATATCTTTTGCTGCATCGCCTATAAATCAATGCATGTTTCGTAGGCTATTTGATTCATGTTGTAGTCTATAGCCTATTTGCAAATGTCGCATAAGGGGTTACAGTCATTTAGCAGACGATTTGTCCAGGACCATTGTAACCCATTTGCGACCCATAAGCTTGATATTGTGCATCTATGCAGGCCGATATCTTTGCATATTTTAATTTGAGTCCCAGGGGGGTCATTGAGGGATTGAAAGGATATCAGGTCATATGAAGATCATGAGGGGCATTTCAGGGGTCTGATAAGTGATAAGGGATAGCACTTAGACGGCGTGGGCGGGGTGAGTGCGTATCACCCGAGAGCTATAGGCTATAAATTAGTTCACATATTATTTCTCTAAAGAATAGTTTATTAATGCCTGTGTGGTGTTCTTTTTTTAAATGTTTACATTTTTTAGTTAGTGATTCATAAAATACAAAGGTTCCATCTCACAAAACATAATGGAATGTAAAAACTTTGACGCTCAATATCTCTGAACTATACCCTAAACGGAGATAGAACCTTATCATTCTAAGCTCACAAAATGATGCTGTATAACTGACTAAATATTGCAGTAACCACTTTTTTTGTTACAGGCACTTTTGCACCTCTGGGTGATGGTGGTTCTGCTGACGTACTCCCCAGAAATGCACCATGACCATCCCGGTGGGAGATAGGATAGGGTTTTAAAAGGAAAGAGAGAATGATGTTTGGTGAACCGGTTTTAAATGGTCGTTGTGGTAGTAGAGATTGAGCAAGCTGCTGAAATATGGCTCAAGCATACAGTACTCCTCTGGAACTGGTTCCCTGCTGGATTTGCACAGACATGCTACTGTACAGGACTTTAGATCTCTCTCCTCTCCTGTTCCCCTGTCTGAATGGCGTCAGACTCAGACAGTAGCAAGGGATTTGATCGTAATTATACAAAGAGTTATTATGGGGGTCACGGTGATGGCATATTCATGAAAGTTGATTTCAACCCTCCCTATCTGAATTCTGGTTAATATTTGTTTTTCCTTATAGAAATTGTATTTAACACTATGTAAAAAAAAGATTATTTTAATAAACATTAACTCAAAACTAAAAATCTTGCCTCTTATGATGGTCATTTCTTTGTCAGTGCATTCAGTTTGAAGTCAAGTCAGCTTTATTTGTATAGCACGTTTACATACAGCAGCAGCTGAACCAAAGTACTTCTCAGGTGTAGAACAGGTAAAGTGCAGGATATTAAATAAGATGCAACACAATACAATACAAGATATGATTAAAAAATTAAAGAGAAGATAAAAGGACTAAAAACAATAAAAGCCAGGGACCTAACGATGGCTAAGTGGGGGGGAAGGCCAGGGAAAACAGGTGGGTTTTTAGGAGGGATTTAAAAACCTCCAGTTTGAAGACACACTACCTTGTCTGAGCACAACATTCTGGCCTAGAAGGCCATGCTGATTATCTAGCAATGACACATAATAGATGTTGATCCCGAATGCGTAACATTGAAGATGTCTTCATGCCAATGGGAGGAGGTAAACCCCTGATTGCACTGGACTGGAGCTGCCATGTCTCTGGACCCAGTCTCCTCTGAAGAGAAAATGGTGCATCATGACATTTTACCTTCCTTAGTGTAGCGACTAGATAGAGCCCAGTAGTAAAAAAAAAAGTCGTTGAGAGACGCAAGCAGGGTCTGTGTTGATGTTATGACACGCCCAAAACAATTCACTTGAGGAAAAATGGTACGTTTAAACTTTAAGCATTTATTGAAATGGAACAATCAAACTAGTGAACGTACAAAATGTATCCGTATAAAATAAGAAAATAACAAACAATATATAACGAAAATGCGGTCAACAAAAAATACAACGACCCTGTTATTATGTTTGTGTTGTGCTAAGAAACGTAGATCCACACGGGTATAATTACTGAGCTCCGTTTACTTGCCATGTGCCATGCATTCTGACAACACACACGGCCGTAAAGCTCTAACGGACGTACAGAACGTGACGTCGTAAAGGGCAACAAAGTGCTGCAAACAATGACACTGTCGTACATAACATTTCCCCCCCCCTTTCCAAAACTCAAACAACTAAAGTAACAGTCAAACAGGAGTAGGGCCTGAAGGCCTATGTGTGAAATTTAGTGACATAGTCCTGGAGGTGTGCAGGGCGAGCCCGTTCCCGCTGTGGCCTATCGACCTCCCCCCTGGGCTGCGAGGAAGCCAGGGTTAGGTGGAGGAGGGTGAGGAAGAGGAACAGCAGGTAGAGGCTGAGCGGGTGGAGGCCACATAGGCAGTGGCTGCGGCGGAGCCTGGGGCGGCCTAGCTGCCCTTAGCAGTACAGGACTCGAGGCCTTTGAGACAGTTCTATCTGTCTCTGCTGCGCCGGCTGCTGGCAGCAGTGTGGCCATGGCAGGCCCAGGAGGACCAGGCACCGTCCGCAGTCGGCTGGCGTGCCAGCGGGATCCGTCGCTCAGCAGGAACGTGGCTGGCCCCAGCTGACGTGTCACCTGAAGGGGCTGAGACCAGAAAGATGCCATCTTGTTATGTCGCTGGGGCCTACGGGCCCGAACCCAGTCGGACACCTTGATGGTGGTGGTCTTTACTCCACGTTAGATTAAAGAGAAGATAAAAGGACTAAAAACAATAAAAGCCAGGGACCTAACGATGGCTAAGTGGGGGGGAAGGCCAGGGAAAACAGGTGGGTTTTTAGGAGGGATTTAAAAACCTCCAGTTTGAAGACACACTACCTTGTCTGAGCACAACATTCTGGCCTAGAAGGCCATGCTGATTATCTAGCAATGACACATAATAGATGTTGATCCCGAATGCGTAACATTGAAGATGTCTTCATGCCAATGGGAGGAGGTAAACCCCTGATTGCACTGGACTGGAGCTGCCATGTCTCTGGACCCAGTCTCCTCTGAAGAGAAAATGGTGCATCATGACATTTTACCTTCCTTAGTGTAGCGACTAGATAGAGCCCAGTAGTAAAAAAAAGTCGCTGAGAGACGCAAGCAGGGTCTGTGTTGATGTTATGACACACCCAAAACAATTCACTTGAGGAAAAATGGTACGTTTAACACTAGGGCAGCCGTGAGGTGTCATTTGATCTCAGTGAGTACCAAAAGTTGTCTACCTTTGCACTCGATCAAATTTCAGGACCCTCCTTTCATGACGTTTCCTAGATATGTGCGTTCTACCACTCAGCATCTTTACATTTTCAAAATCGAGTTAGTATAAAGCGATTTTGCAGTATTTCTGTGTGTGTCTGTGTATTTGCCTTGGTATTCGGCTGCCATATTTTTCTCCAAGGCTGCAATTCTCTTTTATATCAGCAGAGGTAGCAAGGGGACACACACTGTGCTCAATCTTCAGGCTTCAGTGCTGAATTACAGTGAATAAGACTGATAACATAATGTGTTTATATATAGGCTATACAATTATAAACTGTACAGTATGTAATTTCAAATCATACATTTGATTATGCCTGTAATCATCAACGATATAACGAACGGATATTTATAATATTGTATATTGTTTTTTTAAAAATATAATGTTGTTTTCTTTCTGAGTGGGGCAGTCCCACTCATAACTTTTATGTTATTGGACAGATATAGTGAAGACAGACAGAAAGTAAGGAGAAGAAGGGAGAGAGTATATTGATCATTGATAATAAGATATTGATAATGTATTATATTTTCAAATAATGCAATAGGCTATATATATGAATGTTCAGTTATGATATGAAGTAGCCAACAATTCTCATGTCGACCTGTGTAGGCATGACTCGGCAATGATAATAATAGGCTACACAACAGTCAAGACAGTTGTACACAGATATACGCAGATTCATATTTGGATAGTTGATTTTGGCACCATTGTATAGTAGCCAATTGCAGAGTGTATACATTATTTTGTTTGTTTAGTGCACATTATAAATGAAATGAAAATAGCTGTTGTGAAAAGTGAAAATATAGTGTGTTCATGTTGCAGTGTCTTTACATAGATATATCAGATGTGATATTTGTACTACAAACGAACACAGACAGAGAGACAGATAATTCAAGTAATATTTTTATTTACTTGCAATGTTCACGTCAATTCTTCCAAGTAAAAAGTATGGTATAAACAAGTAGAAAGTGAATAGGAGGTCGCCGGAGCGCTCAGCGTGGGCGCTGTCAGGTAGACAGGGCAGGAGAGGCATCAGGCCTGGCCATGGGACAGTCAGCATCCCCAGCACACCGTTGCTGGCTTGGTGCATGTGCCACAGACAAATCGTCCACATGACTGGCAGATGTGAATTGCTTTGTTCCCTCGACATATGGCGCCTTGACACTTTTTTCTTTTCACATGTGGGGACGGAGGTGGGCGAGGAGTTTCGAGGTGCAGTCGCCTTCTCTCTGCTGGTGTAGAAGGAAGACCTGTCATTACCAGAGGCTCACACAGCTCCCCTGCCAGCTTAAAAAGGAATTTCTTCCTGCTTATACTGACGCCCATGCATTGGCTGTACAGAATGTGTGCATTAATTGCAGCCAGGTCTAAGATGTTGTAGAACACAGCTACAGGCCAGCGGCAGGTCCCTCTTACTGAATAACGGCTTGCCATCTTGTCCATAACGTCAACACCAAACGTAGTGCTCTTGTAGTGGGAAACCGTTTCGGGCAGTTTCTCTGGGCCATCATCTGTTGAAACTGTCTGATGCAGTGTGCTGAGGAGACATACTTTTCCCTTTGGTTTTGCCTGGTAGACGGTGAGTGTGGCTTCTCCAGCCCTCAGCACCTTGCTGGAAAATATTTCAGTCTGGGCCCGTGTACATGGGGGCAACTCTCGTCTGATGTTATTCATTATGCCAACAATGGTGGTGTTATTCTCCAACAGAGTGTTTGCCAGTGGCAACGAGGTGAAGTAACTGTCTGTCGTGACATTTCTTCCGTTGCCTAGGAAAGGCTCCATCAGACGCATCACAACATTGTCCGATAACCGCTGACCGGCCGGCCTGCTCTCATCTTTCCCGAGATATGGATGTGCATTCAAGATGTATTTGCTGTCGACGTCCGCTGCAACCCAGAACTTTATGCCAAATTTCTCAGGTATATTGGCCATGTACTGTGTGAAACGACATCGTGCATTGGTCGGACACAGTTGTTCAGCTACAGTAATGTTCTCACCAGGCGTGTAAGATGCAATACTGTTTTTCACAAATGTGTCAAAAATCTCTGATATCATGGCAAATTTATCCTCCAGAAGGCGGACAGCCCTTGTGTTCTTGTCGTCAAAGCGTAGATAGCGCATGATATCTTGGAATTTCTGGCGAGACATTGTGTCGTTGAACACAGAATGTCGAAGTTCATCAGAACAAAACTCATCCATTTCCATACTTTTCGAAACCAGAAGCCCTTTGTAATAAAGGAGACCCACGAATGCTTTTAGCTCGTCCATTGTCACGTTGAACATCTCAGCATTACTTCGGTCAGCTTCTGCCTGAGTGTACTTTAGAATCTGTTGCCACATTTCTGTGTCAATCAAACACAGTAGACTGCTCAATGGACTTGTAATATGTTCCTTGGCGCGGCGGGTGGGCCCTGCGCTCCTTCTATTGGCCTCTCGCGGTCTCCCTCTCCGAGAGCTGCCAGGAGGTTGCTCAGTCCATACTGTGCCATCCTGTGCTCTCTCTTCCAACAGATCCCTGGTCTCTTCACATGGGTTAGGGTTGGCGCATTCAATTTCAGGGTCTGATTCTGAACCTGAGTCAGATTCAATCATGTAGAATTCCTCCAGGTCCTCGAGGTCCTCGCACAGTTCGCCCTCTGATTCCTCCGGGATAATATCGTTTAGCACGGCCAATATTGCATCTGCCCTCCGACTCATTGTAAATAGTAATGCACAGATACCGCGCAACTGCTCAGTGAGTTGCCTAGCATACCTGTGGACTAATTTATAGCTCTCGAATGCACTCACCCCGCCCACGCCGTCTAAGTGCTATCGCTTATCACTTATCAGACCCCTGAAATGCCCCTCATGATCATCATAGGACGTGATATCCCTCAATGACCCTCCTGGGAGTCAAATTAAAATATGCAAAGATATCGGCTTACTATCATGCTTATCGGTCGTAAATGGGTTACAATGATCCTGGACAAATCGTCTGCTAAATGACTGTAACCCCTTATGCGACATTTGCACTTGATCAAATAGGCTATAGACTACAAAATGAATCAAATAGCCTACGAAACATGCATTGATTTATAGGCGATACAGCAAAATATATATATGTATTTACAACTATAAGATTCAATGCGTTAATCTCAGTCGGGGAGTTCATTTGTATTTCTGTCATGCTTTTCATTTCGTTTTGTTCTGTGTTTAGAACAACAAAATATGGTGTCTGGAAAGTCAAATGTGCTTGACTATGGGTGAAATATGTTTGCTTTGTTTTGATATAAGGCGTTCTTGGATGTTTTGACAACATTATTATAAATATAAATAATACAATGAATATTAGCCTATTACAATCATGACAATCAGAATGATGTTCATGTTTCTATAAGAATCGCCCTTCAGAAAGAGGCGGTAACCTACATGCCATATATGAAGGGTGATTAGTCGGCCTGCAGAAATATGAAATAATAATGTTTGTAATTATCAATCAAATTAAAAAACAAATATTAGATTAGATTAGATGTTATTGTCATTGCAGAGTACACATACCAGACAATGAAATGCAGTTCATCATCTAAGCAGAAGCGCAAATAGCCTATAGTGATATAATAACATCATTATCATGTTTATATCTGATTTTCATAATTATAATAGGCCAATATTCATTGTATATCAAAACAAAGCAAACATATTTCACCCATAGTTAAGCATAAGTTGGCTTTCCAGACACCATATTTTGTTGTTCTAAACACAGAACAAAACGAAATGAAAAGCATGACAGAAATACAAATGAACTCCGCGACTGAGATTCACGCATTGAATCTTATAGTTGTAAATACATATATATATATATATATATATATATATTTTGCTGCATCGCCTATAAATCAATGCATGTTTCGTAGGCTATTTGATTCATTTTGTAGTCTATAGCCTATTTGATCAAGTGCAAATGTCGCATAAGGGGTTACAGTCATTTAGCAGACGATTTGTCCAGGATCATTGTAACCCATTTGCGACCCATAAGCTTGATATTGTGCATCTATGCAGGCCGATATCTTTGCATATTTTAATTTGAGTCCCAGGGGGGTCATTGAGGGATTGAAAGGATATCACGTCATATGAAGATCATGAGGGGCATTTCAGGGGTCTGATAAGTGATAAGGGATAGCACTTAGACGGCGTGGGCGGGGTGAGTGCGTATCACCCGAGAGCTATAGCCTATAAATTAGTTCACATATTATTTCTCTAAAGAATAGGGAATTACTCAGGGTCTTATAGCCTATATTATGCGACTTATTTACCGCTGGTAAACTCTGCTGACGTTAATGCTAGCCCGGCTATTATTCATTAGGCTAACGATCAGTGTGACCATTTTTATGACTATGACCGTATCAGGAATATAGCTCTAACTCATAGCGTCAGTTAGTAATGTACTCAATTTTTAGGGCATTTCTGCTTTAATGGGATAGAGGCAGTAGATATTGACAGGAAAGATGGGTGAGAGAGAGAGCAGGGATGACAGGCAGTAATACATGTCCGCGGCCGGAATCGAACCGACGACCTTGAGATGACATGGCTGACGTCTTGAAATTGGCTATCAGATCCCTGAAATGCCCCTCATGATCATCATAGGACGTGATATCCCTCAATGACCCTCCTGGGAGTCAAATTAAAATATGCAAAGATATCGGCTTACTATCAAGCTTATCGGTCGTAAATGGGTTACAATGATCCTGGACAAATCGTCTGCTAAATGACTGTAACCCCTTATGCGACATTTGCACTTGATCAAATAGGCTATAGACTACAAAATGAATCACAGCCTATACATGCATTGATTTATAGGCGATGCAGCAAAATATATAGATGTATTTACAACTATAAGATTCAATGCGTTAATCTCAGTCGGGGAGTTCATTTGTATTTCTGTCATGCTTTTCATTTCGTTTTGTTCTGTGTTTAGAACAACAAAATATGGTGTCTGGAAAGTCAAATATGCTTGACTATGGGTGAAATATGTTTGCTTTGTTTTGATATAAGGCGTTCTTGGATGTTTTGACAACATTATTATAAATATAAATAATACAATGAATATTAGCCTATTACAATCATGACAATCAGAATGATGTTCATGTTTCTATATGAGAATCGCCCTTCATACAGAAAGAGGCGGTAACCTACATGCATAGGCTAGATGAAGGGCGATTAGTCGGCCTACAGAAATATGAAATAATAATGATTGTAATTATCAATCAAATTAAAATACAAATATTAGATTAGATTAGATGTTATTGTCATTGCAGAGTACAAATACAATGAAATGCAGTTCATCATCTAAGCAGAAGCGCAAATAGCCTATAGTGATATAATAACATGATTATCATGTTTATATCTGATTTTCATGATTGTAATAGGCTAATATTCATTGTATATCAAAACAAAGCAAACATATTAGTTAAGCATAAGTTGGCTTTCCAGACACCATATTTTGTTGTTCTAAACACAGAACAAAACGAAATGAAAAGCATGACAGAAACACAAATGAACTCCGCGACTGAGATTAACGCATTGAATCTTATAGTTGTAAATACCTGTATATCTTTTGCTGCATCGCCTATAAATCAATGCATGTTTCGTAGGCTATTTGATTCATGTTGTAGTCTATAGCCTATTTGCAAATGTCGCATAAGGGGTTACAGTCATTTAGCAGACGATTTGTCCAGGACCATTGTAACCCATTTGCGACCCATAAGCTTGATATTGTGCATCTATGCAGGCCGATATCTTTGCATATTTTAATTTGAGTCCCAGGGGGGTCATTGAGGGATTGAAAGGATATCAGGTCATATGAAGATCATGAGGGGCATTTCAGGGGTCTGATAAGTGATAAGGGATAGCACTTAGACGGCGTGGGCGGGGTGAGTGCGTATCACCCGAGAGCTATAGGCTATAAATTAGTTCACATATTATTTCTCTAAAGAATAGTTTATTAATGCCTGTGTGGTGTTCTTTTTTTAAATGTTTACATTTTTTAGTTAGTGATTCATAAAATACAAAGGTTCCATCTCACAAAACATAATGGAATGTAAAAACTTTGACGCTCAATATCTCTGAACTATACCCTAAACGGAGATAGAACCTTATCATTCTAAGCTCACAAAATGATGCTGTATAACTGACTAAATATTGCAGTAACCACTTTTTTTGTTACAGGCACTTTTGCACCTCTGGGTGATGGTGGTTCTGCTGACGTACTCCCCAGAAATGCACCATGACCATCCCGGTGGGAGATAGGATAGGGTTTTAAAAGGAAAGAGAGAATGATGTTTGGTGAACCGGTTTTAAATGGTCGTTGTGGTAGTAGAGATTGAGCAAGCTGCTGAAATATGGCTCAAGCATACAGTACTCCTCTGGAACTGGTTCCCTGCTGGATTTGCACAGACATGCTACTGTACAGGACTTTAGATCTCTCTCCTCTCCTGTTCCCCTGTCTGAATGGCGTCAGACTCAGACAGTAGCAAGGGATTTGATCGTAATTATACAAAAAGTTATTATGGGGGTCACGGTGATGGCATATTCATGAAAGTTGATTTCAACCCTCCCTATCTGAATTCTGGTTAATATTTGTTTTTCCTTATAGAAATTGTATTTAACACTATGTAAAAAAAAGATTATTTTAATAAACATTAACTCAAAACTAAAAATCTTGCCTCTTATGATGGTCATTTCTTTGTCAGTGCATTCAGTTTGAAGTCAAGTCAGCTTTATTTGTATAGCACGTTTACATACAGCAGCAGCTGAACCAAAGTACTTCTCAGGTGTAGAACAGGTAAAGTGCAGGATATTAAATAAGATGCAACACAATACAATACAAGATATGATTAAAAAATTAAAGAGAAGATAAAAGGACTAAAAACAATAAAAGCCAGGGACCTAACGATGGCTAAGTGGGGGGGAAGGCCAGGGAAAACAGGTGGGTTTTTAGGAGGGATTTAAAAACCTCCAGTTTGAAGACACACTACCTTGTCTGAGCACAACATTCTGGCCTAGAAGGCCATGCTGATTATCTAGCAATGACACATAATAGATGTTGATCCCGAATGCGTAACATTGAAGATGTCTTCATGCCAATGGGAGGAGGTAAACCCCTGATTGCACTGGACTGGAGCTGCCATGTCTCTGGACCCAGTCTCCTCTGAAGAGAAAATGGTGCATCATGACATTTTACCTTCCTTAGTGTAGCGACTAGATAGAGCCCAGTAGTAAAAAAAAAAGTCGTTGAGAGACGCAAGCAGGGTCTGTGTTGATGTTATGACACGCCCAAAACAATTCACTTGAGGAAAAATGGTACGTTTAAACTTTAAGCATTTATTGAAATGGAACAATCAAACTAGTGAACGTACAAAATGTATCCGTATAAAATAAGAAAATAACAAACAATATATAACGAAAATGCGGTCAACAAAAAATACAACGACCCTGTTATTATGTTTGTGTTGTGCTAAGAAACGTAGATCCACACGGGTATAATTACTGAGCTCCGTTTACTTGCCATGTGCCATGCATTCTGACAACACACACGGCCGTAAAGCTCTAACGGACGTACAGAACGTGACGTCGTAAAGGGCAACAAAGTGCTGCAAACAATGACACTGTCGTACATAACATTTCCCCCCCCCTTTCCAAAACTCAAACAACTAAAGTAACAGTCAAACAGGAGTAGGGCCTGAAGGCCTATGTGTGAAATTTAGTGACATAGTCCTGGAGGTGTGCAGGGCGAGCCCGTTCCCGCTGTGGCCTATCGACCTCCCCCCTGGGCTGCGAGGAAGCCAGGGTTAGGTGGAGGAGGGTGAGGAAGAGGAACAGCAGGTAGAGGCTGAGCGGGTGGAGGCCACATAGGCAGTGGCTGCGGCGGAGCCTGGGGCGGCCTAGCTGCCCTTAGCAGTACAGGACTCGAGGCCTTTGAGACAGTTCTATCTGTCTCTGCTGCGCCGGCTGCTGGCAGCAGTGTGGCCATGGCAGGCCCAGGAGGACCAGGCACCGTCCGCAGTCGGCTGGCGTGCCAGCGGGATCCGTCGCTCAGCAGGAACGTGGCTGGCCCCAGCTGACGTGTCACCTGAAGGGGCTGAGACCAGAAAGATGCCATCTTGTTATGTCGCTGGGGCCTACGGGCCCGAACCCAGTCGGACACCTTGATGGTGGTGGTCTTTACTCCACGTTAGATTAAAGAGAAGATAAAAGGACTAAAAACAATAAAAGCCAGGGACCTAACGATGGCTAAGTGGGGGGGAAGGCCAGGGAAAACAGGTGGGTTTTTAGGAGGGATTTAAAAACCTCCAGTTTGAAGACACACTACCTTGTCTGAGCACAACATTCTGGCCTAGAAGGCCATGCTGATTATCTAGCAATGACACATAATAGATGTTGATCCCGAATGCGTAACATTGAAGATGTCTTCATGCCAATGGGAGGAGGTAAACCCCTGATTGCACTGGACTGGAGCTGCCATGTCTCTGGACCCAGTCTCCTCTGAAGAGAAAATGGTGCATCATGACATTTTACCTTCCTTAGTGTAGCGACTAGATAGAGCCCAGTAGTAAAAAAAAGTCGCTGAGAGACGCAAGCAGGGTCTGTGTTGATGTTATGACACACCCAAAACAATTCACTTGAGGAAAAATGGTACGTTTAACACTAGGGCAGCCGTGAGGTGTCATTTGATCTCAGTGAGTACCAAAAGTTGTCTACCTTTGCACTCGATCAAATTTCAGGACCCTCCTTTCATGACGTTTCCTAGATATGTGCGTTCTACCACTCAGCATCTTTACATTTTCAAAATCGAGTTAGTATAAAGCGATTTTGCAGTATTTCTGTGTGTGTCTGTGTATTTGCCTTGGTATTCGGCTGCCATATTTTTCTCCAAGGCTGCAATTCTCTTTTATATCAGCAGAGGTAGCAAGGGGACACACACTGTGCTCAATCTTCAGGCTTCAGTGCTGAATTACAGTGAATAAGACTGATAACATAATGTGTTTATATATAGGCTATACAATTATAAACTGTACAGTATGTAATTTCAAATCATACATTTGATTATGCCTGTAATCATCAACGATATAACGAACGGATATTTATAATATTGTATTATTTGTTTTTTTAATATAATGTTGTTTTCTTTCTGAGTGGGGCAGTCCCACTCATAACTTTTATGTTATTGGACAGATATAGTGAAGACAGACAGAAAGTAAGGAGAAGAAGGGAGAGAGTATATTGATCATTGATAATAAGATATTGATAATGTATTATATTTTCAAATAATGCAATAGGCTATATATATGAATGTTCAGTTATGATATGAAGTAGCCAACAATTCTCATGTCGACCTGTGTAGGCATGACTCGGCAATGATAATAATAGGCTACACAACAGTCAAGACGGTTGTACACAGATATACGCAGATTCATATTTGGATAGTTGATTTTGGCACCATTGTATAGTAGCCAATTGCAGAGTGTATACATTATTTTGTTTGTTTAGTGCACATTATAAATGAAATGAAAATAGCTGTTGTGAAAAGTGAAAATATAGTGTGTTCATGTTGCAGTGTCTTTACATAGATATATCAGATGTGATATTTGTACTACAAACGAACACAGACAGAGAGACAGATAATTCAAGTAATATTTTTATTTACTTGCAATGTTCACGTCAATTCTTCCAAGTAAAAAGTATGGTATAAACAAGTAGAAAGTGAATAGGAGGTCGCCGGAGCGCTCAGCGTGGGCGCTGTCAGGTAGACAGGGCAGGAGAGGCATCAGGCCTGGCCATGGGACAGTCAGCATCCCCAACACACCGTTGCTGGCTTGGTGCATGTGCCACAGACAAATCGTCCACATGACTGGCAGATGTGAATTGCTTTGTTCCCTCGACATATGGCGCCTTGACACTTTTTTCTTTTCACATGTGGGGACGGAGGTGGGCGAGGAGTTTCGAGGTGCAGTCGCCTTCTCGCTGCTGAAGGAAGACCTGTCATTACCAGAGGCTCACACAGCTCCCCTGCCAGCTTAAAAAGGAATTTCTTCCTGCTTATACTGACGCCCATGCATTGGCTGTACAGAATGTGTGCATTAATTGCAGCCAGGTCTAAGATGTTGTAGAACACAGCTACAGGCCAGCGGCAGGTCCCTCTTACTGAATAACGGCTTGCCATCTTGTCCATAACGTCAACACCAAACGTAGTGCTCTTGTAGTGGGAAACCGTTTCGGGCAGTTTCTCTGGGCCATCATCTGTTGAAACTGTCTGATGCAGTGTGCTGAGGAGACATACTTTTCCCTTTGGTTTTGCCTGGTAGACGGTGAGTGTGGCTTCTCCAGCCCTCAGCACCTTGCTGGAAAATATTTCAGTCTGGGCCCGTGTACATGGGGGCAACTCTCGTCTGATGTTATTCATTATGCCAACAATGGTGGTGTTGTTCTCCAACAGAGTGTTTGCCAGTGGCAACGAGGTGAAGTAACTGTCTGTCGTGACATTTCTTCCGTTGCCTAGGAAAGGCTCCATCAGACGCATCACAACATTGTCCGATAACCGCTGACCGGCCGGCCTGCTCTCATCTTTCCCGAGATATGGATGTGCATTCAAGATGTATTTGCTGTCGACGTCCGCTGCAACCCAGAACTTTATGCCAAATTTCTCAGGTATATTGGCCATGTACTGTGTGAAACGACATCGTGCATTGGTCGGACACAGTTGTTCAGCTACAGTAATGTTCTCACCAGGCGTGTAAGATGCAATACTGTTTTTCACAAATTTGTCAAAAATCTCTGATATCATGGCAAATTTATCCTCCAGAAGGCGGACAGCCCTTGTGTTCTTGTCGTCAAAGCGTAGATAGCGCATGATATCTTGGAATTTCTGGCGAGACATTGTGTCGTTGAACACAGAATGTCGAAGTTCATCAGAACAAAACTCATCCATTTCCATACTTTTCGAAACCAGAAGCCCTTTGTAATAAAGGAGACCCACGAATGCTTTTAGCTCGTCCATTGTCACGTTGAACATCTCAGCATTATTTCGGTCAGCTTCTGCCTGAGTGTACTTTAGAATCTGTTGCCACATTTCTGTGTCAATCAAACACAGTAGACTGCTCAATGGACTTGTAATATGTTCCTTGGCGCGGCGGGTGGGCCCTGCGCTCCTTCTATTGGCCTCTCGCGGTCTCCCTCTCCGAGAGCTGCCAGGAGGTTGCTCAGTCCATACTGTGCCATCCTGTGCTCTCTCTTCCAACAGATCCCTGGTCTCTTCACATGGGTTAGGGTTGGCGCATTCAATTTCAGGGTCTGATTCTGAACATTCTGAACCTGAGTCAGATTCAATAATGTAGAATTCCTCCAGGTCCTCGAGGTCCTCGCACAGTTCGCCCTCTGATTCCTCCGGGATAATATCGTTTAGCACGGCCAATATTGCATCTGCCCTCCGACTCATTGTAAATAGTAATGCACAGATACCGCGCAACTGCTCAGTGAGTTGCCCAGCATACCTGTGGACTAATTTATAGCTCTCGAATGCACTCACCCCGCCCACGCCGTCTAAGTGCTATCGCTTATCACTTATCAGACCCCTGAAATGCCCCTCATGATCATCATAGGACGTGATATCCCTCAATGACCCGGAGTCAAATTAAAATATGCAAAGATATCGGCTTACTATCATGCTTATCGGTCGTAAATGGGTTACAATGATCCTGGACAAATCGTCTGCTAAATGACTGTAACCCCTTATGCGACATTTGCACTTGATCAAATGGCTATAGACAATGAATCAAATAGCCTACGAAACATGCATTGATTTATAGGCGATACAGCAAAATATATATATGTATTTACAACTATAAAATTCAATGCGTTAATCTCAGTCGGGGAGTTCATTTGTATTTCTGTCATGCTTTTCATTTCGTTTTGTTCTGTGTTTAGAACAACAAAATATGGTGTCTGGAAAGTCAAATGTGCTTGACTATGGGTGAAATATGTTTGCTTTGTTTTGATATAAGGCGTTCTTGGATGTTTTGACAACATTATTATAAATATAAATAATACAATGAATATTAGCCTATTACAATCATGACAATCAGAATGATGTTCATGTTTCTATAAGAATCGCCCTTCAGAAAGAGGCGGTAACCTACATGCCATATATGAAGGGCGATTAGTCGGCCTGCAGAAATATGAAATAATAATGTTTGTAATTATCAATCAAATTAAAAAACAAATATTAGATTAGATTAGATGTTATTGTCATTGCAGAGTACACATACCAGACAATGAAATGCAGTTCATCATCTAAGCAGAAGCGCAAATAGCCTATAGTGATATAATAACATGATTATCATGTTTATATCTGATTTTCATGATTATAATAGGCCAATATTCATTGTATATCAAAACAAAGCAAACATATTTCACCCATAGTTAAGCATAAGTTGGCTTTCCAGACACCATATTTTGTTGTTCTAAACACAGAACAAAACGAAATGAAAAGCATGACAGAAATACAAATGAACTCCGCGACTGAGATTCACGCATTGAATCTTATAGTTGTAAATACATATATATATATATCTTTTGCTGCATCGCCTATAAATCAATGCATGTTTCGTAGGCTATTTGATTCATTTTGTAGTCTATAGCCTATTTGATCAAGTGCAAATGTCGCATAAGGGGTTACAGTCATTTAG
Source organism: Nansenia antarctica (assembly GCF_963989245.1). Classification (NCBI taxonomy): domain Eukaryota; kingdom Metazoa; phylum Chordata; class Actinopteri; order Argentiniformes; family Microstomatidae; genus Nansenia; species Nansenia antarctica. Next base: position 25,328,975 of record NC_137674.1, on the reverse strand, counting down.
CAGACGATTTGTCCATGATCATTGTAACCCATTTGCGACCCATAAGCTTGATATTGTGCATCTATGCAGGCCGATATCTTTGCATATTTTAATTTGAGTCCCAGGGGGGTCATTGGGGGATTGAAAGGATATCACGTCATATGAAGATCATGAGGGGCATTTCAGGGGTCTGATAAGTGATAAGGGATAGCACTTAGACGGCGTGGGCGGGGTGAGTGCGTATCACCCGAGAGCTATAGCCTATAAATTAGTTCACATATTATTTCTCTAAAGAATAGGGAATTACTCAGGGTCTTATAGCCTATATTATGCGACTTATTTACCGCTGGTAAACTCTGCTGACGTTAATGCTAGCCCGGCTATTATTCATTAGGCTAACGATCAGTGTGACAATTTTTATGACTATGACCGTATCAGGAATATAGCTCTAACTCATAGCGTCAGTTAGTAATGTACTCAATTTTTAGGGCATTTCTGCTTTAATGGGATAGAGGCAGTAGATATTGACAGGAAAGATGGGTGAGAGAGAGAGCAGGGATGACAGGCAGTAATACATGTCCGCGGCCGGAATCGAACCGACGACCTTGAGATGACATGGCTGACGTCTTGAAATTGGCTATCAGATCCCTGAAATGCCCCTCATGATCATCATAGGACGTGATATCCCTCAATGACCCTCCTGGGAGTCAAATTAAAATATGCAAAGATATCGGCTTACTATCAAGCTTATCGGTCGTAAATGGGTTACAATGATCCTGGACAAATCGTCTGCTAAATGACTGTAACCCCTTATGCGACATTTGCACTTGATCAAATAGGCTATAGACTACAAAATGAATCACAGCCTATACATGCATTGATTTATAGGCGATGCAGCAAAATATATAGATGTATTTACAACTATAAGATTCAATGCGTTAATCTCAGTCGGGGAGTTCATTTGTATTTCTGTCATGCTTTTCATTTCGTTTTGTTCTGTGTTTAGAACAACAAAATATGGTGTCTGGAAAGTCAAATATGCTTGACTATGGGTGAAATATGTTTGCTTTGTTTTGATATAAGGCGTTCTTGGATGTTTTGACAACATTATTATACATATAAATAAGACAATGAATATTAGCCTATTACAATCATGACAATCAGAATGATGTTCATGTTTCTATATGAGAATCGCCCTTCATACAGAAAGAGGCGGTAACCTACATGCATAGGCTAGATCAGGGGTGCTCACACTTTTTAGGCTTGTGAGCTACTTTTCAAATTACCAGCTCAACAAGATCTACCAACCAAATAAAACATATTGCCATTGCTGCGAACACAAAAATGTACTGTAATAATAACAAATTAAGGCCACGCTACACTGTTTCAAAATCAAAGAAGAGATTTATTAAACTATATAACAAATATTCACACTGGTAGTCCATTAACATTAACATTAACTCAGGAGCTCTGAGTGGTTTACACCAGACTGGCCAGTGCCAAGCCAGGTGCCATCGACGTCTCCGGGCGGCGGAGTGTGTGTGTGTGTGTGTGTGTGTGTCTGTCTGTCTGTCTGTCTGTCTGTCTGTCTGTGTGTGTGTGTGTGCGTGTGTGTCTGTCTGTCTGTGTGTGCATGTGTGTGTGCTTGTGTCTGTCTGTGTGTGTGTGTGTGTGTGTGTGTGTGTGTGTGTGCGTGCGTGCTTGTCTGTGTGTGTGTGTGTGTGTGTGTTGTGAGGCGGCGCGGGGCTGAGTGATGCCCTCTCCTGTGTGGTCCAGACGGGAGGCGTCCCCGGCTACTTTTCAAAAAAAAAAAAAAATGTTTTTTTTTTTTTTTTTTTCAATGCCGTGTGATCTACCCACACTACCTTCGCGATCGACCGGTCGATCGACGTAATGAGCACCCCTGGGCTAGATGAAGGGCGATTAGTCGGCCTACAGAAATATGAAATAATAATGATTGTAATTATCAATCAAATTAAAATACAAATATTAGATTAGATTAGATGTTATTGTCATTGCAGAGTACAAATACAATGAAATGCAGTTCATCATCTAAGCAGAAGCGCAAATAGCCTATAGTGATATAATAACATGATTATCATGTTTATATCTGATTTTCATGATTGTAATAGGCTAATATTCATTGTATATCAAAACAAAGCAAACATATTAGTTAAGCATAAGTTGGCTTTCCAGACACCATATTTTGTTGTTCTAAACACAGAACAAAACGAAATGAAAAGCATGACAGAAATACAAATGAACTCCGCGACTGAGATTAACGCATTGAATCTTATAGTTGTAAATACCTGTATATCTTTTGCTGCATCGCCTATAAATCAATGCATGTTTCGTAGGCTATTTGATTCATGTTGTAGTCTATAGCCTATTTGCAAATGTCGCATAAGGGGTTACAGTCATTTAGCAGACGATTTGTCCAGGACCATTGTAACCCATTTGCGACCCATAAGCTTGATATTGTGCATCTATGCAGGCCGATATCTTTGCATATTTTAATTTGAGTCCCAGGGGGGTCATTGAGGGATTGAAAGGATATCAGGTCATATGAAGATCATGAGGGGCATTTCAGGGGTCTGATAAGTGATAAGGGATAGCACTTAGACGGCGTGGGCGGGGTGAGTGCGTATCACCCGAGAGCTATAGGCTATAAATTAGTTCACATATTATTTTGTTGTGTATTTCTCTTGTTAGTTATGAATCAAAGAACAGCTATTGAGTTTTAAGACGATTTAATCAGAGTTACAAAAACAGGGTATACGTATACCAACACTGGAGCCTTGTCTCTGTCCTCCTCTCCTGGGATCCGCTGGTCAAGAGGCCCCCCCCTGGGTCTCAACCCTATTCATCCACAATATGCAAATACAGTCACAGGTCATAGCCCATCACCTTATCCAGATGGCCATGAGGGCCGTCCCCTGTGATGTCACTGTGATGTCACCCTTCCGGGTGCCCGCTGGTGCAAACATGAAGGCTACAGAATAGCATGACCCCCTATCATACTATCTATGCATGTGTGTGGAAATATACGACACATCCCCCCTCGGACCACCCAGAGGGTGTTCCGAAACTAAACGATCACAAAACAAAAACAAAAACACAAAACCCCACAAAACATCCCAAAAAAAAATAAAAAAAATAAAATAAAAAAAAATAAAATAAAATTACAAATTAAAAAATAAACAACAACAGACAGAAAAACTACACCAACACACAACACAAGAAGCACAATAACACAGACCAACCCAGGACCAGTATTAGGAACCAAAGATATCATAAACAAAAAATAGAAAACAACCAATAATAAAAAGAATTTTGAAAATAACAATCACAATTAAACTAAACACAGTTCATCATGCACAAATCAATACAGAAACTTCCAACGATCGATGTTTTCTTTGTCCTTGAAGCGTCAGGGTCAGAGGTTACTAGCACTTGTACCCAGTTGGAGAACAGCCTTTACCGCTGTCTCAGATTGATAACACTTTCATAGTCAGGAGCTTCCATTTTCGTTGCGCTAGGAACAGAACCTCTCTCCTAGCTTTGTATAACCACCACATCACTTCTCAACTGACCTCAATCACACGATATAGAAACAAACAAACAATACACAAATAATGACATTCAGTTATCATAACACATAATTCTCCAACAGTAAGCATAGGACAAAGGGAATGCATTAATGCATAGATCTTCACCTCAGGTGAGGACTAGTCTTCTGAAAAGTTCATTAACGTGGACTGAGTGACTGATTTTCCAAAAACAGTCAATGAGGCCCTGCCTCCTAAGAAAGTCAAAAATCATGTCTGCTATAATAGGTGCTCCTATCTTAGCAAAATAAGTTTCCCATGCCCCTAAGACCGTTTCCAGCCATGCTATCATCTGCTGTCCATTCCCGTCGTTCCCTTTGATCTGCTGCTTCACTACCCTATTCATAGTCTTTAATCTTTTCCTAACTGGTCGTCGTCCGTCAGTGTCATTGAGGTTCAGGCAGCCGCCTGGTCCCCTCCCACGCTGATCAAGGTCTGGGGAGTCGCCCTCAGCATCATCTGAAGCATGATGCAGGCACTCGCCAGCATCCCCAGTAGCACAGGTGTCCAGGCTTTGGACACCCCCAGGCTGGACCTCCAGACTGTCAACACTCTCTGCTTCGTTGGTTTCTGGTTCATTGGCATCTGGACAGCTTTCCACTGTCCCCTCGGTTTCAGGCACTGCCGGTAATGTCACTGGCTGTAACACTGGCATTGCCACTGGCTCAGGCAACACCACAGCATCTCGTCGTAGCTCCTCCTTCTCAGGTTCTCTGGGGACCTCGGCACCTGTTGGCACAACATCCTGCCTACTCTGTACATCCACCCCCCTGTCCACCACCTGTGGCCCTATTGGGGTAGGGATATGCCCAGACACCACTGGTGTACCCACTCTGATGTTGTTTCTCCAACAGACCCCACATTGACCTAAAGCATGGTCAATCTGTTCCATCAAATATGGACTCCAAAACCCATATTCCTTGGTGATCTTGCGTCTTACCTCCCCCCTAGCCACATGTGCTAATCCATGAGCTTCCCGTATTAACATGCCTATTAAATCTGAGGGTGCTACAACCAACCCCTCATGATTCCTCCATAGACCTGTGTCATCCTGACTTGCCCCCCTTGCTAGCCAAACGTTCTTGTCTAACGTAGTTACTCTACTCTGTAACATCAATAAATCCTCAAGTGCGACCATGCCCTGTAATTGCTTTTCATGTGTGACCAGAAGACCTTTACCTGCCTTGTCTGCTCCTGTAATGGCTTTGGCTGCATCTTCTGCAGCCCTGTTACCTTGTGTGACATGTGATGAGTCAGACCTGTGTGTGGCACACTTCACTATGGCTAATTCCTTTGGCTTCATCATGGCTTGTAACAGCTTCATGATCTGTGCGTGATGCTGTATAGGCGTACCATCAGTTCTCTTAAAACCCCGCCCCCTCCATACAGCTCCATTAAAATGACAAACATTATGTGCATAGGCAGAGTCGGTGTACACTGTCACTCTCCGTCCGGTTCCCAAGTTGCATGCTTCCGTGAGGGCAATCAATTCAGCCAACTGGGCTGAGCAAGGCTGAGGAACTGCCTCAGCCTGTTCTACAATAAACTTTGAATTCTGTGCTTTAACTAAAGAATACCCAGCGCACAACGTTTCTCCTACCCCGTAACAAGACCCATCAACCCAATATTCTATATCAGCTCCCTTTAAAGGCAAAGCTTGTAGGTCTGTTCTATGCTTAATCACTCTGGCTGTCGATGGAATCTGAACACCGGATGGCACCGTCACCTGACAGCCGTCAGGTGTGCATTTTACTGTACAGTTCAATTGGCATAGAGCATCTCTCCCTAGCAGCCCTGTTGGCGTGTGTTCTGACACAAGTGTTGACAGAGTTGCTCTCTGTCCCTTGTACTCTAAGTCTACAAGCTCAGTTGTAGGAATCAGCTGTTTAATTCCCTCAAATCCGATTGTCTTGACATATTCTCCAGACATAGGAAGGTGCGTGGCGTCTTCAGGCTTCTTTGTCACCACCAGCTGGCACCTCCCACTCGGATCTTCCGGGCACCCCTATAGGCCAGCTGCTGGGCCTCCGTAAGGGTTCATCACTCCTGGAGCAGGTGTAGTAGGAGGCCAATATCCTCCTCCTTGGCTCCCCCCTGCGCCCCCCTGGGGCCTGTAGCAGCAGGTACAGGCTAGATGTCCATTCTGGTCGCATTGGCAACATGGTTCTAGCATCTCCTTCCCTGCTGCTGTCCATCCCCCTGGTGGTGGTCCTTGGCCAGGCTGTGTGTACATCTGGTATGGAACCGCTTGCACCCCTGGTGGCCCTTGTGGGTATGGATACCCCCCTTGTGGCCCCTGTGGGTAGGACTGGTAAGTAGCAGGATACCCCCCTTGTGGCCCCTGTGAGTAGGACTGGTAAGTAGCAGTCTGCACTCCAGGTGGCTGTTGCTGTGGGGCTAAAGCCTGCACTCCCTCTATGTTCCTCTCGCTTTCAGTCAATTGCAAATGAGTCAATATTCTGAGGGATTCTTCGTCTCGTGCCTTCTGTATCTGAATGTTCTTTCGATATAACTCAACTTGATGAGCTACGTGGTCTATATAAACAGCTTTGTTCATGTGTCGTAGCCCCACCACTTCTGCTAGCTTATCCTTAACTGGGGTAGGAAGCCCTTCTTGTATTTTTTCCCTGATTATGGATTTTTCTAAGGGGTTATCTTCAGCGTCTTTCCCTGTCACACTTCTCCATTGAGAGTGCACACGGGCAACATAACCCCTGGGATTCTCATCCCCCCCCAGTGGCTTCACAATGATATTGTCTGGGTGAATGTGAGTAGGGTAGGTCTCTCTGATTGCTTTCCACAGCCTGCCTCTGTTTGCTGCGAAGAGCTCTGGATCATAAACTGATGTATTGATATATCTATGAAGTCCTGCCTTCATCAATATTTCCTGCATTGTATCCAATCCTGCAATAAAAGCTAAGAGTCTTTTCAGGTCTCCCATCGCGGCCTGCGTTCCTGTCAGTATCACGTCGACCTCTCGCGTCCACGAATGTCCTCCCTCCTCCAGAACTGGGAGTTTCTCGATCACTTCAGACAGATCTGTATGATGCCACGGATGATATTCCATCTTGTTACCCCGAATCAGCACTGGACAGTTCTTTAATGTATTTGATGACATTCGGTGACAATCTCCCTCTTTCTCCGGGCGTCTTCTCCCACCTTTCCTTTCGGCTGTGGCTATCATCTTCCTGACCTGCGCGTTGTAGCCTCCATCTGCATTGTCGTCATCACTTGAGTCTTCACTGCCATCTTCGCTGTCATCTTCCTCGTCACTCCTGTCGTCCCCTTTTCCCCTTGGCTCCTTCTTCTTCTTCTGGGAATGATCCTCCAGTGCCTTAGCATATGGAGGGGGACTGGAGGCAGGACACAGGTCTGGGGATGAAATGTTCAATTTCTGTTCCAGTGTTCTGGCCAATTCTTTTTTCTTTTCCGGTTCCATCTGAGCTATTTTCTGTCCCTCTACCTTAAAGAGGTCTAAGATGTCTAATTCTAACTTGCGTTTCTCTGACCTATCTTTCCCTTTCTGATTTGCCTTGTGTACATTGATAAGTATCTCCAATGTTGCAATTAATTGTAAATTAAGGCTGCCCTCTTTCGGCCACGGCTGTTCAATGTATGCCCAACGGCTATTCCATTTCGTTGACATTTTGCCAATTTCCCTAACAAGAGGATTCATTTTTTCCACTATAGCCATAGGGGATAACGTAGCCAACATTCCACGATGTTCACTAATATCTTTTAACAGCTTCGTTGAATTCGACCCCATTCTACTTTGCTCAATATGCTGACAATATTCTATATTAGATAAGGTGTACGCTTCTTACAACCCACCTTATTTTGTCTTGTTTGCTAAACAAATGCTAGTCCAATATAACTGTATTAACCATCCCCACAAAAACCCTGCAACTTCAGAATAACAGACTTGCCTCTTGTGTATGTCAGTGCAGTATTAACTTAAATCTAATAGCTGTGTAAGTACTTTATACTTAAATGTGTTTCCTAATTGTTTATGAATATGTGTCACTTAATTACTCATTCAATACTAATTACAGTTCTGGTCAACACAATTATTAAATCACAAAGGCTGGTCACACCTAAGTATTCACCGATCCACAAAAACCCTTTTACTGCTCAACTATCAAATATGTACTATTCTGCTATTCCTTAATCAAACACTGTGGAAATGACCTAACTAAAATAAAATATGTAAATTACAAATATTAATTACAACCTGTAAATAAATCAACTGTTAAATGAAAGGAATGAATGATTAGTTATTAATTACAACCTGTTAAAGAAATCGACTTGTTATTTGAAAGGAATGAATGATTAGTTAGACTTAGTCATTGTACAATCGTATACTTCATTGATGCAAACCTGTGAAGTCATTCAGCTATTTATCAAAATATCAAAAAAGGAATGATTATCATTAGATTATCACAAAACAATTGATCAAAGTTTTGTGAAAACAGAGAAATAAAATGATCTGAATAATTAATTCAATCAATTTGTAATTAATTAAATTAATTAAAGTAATGTAATACATTACAATCATTTATAACCATCTATTTATTAATGTATCGGACTGTTTCATCGACCTCAGCTGTATCTCCCTGAGGATTTAGTGTTTTAAAATGTCTTGTCGTATTTTGTCCAGCAGGCGGCGCCAAGCAACCGACTTGCGTATCGATTGCACATGCGCCAGCTCCTCCGTGTAAAATGGAGTAGGGGAAGGAGGGGCTAGTCTTTGTCCTTCTCCTCTGAGGGGAAACCCGCTGCTGTGAAAAGATTAGTCTCACAACATATATTTTGCTTTCCACAATACTTGTTATTTTCCACGACACAACAATTTCACGATTATCTTTCAATCCAGTTAAACTATTATTTATCTCATTCAAATATTCTACAATGTATTCACGTTTTCCTCATAGAGATGGCCTCTGTGTGTCCGCGCGTGTCTGCGCGCGTGCCCGAGCGTGCGTGTTATCGCTCCGTTTACAACAATGGACAATGCAAATGGCGCCGCTGAAAGGACACTGAAAGGACACTGCAAATGGCCGCTGAAAGGACACTGCAAATGGCCGCTTACACAATGGCGTCCTTTCAAACAGACAAAGAGCCTCATATGTTTTTCACTGCTACAATACAAAATAGACTACCCAGTCCATTTACACCTTAACACAATTCTACACACACACTCACGATATTCCGTAATACCGTCCAAACAATATCTATTAGTTACAAAAATAGACTACACAATATTACACAAAAAGGCGAATTACAAAATTCGGCCCTTATCACCAACCCAGGCTTATTAAAGATTATGAAAAGTTTGTTTCTATTCCAACAAGATTACCGTTACACAGATTCTTTTGACTATAACTTATCTGAGATTTACAGTCTATTTTAAACACACCAATCGACTAGAGAGAGATCTCTGCAGAAAACCTACCTTCTTCGTCAGATTGAAGAGTTTGCAAAATACTGTAAATTAAGCTATATTATCTCCTGGCTGGCTCGCCATCAATGTTGTGTATTTCTCTTGTTAGTTATGAATCAAAGAACAGCTATTGAGTTTTAAGACGATTTAATCAGAGTTACAAAAACAGGGTATACGTATACCAACACTGGAGCCTTGTCTCTGTCCTCCTCTCCTGGGATCCGCTGGTCAAGAGGCCCCCCCCTGGGTCTCAACCCTATTCATCCACAATATGCAAATACAGTCACAGGTCATAGCCCATCACCTTATCCAGATGGCCATGAGGGCCGTCCCCTGTGATGTCACTGTGATGTCACCCTTCCGGGTGCCCGCTGGTGCAAACATGAAGGCTACAGAATAGCATGACCCCCTATCATACTATCTATGCATGTGTGTGGAAATATACGACAATTTCTCTAAAGAATAGTTTATTAATGCCTGTGTGGTGTTCTTTTTAAAAATGTTTACATTTTTTAGTTAGTGATTCATAAAATACAAAGGTTCCATCTCACAAAACATAATGGAATGTAAAAACTTTGACGCTCAATATCTCTGAACTACCCTAAACGGAGATAGAACCTTATCATTCTAAGCTCACAAAATGATGCTGTATAACTGACTAAATATTGCAGTAACCACTTTTTTTGTTACAGGCACTTTTGCACCTCTGGGTGATGGTGGTTCTGCTGACGTACTCCCCAGAAATGCACCATGACCATCCCGGTGGGAGATAGGATAGGGTTTTAAAAGGAAAGAGAGAATGATGTTTGGTGAACCGGTTTTAAATGGTCGTTGTGGTAGTAGAGATTGAGCAAGCTGCTGAAATATGGCTCAAGCATACAGTACTCCTCTGGAACTGGTTCCCTGCTGGATTTGCACAGACATGCTACTGTACAGGACTTTAGATCTCTCTCCTCTCCTGTTCCCCTGTCTGAATGGCGTCAGACTCAGACAGTAGCAAGGGATTTGATCGTAATTATACAAAGAGTTATTATGGGGGTCACGGTGATGGCATATTCATGAAAGTTGATTTCAACCCTCCCTATCTGAATTCTGGTTAATATTTGTTTTTCCTTATAGAAATTGTATTTAACACTATGTAAAAAAAAGATTCTTTTAATAAACATTAACTCAAAACTGAAAATATTGCCTCTTATGATGGTCATTTCTTTGTCAGTGCATTCAGTTTGAAGTCAAGTCAGCTTTATTTGTATAGCACGTTTACATACAGCAGCAGCTGAACCAAAGTACTTCACAGGTAAAGTGCAGGATATTAAATAAGATGCAATACAATACAAGATATGATAAAATTTTTTAAAGAGAAGATAAAAGGACTAAAAACAATAAAAGCCAGGGACCTAACGATGGCTAAGTGGGGGGGAAGGCCAGGGAAAACAGGTGGGTTTTTAGGAGGGATTTAAAAACCTCCAGTTTGAAGACACACTACCTTGTCTGAGCACAACATTCTGGCCTAGAAGGCCATGCTGATTATCTAGCAATGACACATAATAGATGTTGATCCCGAATGCGTAACATTGAAGATGTCTTCATGCCAATGGGAGGAGGTAAACCCCTGATTGCACTGGACTGGAGCTGCCATGTCTCTGGACCCAGTCTCCTCTGAAGAGAAAATGGTGCATCATGACATTTTACCTTCCTTAGTGTAGCGACTAGATAGAGCCCAGTAGTAAAAAAAAGTCGCTGAGAGACGCAAGCAGGGTCTGTGTTGATGTTATGACACGCCCAAAACAATTCACTTGAGGAAAAATTGTACGTTTAACACTAGGGCAGCCGTGAGGTGTCATTTGATCTCAGTGAGTACCAAAAGTTGTCTACCTTTGCACTCGATCAAATTTCAGGACCCTCCTTTCATGACGTTTCCTAGATATGTGCGTTCTACCACTCAGCATCTTTACATTTTCAAAATCGAGTTAGTATAAAGCGATTTTGCAGTATTTCTGTGTGTGTCTGTGTATTTGCCTTGGTATTCGGCTGCCATATTTTTCTCCAAGGCTGCAATTCTCTTTTATATCAGCAGAGGTAGCAAGGGGACACACACTGTGCTCAATCTTCAGGCTTCAGTGCTGAATTACAGTGAATAAGACTGATAACATAATGTGTTTATATATAGGCTATACAATTATAAACTGTACAGTATGTAATTTCAAATCATACATTTGATTATGCCTGTAATCATCAACGATATAACGAACGGATATTTATAATATTGTATATTGTTTTTTTTAAATATAATGTTGTTTTCTTTCTGAGTGGGGCAGTCCCACTCATAACTTTTATGTTATTGGACAGATATAGTGAAGACAGACAGGAAAGTAAGGAGAAGAAGGGAGAGAGTATATTGATAATTGATAATAAGATATTGATAATGTATTATATTTTCAAATAATGCAATAGGCTATATATATGAATGTTCAGTTATGATATGAAGTAGCCAACAATTCTCATGTCGACCTGTGTAGGCATGACTCGGCAATGATAATAATAGGCTACACAACAGTCAAGACGGTTGTACACAGATATACGCAGATTCATATTTGGATAGTTGATTTTGGCACCATTGTATAGTAGCCAATTGCAGAGTGTATACATTATTTTGTTTGTTTAGTGCACATTATAAATGAAATGAAAATAGCTGTTGTGAAAAGTGAAAATATAGTGTGTTCATGTTGCAGTGTCTTTACATAGATATATCAGATGTGATATTTGTACTACAAACGAACACAGACAGAGAGACAGATAATTCAAGTAATATTTTTATTTACTTGCAATGTTCACGTCAATTCTTCCAAGTAAAAAGTATGGTATAAACAAGTAGAAAGTGAATAGGAGGTCGCCGGAGCGCTCAGCGTGGGCGCTGTCAGGTAGACAGGGCAGGAGAGGCATCAGGCCTGGCCATGGGACAGTCAGCATCCCCAGCACACCGTTGCTGGCTTGGTGCATGTGCCACAGACAAATCGTCCACATGACTGGCAGATGTGAATTGCTTTGTTCCCTCGACATATGGCGCCTTGACACTTTTTTCTTTTCACATGTGGGGACGGAGGTGGGCGAGGAGTTTCGAGGTGCAGTCGCCTTCTCGCTGCTGAAGGAAGACCTGTCATTACCAGAGGCTCACACAGCTCCCCTGCCAGCTTAAAAAGGAATTTCTTCCTGCTTATACTGACGCCCATGCATTGGCTGTACAGAATGTGTGCATTAATTGCAGCCAGGTCTAAGATGTTGTAGAACACAGCTACAGGCCAGTGGCAGGTCCCTCTTACTGAATAACGGCTTGCCATCTTGTCCATAACGTCAACACCAAACGTAGTGCTCTTGTAGTGGGAAACCGTTTCGGGCAGTTTCTCTGGGCCATCATCTGTTGAAACTGTCTGATGCAGTGTGCTGAGGAGACATACTTTTCCCTTTGGTTTTGCCTGGTAGACGGTGAGTGTGGCTTCTCCAGCCCTCAGCACCTTGCTGGAAAATATTTCAGTCTGGGCCCGTGTACATGGGGGCAACTCTCGTCTGATGTTATTCATTATGCCAACAATGGTGGTGTTGTTCTCCAACAGAGTGTTTGCCAGTGGCAACGAGGTGAAGTAACTGTCTGTCGTGACATTTCTTCCGTTGCCTAGGAAAGGCTCCATCAGACGCATCACAACATTGTCCGATAACCGCTGACCGGCCGGCCTGCTCTCATCTTTCCCGAGATATGGATGTGCATTCAAGATGTATTTGCTGTCGACGTCCGCTGCAACCCAGAACTTTATGCCAAATTTCTCAGGTATATTGGCCATGTACTGTGTGAAACGACATCGTGCATTGGTCGGACACAGTTGTTCAGCTACAGTAATGTTCTCACCAGGCGTGTAAGATGCAATACTGTTTTCCACAAATTTGTCAAAAATCTCTGATATCATGGCAAATTTATCCTCCAGAAGGCGGACAGCCCTTGTGTTCTTGTCGTCAAAGCGTAGATAGCGCATGATATCTTGGAATTTCTGGCGAGACATTGTGTCGTTGAACACAGAATGTCGAAGTTCATCAGAACAAAACTCATCCATTTCCATACTTTTCGAAACCAGAAGCCCTTTGTAATAAAGGAGACCCACGAATGCTTTTAGCTCGTCCATTGTCACGTTGAACATCTCAGCATTATTTCGGTCAGCTTCTGACTGAGTGTACTTTAGAATCTGTTGCCACATTTCTGTGTCAATCAAACACAGTAGACTGCTCAATGGACTTGTAATATGTTCCTTGGCGCGGCGGGTGGGCCCTGCGCTCCTTCTATTGGCCTCTCGCGGTCTCCCTCTCCGAGAGCTGCCAGGAGGTTGCTCAGTCCATACTGTGCCATCCTGTGCTCTCTCTTCCAACAGATCAATTTCAGGGTCTGATTCTGAACCTGAGTCAGATTCAATAATGTAGAATTCCTCCAGGTCCTCGAGGTCCTCGCACAGTTCGCCCTCTGATTCCTCCGGGATAATATCGTTTAGCACGGCCAATATTGCATCTGCCCTCCGACTCATTGTAAATAGTAATGCACAGATACCGCGCAACTGCTCAGTGAGTTGCCCAGCATACCTGTGGACTAATTTATAGCTCTCGAATGCACTCACCCCGCCCACGCCGTCTAAGTGCTATCGCTTATCACTTATCAGACCCCTGAAATGCCCCTCATGATCATCATAGGACGTGATATCCCTCAATGACCCTCCTGGGAGTCAAATTAAAATATGCAAAGATATCGGCTTACTATCATGCTTATCGGTCGTAAATGGGTTACAATGATCCTGGACAAATCGTCTGCTAAATGACTGTAACCCCTTATGCGACATTTGCACTTGATCAAACGGCTATAGACAATGAATCAAATAGCCTACGAAACATGCATTGATTTATAGGCGATACAGCAAAATATATATATAGATGTATTTACAACTATAAGATTCAATGCGTTAATCTCAGTCGGGGAGTTCATTTGTATTTCTGTCATGCTTTTCATTTCGTTTTGTTCTGTGTTTAGAACAACAAAATATGGTGTCTGGAAAGTCAAATATGCTTGACTATGGGTGAAATATGTTTGCTTTGTTTTGATATAAGGCGTTCTTGGATGTTTTGACAACATTATTATACATATAAATAATACAATGAATATTAGCCTATTACAATCATGACAATCAGAATGATGTTCATGTTTCTATATGAGAATCGCCCTTCATACAGAAAGAGGCGGTAACCTACATGCATAGGCTAGATGAAGGGCGATTAGTCGGCCTACAGAAATATGAAATAATAATGATTGTAATTATCAATCAAATTAAAATACAAATATTAGATTAGATTAGATGTTATTGTCATTGCAGAGTACAAATACAATGAAATGCAGTTCATCATCTAAGCAGAAGCGCAAATAGCCTATAGTGATATAATAACATGATTATCATGTTTATATCTGATTTTCATGATTGTAATAGGCTAATATTCATTGTATATCAAAACAAAGCAAACATATTAGTTAAGCATAAGTTGACTTTCCAGACACCATATTTTGTTGTTCTAAACACAGAACAAAACGAAATGAAAAGCATGACAGAAATACAAATGAACTCCGCGACTGAGATTAACGCATTGAATCTTATAGTTGTAAATACCTGTATATCTTTTGCTGCATCGCCTATAAATCAATGCATGTTTCGTAGGCTATTTGATTCATGTTGTAGTCTATAGCCTATTTGCAAATGTCGCATAAGGGGTTACAGTCATTTAGCAGACGATTTGTCCAGGACCATTGTAACCCATTTGCGACCCATAAGCTTGATATTGTGCATCTATGCAGGCCGATATCTTTGCATATTTTAATTTGAGTCCCAGGGGGGTCATTGAGGGATTGAAAGGATATCAGGTCATATGAAGATCATGAGGGGCATTTCAGGGGTCTGATAAGTGATAAGGGATAGCACTTAGACGGCGTGGGCGGGGTGAGTGCGTATCACCCGAGAGCTATAGGCTATAAATTAGTTCACATATTATTTCTCTAAAGAATAGTTTATTAATGCCTGTGTGGTGTTCTTTTTAAAAATGTTTACATTTTTTAGTTAGTGATTCATCAAATACAAAGGTTCCATCTCACAAAACATAATGGAATGTAAAAACGTTGACGCTCAATATCTCTGAACTATACCCTAAACGGAGATAGAACCTTATCATTCTAAGCTCACAAAATGATGCTGTATAACTGTATGTAAAAAAAAGATTATTTTAATAAACATTAACTCAAAACTAAAAATATTGCAGTAACCACTTTTTTTGTTACAGGCACTTTTGCACCTCTGGGTGATGGTGGTTCTGCTGACGTACTCCCCAGAAATGCACCATGACCATCCCGGTGGGAGATAGGATAGGGTTTTAAAAGGAAAGAGAGAATGATGTTTGGTGAACCGGTTTTAAATGGTCGTTGTGGTAGTAGAGATTGAGCAAGCTGCTGAAATATGGCTCAAGCATACAGTACTCCTCTGGAACTGGTTCCCTGCTGGATTTGCACAGACATGCTACTGTACAGGACTTTAGATCTCTCTCCTCTCCTGTTCCCCTGTCTGAATGGCGTCAGACTCAGACAGTAGCAAGGGATTTGATCGTAATTATACAAAAAGTTATTATGGGGGTCACGGTGATGGCATATTCATGAAAGTTGATTTCAACCCTCCCTATCTGAATTCTGGTTAATATTTGTTTTTCCTTATAGAAATTGTATTTAACACTATGTAAAAAAAAGATTATTTTAATAAACATTAACTCAAAACTAAAAATCTTGCCTCTTATGATGGTCATTTCTTTGTCAGTGCATTCAGTTTGAAGTCAAGTCAGCTTTATTTGTATAGCACGTTTACATACAGCAGCAGCTGAACCAAAGTACTTCTCAGGTGTAGAACAGGTAAAGTGCAGGATATTAAATAAGATGCAACACAATACAATACAAGATATGATTAAAAAATTAAAGAGAAGATAAAAGGACTAAAAACAATAAAAGCCAGGGACCTAACGATGGCTAAGTGGGGGGGAAGGCCAGGGAAAACAGGTGGGTTTTTAGGAGGGATTTAAAAACCTCCAGTTTGAAGACACACTACCTTGTCTGAGCACAACATTCTGGCCTAGAAGGCCATGCTGATTATCTAAGACACATAATAGATGTTGATCCCGAATGCGTAACATTGAAGATGTCTTCATGCCAATGGGAGGAGGTAAACCCCTGATTGCACTGGACTGGAGCTGCCATGTCTCTGGACCCAGTCTCCTCTGAAGAGAAAATGGTGCATCATGACATTTTACCTTCCTTAGTGTAGCGACTAGATAGAGCCCAGTAGTAAAAAAAAAGTCGTTGAGAGACGCAAGCAGGGTCTGTGTTGATGTTATGACACGCCCAAAACAATTCACTTGAGGAAAAATGGTAAGTTTAAAGCATTTATTGAAATGGAACAATCAAACTAGTGAACGTACAAAATTAATCCGTATAAAATAAGAAAATAACAAACAATATATAACGAAAATGCGGTCAACAAAAAATACAACGACCCTGTTATTATGTTTGTGTTGTGCTAAGAAACGTAGATCCACACGGGTATAATTACTGAGCTCCGTTTACTTGCCATGTGCCATGCATTCTGACAACACACACACACTGCCGTAAAGCTCTAACGGACGTACAGAACGTGACGTCGTAAAGGGCAACAAAGTGCTGCAAACAATGACACTGTCGTACATAACATTTCCCCCCCCTTTCCAAAACTCAAACAACTAAAGTAACAGTCAAACAGGAGTAGGGCCTGAAGGCCTATGTGTGAAATTTAGTGACATAGTCCTGGAGGTGTGCAGGGCGAGCCCGTTCCCGCTGTGGCCTATCGACCTCCCCCCTGGGCTGTGACCCTGCGAGGAAGCCAGGGTTAGGTGGAGGAGGGTGAGGAAGAGGAACAGCAGGTAGAGGCTGAGCGGGTGGAGGCCACATAGGCAGTGGCTGCGGCGGAGCCTGGGGCGGCCTAGCTGCCCTTAGCAGTACAGGACTCGAGGCCTTTGAGACAGTTCTATCTGTCTCTGCTGCGCCGGCTGCTGGCAGCAGTGTGGCCATGGCAGGCCCAGGAGGACCAGGCACCGTCCGCAGTCGGCTGGCGTGCCAGCGGGATCCGTCGCTCAGCAGGAACGTGGCTGGCCCCAGCTGACGTGTCACCTGAAGGGGCTGAGACCAGAAAGATGCCATCTTGTTATGTCGCTGGGGCCTACGGGACCGAACCCAGTCGGACACCTTGATGGTGGTGGTCTTTACTCCACGTTTCTTGTCGAAGCGTCGCTTCATCTCCCCCTGATGTGTGGCCACTGCTGCTTGAGCAGCATCTCGGGTGCTGCCTGCTGCAGGTGTCACTGCATCCCGGGACCTGAGTCTGTTCAGTGGCAAGTCCATCTCACGGCCAAGCATGAGGGATGCTGGAGAGGTCTGCGTTGTTGCATGCTGACTAGCTCTGTAGTGCAACAGTGTTTGGTTGAGTGCGGCCTGGAATGTGCACCCCTGGAACAGATGTGCTCGGATCCCATTTTTAAGGCTTTGGTTGAAACGTTCCACCCCCCCGTTGGCCTGAGGGTGGAAGTATGCTGTGCGGATGTGCTTGATCCCCTTGGTGCGGAGGAAGTCCGAGAACTCTGCTGAGATGAACTGGGGCCCATTATCTGTGGTGATGGTGAGTGGCAGACCCCATCTAGCAAACAGGCCATCCAGGATGTCAATAATGGTCCGTGTTGTGACCGTTCCTGCTGGGACCACTTCAGGCCATTTGGAGTGGAGGTCGTATGCCACCACCAGAAAGCGTTGGTGGTGCGGGACCCCTCGGCCATGGATCTCTCCACAGATATCAAGCTGGAGATGCTCCCATGGGCGGGGCGGCCACGGGGTAGGCTGCAGGGGTGTTGAGGCTGGCAACCCACTTTTCCCGCTGAGCAGACATGGTGCACAGTCCTTGACCATTGTTTCGATGTCACGGTCGATGCCTGGCCACCACACCAGGTCACGGCATCGTTGCTTGACCCTCACTATGCCCAAATGACCTTCGTGCGCCATGGACATGACACGCGCACGCAGGCCACTTGGGATCACAGTGCAGAGGCCCCTGGAGACACAGACGTCCCCCCAGCATGAGAGTTCGTGCCGTACTCAGGCGAACGGGGCCAGATCCTCCGGCACCCGTGATGGCCATCCGGTGCGTATGTAGGTGCGCAGGGTGGATAGCAAAGGGTCCTGTTCCGATTCCCGCTGCAGCTCCTCTAGTGACACTGCTGTCTGCAGGGGCCCATGCAACATCTGGATGAGCTCTGGCTCTGTGTCGTCATCCGGAGAGACAGTTGGGGTGGGGGCCTCGATAGACCGAGAGAGGAGGTCGGCCACTACGTTGTCCCTCCCCGGGGTGAACCTGAGCTGGTAGTCATACTGCCTGAGCCGCTCCCCCCACCTGTGCAAACGGAGAGGCCTGTGCCCACTGCCTGAGGCTGACAGCAGTGTGGTCAGGGCCTGGTGGTCTGTACGGAGGGTGAACCGCCGGCCGTATAGATAGAGGTGCCACCTCTCACATGCCCAGACACAGGCTAGAGCTTCGCGTTCACCGACTGAATACCTCTGTTCGGTGGGGCTAAGAGCCCTGGAGGCAAAGGCAACTGGCCGCTCGACGCCGTCCTGAACCTGTGAGAGCACGGCACCCACCGCCCCGGCTGAGGCGTCACAGGTGACGAGGGTAGGGCTGGACGGGTCAAAGTGGGCCAGGATGGGGGTTGTGGTGAGCTGGATCTTCAGCGAGTGGAACGCCCTTGAACATGCTGCAGTCCACTTCCATGGCTCCTCTTTCTTGAGCAGTTGGCGAAGGGGAGCTGTGGTCTGAGAGTAGTGGGGCAGGAACCGTAGGTAATAAGCTGTCATGCCCAGGAATGAGGCTACTTGGGAAGCAGAGGTGGGCTCCGGAATCCGGTGTATGGCGTCGACATTGGATAGGAGAGGTGTGATGCCCTTTGCTGTGAGGCGAAACCCCACAAAGTCGATGGCGGTAGCGGCGAAGGAGCATTTCTCTGTGTTCAGGGTCAGATTATTGTCCAGGAGGGCTGCAAACACCCTGTGAAGCCGCTCGTTGTGTGTTGGCACATCTGGGGCATGGACCACGATGTCATCCAAGAACACCGCGACCCCAGGGATACCAGCAAGGATGGTGGTCATGACCTTCTGGAAGCAGCTGGGGGCGGAGCTAAGCCCGAAAGGCATTCGGGTGTACCGGAAAACCCCAGCGTGCGATACAAAGGTTGTCAAATCTCTGCTGGCTGGGTGGAGGGGTACCTGGAGATAGCCCTGGCGCAGGTCGAGCTTTGTGAAAACCGTGGAGCCGTAGAAGTGGGTGGTCAGCTCCTCTGAGGTAGGCAAGGGATATTTATCTGGAATCACCGCCTTGTTGACAGACCGCAGGTCCACACAGACTCTCAACCCCCCTGACTTTTTCTTAGCGATGACCAGGTTTGAAATCCAGGGGGCGGCGTTGACCGGCTCGATGATGCCTGCCTGCAGCAGCATGTTGAGTTCCTTTGTGACATCATCCCTCAGAGCGAGAGGGATCCGGCGCAGGGGCTGCATGACTGGTGACACCTCTGTGTTCACCAGGGGTCTGTGTGTGAAGGCTGTGAGGCAACCCAGTCCATCGAACAGCGCTGGCCATTTCTGCTCCCAGGTGGAGGTGACATGTTGAATGGCTGACCCACTGTCGTCATGCAGTGTGAATCCCAGGCCCGTGAACAGGTCGAGGCCCAGCAGATTGGCACCCCGCTTAGCGATGTGGAATGGGAATGCAGACATGTGCTTAGATCCATAGTGCACTGGTACCTGAAGCCTGAAGGATGCCCACAATCTCTATCTTAGAGCTATCATATCCGCACAGAGGAGTGGAGGGCTGCTGCAATGGCAGGTGGGCAAAGAATTTGTTGTAGGTGCTGAGATTGAGAAGAGACGCAGCCGCGCCTGTATCCAGTAACAAGGGAAGGCTGACCTCACCCAGCTGCACTGTGCATGTTTTAAAGCTCACATGGTTTGTAGACACAGTTCTAATTTCAGTATGGTCGCTGCGAGTTGAGCGGGGTCTGGACTGTGGGGGATGAGCCGCAGGAGCAGACCTGCACACTTTAGCAAAATGGTTGGGCTTCAAACAGTTCCTGCATGTCTGCCCTCGAGCTGGGCAGTTAGGAGCCCGTGCATTGTGTGAGCTAGCCCCACAGTTATTACAGCTATCAGAGCTACGTGTGTTCCCCTGTCTGCGAGCTTGCTGCACTGGGAACCACGCATCTGTGTCCTCTTGGCTGTCCTGGTAGGCGGGCTGAAGCTGTTGCGTGAGTGAGGCCGTGGGGGCGGAGTCGGAGCGTGAGCTGGCGTGAGCTGGCAGTGTACTAGCAGTCAGCATGCTAGTACACTGTAGCGCTGATTCTACCTGCATGGCTTTAGCTAGAGCATCATCTAGTGTTAGCTCATCTGGCTCCAAAAGTAATTTCTCCCTGATTTTCTCACACAATGTCCCTTCAATAAGCTGATCCCGTACGATTTGATCGTGAATCACCCCGTAGTTGCATTGTCGTGCCAGATCCCTGAGATCGGTCACGTAGCTCAGAACAGACTCACCGGGGCGTTGAAGCCGTTTTCGTAGCTTGTACCGCCGGAGAAGCACCCGTTGTTTGCCGGCAAAGTGATTAGTGAGGAGAGCGACAGCTTCCTCGTAGGTCTCAGCGCAGCCGAGGGCTCGGAATATCCTCTGACCCTCCGTACCGAGACAGTGAAGGAGCAGCGACATTTTCCGCTTGTCGGAAATGTCTGTGAAGTCCATGGCGTCTAGGTAGACAGTAAAGTCATCCAGCCATCCTACCCACGGAATCGGAGGCTCGCCGGGCAGAGACAAGAAAGGTGCCGGTGGTGGCAAAGTAAATTCAGCCATCTTCGTCGCCAATATTATGTTTGTGTTGTGCTAAGAAACGTAGATCCACACGGGTATAATTACTGAGCTCCGTTTACTTGCCATGTGCCATGCATTCTGACAACACACACACACTGCCGTAAAGCTCTAACGGACGTACAGAACGTGACGTCGTAAAGGGCAACAAAGTGCTGCAAACAATGACACTGTCGTACATAACACCTGTCTCCCCTCTCTCTCCACTACCGCCATACAGGTGAACAGGTGTTTTTGTTACCTCGGGCTATCCCCGCCCATGCCCATAATCATGTGACTTCCGGAAGGAAGAACATAACGTCATCAAAACAATAAACAAACAAGCAAATAAACTCACAAATCGTATTCATGGCTCCGACACTTAGAATATCACAAAGATTGGATTTCTATCTTACTTATTGTAATGCAGCCTACCAGCCGAGTAACAGAATTGACAACTTCTCTGTTCTTACCACAGACATTGGAATTAAACTATTATTCTAGTCTTTGAACTTCAATTTTCTACTTCTTTCCTGAATAATTTCCTCAGTAATTGGTAATCTAGTTAAATACATTTTCAGAGTAGCTTCTCCAACAGTGCTGTTCATTTATTATTTTCCACACAGCACACTAAGTATCTCAGCTACATTCAGGGGAATGTAGCAGCCATCTCTGTATGCCGTAACCACATGTGGATCATGTCGGCCTTCCTGTCCCATGATGAGTGGCTTATTCCCATCGGTGGGCAAGGGTGTAGTTGTGGGTGTGGGTGTGGGCGTAGCAGCCAGCGAAAGGGAGCTCAGGTACGTGGCGAGGCTGGATGGGTCCTCTGTCTGGCGGCCGCTGGTCAGACGTGCTCTCCGGTCCTCCATGACCTTCAGTTTGGTGTAGAACACTCTGCAGCTGAAGCCCTCCCTCCAGCCCTGGTCGATGTGGCCCATCAGGGTTCCCAGGTTGTCGTGGTACCTCAGACACCCTGAGCACTTATACTTCCTCTCCCCACACACCATCTCAGCGGTTGTGACTTTGAGGATGAACAGAGGGTCTACCTCGCCACATGGCGCCCCCTGCTGGTTTCCGGCTGTTGCAACAGTAACAGAATGCTAAATATCAAGCTCATGTGAGATCCAAGACAGCATAGCTAACTGTTTTTGAATATATCAGCAAAAGTGATGCATACAGTGAACTATTTTCATATATTTTTGCATAAACAGAGGATAACATTCAGTTCACTTAGATTCAACAATAGGTGTAACTTTACCTTGCATTATCTTCACAACCAAGTCTATTGGACTTTTTGTTTGTGTGCAATTCTGTTTGGACTTCTTGTTGTACAAAAATGCAGTCTTTAATGCTGTTTAAATACAGTACCTTGTTTCCTTGTTCCCCAGGAAACAGGAATTCTATGAGATCAGTGTTCCATCCAAAGAACATATTTAAATGATGCAATAATATAAATGCACATAGCGTGTACAATATGCACATGGCATTTCCTCCCTGACAACCAAAGCTTGATTTGTCCTGATGTCAGGGGGGAGGGAGTTCCAGAGGCGAGGGGCGGAGCGGCTGAAGGCTCTAAAACCCATGGTGGACAGACGGGCTGGGGGGACGGTCAGGTTGATGGAGGAGGCAGACCTGAGGGACCGGGTGGGAATGTTGATGTGGAGGAGGTCGGACAGGTATGGAGGGTGATGATGGCCGACCCAGTGTCCACACTGAAATGACCAGGGGCCGGATTCACCAAAGTGTTCTTAAGATAATTCTTAAGACAATTCTTAAGAAAAAAGACAAGATGTTCCTAAGAATGTTCTTAAACGCTATTCACCATTATTTTCTTAAGAATTGTCCTATGTCTTAAGAACTTCTTAGTTTTCTCACTTTAGAAGTTCTTAGATTTTGAACTGTGATTTTTACACCTGTGTAATTTTTAATTACACACCTGTGTGTCTCTCTCTCTCACGTGACTCGCGTGACTATGTGTCGCGGTTATAACGGTGAACTAAAAATGGAAGACAGCAGTGCAGCTAAGAGGTCCAAGAATTTCACAAGGCAGGAGTTGGAGGTTTTGGTAGAGGAGGTCATTTAAAAAAAAAGATTATTATTGGGAAAATTAGACAACGTATCGGTGACGGCGGACAATAAAAAGAGGGGGTGGGAAAGGGTTGCCAGGACGGTCTCCGCAGTGGGAGTGCTAGCCAGGGATGGCAGCTCTATTAAAAAAAAGTGGGCGGACATCAAGTCCATCGTAAAAAAAAAGGCAGCTGAGAGGGCAAGGGAGGTAAAGAAGACGGGAGGAGGAAAGTCATCGGTCCATTTAGACCAATTGGAGGAGAAAATCTTGGGGGCGATTGGGGAGACTCTCGTCGAAGGAGTGGACGGAGGAGTCGACACCGGAGAGATGCTAACTGGAGGTAAGCTAGCAGCTACACAAGCGACTATCACCAGCTACACAATAAAAGTGTGAAAATAAGTTGGTTTGGAAAAATGACAATGTTTTGCGCAAACTCTGTGAAACACAACTTGTTTACAGACATTCAACTAGTTCAATGTTAAATCATATAAAACTGAATTCGCTAGTTTCATATGATTTAACATTGAATGTTAAATCCGCAAGTATCGGTCTTTGAGAAAGCCCCACTGCAACAGCATCGACGTTCTCCTCATTCGATGGAGGCCTCCATAAATGGGTAGACGCTACACCCTTGTGGGTGAGAGACACTGCTGGGCATGGACACTTAGTCAAAGGCCTCACTACATGTGGAAGAATAGAACCTAATCGTCTGTTTAGCCTTTGCTTTATTTGCTTAAATTGGAGCATAATTAATGTCACAGTCCAATCATACTTTGTCTCACTTTGATAATCCCAATAAACCGCCATGCCATTCAATAAACCCAGACAAGCCAAACCATTTTTAAACTCTCAGAACTTTGATCTAATACTGTGTGTAGCCTACAGAGCATGCCTTCATCTTGCAAGTGTAAGTTATTTTAGCCGACTACATAACTAACAGCGCATATTTGTTTCTGTTGCTTTTCTTTAGATGCTTTGGATATCCTGGCTATAGGACTATCTGCAGAACCCCAAACACCCACCCTTGGAATTCCACCAAATGTAAGTATACTAAGTTTATCAGACACCTAACTACTCTACCTAACCATACATGTTGATACTGTTTAATTTACAATCCCTTCACTCTCACTTCTTACAGAGTCCTGAAGACTTGACCATCTCCCAGTTCCTCTCCGTAAACTTCTCACCATCATCAGCCACACACACAAACACACAGGACATGATATCCGTCCAAAAGGAGCTACTCCAAGAAGTGAAACTGCTGAGGGGCGTGCAAGAGCAGCTTCTTCTGGTGGAGAAGGAGAAGCTGGAACTTGCCAGAGCAAAATTTGAATACAAAAAGTGTAATTATGTTTAATAATTAATTGTTTAATTATACAAAATGTTTATTTATAATAAAATATGAATTGCTCACATAGGTTTTTCATGTGTTGTTTATTATGTTACATGAATATCCTCCTTATGAGGTCTTGTCTCACTTGTATGCCAGAATTACATGGGGCGGGGACTGGGCCTGGGATATCTCCCTCAGGGTCAGGGTCATCTGGGATGTGAGGAAGTGGCAAGCGGTACATGATGCAGATGTTGTGGAGGATGAATGCACAGGTGATGATTTTACACGCCCTTTCAGGAGTGTATTGGAGCACTCCACCAGAACGGTCAATGCATCTGAATCGGGATTTTACTACCCCGATGCACCTCTCCACAACACCCCGGGTTTTGCGTTGCGCACGGCTGTAGCGCTCGTCTGGCTCTGTTGCTGGTTGGAGGATTGGGGTCATCAGCCATGGCCTTAGGGCGTAGCCACTGTCACCTATCAGTAGTATAGGAAAGTAGTTAGGATAATACAGTGTATGTCTTTGTGTAACCTAAAGTACAATTCATGACTAGTTACTCACCTAACAACCATCCATCGGGCATTTCTCCCTCATTGAATTTTATCCCTGTGCCTGAATTGTTCAGTATGAAGGAGTCGTGGGTGCTACCTGGCCACTTTGCAACAAGGTCTGTAACCCGGAGTGTTGCATCACAGATGACCTGCGTATTGATGGAGTGAAAGCTTTTCCGGTTCACAAAGCCGTCCTCCTCATCACTTGGTGCCTTTGGAATAAAGATTAATAAAATGAAACACTATTTAAGTTAACACTTTAAACACCACGTAAAATGTGTTTTGATTCAAGCTGATACTTTTATAAACAACATAAAAAAACATGATAGATTTGCAAAAAGGAATAGGAATTTGTACATGATCTTACTTTGATTGCAATATGTGTCCCATCAACTGCCCCCAACACATTAGGAAATCCTGCTATTTCAAAGAATTGCTGCTTGGTTCTAATGCATTCTGCATTTGTTGCTGGAAACTTAATGAACTGCCTTGCTCTTCTACAGAGTGCATTTGATACATCTCTGACCACTCGGCTAATAGAGGACTGGCTCACACTCAGTGTGCCCCCCACCACCATTTGAAAAGACCCTGAGGCATAGAATCTCAGGGCAGCCATAACCTGCAACACCACTGGAAGAGGTGTCGATCGCCTTGTTTCCCTTTTCAGATCATCTGACAAATGATCAGCCAGAAAAACAATTGCGGGCCTAGGAAGCCTATATTGTCTAATTAAGACATGATCAGGTAGTGTAAGAGGATCCATTCTGTCTCTCAGAGGCCTTGGTGGATGTTCCTCCCTAGCTGCTACCCAAAGAACTTCCATCTAAAATGTGAATATAAAATAAATAATAGTAAGGACATTGTTTCAGTTACTTGGCCTACTTAAATAACATGTTCATAATGATTAATTAAGTAGTATACATCAAATACAACAACTGCCTCCTTGATTTACTTTCTGAGTACATTGTGGTGTAATCTAGGAATAGGCCTACATGTGACACAGGCTGAAAGGCCCATTTCAGTTATATCTCAAACATACAAACATGTGATAGACATTCACACATTCACACAAAACATTCACACAAAAGTACTCTGACCAACTTGAATTAACAATGTGTTAACACATTGTCTAGGGCTAAACTAAATATTAATAAAATCAAATAAATGCAATACAAAATTGTTCAAGTAAGACTTACCTTTCACTTTAGCTGCTTTAAGACAGGTGAGAGCTTCTCTTAAAGTTAAGAAGACATTTGAGAAGAAATCTAAGAACTTTGTTTTGGAGAATCTCATTTGTTCTTAAGTTCTATCTTAGGAAAAATCTTAAGAAGAAAGTTAAGAAAAAACTAAAGTTAAGATAAGATTTTCTTCGGGAATACCAAATCTTCTTAAGTTTTGTCTTAAGAACAAATGTTGTTCTTAAGAACAAATTTGTTCTTAAAAACGCTTGGTGAATCCGGCCCCAGGTCCTTACTGTTTTGGTTGATTTGTCAGCCTGCAACTCGTTGTCTCTTACATTCACAGATGTCTGCTAATGAGACAAAACTGTACAAATGTCAAATTAAAACATTCTCATCACAGGTCTTTTCCTGCCATGTTTGGAGTGAAAGGAAAGCGACGGTGGCTCAGAGGGCCTTCCAACCACTCCAAAAATTGTTGAGCGCACTCCTAAAGGCAATGAAGAAGTTCTTCATCTGCAAGCTGGTTTGGGACGCAGGTCCACCCAGATTCCTGAAAATTACAGTCACAATGAGGTGAAGCACTGTCCCACAGTTGGAAGTCATTTGCAGTCTTCTGATAACTTGTTTTAGTCCACCAATGCTCCTATTTTATTAATTTGATGTTATGTTTCATATCACTCCTGAAGATATTTTCAGCACTCCAAAGGATTTATCCGAAATTGGAAAGTGTGTCTGGGGGCTGGTTGTTGTACAAATCTGCAGGTGGGTTACATAGAACCGATAACTGAAAAACGAATGCAAAATAATAATGTGATTGTTAGTATACACTATACACCATCAAGTAGCCTACTGCAACACTGAGGGCGAGGGTACAAGACACAGAACACATGGGATTCGATTGAGAGCTTTCCTTGGAATCATTTATCCCAAGTATTACACTAACATACTGAATCATTATGAATGAATGAATGAATGAATGAATGAATGAATGGACTTTATTGTCATTGCTACAGTACAGGTACCAAACAACGAAATTTAGGAGGGGTGGCTCCCCTGGTGTTAGGAAAGAAAAAAAAAAAAAAACTTTAAAAAAAAAAAAACACAAGAAGGGAAGGAGCTGGTTTACATAAATAAAGGCTATGTACACAATCCACTGTACTATACTGTACAGATAGACGACTAGGGTTGTCATATTGCACAATAGTATTGTTTCACGTTATTTAAAGTGTCACAGTTTGCAGGCTTGAAATGTACATGTTTGTGCCTCAGCACTACACCTGATTTTTTCAGTCCAGCAGCTGCCATACAATCCGTCCAGACTGTCCAGGGCCCAGAACTTAGGTCTTTGCTGTGTTCAGGGCCTGGACGGCCCTGTGGTAGAAGCTGTTCTTCAGTCTGTTTGTCTTAGCGGCCAGGGTCCTGAACCGCCTTTTCGAGGGCAGCCTGGTAAAGTGTACGTACCCAGGGTGGGTCGGGTCCCTGGAGATCTTGGAGGCCTTCCTGAGACAGCGTGTGTTGTACAGCTCTTCCAGAGAGGGGAGGGGGGCGCCGGTGATCTTCTGTGCTGTTCTCACGACTCTCTGTAGCGCATTTCTCTCCGCTGTTGTGCAGCTGGAGAACCAGTTGCAGATGCCGTAGGTGAGGATGCTCTCCACTGCGCCGCGGTAAAAGGTCACCAGTATCTCCTGCTTGCTGTGTTCCTTCCTGAGGCATCTCAGGGTGTATAGCCGCTGATGTGCCCTCTTGATGGTGCCTTTTGTGTTGTCCTTCCAGGTCAGGTCATCCCGCATGTGCGTCCCCAGGAATCAGAGGGTTGAGACTCTCTCCACGCTCTCTCCGTCGATGAGCAGGGGCTGGATCTCGGACTTTTTCCTCCTGAAGTCTACGATGATTTCCTGGGTCTTTGACTTGTTCAGCAGCAGGTTGTTAACCTTGCACAGCTTGCTCAGTTGCTCTACCTCATCCCTGTACGCCGCCTCGTCCCCCCCCCGAGATATATCCCACCACGGTGGTGTCGTCTGCAAACTTTACGATGGAGTTGCTGGGGTGGACGGGGGTGAAGTCGTAGGTGTAGAGGTTGTAGAGGATGGGGCTTAGCACGCAGCCCTGGGGGGACCCAGTGCTGAGTCTGAGGGCTGTGGAGGTGTGGGGGCCCACCCGCACCCTCTGGGGGCGGTCGGTCAGGAAGTCCTTGATCCACGCACATATAGAGTGTGATAGACCCAGGTCTAGTAGTTTGGTCACTAGCCTGTCTGGAAGGATGGTGTTGAAGGCGGAGCTGAAGTCCACGAAGAGCAGTCTCGCGTAGCTGTTTCCCCTCTCCAGGTGGGATAGAGTGGCGTGGAGAGTCGTCGCGATGGCGTCCTCTGTGGACCTGTGGGCTCTGTAGGCAAACTGGTATGGATCCAGGTTGGGCGGGAGGCGTGTGAGTATGTGGGCCCGGACTAGTTTCTCGAAGCACTTCATGATGATTGGTGTGAGTGCCACCGGGCGGTAGTCGTTTAGGCAGCTCACCGTGCTTTTCTTCGGGACTGGGATGATAGTTGAGGTTTTCAGGCAGGGTGGGACGGTGGCCTGGGACAGGGACTGGTTAAAGATGTTGGTGAAAACCCCGGCCAGCTGGTCGGCGCAGTCTCTCAGCACCTGTCCCAGGACGCCATCCGGCCCCGAGGCTTTCCTGGGGTCCACCGCCTTCAGTACGCGTCTCACTTCATGCTCTGTGAGGGTGAGGCTGCTGAGAGCTGGAGAGAGTGGTGTTTGTGTTGCGGTTACCTCCGTTCGCCCCTCGTCGAACCGGGCGTAGAAGGTGTTCAGCTTTCCCGCCAGCAGGGGGTCGTCCTCTGCGGCTGTGAGCCTGTTGGCTCTGAAGTTTGTCATCTGCTGAACCCCCTGCCACATCCGCCTGGAGTCGTTGCTCAGGAGGCATTCCTCAATCTTCTCTCTGTGGTCTGCCTTGGCCGCTTTGATTCCGCGCTTTAGGTTGGCCCTGGTGGAGCTGTACAGCGGTGTGCTCTTCCCTGCGAAGAAGGCGTTGTCCCTCTCGTTGATCAGTTTTTGGACCTTCCCAGTCATCCATGGCTTCGTGTTGGGGTAGACCCGGACCCGTTTGTCCACGGTGACTGAGTTGGTGCAGTTCACTATGTGGTTCAGAACCGACGACGTGTACTGTTCCAGGTCCTCATGCTCATATTCCTGCCATAGGGTGTCATTTAGGCAGATCTGCAGTGGAGCGGACCCTTCTGGCCAGGTTCTGACAGTCTTAGTGGTGATGGGAGCACTTTTCCCCATGGTAGTGTATGCAGGGATCAGGAGGATTGACATGGTCAGACATGCCTAGATGAGCTAGCGGACTAGCCTTGTAAGCACGTTTGATGTTGGTGTATACCTTGTCCAGTGTTTTTTCTCCTCTTGTTGCACATTTCACATGCTGATAGAACTTGGGTAGTACTGCCTTCAGGTCGACATGATTGAAATCTCCTGCTATGATGTGAATAGCCTGTGGATCAGTGCTTTGTTGGCCACTGATGACGTCATACATCCGCGCCAATGCTAGGCTGCCGTCCGCGCTAGGCGCTATGTACACACATGTTATGAACACCGCGTTGAACTCCCTCGGGAGGTATGTGGGTCGGCATTTAACAGTCAAGTATTCCAGGTCTGGGGAGCAGTGGCTACTTACAGTTTTCGTGTTTAAGCACCAGCTATCCTTCGTCGATATTATGATCCCACCCCCTCTTGACTTGCCGCTGAGTTGCGTGCGGTCCGCCCGGTGTAGTGTACGTCCCTCCAAGCTAACTGCGGAGTCCACGATGGTGTCATTTAGCCAGGTTTCGGTCAGAATAATCACACAGCTATCCCCCACGATGTTATTTTTAGCAACTTGTAGTCTCAGTTCATCCATCTTGTTCGTCAGGGACCTGACGTTGGAAAGGAAAATACTCGGCAAAGCAGGTTTGTCAGGGCTACGTCTTAGCCTTGCTAGCAGGCCTCCCCGTCGTTGCC
Source organism: Nansenia antarctica (assembly GCF_963989245.1). Taxonomy (NCBI): domain Eukaryota; kingdom Metazoa; phylum Chordata; class Actinopteri; order Argentiniformes; family Microstomatidae; genus Nansenia; species Nansenia antarctica. The sequence continues at coordinate 25,298,783 of NC_137674.1, read as the reverse complement.
TACGGTCTCGCCGCCGGCGTTTTCGCCTCAGGGAGGGGACTGAGTACCAAGGTTCTCCCGGTACACGGGCGATCTCGTTGTATATCCTGTTTTGCTTCAGGAACTCCGCTGTAACTGTCTTGTCGTTTTGCGTGCAGACTTCTAATAAGTCGAGCCTGCTGTAGGTACTATTTACACAACTGTTCCCTATAAGTACTAAAATAAAAGTGTACATACAAATGTACTTAAAAACACAAAGAAACACCAGCGTAGAAGCCACTCCGAGCCTCGCGACTGAGCGCGACGCCATCTTGGACACTAGATTAGAATCAGTTCATTGAAAAGATTCGTTCACCGAATTGTTCAGTAGGCTACTTGTTACCAGAGCTCCGACGAGCCATGGCGAAAACGGCTTGTAGTAGGCTAATGTAGGTAGCTAGCTATCATTCCAGTTAATGCGCTAGCCAGCTAGCTCTACTAAGCTAGCCAAAAAGCTGCAGCAGTAACAAGCTCAGCTGCTCCATGTTAACAGCTACAGTTAACATGTTAATCAGATCTAGCCAACAGCTACGGTAGTACTACCACTTGTGTAACGTTATAACAGTCAAAAGGCCAGTGAAATACATGGTAACCAGTTGATATTTACCGTGTTTGGTGTCCTTCCCTCCATGATGACGAACTGAGCTCAGCTTTACTGGCGGGAGTGGGTGCGTCGTTTAAACTTCCTTGGGTACGTGAATGAAAGGTGCTGATTGGCCGAAAAGGAGTTAGATCAATCAGCGCTCGATTGCTCTTCCTTAAGGACCCGGATTATGGCCAGAGATATGTGCCACTAGAATCTGAATCTGAATTACTGACTTTGAATTTGAATTGCTCAATTTGAATAAAAAAAATGACTTTGACATAATTTGAATTTGTATTGTTTAACTTGAATAACTGAATTGAATACAAATTCAAATTATGTGATTCAAAGTAAAAAAAAATATTCAAATTGAGCAATTCAAATTCAAAGTCAGTAATTCAAATTCAAAGTCAGTAATTCAGATTCTAGTGGCACAGATCTCTGCCCATAGTTAATCCACAATGCATTTTCGTATTTACACTTAGTGTATATTATCATCATAGCATAGTAGCCTATGTATATCAGGCCATAATTAGGTGACTGGTACCTTACAGTCCCGTGGTCCTAGGGTACTTCATAATATCATAACTTAGTATATCATGAGTTCAACTTGGCCCATATTAGGTGAGTGGTCTACCCCCCTGTCTGTAGGTCTACCCCCTATCTGGTTATGGGGGCATATCTGTAGGAACCCGCCCCATTACCGTTTGCGTTTGTTATATTTATATTTTTATTAACTGCTGTTCGATCAGACACTTCACATTACACACGTAACGACATTAGTCAATACTATGTGGACATGATGCACACACAAAAAAGTACCGGGTTTTGTTATTTGTTTATTTGTTTGTTTATTTATTGGAAGGATCTCCATTAGCTATACCCATAGGCATGAGCTACTTTTAGTGGGGTCCACATTTAAAACATACATTACAAATAACATTTGACATATAAAACATACTTAAATTACAAATATCAAACATTACAATATATCATACATCATACAATTTTACATAATATAAAACACTTATATATATATTTAATTTAATTTAATTTTAATTTTGCCATTTAGCAGACGCTTTTAATCCAAAGCGATTTACAATTACGAATTACAGGGACATTCCCCCTGGAGTAACTGAGGGCTAAGTGCCTTACTCAAGAGCACACTAGTAGTGGTGTGGTTTCAGGCGGGATTTGAACTCACAACCTTCCGATCACAAGTCCAACTCACTATCCACTAGACCACCACTACCCTATACTATATATATAGTTGGAGTCCACATTTAAAACATACATTACAAGTAACATTTAACATACTATTATTAGTAAATACTTTAAATTACAAATATCAAACATTAAAATATATCATACAGTTATTAACAGTGCATGTGCATCCATTGCGGTCTTGAATGCAACCCTCGTAGCGATTATGTTTGTCCTCCAACATCCCATGTGATTCTATGGCTCCGCTGTCCACGTCAAACTCTCTGACAGAGCAACACCGGAGCTGCGATGGCTGCTGTGGGTTGAGGTGGCAGTCAGCTAGCTAGCTAGTTATATGACTTGGAAACAAATGATACGATTAATACAACTGGTTTAATGTACCAGGTTCGCAGTAATGTTTGTTTTTACATTTTAACCGATGTCATTGCTAGATCGTCTTCGGCTTTTTCGGACTCATCCGGGTTCGTCAACCACAACAACGAGCCAGCTAGCAGAGAGTCAGTCAACACTGCACCGCATCAAGTCCTCTGGCTAGCTAGCTCACTTTAGCTGCTAGCTTACAGCTCAACAGACCTGTCCTACGATTACCTGACAAAGCCTCAAAGGTGTCAACAGGTGACATTTGTTGTCCAGCACACGGTGTATATCTAAACTGAACACATCTATGAGGGTAGGGTCGACATCGCGTGTCATTTTAGGAGCTAGTAGTAGTAGTAGTAGCAGCTAGCTAAGCTAGTCAGTCGTTTGGCCTGCTGTCTGTTATTGTTTATTTCTACGTGTTGCCCAGATGTCGTGGCTGGGTGGGCTGGGCTCCGGCCTGGGGCAGTCACTGGGCCAGGTCGGGGGAAGCTTGTCTTCTTTCACTGGACAAATATCAACCTTTACCAAAGATATGCTACTGGAAGGTGTTGAAGAAGTTGGGGGTAAGTAAGTCCAGGGTTTGTTACCATATGGAGATCATCCAGGGCTAATAGTTATTGGCTACTGTTGCAGCAGCAGCTACCCAAAGATACGTCAAACAGTGAATGAACACATATACTGTACTCAATACTGTAGGCCTACTAGTTTGGCATGGTCCTGATTCACCTGTCCTAGGCCTTTACTTCAATGAAATTCAACTTTATTCGCCATATGCAGTGCACTAGGAACATGACTTGGTATTCTACCATGCTGAACAAGCTACAGTACATATAACAGCAAGACGACAATACAACAAAACTCAAGACAGAATATACAGTACTACCAATATGAGTGAATATTATGAATACATATACTGTACAACTAAGTGCAAGAACATGTAAAGTGCAAGTGGCAATGATTAGGAGTCAGATACTGATACTGTCAGACATAAGTAAACAAAGGCTTTGACTGATAAACCAGTGACAGACAGAGACCACAGAGAACTTTGATCATGGGACTCCAACACACGCAAAGCTAGACCATGCATGAGTCATAGCCAGGGAGGACTGTCTCTGCTGTGACCTACCTCAAGATATAATCAGTGTTTGGCACTGATAATAGGCTAACTGGATAGGTGGGAATTGACAAATGAGTTTCGTTATGCACATTTGGATCTGGTAGAGACAAGGTCCAGCGGTCCAGAGTAATTTCTGTTTTTAATGCTGTCATGTCATGTGAACCTTGTTCAGCAGAGAGTATGTGCTTGACTGTCACATGCAGTGGCCACACTGGCCAGAGAAGTGGTGCACTGTTGGAGAGAGAAAATACATGACTTGCTTCCAAGATATCATTTTCTCTTGGATTAGCTGCATTTAAAGGGGCAGAAACTAATTGCTATATGCACAGCCAGATGCACAGTCAGTAGACATAGTAATCAAAATCTATATTTGCTGGAAAACTAGCCTGATTTGCTGTGCTTTTTTCCCCCACATATGCCATGATCTTTTTTTAGCTAAATGGTTTGGATGTAGAGATTGTATTAGCCTCCTCCTGTATGTGTTTGTAAATGTTATGTTTTGTCCACCAGATGCCGCCACTGAGCTACAAGTCTCCAATTCCAAGCTGGAGGAGGCGGAAGCTTCATTTGTCACTCAGAAGTCTGAGGTTAGTTTGTCTTCATTGATCCTCCACAGTCCTACAGACCCTCTGAGCATCTGTTTATCTGTGTTTGGTACTTGGGGGCGGCTGTGGCTCAGGACGTAGAGCCGGCGTCTAACGATCGCAAGGTCAACGGTTCAGCTGTTTGATCCCTGGCTGACTGTCGAACCCTGTCGAGGTGTCCTTGGGCAAGACACTGAACACCAAATTGTTCCCAGTGAGCGGGCCGCCGGCGCCTTGCATGGTAGCTTGCCGCCATTGGTGTGTGAATGTGAATGTGAATGTGTGTGTGTGTGTGTGTGTGTGTGTGTGTGTGTGTGTGTGTGAATGGGTGAATAAGAGGCCATTGTAAAGCGCTTTGGATAAGGCGCTATATAAGTGCAGTCCATTTTTCCCATTTAGTTTGTCTGTGTTTGGTACTTGGTATTCATTGGTATTCCCTCTCCCTGTGTTACAGTACGAGCGCCTAAAGAAGGTTTATGCAGAGCTGGAGGAGAAGCTCGAGGCTTCAGAGATCCAGAATAAGCAGCAATCTACAGAGTACCGAACCCTTCTGCACCAGAAAGATGTACGGAGGGAAACATGGAGAAATATAATCAGGGGTGCAAACTTGTCACCTTTCTGCTGAATTAGCTGTTTTTACTTCAAAATAGGTCATCCACGCGACTCATGTAGATCTGGCCCAAAAATATTTTGGGAGGGGTTGGTGGGGGGGGGGGGTCTCCATCTCATCAAAGTCACATTCGTCTAACTAATCTTCCTGTCTGCTAAACATCGCTGCTGTTGAAATAACGTTTAGCTTCATGCAGCTAGATACAATTCTAGACAGTGTGGAGGACACAGTCGCAGTAAGCAACCTGTTTTCAACATAATTATGTGGGTGTTAAGGTTAGGACAGCTGCTGAGACCAACATTAGTGCTAGCGCTATCCATTTAGCACCGTTAGTGCTAGCGCTTTCCCCCCCATCAACAAAAATGTTATCCGCGCATTGATAATTTGTCTTAGTACAAAAAGAAGTGTCACCACAAGTATCACCAGTTTGCACCCCTGAATATAATATAATACAATCAAGTAATAGAAATGCAGGGGAAAACTGAATGCCTGACAAGTCATGTTTGTGTCTCTAGGTGGAGATCAGTCACCTGAAAGCACGCCAGAGTGGCCTGCAGGAGGAGGTGCAGAACCTGCAGTGCTCTTCTGACACGGCTGTAACCACCGCCTCCACCACCACTACCTCTACCTCTTTCTTGCCCCGCCCCTCAGGGGCCCATCAGGGTTTCCATGGTGACGAGATGGACTTCAACGATGTCATCTGGTCCCAACAGGAGATCAACCGTCTCTCCACAGAGGTGCTTCGGTTGGAGACGGAGGTCTCGCACTGGAGGCGTATCTCTCAGGTAACAATCCATATATCAGCGGTCTAAAATCCAGCAATCCGATTTATAAGGCCTAAAAAAGGTTCTACATTTCAGTTATTCGGTCAAAAAATTAGGTGCTAGTTCTTAAAAATTAGATCCTGCAAGGAAATCAGTCCGACCACATCTATTTACGTGGAAATGAATCAAACTGGAACCCCCAAAAAAGCGAATTCGCTTCCTTTTTTGTCTGTATGGCAGTGAAATCCCTAATTTCATCACCTCGAGGATGACAAAAAGCTATCATATGGTTTCGCGAATAGGTCAAAAATTATATTCAAAGAGGTCTAAAAAAGGTCCAAAAGGTCTTAAATTCGACTTGTTGAAACTTGTAGGAACCCTGTACTGTGTTGCATCAGAAATTGTGTTGTGAGTCACAACTTTAAACACATTTTGTTTCAGGCATCGAAGGTCCCAGGAGCAGGAAATGGCGACCAAGGAGAGATCTTGAAGCTTCAAAGGATCATCAAGGTGACAATTTGCCTATGCAGTTTGTATTACAGCTGCTGTTTCGCACCAAGAGTAATTCGGTTGTTAAGGGCCAATCCCAATTCACCCCTACGGCTTCGTTTTCACCCCTATGGCTTGATTTGCGCGTTCACGTTTAGGGGGAGGGCTATCCCAATTCATATTTAATCGAGCCATGGCTTCATTTCGAGGGCTAACTATGACGTCATTTCGAGCGATTTCAGGACCAGACTAGCTTCGAAGCCATAGGGGTACGCTACCCCTTGATTCCAGGATGCATTGCGAATCATCTACAGAAATGTTATGTCGCTCTATTCAATGCGGAAATGTCATTTTACTTTCTCTGTAATTACTTATTAATAAAGATTAGAAAAATTATGATAACCACTTATTATCTTAGTTTAATGTCATTACAATGCATTATAGACCTTTTATTTATAACAAGCATAACCCCCCCCCCCCAAAAAAATCGCTTTTATGTCGGTGCTGTGTCTAACGTTACAGTAACGCAACGCTGCATGACAGTCGAGCATTTCAGAGATGTACAATCATAAATCAATTATTACCTGTGGCGTTTGACAGCGGATGATGGTGCACATATGTAAAGTTATCTATCAAACGTTAGTTTAATGTCATTACAATGCATTATAGACCTTTTCTTTATAACAAGCATAACAAAACAATCGCTTTTATGTCGAGGTGCTGTGTCTAACGTTACAGGCTGATTTGTGGACAGCATATGACATATTTCCATGTCTGATGTCTAATGTCTGATGTACTAATGTCATTTCAATGCATTATAGACCAAGCATAACAAAAAAATCGCTGTTATGCCTGATCACTTCCATTAGACTACTAAAGCAAGACACCGGAGCACTCATATCTGCGCGTTTGTCACAGGCTGACAGTCACCCTGTTCCTCTGCCCCGGCAACTGACCCATAGAAATGTGCGCAATTAACATTTCAGAGATGTACAATCATGTTTATTTAGAAATAAATTGTGGTGTTTGACAGCAGATGATGGTAGACATATTTAATGTAAAGTTATCTATCTAAAGTTTTCTATCCACAGGCTGATATGTGCATGATAGGCGCGAATTCCCCCCCCCCTCGTTTGGTGGTATAAATTGTATTGCGGCATACCAAAACAACTCGCAATCTCATCCGAACAGTTGTTATTATGTAATATTATCGATGGATGTGACATTTTTGATGGAGGGCAGTGAGCGGGAGACTCATCAAGGACATGTAGTTAATTAATGCAGTGGACAGCGACTGTTTCTCCAGCGTTCCTGATTTCGGAACGTCATAAAATTAAATATGTAAGTCATGCATTTTTCCATGTTTCCCATTGATGGTATATGACGCCGTAAATTTAACTTCAGTTAAGTTCAGCCGCGAAGTAGTTGCACTGTTGTCCTAAATCAGTGCAGACTGGCAGGGTAGGAGCACAGGTTTCATACAAGTTTGAGCGCCGTTATTCTGTCATGGTCTGATAATGAAGCATTGTTCTTTTGTATTTGATGACTTGTTTGATCGATTGATAGCGTAAAAGTGAAGTTGTGAATGAGTCGCGAGCGTCAATGCTTTTCTACGATACTCCTGATGACGTATCAGTCTTGAAGGGTTGTCCCATTTCATAGGGGTAGATTTCAACCCCTTCGGCTTGTGGCTCTGTTCGAAGGCCTTGGCTCGAAATCGAGTCACACTCGAAAACAAGCCATAGGGGTAGAAAAGGGAATCGGGATTGGGCTTAAGTCGTGACGTGTTTCCGGGTCCAAAGTTGGCTGAGGCGCTCTCTTCGAAATGCCTCAGTAATAATAATAATTGATTATATTTATATAGCCAGGGGTGCACACAACTGGTGCGCCAGTGCGCATGCGTCGCCAAAATGCATGCTGCGCGGCAGATCAGCCGCATGAAGGCGCTTTTGCGCACCAACAGCTGGGTCCAAGAAGCAAGCCCCACTAAGTAACTATTTGCCGTCCCCTCAGCCGAAGGCCCGACGAGTAATCCATCACAACAGTCGACCGATGACGACCACGGCGACTGCCCTCACGAAAACATTCGGAAAGTATCGTAACTCGTACTTTCATTCCGCGTATCGCACGGTTATCACGCCGCCACGTGAAAATTCAGTCCTGACCGACTCGTCGCTAAAAGGAAAAACAACACCAAGGGACTTCACGTTTCTTTTCTCTGAAGCTTTCAAACATTCAGACGTTTGTTTTACAGCTTCATTATCGCACCTAGACCCCTGACCCAGGGAATATGGTTGGGAATTCTATTAAAAAAATAAATAAAAAACGTTGTTGCACAATCAAAATAATTAGCTATTTAAAGTGATAGCCTACAACATCCTCTACCATGGTTGAAATTGAGGACAGTGATAACAGCAGTCAAGAGAGCAGTGATGATGATCAGGGGTGCACATAACTGGTGCGCCAGTGCGCATGCGTCGCCAAAATGCATGCTGCGCGGCAGATCAGCCGCATGAAGGCGCTCTTGCGCACCAACAGCTTTTTTTTTTTTTTTTTTTTTTTTCATTTTTTTTTTCAGTGTTTACAGAACAGAGCAGTGCTTAAAGAGATGTCCGTTTATATCAGTGTGTTTAAAGAACAGACATTCAGTTAGTGCTTAAAGAGATGTCAGTTTATTTCAGTGTGTTTAAAGAACAGACATTCAGTTAGTGCTTAAAGAGATGTCAGTTGATTTCATTGTGTTTAAAGGAGTCGGACAGACTTTCATTCTTAAAGAGCAGTCATTTGATTTTGCATTTGTTTCTTTTGTTTTGCACACAATAATTTGGTCGTTCATCTTTATTTATGAATAAATGTCGTTTTGCTAATAATATATCCATGTATCCCTTTTTTATCCATCCTGTGGGACGGGTCGTGACTCGCGAGCTCGGGGAGCACCAAGCAGCATCCCTAGGTGCTCCTCCGAGCACTGGCCCCAAAAAGTTATGTGCACCCCTGATGATGATGATTAAGCTTGTAGCATAAATAAATGCTTAGGCTGTAACTTTTTGTTGAAAAGTTGATTTCAGTGTTTACAGAACAGAGCAGTGCTTAAAGAGCTGTCCGTTTATTTCAGTGTGTTTAAAGAACAGACATTCAGTTAGTGCTTAAAGAGATGTCAGTTGATTTCATTGTGTTTAAAGGAGTCTGACAGACTTTCATGCTTAAAGAGCAGTCATTTGATTTTGCATTTGTTTCTTTTGTTTTGCACACAATCATTTGTTCGTTCATTTTTATTTATGAATAAATTTAGTTTTGCTAATATAAGTTATCCATGTATCCCTTTTTTATCCATCCTGTGGGACGGGTCGTGACTCGCGAGCTCTGGGAGCACCAAGCAGCATCCCTAGGTGCTCCTCTGAGCACTGGCCCCAAAAAGTTATGTGCACCCCTGTATATAGCGCTTTTCCGAGGCTCAAAGACGCTGACAAATATGGGAAAAACGGGAAAGTGCTGTGTCCCTTGTTGTATGAATAGATCTGAGTCGAAAAAACGATTTAACTGTCATTCTACCGCTTTAGTACACTGGTACTCTGGTGCAGGGAATTTCTGGTTTCTGGTTTCTGGACCTGGAAATTGCTAAACGTCACGTTTGACGTCAGACTTAACAACCGAATACTCTGGTTTAACATGCATCCGTCATGTGTAATCAATATGACCTCTTTGGCAGCAGTGTATGCATCTCAATCCACTATGTTTTGAAGGCTCACAGAACACTGAGTAGACATAATATCCACTTATGGAAAACCCTGCCTGTAAGAGAGGCGGCTGTGGCGCAGGAGGTAGAGGAGCCGCCATCTAATGATCGCAAGGTTGGCAGATCGGCGGTTCGAGCCCCGGCTGGCCACATGTCGAAGTGTCCTTGGACACTGCAAGACACTGAACCCCAAATTGCTCCCAGTGAGCGGGCCGGCCGGCGCCTTGCATGGTAGCTTGCCGCCATTGGTGTGTGAATGAATGTGTGTGTGAATGTGTGAATGTGTGTGTGACTGGGTGAATGAGAGGCCGTTGTAAAGCACTTTGGATAAAGGCGCATTTAAGAGAGAGACTCTGAATCTCAGTCTCTCTGTGGAACAGGAGTTGCGGGAGGAGATGGGCCACGAGGTGGACGAGCACCAGCATGAGCTGGCAGCGCTGCAGGACGCCCAGAGGCAGAAGATGGCCGACGTCACACACCGCCACCGGGACGAGCTGGCGGAGTACGAGGAGAGGATAGAGGAGCTGGAGGAGCAGATCCAGAGTGGTGAGGCTCCGTCTCTGGCCCATAATGCATTTCAGTTTGGAAGCCATTCATAGGAACTTATGAGCAGGGTTCCTGCGCTGGTCTTAAAAAGCCGTAAAGTCTAACATCCAGCAATGCGATTTATAAGGCCTAAAAAGGTCATCATTTTGAGTTATTCGGTCTAAAAATAAGGTGCTAGGTCTTAAAAATTAGATCCTGCAAGGAGATCAGTCCGCGGGACTGAAGGCGGGAACAAGTCAGCAACCGGTTTAATGTTCAGACCTTTATTCTGAAAAATGTACATACGGTACATTTCAACATTGTTGAAAATCAATTACACACTCTCTGTAGTCAAGCCAAATTATTGCAATGCAATGGATGAATCGGTGAGTAATCCCCACTACTACCTAGTTAACTATAACACTACTTAACATTGTTAGCAGGCTCACAAAACAAGCTGTGTTAGTTGACTAGCGTCAATGTGTCATTGATTTTCAACAACGTTGACATTT
>NC_137674.1:24948261-25283261 GCF_963989245.1 Nansenia antarctica | reverse complement strand
CCAGAAGTGCCATACCCTGGTGACCGTCCTGCAGGCCTCCGAAACAGAATCTGGGGGCGGCGTCGGAGGTGTGAGTAGCAACCAGTTCGAGGAGCTCTTGCAGGAGAGGGACACGCTGAAGCAGCAGGTGAAGAAGATGGAGGAGTGGAAGCAGCAGGTGATCACCACGGTGAAGAACATGCAGCACGAGTCGGCTCAGCTGCAGGAGGAGCTCATCAAGCTGCAGGGGCAGTTCTCGGCCGACAGCGACTGCAGCTCCAAGCTGTCCGTCGACTACACCCGGCTGATCCAGAGCTACGAGCAGAAGGAGCGGGAGCTGGGTAGCCTGAGCCACGAGCTTGCCCATGTCCAGCAGACCATTAGCAAGCTCAGCAATACTAAGGAGGTTCTCTTAGGGAAGCTTGACAGTGTTTCACAGACTCCTGAGACTGCTTCGACTGCTTTGGGTCTTGGTTCATCTCGGCCTTCTGTCGCTGCTGAGCTTCCAAGTCACCAGGGGGTAGCAGGACAAGGACACCGCGAGAGTCAGCATCAAGAGCTGGAGTCGCTGCGAGCTCTCCTGACTGAGAGGGAGGCGATGATCAGGACTCTGCAGGACAACAACCACCGCCTGTCCAACTCGGCGTCGGCGTCGGAGAGCGAGCAGAGAGGCCAGGCGGAGGAGGCCAGGCAGGTCCGGGAGAGGCTGGACTCCCTGCAGAGGTCCGTGAGGGAGAAGGACCTGCTCATCAAAACCACGAGGGACCAGCTGAGCCAGGTGAGCGAGACTCTCCGCAACCGCCAGAGCGACAACGAGGTCCTGAAGCAGGCGGTGACCAACCTGAAGGAGCGGGCGCTGATCCTGGAGATGGAGGCCAAGAAGTTGAAGGACGAGAACGAGCTGGTGGCGACGCGGTCTCGGGAGAAGGAGTCGGAGTTCCGGGCGCTGCAGGAAACCAACATGCAGGTTGGTTCTCACCTTCTTTTTTCTTTTTTTTTAAACAATATTTTATTAGAAGGAAGTACACAGTACAGCACTTATGGGTACACAAAAAGGAATGAAGGTGCTTCTATTTTTTCTTTTTCCCCTATGTATCCACCCACCCACCCACCCACCCATCAACCAAACACCTATTGCCAATAGAAAACTATAATAATAATATAAAATAAAATATCATCACAGAAGAAAAAAAAATCTGTCGTGAGTTCATCCATTTGTTTCTTAATGTCCTCTCGGAAATCCGTGAGGAATTCGGAAAAGTCATTTTTCAATTCAGCTTGCCAAGTTGCCATACCCGCATTCACGACTTCGCTCACCACTTTACGAATCGAGTCCAGCGTTTCGTTCTCTCTCGAGCCTCCCTCTTGTCTCGTCGGGGTAACGTTAGCTCTGTTGCTAGCTGCTCCGTCTTTCTCAATTCCTCTCTCAGAGGTCTTTCGAAGCCCAGTACCCTTTCTCTTATGTTTGTCCCCCTCCATCATTACGTTGATATATATCAATTCGAGTGCGTAAAAGATCTTGAATTAGGGGTAATTTAAGGCTGACACCGGAGCTCTGTTATTAGGCTGCCATCTCTGTTCGCGAGCCACCGGAAGCCTGGAAATGTATTCTTGAGCTGCACTTCTGCCTGTCGAAGAAGAATTTATGTCACTGTTAGGGCTTTCACACCGGCAAACTAGATGGCAGCTACTTCACTGGAAAAGAGGATAATATCTTCCACTACAGTATCTGAAATAAACACCATTTTCTATTAAACAAAACAAAAAACACCTACTACACACGTTCTCTTACTAATCAGCTGCTCCATTACTGGAATAGAAATGGCTTACGAAATTCACGTTCGTGTGTGTGTGTGTTTGCTGAGCATGTGAGGAAGATAGAGAGAATAATTAAACTTGATATTGTTTTTGATCACTAATGATTAGATTTAGATTACCGTATTTTCCGCACTATAAGGCGCACTTAAAAGCCTTTAATTTTCAAAAAAACCGACAGTGCGCCTTATAACCCGGAGCGCCTTATATATGGATCAATTTGTTAATTGGTTGATCCATACTGGTTGTACACGGCGCTCAAGGCGCTCTGTCAAAATGTTTCAGTACGACTGGTAAACTACAAAGCCGCACCGCTTGCAGCATTACGGTAATCAGTAAACACCGGTGTTGTGCTTACTCACAGTCCCACACCACTTGTGTGTATAAAGACCCCAAGTAAAGAAGACTAAACAGAGTTTCCAAGGGAACAAAGCGAGATGGCCACAGTTAGACACAGTTAGAGGACAAACTCCAACAGTGGGTTGTTGAACAGAGAGCCGCAAGTAGAAGCGTCTCTACAGTCACTATTCGAATGAAGGCAACAGCGCGAGCACGGGACATGAACATCGATGAATTTCGAGGCGGTCCTTCTTGGTGCTTTCAACTTGAAGTTTTAAACTCGATATAATAAAGAACAGTTTAACGATCACTAAACACTTCTAATTTGTGTATTGGATTCATTATTCTCGTTTGCCGGAGGCTACCGGTAAGGGGTTGACTTGTAAACATACTTTCGTTTTAGCTCGTGTTCAAAAGCAAGAACGGTGTGTTCATCTTGTTATGTGTAGTTATGTGTTTTTAGCATGTCGATGTTCTCCCAGTATGTTGTCATGTTATTAAAATACAGTTTAGACCTTCGTAGCGATGTGTTTTGTTAGCAGCGTTCGTAGCTGTGGCTGCGTTCAGAGTCACAAAACTGAAAAATTACGTTGCACATTTCACCAGGAGCTGTCACATATTGGTTGTTGGTTATAATTGTATAGCCTATTGGTTGTTTTCTGGTGTTGTTTTATTGTTTTGCTCTGTTTGTAGTCTACTTGATGTATTTGTATCAGCTGTTAAATCACCACAGCGGTTAATCCACTAATAGAGATAATACCAGATTGAAAATGCTTGTAGCTAACTACTCTATATCTCGTGGTCGCAGCTATTGCGAATTGCTATTCACGAGTCAGCTGTGAATCACCGCAGGTCCTTGACGCTTGTTGCAAAAATGGATGACGAACGGCTGATACTTGAGGTGGAAAAATATATATTTTTGACAGTGGGGAAGTTGACACAACACCGATGGAGAGGTGACGCAACGCAGTAGGTGGAGCTTGGGCGTAACGCAACCCCAGTCAAACGTTTGACTGCAGTATTTTCTATTCTATGCGCTTTATAATCCGGTGCGCCTTATAATCCGGTGCGCCCTGTATATGAAAACAATTCTAAAATAGGCCATTCATTGAAGGTGCGCCTTATAATCCGGTGCGCCTTATAGTGCGGAAAATACGGTAGATTACATTTTGTCTCCTTCCTTCTTGCTGGTCTCTGCAGCCTAGAATATGACACACCCACTGACGACGTGACTGTTCTACGTTTTGGTTCGCGCTTGAGAACCACTATTTTCTGGTTCCCGCTGCGAACCAACTTTTCAGGCTCCGAACCAATTGAGTTTCGGTCTGAACGCGCCGGCCGGTTCCAGACGCTTCTTTGCCGGTGTGAACGCCCTATGTGTGTGACAGACAATAAAGCTATCTTGAATCTTGAATCAGGTGTCCCTCCTGCTGAGGGAGAAGGAGTTTGAGCGGAGTTCCATGAGTGAGAAGGCTGCCGCCATGGAGAAGATGCTAAAGGACAAAGAACAGGTTTGGATCAGATTTCAAACTTTGAAATGTCTGTCATACCTGTCGTACCATACCATGTATTTCATTTAAATAAACTATAAAACTATAAATATTGTCATTAGTAACAGTAAAATATACATGCAAGAAATAAGTACATTAAACAGTGTTGCTGCTTATTATTTGTTCACTATTAGATTATTCTTTTTTAATTATTATTATTATGTTTAAACAAATGTAATCTGTTGGTTGGTAACTTTAATACTCGTATAGAAGTTAGAAATCATTCTATATTTTGTTACGGAAAAGATGACATAACTTTTGAGACTCAAAATCAATATATTTGAAAAATACTGTGAAAAATGTATATGAATTTATATGAAACGTGACACCTCCTAACTTAATACTCATTCAAAATATATTACCAGTAACATGTTGATTGAAACACATCCGGACTTCTTATTTCTTCTTACTTTCTCCCTTTTTTCTTACTTTTTTCTTTTCCTTTTCACTTTTTTACCCCTCTGTTTAGGGGTTATGCTATGTTTCTTTATTTTATCATAAGATGTAGATATGATGTTCTGTCCATGTCTATGCTGAAACCCAATAAAAACTCAAGTGATAAAAAGAAATCATTCTATTATCGTTTCACAGGGCAAGTCTGTGGAACTGAACCAGCTTCTGAACGAGATGCGGTCGATGCAGGAGAAAGCAGTGGCCTTCCAGCAGGAAAGAGATCAGGTGATGCTGGCACTCAAACAGAAGCAAATGGCGACGACCGCAGTACAGAGTGAGGTAAGATGGCCGAAGGTCGGGGCGCTTAGGTGGCGTAGCGGACTAAGCGTTGACCATGTAACCGCAGGGTTCCCGGTTCGATTCCGGCTGCGGACATGTCCTGCATGTCATCCCTTCTCTCTCTCTCACCCATCCTTCCTGTCATAATCTCTACTATATCTGTCATTAAGAAAATAAAAAATTAGTGGGACTGCCCCACTCAGAAAAAATAACTTAAAAAAAAAAAAAATGGCCGACGCTCCACTGGGGTCTGAACAGACGCTCTCAAAAGTATCGCAGTGCTCAATGTTATTCCATATATGTATTTAGTATACACACTGTGTGTATGTATGGGAACCAAATATCCTTGAATGTAGTGAATTGTCTTTGATTGTTTACAGGGTTCCCGCGCTAGTCTTAAAAAGCCTTGGGGCCCTATTATGCACTTCATAAGTCTTAAGCAATAAGACGAGGCGGTAGATCTAAACTTAAGACGTGGAGGCGTGGTCAAGGCCACTTTGCTATTATGCGTGCGGTAGTGGGCGCCTAAAACCCGGCGCTAAGCAAAGAAATTAGTCATGGGTGTGTTTTGGGCGTCTTCTCAATCAACCCAATCAGCGTGCCAGGTGCCATTCCCTTTAAGAACCGGCTGCGTGAAGTCTTTAGCGCTATGCTATTATGGAAGTCCTAAGAAGGAGGTCAGCGCGTATCTCTGCAGAAGAAAGTAACAAGCTCGTGCATGACATATGAATGAATGAATGAATGGTCTTTATTGTCATTGCTACAGTACAGGTACCAAACAACGACATTTAGGAGGGGTGGCTCCCCTGGTGTTAGGAAGAAAAAAAAAAACTTTAAGAAAACACAAGAAGGGAAGGAGCTGGTTTACATAAATAAAGGCTATGTACACTATCCACTATACTATACTGTACAGATAGACGACTAGGGTTGTCATATTGCACATAGTGTTATTGCACATTTATTTAAAGTGTCGCAGTTTGCAGGCTTGAAATGTACATATTTGTGCCTCAGCACTACACCTGATTTTTTCAGTCCAGCAGCTGCCATCAATCCGTCCAGACTGTCCAGGGCCCAGAACCTAGGTCTTTGCTGTGTTCAGGGCCTGGACGGCCCTGGGGTAGAAGCTGTTCTTCAGTCTGTTTGTCCTTGCGGCCATGGTCCTGAACCGCCTTTTCGAGGGCAGCCGGGTAAAGTGTTCGTACCCAGGGTGGGTTGGGTCCCTGGAGATCTTGGAGGCCTTCCTGAGACAGCATGTGTTGTACAGCTCTTCCAGAGAGGGGAGGGGGGCGCCGGTGATCTTCTGGGCTGTTCTCACGACTCTCTGTAGCGCATTTCTCTCCGCGGTTGTGCAGCTGGAGAACCAGTTGCAGATGCCGTAGGTGAGGATGCTCTCCACTGCGCCGCGGTAGAAGGTCACCAGTATCTCCTGCTTGCTGTGTTCCTTCCTGGGGACTCTCAGGATGTATAGCCGCTGTTGTGCCTTCTTGATGGTGGCTTTTGTGTTGTCCTTCCAGGTCAGGTCATCCTGCATGTGCACCCCCAGGAATCGGAGGGTTGAGACTCTCTCCACGCTCTCTCCGTCGATGAGCAGGGGCTGGATCTCGGACTTTTTCCTCCTGAAGTCTACGATGATTTCCTGGGTCTTTGACTTGTTCAGCAGCAGGTTGTTAACCTTGCACAGCTTGCTCAGTTGCTCTACCTCATCCCTGTACGCCGCCCCCCCCCCCCCGAGATGCATCCCACCACGGTGGTGTCGTCTGCAAACTTTACGATGGAGTTGCTGGGGTGGACGGGGGTGAAGTCGTAGGTGTAGAGGTTGTAGAGGATGGGGCTTAGCACGCAGCCCTGGGGGGACCCAGTGCTGAGTCTGAGGGCTGTGGAGGTGTGGGGGCCCACCCGCACCCTCTGGGGGCGGTCGGTCAGGAAGTCCTTGATCCATGCACATATAGAGTGTGATAGACCCAGGTCTAGTAGTTTGGTCACTAGCCTGTCTGGAAGGATGGTGTTGAAGGCGGAGCTGAAGTCCACAAAGAGCAGTCTCGCGTAGCTGTTTCCCCTCTCCAGGTGGGATAGAGTGGCGTGGAGAGTCGTCGCTATGGCGTCCTCTGTGGACCTGTGGGCTCTGTAGGCGAACTGGTATGGATCCAGGTTGGGCGGGAGGCGTGTGAGTATGTGGGCCCGGACTAGTTTCTCGAAGCACTTCATGATGATTGGTGTGAGTGCCACCGGGCGGTAGTCGTTTAGGCAGCTCACCGTGCTTTTCTTCGGGACTGGGATGATAGTTGAGGTTTTCAGGCAGGGTGGGATGGTGGCCTGGGACAGGGACTGGTTGAAGATGTTGGTGAAAACCCCGGCCAGCTGGTCGGCGCAGTCCCTCAGCACCTGTCCCAGGACGCCATCCGGCCCCGAGGCTTTCCTGGGGTCCACCGCCTTCAGCACGCGTCTCACTTCATGCTCTGTGAGGGTGAGGCTGCTGAGAGCTGGAGAGAGTGGTGTTTGTGTTGTGGTTACCTCCGTTCGCCCCTCGTCGAACCGGGCGTAGAAGGAGTTCAGCTTTTCCGCCAGCAGGGGGTCGTCCTCTGCGGCTGTGAGCCTGTTGGCTCTGAAGTTTGTCATGTGCTGAACCCCCTGCCACATCCGCCTGGAGTCGTTGCTCAGGAAGCATTCCTCAATCTTCTCTCTGTGGTCTGCCTTGGCCTCTTTGATGCCGCGCTTTAGGTTAGCCCTGGTGGTGCTGTACAGCGGTGTGCTCTTCCCTGCGAAGAAGGCGTTGTCCCTCTCGTTGATCAGTTTTTGGACCTTCCCAGTCATCCATGGCTTCGTGTTGGGGTAGACCCGGACCCGTTTGTCCACAGTGACTGAGTTGGTGCAGTTCACTATGTGGTTCAGAACCGACGACGTGAACTGTTCCAGGTCCTCATGCTCATATTCCTGCCATGGGGTGTCATTTAGGCAGATCTGCAGTGGAGCGGACCCTTCTGGCCAGGTTCTGACAGTCTTAGTGGTGATGGGAGCACTTTTCCCCATGGTAGTGTATGCTGGGATCAGGAGGATTGACACATGGTCAGACATGCCTAGATGAGCTAGCGGTCTAGCCTTGTAAGCACGTTTGATGTTGGTGTATACCTTGTCCAGTGTTTTTTCTCCTCTTGTTGCACATTTAACATGCTGATAGAACTTGGGTAGTACTGCCTTCAGGTCGACATGATTGAAGTCTCCTGCTATAATGTGAATTGCCTGTGGATCTGTGCTTTGTTGACCACTGATGACGTCATATAGCCGCGCCAATGCTAAGCTACCGTCTGCATTCGGTGCAATATAAACGCTTGTAATATACACTGCATTGAATTCCCTCGGTAGGTAAGTGGGTCGGCATTTAACAGTCAAGTATTCCAGGTTTGGGGAACAGTGGTTACTTACAGTTTTCGTGTTTAAGCACCAGCTATCCTTCGTAGATATAATGAGGCCGCCTCCGCGGGTCTTACCGCTGAGCAGCGTGCGGTCTGCGCGGTGTAGGGTCCGTCCTTCCAAGCTAATCGCGGAGTCCAAGATATGTCAGTTACTGCCTGACGGGTGAAGCGCAGCTCATACAAGCATTGCTGCTCTGTAAACAGAATAAAATAATATATATATAGGCAGAATAAAAGAATATATATATAGGCTATATTATACATATTTTAATAATAGGCTATAATATAATTGTAATTGCAATATATTATAGCATTATTAACAGTTGGATCACCAATTGAAAGCGCTAAAATGCTTAGATCACGAATCCAGGATTGATTTGAGATTTGGCCTACCTGTCAGCCCGAGGTAACAAAGTCGTTGCCGGTATATGCGCTCGGCGCGCCGTCTTCGTCTATCATAATTCCTTCCTAGGATATATTCCATTGTTCTCTCTCTCTGGCTTAACATTTGCCAGTGGTGGCATTTATACTGTGACCGTAATTGACGTCTTGCCGTGGAGCCACGTGCGTGTTCATGTGTGCCCACATGCATGCGCAAACCGCGGAGGCGCGCTCGTGTTTCAAAACGTGCATGAAGTCTAAACTTAAGAACTTTTCAAACCACTTCTTAGCGCTAGGAGCAAAGTCAGATCGCATAATAGCAGGGGCGCCTAGTGCACTTCATTAACATATGAACACTCCCACAATGAGTAATATATGCACGGGAGTCTTACGTCTTATGTGTGGGCGCCTATCGACACCTGCATAATAGCAGTAGCGCGTATGAAGCGCATAATAAGGGTGGCGGTAGGTCTTAACCTGGCGGTGCGTCTTAATTAAGACTTAAGACGGCAAGTTAAGAAGTGCATAATAGGGCCCTTGAAGTCTAAAATCCAGCGATCCTACTTCCAAGGCCTAAAAATGGGGCAAATTGCAGTTATTTGGTCTAAAAACGAGGTGCTAGGTCTTAAAAATGACATCCTGCAAGGAAATCAGCCCGACCACTATTCCAGTCCGACCTATTTACGCGGAAATTAATCAAGCTGGAACCCAAAAAATGCCAATTTGCTTCCTTTTTTGTCTGTATGGCAGTGAAATCCCTAATTTCATCACCTTGATGGATGACAAAAAGCTATCACATGGCGTCGCGAATAGGTCTAAAATGATATTCAAAGAGGTCTAAAAAGGTCTTAAATCCGAATTTTGGGCCCCCAGCTGCAGCATGTGAAGGACAAAGAGCAGCGGCAGAAGTTGGAGCTGGACAGGTTACGCAACCACCTCCTGGAGATGGAGGACTCGTACACGCGAGAGGGCCTGGCTGCGGAGGACAGGGAGACGGAGCTACGGAAGAGGGTGTCCGTCCTGGCAACCTCCTCCAGTGCTGTGGAGAGCGCCAGGTAAACGTTGGCTTGTCAATGGATAAAGGTGTTCCTAGTTGCAGGTGCTGAAATATGAGGTCCATAAGAATTGAGTTTGTAGTCGATTTTATGGTTCACTTTTTTTAGTCTTTTGAATAGGCTAGGTGCACGATCTCCACTACTTCCTGAAAGGCACCTTGCATGAACATATCCTGTCTCATCTATTGGTTTAATTGATTAATCAGCTGTGCGATAAACTGTTGGAACACACAGTGCACAGCTGATTAATCAATTAAACCAATAGAGTGAGACAGGATATGTTCATGCAAGGTGCCTTTCAGGAAGTAGTGGAGATCGTGCACCTAGCCTATTGGATTTGTTTTGTTTCAGAATCAGAATCAGAATGACTTTATTCGCCAAGTAGGTTTTCACATACCGGTACAAGGAATTTGCTGTGGTTGTTGGTGCAAACAGGCAACATAATAATAATAATTAAAAAGTAGTGCAAAAAACGTCAAGAAGCATAGATATAAAATAAAGTAAGATATAAATATGAGTGAATATTTACAATATATAGTGTATATGGGGGCGGGGTAAGAGTCTGTGTCAGTGGGGGTCCCGGGCCTTGTTGGTGAGGCTAACTGCAGATGCAAAGAAACTGTTTTTGTGGCGAGAGGTTTTGGTTCTGATGGACCGCAGCCTCCTGCCAGAGGGGAGTGTTTTAAACAGATTGTGTCCGGGGTGAGAGGGGTCGGCCACAATCTTTCCTGCACGCCTCCGGGTCCTGGAGAGATGTCAGGTTGCAGCCCATCACCTTCTCTGCGGAGCGGAGCTGGTTTGAAGGTGTTATTACGACTGTCTTGTCTTGATGTCTTATTCTGATCTTACACTTCTTCTTCCCCACACGTAGCCAACAGGCCAGCCTGCAGGTGGAGTCCCTGCAGGAGCAGCTGAGTGGAGCGGTGAGACAGAGAGACGACGCCATCATCCAGCTCCGTACCTCCCAAGACCAGGTCAACCAGTATGCAGTGTCACTCTCAAACCTGCAGATGGTGCTAGAGCAGTTTCAACAAGGCAAGTAACCGCCGCTCCCACACCACCATGCACCTGGTGCTACTGTATATGCAAGTAGCTCTGAGGTCTCTCTGCGTGTCTCATTGTATATATAATGCAAGTTGATTCTTGTGGTGTCTAAAGGCACCAGTTATTGTGGGGCGGCTGTGGCGCAGGAGGTAGAGTCGGCGTCTAATGATCACAAGGTTGGCAGATCAGCGGTTCGAGCCCCGGCTGGCCACATGTCGAAGTGTCCTTTGGCACTATATAAGTGCAGTCCATTTACCATTTACCATTTCTGATTTTATTCTGTTATTTTATCAATCGTTTTCATGTCCTGACTCAATGTCCTGACCTCCAGACAGGTTACTAATGTTTTTGTCTTTTTTACTCTTCCCCCCCTTTAGAGGAGAAAGCCATGTACTCATCAGAGCTCGACAAGCACAAGAGGGAGAAGGACGAGTGGAGGAGGAAAGCCCTGAAGCTGGAGGACAGAGCTTCAGCCCTGCAGGTAGACCAGGGCTCAAAATTAATGCCGTTTTACTTGTCCGGAGCAACTAAAACTTTTGCCGGGTTTGTTTGCCCGGCAAAAGTTTTACTTGCTCCGGACTTATCTTTTTTATTGTCATGTATGAATTTCTGTAAAGTTCTGCAGTTTTTCAGTGGGGCCATGGCTCCCCTGCAAGCATGAATTAATCAAATCAAATCAAATCACTTAGATCAACCTGGACGAGGCCAACGCTGCTCTGGACTCAGCCTCTCGGCTCACTGACCAGCTGGACCTGAAAGAGGAGCAGCTGGAAGAGCTGAAGAAACAAGGTGAGCAAATGTCTTTAAACAAGGTGAGCAAATGTCTTTAAACAAGGTGAGCAAATGTCTTTAAACGAGGTGAGCAAATGTCTTTAAACAAGGTGAGCAAATGTCTTTAAACAAGGTGAGCAAATGTCTTTAAACAAGGTGAGCAAATCGTGAGCTTAAGACCAATGCACACGGCGTGCGATCTTGTCGCACGACAACAAGTGTGTGGGTGTGAATGGAGAATCGAATGTTGTCGTGCGACAATATCGCATCGCACGCCGTGTGCATTGGGCTTTAGAATGATAAGGTTCTATCTCCGTTTAGGGCAGTTCAGAGATATTGAGCGTCAAAGTTTTGACATTCCATTATGTTTTGTGAGATGGAACCTTTGTATTTTATTCATTACTAACAAAAAAATGGCAACATTTTAAAAATAACACCACACAGGCATTAATAAACACCCAATGGATCAGATTATGTAAAAAACTAAATTTTGACCAAAGATTTAGATAGAACCTTATAATTCTAACGTCACGAAATGTCTTTAAACAAGGAGAGCAGATGTCTTTAGCTGCACGAGTCGTTACAGGTTCCACTGAATTTACGATCCCTAAGATATTGCGTCATCCACTATGCAATGGTTATCTCCTTGTGTATTGAGACTTTCTCTGTGATCTTTCATGCCAAGGCCAACTCTGATGGCAAGGGGAGGGTATCATGACATTTGAAGCTCACCATACAGCCCAGGGCTCGACATTAACGCTGTTTTACTTGTCTGGAGCAAGTAAAACTTTCGCCGGGTTTGTTTGCGCGAGCATGGCGACGCTGCTAGATCCTGGATCTGTTTACCTGTGTGCAGGAAGAACAACAGACGGCGCAGGCGCGAGACTAGACTAGATGATCGTGAGTGAAGATATTATCAAAGCGTACGCGCCTGTCGATCACCCGTACGCTTTGATAATATCTTCACTCACGATCATCTAGTCTGGTCTGGCGCCTGCGCCGTCTGTTGTTCTTCCTGCACACAGGTAGACATATCCGGGATCTAGCAGCGTCGTCGTGCTCGCGCAAACAAACCCAGCGAAAGTTTTACTTGCTCCAGACAAGTAAAACGGCATTAATGTCGAGCCCTGCAAGGCCAACTCTGATGGCAAGGGGAGGGTATCATGAAATTTGAAGCTCACCATACAGCCTTTGCTCTGATCACGAAGCGTTTTCACCACATTTCTATGGTCTTTTACAAGGCTATAATGAAACAATCATTGTCCCTTCACCCTGAATGTCTCTTTCTGCATGATTTATAGCTCGGTTCAAAGACTCGTGTTGCCCATCTGTTGCTTTTGCTTAAGATGTTAGGGATGATATGCATTCTTCTGTGATACCTTGCTGTCTCTTTCTGACAGCATGTACATTTCATACCCTGTCCCAACTGCCAAGTTCTCTTTGAACGTCAGGCTTTTTTTCCCCCCGTTTTCCATATCTTTCATGCTGAATGCCTTGTACTGGGTTAGCCCTTAGACCCCTTATCCAACCCTCATTTGTTGTCTGCAGGGTTCCCGCGCTGGTCTTAAAAAGCCTTAAAGTCTAAAATCCAGCAATCCGATTTATAAGGCCTAAAAAAGTCCTACATTTCCGTTATCCGGCCCAAAAATGAGGTGCTAGGTCTTAAAAATTAGATCCTGCAAGGAAATCAGTCCGACCACATCTATTTACGCGGAAATGAGTCAAGCTGGAACCCAAAAATGCCTCCGCACCTGGAGGATGACAAAAAACTATCATACGGTGTGGCGAATAGGTCTACAATTCTATTCAAAGAGGTCTAAAAAGGACCAATCAATTTGACTTGTTGAAACTTGTAGGAACCCTGTGTCTGGCATTCCAGCATGTTCTACAGTCACATTTCACACGTTCTTATCGTCCACTCTCAAATAACAAAAATAGAATAAATCAAATCGTAGCGCCCTGGGGTAGATTTTCCCACATCATTTTAGTTGCGCCGCAGCAGTTACGTCACAATAAATTCTCAGACTCGCCTGCTCTTCAGGCATGATAAACATCCAGACAATTGTGACGGTATTCATTTGTTTTTTGTTTTTTTAAAAAGGCTCTGAAATGGTTAAATATAGGCCTGGTGGTGCACCCACACCGAACATCTGCCATCTCATTGATGACATGACATGTCTGCTTGATAAATATGTCAACAATGTTTTATTAAAACATAAGACTGAAGTGTTGACTGTAGCCTGTGTTTAAAACATCTGCTGCTGGACCATGACGATGTGTGTGTGTGTGTGTGTGTGTGTGTGTGTGTGTGTGTGTGTGTGTGTGTGTGTGTGTGCTCTCCAGTGGACTTAAGGCAGGAGATGTTGGAGGAGGCTCAAGACAAGTTGATGAACCTGCTCAACAGCACAGAGGGGCGGGTAGACAAGTAAGTTCATTCAACTCTGATCCTGAACAAGAAAACGTGAGCTCACGTCTAATCTCACGATTTCTTCTTTCGTTTTATTAAGCTAGATCAGAGGTTATAGTGAAATACTATCAAACAGTAATCAAGACATCTAGGTACTATTGAGAGTTAACGTTAAGTACACGAGATGTGACCAAAGTAAGTGAAGTGAAACTTTATTTATATAGCGCATATAGTACATGAATGCAACTCAAAGTAAAGGTCATGTAGGTGAAATTGATGACATTTCTGTACCATACACATAGCTTGGCCTATTCGGTTGTTAAGTCTTACGTCAAACGTGACGTTTAGCAATTTCCCGGTCCAAACCAGAAATTCCCCGCACCAGAATACCAGTGTACTACAGCGGTAGAATGACAGTTCAATCGTTTTTTAGACTGGGATCTATTAATACAACAAGGGACATAGCACTTTCACGTTTTCCCCATATTGTCAGCGTCTTTGAGCCTTGGAAAAGCGCTATATAAATATAATGTATTATTACTATTACTGCGGCATTTCGAAGAGAGCGCCTCAGCCAACGTTGGACCCGGAAACACGTCACGACTTAACAACCGAATACACATAGCTTGGCCTATATCTAACAGATGCATAGGGCGCAGGGCTATCGTTCCTGCAGGTGTAACTGTTGTCCATGTCCTTCTGTCTCCTCAGGGTTCTCATGCGTAACCTGTTCATGGGGTACTTCCACCACCCGAAGAACAAGCGCGGGGAGGTGCTGATCCTCATGGGCAGTGTGTTGGGACTGGCCCGGGAGGACGTTGATAAGGTGACAGAAACCGCGAACCCCTCTCCCCTGCCTGTCTCTGTCCTGCTTTCTCTAATCCTCCTTTCCAAACTGGTGCTATCTGGTGCTCTCACTGATTTCCGAGTATCTCAGAGTTTTTGAAAAACCTTTTGAATGATTTTAATGTTCATTTATTTTTAAATAATTAAATAATGGCAATGATTTGGCGTCAGTTGAGGTAATGACACATTCCCTGTGACTGTATTGTTATTCATACTCATAGCTTATAGCAAACTATCAGGTCATGTGTTTTGCTTGGCTTTCCCTTCACAACTGATAGTATTGTTAATCACTGTGAACTCTGGTTTTTTACCCTAGGGAAAATGTATTCCTTTATTATTGAAAAAAGATATTCATGTTTTTGGCAACAGTAGAGTAGTGGAGGGAATAGAGGCCTGTATTTCTCCCTTCATGTACTGTATGCAGGGTTCCTACAAGTTTCAACAAGTCACATTTAAGACCTTTTTTAGACCTTTTAAAGACCTCTTTGGGTAGCATTTTAGACCTATTCGCGACACCGTATGATAGCTTTTTGTCATCCTCGAGGTGATGAAATTAGGGATTTCACTGCCATACAGACAAAAAAAAACTGGTAGGCCAAAGAAGGCTATTACAATGGATGACTGAAGAATGTTCACCATGGTAAATGGTAAATGGACTGCACTTATGTAGCGCTGGTATGAACGCGGGCTCGTTCGCCAGACAGCGGCAACGTTCGGAGGTTCCCAAACGCGAACGCGAACCGGCATGGTTCTTTGCCGGTGTGAAAGCCCTGTGGGAGCAATTTGGGGTTCAGTGTCTTGCCCAAGAACACTTCGACATGTGGCCAGCCGGGGCTCGAACCGCCGATCTGCCAACCTTGCGATCATTAGACCGCGGCTCTAGCTCCTGAGACACAGCCGCCCCTGAATGACCATGATTAAGAATGTTTGCTTACAAAGTACCTAAAAGAGCCATGTACCAGAGTAGGAGAAACAAGGAACTGCCCAATATCCACAGAGTACCTGGTGCAGGATAAACATGGTTGAGGAGGTGCTATGGCATTTATGGCTTCCGCTGGAACTGGCTCACTTGTCTTAGTTGTTGATTTAACTGCAGGAGCAGCAGGATGAGTTCTGAAGTGGACAGAAACATCATGTCAGCCCAAGAGCAAGCAGATGCCTCCAAAATGCATACAGACTGGACAGCTCTTCATCATACAGCAGGACAATGACCCAAAGCATGCTGCCATAGCAACTAGGGAGGACTTCAGGCTCAAAAAGTGGTTGTTGACTGCAGGGTTCCCGCACTGGTGTTAAAAAAGCCTTAAAATCCAGCATCCCAATCCACAAGGCCTAAAAAGGTCCCAAATTCCAGTTATTCTGTCTAAAAATTAGGTGCTAGGTCTATTTACGTGGAAATTAATCAAGATGGAACCAAAAAAATGCCAATTCACTTCCTTTTTTGTCTGTATGGCAGTGAAATCCCTAAAATTATATCCAAAGAGGTCTAAAAAAAGGTCTAAATAGGTCTTGAATTTGACTTGTTGAAACTTGTAGGAACCCTGTCCAAGTCAACCTCCAGGTTTAGATCCTATTAAACTATTAAACTATTACACATGCATTTCATCTGCTGAAGAGGAGAGTTGAGGCGAAACGTCCTCAAAACAACAAGTGAGGATGGCTGCAGTACAGGGCACTACTGTATACATCATGTTATGCAGGGAACTCTGTCATCTCTTAGGGGTTTATTTGGTCTCCATCAATCACTAGGAGTATAGTCTATTGGTACTATTGTGTTCTCTCTTTGAATGAAATTAAAGTTGCGCTGCAGTTTTTTAATCATAAATTGCAATCTATGGCAGGTTTCACGCCCAATGAGGTACATGGTATAAAACTGTGCAGTTGGCTGATTTTGGTGTTCCAACTTAAGTATATGAAGACGGCAGGCCCTAAGTAGTCGATTCCAAAGTCTGATCACTTTTTAACTCCAGCAGTTCCTGCAAATCTTGTCTGAGCCCGAGCCGCTAAGAAAGCATTTCCTTATCCAGAGCTGCTGGCAGGGCCGGAACCGATTGGGACTAGAGTCAACTATTCAGACTGTATTACCCAACAGCCTTAAAGGGAAACAGACTGGAAGAATGAGTGGCAAATGCGATTACAACCCCACTGAAGGCTTACTTTTTATTGCTCCTGAGATTGTTCCACTTCATGTCTTCCTTTTTTTTTCTTCACTTCTCCCTCGTTTCTCCTTCATCATGCCATTGAAATTTTTCCACTGAAGTCGTGTTTACAACTTCCAAGTGTCCCACAAAACCGACCCTCTTTTCAGAATGGGCCTCAATGGAACGGCTGCCCCCCCCCCCCCCAGTCATCCCTTTCAAGCCTGTTCTTTTTTTGGGGGGGGGTAATCATGGACAGCTCAGGTTCTCAATGTTTGTGTATGTAGAGTGTTCATCATTTACACTCTGCTTGCCATTGTTTGGTTTTGGTTTTGGCCCAAGTAGTGGCCTAAGTACGGTGTTTTGTATTCTTTAACTCAACACCCATCTTTGTAAGTATCAGGTTGCCTGAGGAAGTTTATCTTCTTTTCCTTGTTACAGGGTTCCCACGGGTCCTTGAAATCCTTGAAAGTTTGTGAAT
Source organism: Nansenia antarctica (assembly GCF_963989245.1). Lineage (NCBI taxonomy): Eukaryota > Metazoa > Chordata > Actinopteri > Argentiniformes > Microstomatidae > Nansenia > Nansenia antarctica. The sequence goes on along the minus strand of NC_137674.1, from coordinate 25,266,313 downwards.
TTGAGAAAATCAAGGCCTTGAAAGTTTTTGAAAATTGACATGGGTCATTGAAAGTGCTTGAATTCCCCTCTCTCTCTCTCTCTCTCTCTAAAAAAAAGATTTTACGTAATTATAGTAGATAAGTCTGTGTATTGCTTAACTTAACACATATTTCACAATATATTGTTTTGCTGTGCTGTGGTAGAGAAGGCAAGAGACCATCTAGTGTTCACACATTCAAGCCTCTCTTTTTAATTGTTGTCTGTGAGTGGATAGTTCCTATTATATCAATTCTCATCTAGATCTGTCTCAAACTATGCCGTGTTGGGTCCTTGAATCTGAGGGAATTGAGTCTTGAAAGTCCTTGAAAAGTGCTTGAATTTGATGTTTCAGAAGGTGTGGGGACCCTGTAGCTATTTCCATTTTGAGCCGTGATCTATGACCATGGCAGAACCAAGCCACCCCGCCAGACAGACTACTTAGTGCTGGCTTGCTGAGATCATGACTGGTGTCAACACAACGTTGACCTGTCCCCCCTCTCCTTGTCATTGCAGATGTTGGAAGAGGATGGGCGGCATGGGGTGACTGGCTGGGTGTCCAGCTGGCTAGGAGGCAGAGCGGTGCAAAGTGTCCCTAACACTCCCCAGAGACCCACCGCCGGCCAAGGCTTTAACAACGTGAGTATACCTGCATAGTATACCTGCATAGTACACACTACAAAGGGAACAAAAACATTCTATTTGTGCCCTACTCTGATCTTTGCTGTTGTTTTTTTTCCTGTGTTGCAGTCGTTTTCAGAGATGTTTGTGAAATTCCTGGAAGTAGAGTCCACCCCAGCTCTCCCCGCACCCAGACTCCCCGTCTACGACATCAAGCCCCTGAGCGCCCCGCCCTCTGGAAGGACCCCCAGTGGCGCCCCCACAGCAGTGGCAGGTAACGACCCCCCCTGGGAGTAACAGTTGCCTACTGTATATGTTTTTGTAACGTTGTAAGTAAATCAGTCACATGATTATCCTTATTCTTATTGCTCTCAATCTCTCTGCTCTGCCACATGACCTCAAACTTAACCTCTGTGTTCCCAGGTGGGGGGGCAGCCGGCAAGAGGGCAGGGGAGACCAACCCCTTCCTGGCGCCTCGCTCTGCAGCGGTTCCCCTCCTAAACACGGGCGGTGCCAACGCTAGCAGTGCCGGAGGCCACCTGCTGATGAAGCCCATCTCAGCCAACCTGCCCACCTTCACCCCTGTGCCCGTTTCTGCGGAGGCCAGCGGCCTCAAAGACTTACTGAAGCAGTGAGAGGAGACTTACTAAAGCAGTGAGAGGAGCCACAGCGTGTCACTAGACCAGTGGTTCTCAACCCTCTCCTCGGGGCGCCCCAGCCGCACCACATATTTGATCTGTTCCACCACCAGCTCACCTGATTCAACTAATCAAGTACAACTATTACAAGTACAATTATGGTTTGTACTTGATTAGTTGAATCAGGTGAGCTGGTGGTGGAACAGATCAAATATGTGGAACGGCTGGTGGTCCCCGAGGAGAGGGTTGAGAACCACTGCACTAGACTGTCTTTATCCAGTTAAGAGGAACTCGACACTACATGGATTGAGCTGATGGAGCAGTTAGAACACCTATTATTGTTTTTGCTACTTCCGACTACTCCCTTTCTGTTTCCATACGAGTTATTATGAATTTGAATAATCTTCCTTATTAAAGAAAGTTGGAATTCATAGGCGATTACTGGTTTATGACTTGAGGGTCCCCTTTGCTCAAATTTCTAAGTGTTCAAGCCACAATATTGTTACATTATATGCATTGAAGAAAGTGGACAATGTTCCTTAATTGCTGTTTGCAGCAGTGAAATATAATCATCACCTTCGTATGTTTGGGAGGGCATGTGTAAACTGCATTTAGGTTGGAATTACAATTGGGGGGATTCAGGATTTTCTTTTCTTTTGTATTTTATTCCCTTGTTTTAGCCATGATAGTATAAGCAGTCTGATGCAAAGTTTGTCTGATGCTTTCTGGCACCAGCGATGCTGAGAGATTTATATGACTCTCTGCATCTGTTAAAACCATACACTTTCTTTCTGCAAGATCCTGTCTTTTCCAGACAGTCAGATATGCGACATAGCCTTGTGGTTATAGCTGTAATTGCGGGCTGTGGTTTGATCAGAGAGTTTGACTATAAGACTGCTGTTATGTATAAACATACAGTACGATTATGTAGTTATATATATATATATATACATATATATATATATATGTAAATGGGTGATATTTTTCATATTTATAGGCACTTAGGAGGTTCGAAAAGTACTGTCCAAGTGCCTACATTTTTGCTATTCAGATGGGTATGTGATTTGGTTTGTAAATTATGAATATAAATATATATTTACAAGTTGTAAAAACTGCACATAAAAAAAAAAAAGTTTACATGATGAAGTAACAGTATCTGCTCTTCATTTTTGTATGAGTATCCACAACCAACTGTTGCAGAATGAATGTTACACATGTTAAATCTCCTGGTAAATTTAATAAAATATACAAATTGTATATCCTTACTCTCTTGAAAACGCAAAAAAATTTGTTTAAACACCTTAAAACTGGAGGAAGCATAATTCTAATCAGTACCAGTCACTTTATATATTTGCTTCTCTGACTAAATAAAGGTACAATTATCCCTGCACAATTATGCATATTTGTCTTCTCCTTTTGAATGAATTCCTGTGGTATACTTTAGAATTCACCATTCATCACCTTGAGCTACAAATCATAGGTACAGTGTACTAGTGGTTTGGTCAAAGGAGGACATATCTATCAATCTCTATCCCAGTGTTTCTCAACCCTCTCCTCGGGGCGCCCCAGCCGCACCACATATTTGATCTGTTCCACCACCAGCACACCTGATTCAACTAATCAAGTATAAACCATAATTGCTTTGCACTTGATTAGTTGAATCAGGTGAGCTGGTGGTGGAACAGATCAAATATGTGGAGCGGCTGGGGCGCCCCCGAGGAGAGGGTTGAAAACCACTGCTCTATCCTATGCATATCTTGACGTTTATTATGTGTGTCAAAATACTCTTTTTTGAACATATTTCATTGGAAGGATTTATTTCCGAATGCCCACACAGAGGCATAACAGGATGTGGTACTTGAATGACCGGCTATTTGTAGTGTTGTGATTGGCCAGGGACGCCCTGCCAGGCCACACTGGAGAGAGATCTTGAATTGTGATTATTTGATTTAACAGATGCCAATGCTGAACCAACTGAATCTGTTTAGTAACATTAGAGCACCTCTGTATGGAGACTGAATATGGACAGATGAAGTACATTGTGATGCAATTGTGGGGTGGAGGTTTTTGTCCATAGAACTTGAAGATAAAAAATATATTGCAGAAGTCATTTTGCCTTACTTATTTTTTACAGTAGATGCTCTGTAGTTGCCATGGAGTGCTTCTTCTTCTGTGGCGCAGGAGGTAGAGCCGCCGTCTAATGATCGGAATGTCGGCAGATCGGCGGTGTGTGAATGTGTGTGAATGGGTGAATGAGAGGCCGTTGTAAAGCGCTTTGGATAAAGGCGCTATATAAGTGCAGTCCATTCTTGATATTTACATGAAAATATTATCAACATTTAACTACTACAAACATCTAAAATAGTGACATTATACACTCACCGGTCAGCCAATCAAGTGGCAGCAACTCAATGCATTTAGATACACTACAGTGGACAAAAGTATTGTGGACACAATTATCGTCTGGGGCTGTTTTCATGGTTTGGGCTAGGCCCCTTAGTTCCTGTGAAGGGAAATCTTAATGCTACAGCATACAATGCGATTCTAGAGAATTCAAATTTTGTGGCAACAGTTTGGGGAAGGCCCTTTCCAGTTTCAGCATGACAATGCCCCCAAACACAAAGCGAGGTCCATAATGATATGGTTTGCCGAGTTTGGTCTGGGCGAACTTGACTGGCCTGCACACAGAGCTCTGACCTCAACCGCATCCAACACCTTTGGGATGAATTGGAACACTGAACATCAGTGCCTGACCTCATTAATACTCTTGTGGCTGAATGGGAGCAAATCCCAGCAACCGTATTCTAAAATCTAGTAGAAAGTCTTCCCAGACCAGTGGAAGCTGTTATAGCAGCAAAGGTGGGACCAACTCCATATTAATGCCCATGGTTTTGGAATGAGAAGTTCAACAAGCACATATGGGTGTGATGTTCGGGTGTCCCAATACTTTTGTCCATATAGTGTATGTTGGCATGGTCAAGACGATCTGCTGAAGTTCAAACCAACCCATCAGAAATGGGGAAGAAATGTGATTTACGTTACTTATTTGTTGCCAGACGGGCTCGTTTAAGTATTTCAGTGCTGATCGGCTGGGATTTTCCTGCACAACCATCTCGACGGTTTACAGAGAATGGTCCGAAAAAGAGAAAACATCCAGTGAGTGGCAGTTCTCTGGACGAAAATGCTGTATTGACGGCCACGATCAGAGGAGAATACCAGACTGGTTCGAGCTGATAGAATGGCAACAGTAACTCAAATAACCACTTGTTACAACCAAGGTATGCAGAAGAGCATCTCTGAACGCACAACACATGGAACCTTGAAGCAGATGGTCTCCAGCAGCAGAAGACCACACCGGGTGCCTCTCCTGTCAGCTAAGAACAGGAAACTGAGGCTACAATTTGCACGGGCCCGCCAAAATTGGACAATAGAAGATTAGAAAAATGTTGCCTGATCTGATGAGTCTTGATTTCACATGAAAGCATGGATCCATCCTGCCTTGTATCAACAGTTCTGGCTGCTGCTGGTGTAACGGTGTGGGGAATATTTTCTTGGCACACTTTGGGCCCCTTTGTACCAATTGAGCATCGTTTAAACGCCACAGCCTCCCTGAGTATTGTTGATGACCATGTCCATCCCTTTATGACCACAGTGTACCCATCTTTTAATGGCTACTTCCAGCAGGATAACGCACCATGTCACAAAGTCTCACATCATCTCAAACTTGGTTTCTTGAACATGACAGAGTTCACTGTACTCAAATGGCCTCCCCAGTCACCGGATCGGCTGTGGCGCAGGAGGGAGAGCCGGCGTCTTATGATCGCAAGGTTGGCAGATCGGCGGTTCGAGCCCCGGCTGGCCACATGTTGAAGTGTCCTTGGACAAGATACTGAACCCCTAATTGCTCCCAATGAGCGGGCCGACGCCTTGCATGGTAGCTTGTTGCCATTGGTGTGTGAATGGGTGAATGAGAGGCCGTTGTAAAGCGCTTTGGAATAAGGCGCTATATAAGTCAGTCCATTTACCATTTATCTCAATCAAGAGCACCTTTGAGTTGAGGTGGAACAGGAGATTCGCATCATGGATGTGCAGTCGACAACGTGATGCTATAATGTCGATATGGACTCAAATCTGAGGAATGTTTCCAGCACCTTGTTTAAAAGTATGCATTGGATAGTGACGGAAAAAAGGATCACATACTGCAGTGCTGACTAACAATGAATGACTGCTGTGTTGATAGGTATTACACACACACCTGTGTCTGAACCTCCAATATACCAAGCAGGCCTCAGTGATGATAGGCCAGGCGAGCCATAACATGTCAAGGGCAAGGCCAAGACCAGATGGAAAGATAAAATCTAGACATATATGTAAGTAGGCAATTACTTAGTCTACAGATACAACAGGAGTGCAACTTCTGGAGCAATCTCACGAGACTGACAAAACATAATCAGTACCATGCCCGTGCCTCTTCACGGCTCTTTAAACAACAATAAAATGTAAAGCATGCCCAGATGCGTCACGTTGTGACCCCCATTGTGGATTTCTGTAATGTTTTTCGATTCTTTAAATAACTGAGTAGTAAATATACTCTAGACTAGTTCAGTGGGACCTCGGATACTTGCAATGTCACTATGAACCCCCTCCAACTCTTTTATGCCAGCGCCCCTTGGTTGGAGGGGGCTGTCTCTCTATGATTAAATCCAGCTGTTGGAGTGCTCGGGGGGGCCGTTAATTTGCATTGCTAAACAATCCGTATAGTTGACATAGTGAGGGGGGAAAAAAGTAGAAGAGTTCGTTTTGAAAGACATTCCCCCGTACAGTTGTTCAATGTACCGAAGCTTCAGGTCGACCGACAGGACAGTAGTTAATTAAAACCTGGTGTCGGACTTCGGCGTAAAGGCGCGGAGAGGCGAGGTTGGAGAGAGTAGGCGACTACATGCATGCTCGTTGGCTTTTCGCATTCGCTCCAGTAGTAAGAAGATCAACACTTTCCTTACTTTAAAGAATTGACGGATCGCTCTTTTTGAGGGAGATCAATTGCAGAGGATCCCACCAAATATGTTTTTTGAAGTACATGGCTTGAGGGTTTGGACATACGCAAGGTTAGTGAATTGTTTCGGTCCTAGATTTGATTGTGAAAGTCATAGCCATAGATGCGCCTGGGTTTACGACAAGTTGTGTCTATAGTTGAACTATGTATGAATATTTTTAGCCATAGCCTTTGTCACCAATAGTGCTTTTTATTGCACGAAGGGCAGTTCTCAACCTTCTAAACTGCCTTTGTAGGTTTGGATCATTGAATGCTATGTTGGGAGAATACGATTTGAATTAGTCTATTCATGAGGAAATCTAAAGTACTGAAACAACTCCCATCTTTTCAGAATGTTGACAGCTCTGGTATTTACTTTATTTTGCATCCACTCCGGAAATGGTCAGGTAAGATATATTATGCTTTCAATTATTCTTGAGATTGACCTCATGCATGGGTTTCATTCATTCCTAGCCCAGTGAGTGGGTTTGGAATGAGTTGTGTTGTGTGGCAGTTTGCCATTACAGCTTATGGGGGGTAGACTATCCTATTGAACCATAATAAGGAATTAAACTAATGTGTTGCTCCAAGTATTTCTATTTTTATTTTTACATGAAAAGCAGCTCACTAAAAGCATCCACTCTTTATTTAGTTGATTTAGTTGATCTATTCTAGATAGTGTATTTGCCATCACTGGTTCCACAAAACAAGCCTCTTTCCCCTTAGACCTGCACAGAGGGCTTCGCCTATGACCGCAGAGCAAGACAGTGTGTCGGTAAGATACTAAGTCATTTCTTATCGTGTGGATCTGTGTGGATCTTCTGAAAGCTGAACACCAGCTTAACCGATCTCTTTATCTACTAGATGTGGATGAGTGCCGTACCGTGCCAGAGGCCTGTCGAGGCGACATGCAGTGTGTGAATCAGAACGGAGGTTACATGTGTATCCCGCGGGGCCTGTACAGCCAACCTTACCCCAGGTCTGGCTCGCAGTCCGCACCTGAGCCGTCCTACTCTGAGACGTCGCTGGGCTTCCCCGACACCTTCCCCCCGCCCCCGCCGGGCCCCGTGGCGCCCAGCTACCCCATCGTGAGCCGCACCGCCCCATGTGTCCTTGGCTACACGCTTGGAGAGGATGGTGTTTGTAACGGTGAGCAGCACTCTTCTTATTCATCATCAGAGATTCTCTTCAAGTCTCCTAAATGCTATGTATGACCTACTACATGCTGAAATGAGTCTGTTCAATAGACTATGAGTTTTGTGGTCATGTTAAATAGATTAAGGTTAGACTGCATAATCCTACATAATCATAGTGGATCAAACTGAAGCCGACTATTTTTTTCTTAAGAGGCAGAATCCATCCAGACTAATTAAGATGCCGGTCTATAATTCTCTCATCTCTGTGGTGATGCTAATGAGGCAGTGGGCTATAGGAGGATGACTGTTAAACCAGACTTGCAGAAACCTTTGAAGCAACAGTGGTCAATTTCAATGTCAATTATTTTCTTTCTGCTAGTTCAGTATCTAATTCGGTTGTGCACAGTAACACATTACATATTAAGTCTAGATTTCTTGACTGAGATTTTCCCTGACTGGCCGATTCACATCTGCTACAATTGCTTTTGTCCCAATGAATCTTAAGGTGAAAAAAAAGCATTATGACTGGCCGCTGGCCCAAGCAGAGATTACTTTTCTTGCGATGACTGATGCATAGATGACTCACTCACTTACTTAGACACATGTATTTGTTGTAAGTCACTTTGGATAAAGGTGTCGGCTAAATGCCAAAAATGTAAATGTAACGTTATCTGGTAGGGACTCACTCTCTGCTCATTGGCTGAGGCAGCTCATGTTTGAGGTCCACAAGCCAGACTTCTAAAGCAGCCAATAGCAGCACTCCTGCCAGCACTTCTCCCTGGGTTAGTCCAGTTCTGTTGGCCAGCTGTGTAGGATGTTTTCCTATAGACTGCAGGTAGATAACATTGCACTGTACTGTAGCTAATTCGTGATATATATAATTAGAATTATAAGGTTCTATCTCCATTTTTGTCAAAATGTAGTGTTTTACATAATCTGATCCATTAGGTGTTTATTAATGCCTGTGTGATGTTATTTTTTCAAATGTTGACATTTTTTAGTTAGTAATTCATAAAATACAAAGGTTCCATCTCACAAAACATAATGGAATGTAAAAGCTTTGACGCTCCATATCTCTGAACTACCCTAAACGGAGATAGAACCTTGTAATTCTTAGCTCACAAATTGTCATTGTAGTGATCTGTCATCACACATGATTTTGGAAGGAAAACAGACTCACACTGAGCAAAATCAACTCTTTGGTAGATTGCACAACAGATCCAATTTTGATGTTAGAGAGTCTGTGGAATTTACAAAAGAGTACTGGATGCCAAAGGTTTAACACAATAGCAAATGTAACATAACCATAACATTAATAGATGCCAGGTTGCTAAACATAAGTTTACATAAGTTTACTTATGTTCTGCTGCCCTGTTCTACATACATTTTGGACTTGCATCATCAGGTAGAAACTCTCAAACCCTTAGGGTGTAGTGTTTCTGTAATTCCATCTAAATCAAGTGTCACGAAAGTAATAAGCGGAACATGTGTGCGTAACCGTACTCCAAGGCATGCTTTCAGCTCTGACACAAATATGCCTCTCTTTATGGGAAGGAAAAGCTCTCGGAGATCTTACTCTAAACCTTGTTTGGGTAAACCGCAGATCCAAGAGCTGCTATTTTCAACCGTCTGCAATGCCCATCAGCCAATGATGAGGTCATCTGTTGCCAAATCTGTGCCTTGTTGGCAGAACAGACATTCCACAGAGCTGGGTTAATAGCTGTGAGTCGTCCAACCTCACAAGGTGTGTGTGTGTGTGTGTGTGTGTGTCTGTGTCTGTGTCTGTGTCTGTGTCTGTGTCTGTGTGTGTGTCTGTGTGTGTGTGTGTGTGTGTGTGTGTGTGTGTGTGCGTGTGTGTGTGTGTGGAGGGTGATGTAAGAGGTTGTTGAGTGACACAGTTATGGACCAGCGACTTCACAGACCATGACATCCTGCCCCCTGCAGCCTGGGACAGACAGACAGGGCTTTGTCTTGTGCTTAATGTCAATGTCACCAAGGCATCAGTTAGGCAGAATGAAACAGCCAATCAGCCCTCTGGTACGGCCTTTCATACTATAAGAAGCTCTTCTGTCAATAACAGTATTTGTTTGCTTATTGCTACCACATGCAGGGAGCTCCAATAGGACTAGGTTATTTCAGGGTTCCCGCACTGGTCTTAAAAAGCCTTTAAGTCTAAAATCCAGCAGTCTGATTTATAAGGCCTAAAAAGGTCTCACATTTCAGTTATTTGGTCTAAAAATTAGGTGCTAGGTCTTAAAAATGAGATGAAATCAGTCCGACCACATCTATTTACACGGAAATTAATCAAGCTGGAACCAAAGAAATCCAATTCGCTTCCTTTTTTGTCTGTATGGCAGTGAAATCCCTAATTTCATCACCTCGAGGATGACAAAAAAGCTATCATATGGTGTTGCGAATAGGTCTAAAATTATATTCAAAGATGTCTAAAAAAAGGTCTAAAAAGGTCTTAAATTTGACTTGTTGAAACTTGTAGGAACCCTGTTATTTGTTATTCTTCTACTCGTATCCAATACTGTGCTCATGTACTCGTAAAACCACTCCCATACATCGGATCCCGATAACGCGGGTATCGTTATGTACCAGGTATCATAGGTGTCCCGACATTTATGGCAACATAACGTAACCTCTTGTAGAATATACGCAGAGGAGGAATAATGTCAGCAGTTTGGAGATATCTTAGGATAAGAGATGATGACGACAAAAGTAGAGCAGACTGCAAACTATGCTCTGCTAGATTCTGTATATGTGACAGGGTCTGGTGAAAGACAAGTTGGGAATCAAAAATGAAAGTTTAAGTGTTGAAGAGCCCACTCAATATAACAAACAAAAGTTTTTAGATCACTAAATACTTATAATTTGTCAGCGAATTCAGCTTGTTTTTGATTCACTGTAGCGTCTGCCTACCTGGTTTGTACCTGGGTGAGTGTTAGTGATACATGGCTTGTAAACAAACTTACATTTTAGGACTGTTCAAAAGCAAGGATTGTGTGATCATCTAGTTATGTGTAGTTATGTGTTTTTAGCATGTTTATCATCTTATCAGAATGTTGTGATGTGCTAAACATGCAGTTAGATAAGCTAATATAAAGCTATTTAGCAGTTTTTCTTTGTAGGAAGCAGGCTAATTTACAAGTGGTCGTTGTGTGTAAATAGCAGCTTTCCATTGTAAAGACTATGGTCATTTGACCCCGGAGGCGGCTCTTATAGTAGGTAACAGACACGGCTGTTCTAGTGTTAAGTACTCTTATCGGTACTCAGTATCGGCTACTACACAAATGTAAGTACCGGTACTTGGTCAGAAAAAAAGTGTTAGTGCTGCATCCCTACCTGAGTGTGGTCTCACCTGGTTTCACTGGTTTTTGTTTTGTTTGTATTATTATGTTTTTAATAGACTGTATGTTTTTCGATTGTTTGTTTGTCTATTTTGCATATCGTTTCATTTTAATCTGACGGCACAAATGTGTATGTCTCTTGTCCTCCCTCAAGTTGATGGAGATTGTTTACCCCAGCCATGTGGCCTGTTCACCAAACAGCCTATATAAGGAGCTGGACTGAAACGCTCCCGGTGTGAGACACAGTTCAGCACGCCGGGGTCACGGCACACATGGGGTGCAGATGCTCTGCCTGCCGTACGGAGGGTTCTAGAAGGACTGTTAACTGCAAGCAGGTGCTGGGCTGTGTTGTTGTTGGCCACCTGCCCAGGGCTCCAGCCTCCAACCCTGTCCTTCCCCCACAGAGGTCCAGTTGGACCAACTTGGCACAAAGACCTAACACTCGCCATCAGACATTATCAGCTTATCATGGCTGGCCTGTTTAAACAAAAAAGCGTTGCTGGACTTCATACTTCAGACTTCCCACCAACTTCTCACCCCGTTTCTTGTATCTTGATGACCTCATGGTCTGAGAACCATAAACATTGACATTGTGATTTGTGATGTCCACATAAGGAAATATGCTGATTATGAGGTAGTGTGTGAGCTGAGCTAAAGAGAGTTAATCTCTCTTATCTTGTGTAATGGCGTAATTAAACTGTGTTTGTGTAAATGTACAGTACATGCAGTTGCTGGCATATTGAAACTAATTGAATGAATATTTTGTAAGACAGAAAACGGTCCCTCTCTCACGGTCCCGGTCCCGCAACACTATGAACATGCAGAACTAACCACATTTCTTCTTCCCCCATCTCACTCTTTTTCTGTTCCAGACATTGATGAATGTGAGGCAAACTCCCACCAGTGCAACCCCACCCAGGCATGCATCAACACCGCAGGAGGCTACACCTGCACCTGTACTGAGGGGTACTGGCTCGTGAGTGGACAGTGCCAGGGTAAGAACTCCTTACGTACTTGGTAAATGGTAAATGGACTGACTTATATAGCCCCTTTATCCGAAGTGCTTTACAACGGCCTCTCATTCACCCATTCACACACACATTCACACACACATTCACACACCAATGGCGGCAAGCTACCATGCAAGGCGCCGGACGGCCCGCTCACTGGGAGCAATTTGGGGTTCAGTGTCTTGCCCAAGGACACTTCCACATGTGGCCAGCCCTGGGCTCGAACCGCCGATCTGCCAACCTTGCGATCATTAGACGGCGGCTCTACCTCCTGCGCCACAGCCGCCCCAACTCCTTTACGTACTTAAGTACTCCTTGCTCCTTAAGAACTTCTTCAAGAGAGAAATATGATGTCTGATTGAAAGGTGAGGATCAGGATTTAGTTTGACACACAATGAATCCTAATATTTCCAGAGTAATGCAGATCATATTGAAGGGGTTGTTTTGCTCGGTCAGTATGGGTCATGTCGAGCATTAATATACACTATGTACTATAGTTTCTGTGTAATTTCTTATTCTGTATGCGTTATTAAACCGTTTCCTCTCTCTGACCAGATATTGATGAGTGTCGCTATGGATACTGCCAGCAGCTGTGTGCCAACGTGCCAGGCTCGTACTCCTGCTCCTGTAACCCTGGCTTCTTCATCAACACAGACAGCAGGACCTGTCAAGGTACACACACACACACACACACACACACACACACACACACACACACACACTAACACTAACACGTACGCTAACACGTACACACCAAGAGACACAGACACAAACACACACACACACACACACACACACACTCACACACACAAACATGCTAACACGAACACACCAAGAGACACACACACACACACACACACACACACACACACACACACTCAGTCATGCACACACAAACTTGCATGACACAGCCCTTTGGATGGTCTGGCCATAGTGTGTTTCTAGTGTGTTTCTAGTGTGAGTATAGTGTGTTTCTAGTGTGATTCTAGTGTGATTCTAACAGCTCCCCCCCTCCCCTCCAACCCCCCCCCCCCCCCCCCCCCCCTCCCTAGACGTGGACGAGTGTGAGGACGACCCCTGCACCCACGGCTGCTTCAACACCTACGGCTCCTACCTGTGCAACTGTGACGAGGGATTTGAGCTGGCGGCCGACGGGACCTCGTGTATCGGTGATGAGAGCTAATTATGTTCTGTACCACAACAACCTAAGCAGTTCGTGACGTTAGAATTATAAGGTTCTATCTCAATTTTTGTCAAAATTGAGTTTTTTTTACATAATCTGATCCATTAGGTGTTTATTAATGCCTGTGTGGTGTTATTTTTTAAACGTTGACATTTTTTAGTTAGTAATTCATAAAATACAAAGGTTCCGTCTCACAAAACATAATGGAATGTTAAAACTTTGGCGCTCAATATCTCTGAACTGTCCTAAACGGAGATGGAACCTTATAATTCTAAGCTCAGGAGTTAGTTGAGCAAGGCAGAAGGGACGTGTGCCCATGGAGGTAGAACACTGGAGGTAGAACACTGGAGGTAGAACACTGGAGGTAGAACACTGGAGGTAGAACACTGGAGGTAGAACACTGGAGGTAGAACACTGTTCAGTCCTCTATGGGTGTGGTGTCCCTACCTACTTTCACCTGGGTGCTTTATGGGGATTGGAAATGAACTCCTTGACTTGTTATAATGTTTTGGTGAGTCGATACTAGTGTGGTAAAAAGGCATGTACAATTCAGAGACTGCTGCTAAACATGTATTTCTTTTGTTGTTTCAACAGTGAGTGATTACTTATGAATGAATGATCTTTATTGTCATTGTAACAGGTACAACGCTAGGTGCTAACAAACAAACACAGTCCTAAGATAATAAAAAAAACAAGAATGAGACATAAATAGGGGGGGATATAAATAAAAATATGGGGATAAGTGATCGGTAGACATCTGAGAATGTTGTTTGTGTCTGAGAATTGTTTGTGATGAGTGTTAATACTCTGTGTGTTGCTTGTAGACCTGGACGAGTGTGGCTTCTCTGAGTTCTTGTGTCAGCACACATGTGTGAACACCCCTGGATCTTTCAACTGTCATTGCCCCCCGGGGTACTACATATTTGAGGATGGCAGGAGTTGTGAAGGTAATGGGGACTATGATGATGACCCTGACTGACTTTGTGACCAACTTAACCATAACCTTTTCTTTTAGACATTTTGACAGTTGTCAAAATTGATGACTTTGGGGCATTTTTTTTTTTACATTGTTATTGTTACATGGGATTTGTACTATTTTGTACAAAAACAATTGCTCATTTCGCAATGTCTATACCCCTAGTGGATGTTATTTGCTATGATTAATGCTGTGATGTTATTTTGTTGTTGTTGTTGTTTATGTTGTTGATGTTGATGATGATGATATCTAAACTGACTTTAATTGTTGTGTGTTTGATTTTGAAGATATCAATGAATGTGAGTCTGGTAACAACACCTGTACAACAGCACAAGTATGTTTCAATTTCCAGGGAGGTTACACATGCCTGGATCCCTTGAAATGTGACCCACCTTACGTAGAACTCAGTGACAAGTGAGTATCTCATTGCTAGGTGATAATGTTAGCAATAGCTAGCTATGTACTGTAAACTTATCTTTGAAAAGTCTATCTGACCCAGTGACTAACACTGACAGATATTGACAGCTGACAGGGTGGTGGTACTCATGCCGTCTTCAATTTTTTCTCGATTTCAATGTATGACGCATCATTTGAAAGCTTACAATCTGTAGTTTAAGCTTATGTAAAAAACAGAAAAATGCCTACTTGTTGCTCATTTCACTAGAGCATGTCACATATTTCGACATCTCTCTCATTATAACTTAATTGCTACCCAAAAAATAATGTGCAGAATGGAAATGTTTGCTTTTTAGGTGTCTATACTATTATTATAGTATTTACACTGTCGTATTATTCTAAAAATATCTCTCTTCCTCTCCTTCCTCACCCCATCCCTCCCCCTCCCCCTTAGTCAGTGTATGTGTTCCGCTGAGAACCCTGCCTGCAAAGAAAAGCCCTTCACCATCCTGTACAGGCATATGGACCTGTCCTCCGGCCGCAGCGTGCCTGTAGACATCTTCCAGATGCAGGCCACCACGCGCTACCTGGGGGCCTTTTACATCTTCCAGATTAAGACAGGGAACGAAGGCCGGGAGTTCTACATGAGGGTGAGTGAGGCTAAAGGGTTCTACATGAGGGTGAGTGAGTGAGAGTTCTACATGAGGGGGAGTGAGAGTTCTACATGAGGGTAAGTGAGGCCCAAGAGTTCTACATGAGGGTGAGTGAGAGTTCTACATGAGGGTGAGTGAGTGAGAGTTCTACATGAGGGTGAGTGAGTGAGAGTTCTACATGAGGGTGAGTGAGTGAGAGTTCTACATGAGGGTGAGTGAGTGAGAGTTCTACATGAGGGTGAGTGAGTGAGAGTTCTACATGAGGGTAAGTGAGGCCCAAGGGTTCTACATGAGGGTGAGTGAGAGTTCTACATGAGGGTGAGTGAGAGTTCCACATGAGGGTGAGTGAGAGTTCTACATGAGGGTGAGTGAGAGTTCTACATGAGGGTGAGTGAGGCTCAAGGCCCCAGGGCTGGAGTAGAGGATGCTCCCAGGCCTTCAGTATTGACTGGAGCTGTTAAAATGATGATCTCTCAGTGAGATAAGGACTAGGGGCACTCTGCTGTCACTCAGCATGTGCACTATGTAAGGAGGAGTGGCCAGCAGGTGGAGCAATACGTGTGCAAAGTGTTTCAAGATGGGGCGGAGCCCCGTAGAGATGGGGTGGTGCTCCGTAGAGATGGGGTGGAGCTCCGTAGAGATGAGGTGGAGACCCGTAGACGTAGAGCCAGTGACTGGAGGAGATTCTGATTGCCATATCTTTAATGATAGGGCATTCCCTGAGTTGTTTGTTTTTGGTGTGAAAAAGTAATAATGAAAATATTTATGAAATGCAATGAGTACATTACAGCTATTGGCCAGCTGCAATTAGTCCAAAATGCAGCAGCGAGAGTTTTAACCAAAACAAGCAAACAAGCTCATATAACTCTGGAAACTCTACACTGGCTTCCTGTTAAGTTCAGAATAGATTTCAAGATCCTTCTGCTTGTTTATAAAGCTCTCACTGGCATAGCACCAGAATATTTGAAAGACCTTTTGCTAGCATATCAGCCCAATAGAGCTCTCAGGTCTTCTGACGCTGGTTTTCTCTGTGTACCACATGTACAAAAGAAGAGATTTGGTGAGGCTGCATTCTCATTTTATGCACCCAGATTGTGGAATGCACTGCCAGTTTACATTAGGGATGCAACCTCAGCAAAACTAAAAACCCATCTTTTTAATATTGCCTTTAAATGACTAAATAATTAAATTATGATTATATAATGATTGGAGCACTTTGAGCTGCAACGTTTGCAGGAAAAGCGCTATACAAATAAAAGTTATTATTATTATTATTATTATATTATTAAGACTGAGCCCAGAGTACATCCTGTTTGCCCTGGACGCAATCTGTGTTTGGTCTTACATTGTCACTCCTACATGAAAGAAATGGTGAACAGCAGAAAGTATACAGTAGGAACGCAACTCATTTAGGTGTCCTCATGGAAATCACAACCAACAGCCCTTGTATAAGGAAGCAATTTACCATGAGAGGAAGGGGGTTGTGGACTCATTTACCACTGGTACAGGGTTGTGTTGGAAAACCCTGTACAGTGGTAAATGAGTCCACAACCCTCGCCCTAAAAAATAAATACACAGTTTTTTAACATTAAATTCATTTATTTACAATCATTAATCGTTTCAGAATACATACACGTATCCTTCCGCCACTGAATATAGTCCCATAAACAAGATCAACCATTGCATTGTGGAAATGCGGTCTGAACAGTGGATTGTTGGGTTATTTACCACTGCTGCTAGCCAATCAGAATCCAGTATCCAAACATGCTGTTGTAGAACTAGTGTTCTATCCTGCAGCATTAAGATAACTCTCCTTTCTCTTATTTTACAGCAAACCAGCAATGTCAGCGCCACTCTGGTTCTGAACCGACCCATCAAGGGGCCCAAAGAACTGGTCCTGGACCTGGAGATGGTCACAGTCAACAATCTCATCAACTTCCGCGGCAGCTCCATCATACGGCTCACGATATACGTCTCAGAGCATCCTTACTGAAGGCCTCCCTCCCTCCCTGAGCTCTGATAGTTCCTCCTCGTGGTTGAAGGATACCCAGCATCCTGTTCTCTAACCGTCGTCCACCAGGCAGTTCCACTTGACTCAGTTAACGTTGATGGTGTTCATCTCACCAATCATTATCGTCAAAACCAGACTTTCACCTCTAAAGGGAACCACCTTGCTCTCCATTTCATCTTCACCGTCCCCATCCCCCCATTTGACTCTTTTCATGGCTGTATTTTACGCCAGACGTCAACACAGAAGGATATTTATGTTGTAAAGACAAAAATAGTTTTTCTCTGCTCTTGAAAACATGTAATCCAGCGTTGTCAGTGTTATCTGTTAGTCCTGCATACACGTTCTCTGTCATTTACTCACCATCACCTTATTTTCTGTGAACCATTATCCTTTAAATAAGCTGTGAAGTGAGCTTACAATATGTGAGTTGATGTATTAGTGATGCTTTATGATTTGTAATAACGGGCTCTCTGGGGCATACAAATCGTGACGTTAGAATGATATGGTTCTATCTCCATTTTTGTCAAAATTGTGTTTTTTACATAATCTGATCCATTAGGTGTTTATTAATGCCTGTGTGGTGTTATTTTTTAAAATGTTGACATTTTTGAGTTAGTAATTAGTATAAAATACAACGGTTCCATCTCACAGAACATAATGGAATGTAAAAACTTTGACGCTCAATATCTCTGAACTACCCTAAACGGAGATAGAACCTTATCATTCTAAGCTCACGAAATGTCATCAAGCCATCAAGGGACAGTGATGTATGACGTTAAGTATATGATCAGTATGACGTTTATTGAATTTGTCAGGTATATTTTCTATACCTGACTGAACTTTTAGCACACATTGTTTCTGTCACTGTATTGGGAAAGTACAACACAGGTACAACTGTATCTCTGATTGCTACAGGGCAGCTCCGATGAGCTGTATTATATACTTGAGTGGAGAAGACAGGATATTACTGCACATTGGTCATGTCCTATTTTATGAACTATTACATTTTGTTTTAATTTTCTCAAAAGCGTTTTAATGTTTTTAAGCGATGCTATAGAGAAAGTATAATAATAATAATAATAATAATAATAAAGTAACTTGGATTTGTATAGCGCCTTTCATAAAACCCAAGGACGCTTTACAATTCTAATGGTCCGACAGACAAACAGAAAACAAACAAAACAAAACCGAAACAGTGACTATATTAGGCTTTTATATTAGGTATAGGCTTTGTTGTTAAAACGTTTCCCCATTAAAAACCCAAGGTCAGTAATGTTTTCGGGGTTAGTTGATGAAGACTGTCATATTTCAGATTCCCCTTCTGTGAGAACCTGTAAGTGAGCCTGGTCAGTAAAATAAAACATAAGATATACTAGACCTGAAATCTGGATTTGGTGAAAGTTATTCCGATGAGACTGACAATCGTTCATTCGTGTGTATTTTGAGAATAAACAAAGGGAACAAATAGTCATATAATCAGGCCTATTGTAGCCTATAACCACTGGAATGTATGAATGTATGCACTCTATTTCCTTCGGGGTTTTCGGAGAAGGAATCCGAGAAAGGGAGAAGGGCAAACCACTCAGTAAAGAGAGAGAGAGAGAGAGAGAGAGAGAGAGAGAGAGAGAGAGAGAGAGAGAGAGAGAGAGAGAGAGAGAGAGAGAGAGAGAGAGAGAGAGAGAGAGAGAGAGAGAGAGAGAGAGAGAGAGAGAGAGAGAGAGAGAGAGAGAGAGAGAGAGAGAGAGAGAGAGAGAGAGAGAGAGAGAGAGAGAGAGAGAGAGAGAGAGAGAGAGAGAGGGAGGGAGATAGAGAGGGAGAGTCAGAGAGAGAGAGAGAGAGAGAGAGAGAGAGAGGGACAGTCAGAGAGAGAGAGGGAGAGCCAGAGAGAGAGTCAGAGAGGGAGAGTCGGAGAGAGAGAGGGTTACTGGAATGAGCGCTGGAGAGCTCTCGTCTTCCACCTGTCTTCATCGCGGAAGGATTTATTTAGGATTGAAGTTTCTCACGCGGTACAACAAACAGGTATTTCTACATGGTTTGACTTGGTAGCTAGCAATTATAAGATGATTTATTTCAGTGCAATATTGTTAACATTAGCTTTTCTAGATTTGACATTTTCATAGGATAGAAGACTGTCAGTCGTACTCTATAAATGAATGTAATTCAAGGCTATTCTATGGTCATAAAGAAGTTATATCACCAATCAATGTTTTCATATAGATCATAGGAAACTTTCACAGGTGTTCTCCTGTGTTCAGTGCTGCTGTACAGCCTGTCCTCCACTCTGAATCTACACATCTTTCAGTATGGCGATGGAATGCCTCAAAAACTGTTGCAAGAGCGTCCTAGTCAAGGAGGAACCGGAGACCCAAGGTGAGTTCCCAAAACGATTATATCGTGACGTTAGAATTATAAGGTTCTATCTCCATTTTTGTCAAAATTGAGTTTTTTACATAATCTGATCCATTAGGTGTTTATTAATGCCTGTGTGGTGTATTTTTAAAATGTTGACATTTTTGAGTTAGTAATTCATAAAATACAAAGGTTCCATCTCACAAAACGTAATGGAATGTAAAAACTTTGACGCTCAATATCTCTGAACTACCCTAAACGGAGATAGAACCTTATAATTCTAAGCGTCTTGTAATGGATTTTTTTCCCCACATGTATGGCAGTTCATAATGCTCTATACTGATCTTGTAAAGGATTTTTAACATGTATGTATTGTATGTATGCATGGTCTATCCATTTTCACGCAGAGTGTAACAGTAGATTTCCATGGAGTAATTCCCTGTGGGATTGTTGAGAGTCTGGCTGTCCTGTTTATGAACACAGAGCTCTGGTTGAGGGCCTTGTGTTCATGGACAGTGATGGAATGCAGACTCGTTATCAATGTTGTGACTATGTTGACGACTATGTTAATCAAATGTAGCAATGTGAAAGTTGTGTGGCAGTCTTTGAAAGCTTCCCATTATGAAGTCGATTTGACTGTCCCAACTCGAGTTTTCATTTTCAAGATCATTTTCTTTAATAAATATTATATATAGATTTAAAGCAAGTTCCTATCTTGAGTCTCATAATTCATCCACAACAGTCTTAACTAGCCTGTTTGTGTTTTTGATGGATTTCTTCTTCTGCTCTAAAGTGATTAGGGTGAAGATGCCCTCTCCCAAGGCTTTAACCAGGTCAGGTGACTCTAGGAAGGGGGTGGGGGTGTCAGAAGACTACCTCCTCTCCAAGCTGCCCCCAGATGGAAAGGATGTGCCGTTCGTCCTGCCTACCTTCAAGCCCTCCTACATCCAACCCAGGGGCTCTCGCTACCCCAGCTACCAGTCCAACGCACAGAGTATGTACTAACATGACCTAGTCGTCTGTGAAAAGTATGCTTTCTTTGTGTTATGTGCGATAAGGGCTTGTTGTATTTGAAAAATGGCCTAATTCAAATGACTAGCCACTGAGCACACATATAACTGTACTTACGTTAATCATTATGCTTATGATGCAGTGGTGGGCTGTGTGTTTTACACCTAGGCCTTCAGCGATATCCTCCCACAATTAGACCGCCTTGGAATAACCAATTCAATTCAATTTCAATTTCTGTATTGGCGTGGGAAACATACGTTAACATTGCCAAAGTACGTGTGAAGATAAAAAAATAAAAACATTTACATATACATTTTTGGCATTTAGCAGACGCCTTATTCCAAAGCAATTTAAAACTATAACATAACTCTCTAAGTCTGAACACAATGCATGTTGGGAAACAGGAAGGTACAATGCTAAGTGTGTAGCCCCGTCGCTATAATACGTTTTAAGGCATTAGACGGCTAGGCCAGATGGAAGGCTACGGCATGGCAAAGAATACGCCCAACATGGCAAACTTGAAATCTGATTGGTTAAAGAATATGACAATCAACAACATTGTGCCCATTTGCTTCAACAGCAAAGGGGATTCACTCGAAATTCTGAAGGCCTCAAGGGTAGATTTTACCAGAGACGGCACAGGTGGAAAATCTGATTGGATAAAAGCACTAATTTGTGACATGTTCTAATGCTTTGGTCCTCATATCGGGATCCGGTGTAATGATTGATTGATTGATTGATTGAATTGATTGAAAACTTTATTAGAAGATTTGCAGAAGTAGGTACATGAAAGTACATATTACATACAAGGTCAACTAAAAGGATAAAAACCCAAGAAAGCCACTGGCTTATTTCAATTGGGGTCCTTAAGACTTTTCTTTCGAAAAATGTGAATACATTTCCGCTTTGTTGAAAATCAATGACACATCGCTAGTCAACTAACACAGCTTGTTTTGTGAGCCTGCTAACAATGTAAAGTAGTGTTATTATAGTTAACTAGGTAGCAGTGTGGATTACTCACTGAATCCATTGCCTTGTTGCAGTATTTTGGCTTGACTAGTGAGTTTGTGTTGTGATTCTCAACAACGTTGAAACGTAGTTCAGTGTTTCAAGAGAAAAGTCAGAACATTTTGATTGGTTGCCGATATGAGGACCAAAGCATTAGAACGTGTCACATACTATATGAGCTGCACTGGAACCAGCGCAACTGAGGGAGAGAGTAGCAATGAAATGACGTTAATAGACTGATGGGAACTAACGTTGTAAAATACATATAGCATTAATTAAAATATATCTTAAATTATAGAAATATACTTTTCCGATTCTGACAATCTCTAGGCCAGCAGAGAAGGCCTTGCTGGCCCCGACGGCCCACCTATGCTTAAAGAAGCCATTTACCATGAGAGTAGAAAAACCCTGTACAGTGGTAAATGAGTCCACAACCACCGCCCTTCAATGGTCAATTGCTTTTCTACAACAGCCACCACATAATATAAAAAATAAATACATAGTTGTAACATTAAATTCATGTATTTACAATCATTAATCGTTTCAGAATACATATATCCTTCCGCCACAGAATATAGTCCCATAAACAAGATCAACCATTGCATTGTAGGTCAGCACAGGTGTTCTTCATCAGATTGATTGGGAGGCGCATTGATACTGGAAATGCAGTCTGAACTGTGGGTTGTTGGAGTATTTACCACTGTTGCTAGCCAATCAGAATCCAGTATCCAAACATGCTGTTGTAGAAATCAGATTTGATAATAATGCCTTATGATAGTTGCGGACACCAGAGAGTCGAAGACATTGTTGCACTTGCATGTGGTCCTCCGCCAAGCGGTCTTACTAGGGAGAAGGAAGAACATAACAGCCTGAGTGAACACCTGCCTTAAGTAGCTGGAAAAACCCTTTACAATAGTGTGGTGCTCCAAGTCAACACACGAACAGTCAGTTAAAGAAAAGGCTTTTATTCGCTAGGTCAAATTCAAATGTAACAAACCACAGGGGAACAGGACTAAGGGCCATGAAAGTGGGCCACCACAGAACAAACGAAAAATATCAAAAAGGCCCTAAGCTTGCCTACACCTCTTCCCTGATCCTAATCCAAATGCCTAGCTAACTAACCATCCCTACCCCGGAACCAAACCTACCTGCTACAGAAACAATGGGCGTGACACCACTTGCTTTTAAACTAGTGTACATAGACAGTAGTTGCCTACGTGATGCTGTGTGTACCCGGTGTGTCTAACCTAGCCCTTGTCCCAAGAAGACGGATTGGACAGGGGATCAGCACAACAAAACTATATTCGGTTGTTAAGTCTGACGTCACTCGTGACGTTTAGCAATTTCCGGGTCCAAATAAAGAATTCCCCGCACCATAGTACCAGTGTACTAAAGCGGTAGAATGACAGTTCAATCGTTTTTTAGACTCTGATCTATTCATACAACAAGGGACACAGCACTTTCCCGTTTTTCCCATATTGTCAGCGTCTTTGAGCCTCGGAAAAGCGCTATACAAATATAATGAATTATTATTATTACTGCGGCATTTCGAAGAGAGCGCCTCAGCCAACGTTTGACCCAGAAACACGTCACGACTTAACAACCGAATAGCAAGCTAGGGGAGACTGGGGGACTGGGGGAGACAGAGGAACACAACACAACAAAACACAAAAACAGCACAGACACATACCAGGTCGTAACACACTGCAGGCTGCTTATGAGCACTTGCAGTCTACACACATATAGGTTCATCTTTATAGAGCCTGCAATGTCTAATCGTGAGTTTAGAATTATAAGGTTCTATCTCCGTTTAGGGTAGTTCAGAGATATTGAGCGTCAAAGATTTTACATTCCATTATGTTTTGTGAGATGGAACCTTTGTATTTTATTACTAACTCAAAAATGTCAACATTTTAACAATAACACCACACAGGCATTAATAAACAACATTTGGACAAAAATGAAGATAGAACCTTATAATTCTAACGTCACGTAATGTCTAAGTACGCTGTAACCTCTGTAAACCAGGCTCTGCCAGGACCACCTATGCAGAGAGGAAGGCTGAGCTCTCTGGGAACAGTAACATCGCCTTCAACCCCGACAGTAGCTTCCATCATGGTCAGATATCTCCTAGAGCAAAGAACTGTCCCCAAGGTCCAGGTATGTATGTCATGTCCCTGTTGAGAATTTCCCATCAAGGTTACTTACTTTGTTTCTGTGATTGTGTGATTAATTTATCTTGTGACTTATCTGAAATTATCTTACCGGTGTTTCAAAAACAATGTGTATAAAGTGTATTTTGACCTGTTAACATTTTTTTTCATTGCTAAGTTGAAAAATAACAATAATAATAATAATTTAAAAAAAGATAATTGAAACTGATGATTGATATTTGTCTAGCTCTTCAAGCTCGCCTTCACCAGTTAACCCTCTCCCCCTCCCCTTCCCATGTGTTCCCAGCACTACCTTCATTAGGCCCCTATACTTTCTTTTATTTATTTTTTGTGTCTTTTTATTATTACTACTCAATCTTTTCAAAAAAGTGCTATATAAGTCTAATGTATTATTATTATTATTATTATTATTATTATAATATTTCATTTAGCTACAGAACAAAATGTCTGAAAGGAGCACCCTCAAGTTCTCTAGTATATATATGTGTTACGGTACATGTGGGAATACGGTACATGTGGGAAAACTAGGGTTAGGTGCTAGGATGCTAGGGTTATGGTTAGGGTTAGGGGTAGGGTTAGGGCTAGGGTTAAGGTTAGGGTTAGGGTTAGACATGCCAGCATGTACCAAGTCACCCTAGCACCTAACCCTAACCCTAGTTTTCCCACATGTACCGTATTCCCACATGTACCGTAACATATGTATTATATAATGGCATATTAGCACGTGTAACTCCTTGTTTGCTTGCCTTCCAGTTTGGGATCTGAAAAGACAAAGGCTGAGTACCTCCATGTTTGATCTATCCAGCCCTCAGGCACATCTGCAAGTGAGGATGTTTATACAATCAAACACCTTCGACCATTTCAATGAGATGCCCTTGTATACCAAGCACTAAATCCAATAGGCAATAGGCAACATCTATTTCTGTACTCCCTATGAAGTCATTGTGCGTCATTGGGTTCTAGAATATTGTCATTGACCAACAGTATTTATAAAGAAGGAGCAAAGCTTTAGTGATTGTGTTGGATGAAGTGGTCATTAATCACTGTTCACGTTTAGTGTTTTACAATGGGTGACGTCTGGGCTGGTCTGGGTGTGTTCTCTTTGCTGTATTAGTTATATAAAGGGAATTGTATCTGCTTGTCATTAACACTCCATTAGTTAGAACATAAATATTTGATAGCCAATGGGTTTGAGCACTCTGTCTGATGTCTCGCCCCAAAACCACCATAAACACTCTACAATGTCTCATTCAAAACGTCATTGTTGAGTTTGCAGAAATATAACTTTAAAGTTCTCCTTTATGTCTTAACACATTTTCTCTTGGTTTGTCCGTAGCGTTTTGACTCAGTGTCCAGTGTCCGAAGCAGCACGTCCTCCAAGATAGATTCCCTTGAAAGCCGAAGTCTCGGTAATTATTTCAGTTTCTTTTTTTTTGGGCAGTCCCACTCATATTTTTCTTTTTATTGTGATAGAGATAGTAGAGATATGACAGGAAGTATGGGTGAGAGAGAGAGAAGGGATGACATGCAGGACATGTCCGCGGCCGGAATCGAACCGGGAACCCTGCGGTTACATGGTCAACGCTTAGTCCGCTACACCACCTAAGCGCCCATTATTTCAGTTTCTAGCATTGTTTTTTTTTTACGAGGTTAATTTTGCCTCTTCTTCTTTTAGAGGAACATTAGAAAATGAAACAGTCTACATCTCTCACAGTCCCCACTCCCCCCCTCCACCTCTCCACCCCTCCACCTCTCCACCCCTCCACCCCTCCATCACTCCACCCCTCCACCACTCCACCTCTCCATCACTCCACTTCTCCAACACTCCACCCCTCCACCCCTCCATCACTCCACCCCTCCACCACTCCACCCCTCCATCACTCCACTTCTCCACCTCTCCACCTCTCCACCCTTCCACCACTCCACCACTCCACCCCTCCACCTCTCCACCCCTCCACCCCTCCACCCCTCCACCTCTCCACCCCTCCACCTCTCCACCCTCCACCCCTCCATCACTCCACCCCTCCACCACTCCACCTCTCCACCTCTCCACCCTTCCACCACTCCACCACTCCACCCCTCCACCTCTCCACCCCTCCACCTCTCCACCTCTCCACCCTTCCACCTTTCCACCACTTCACCCCTCCACCTCTCCACCTCTCCACCTCTCCACCCCTCCACCTCTCCACCCTTCCACCTCTCCACCTCTCCACCTCTCCACCCCTCCACCTCTCCACCCCTCCACCTCTCCACCTCTCCACCTCTCCACCCCTCCACCTCTCCACCCTTCCACCCCTCCACCTCTCCACCCCTCCACCCCTCCATCTCTCCACCCCTCCACCCCTCCACCTCTCCACCCCTCCACCACTCCACCTCTCCACCCCTCCACCCCTCCACCTCTCCACCCCTCCATCACTCCACCCCTCCACCTCTCCACCTCTCCACCACTCCACCCCTCCACCTCTCCACCCCTCCACCTCGACACTCCACCTTCCTGCGCAGTGTGACTGAGTTAGATAGAACTTGCTCTACATTGAGCAATCGTGAAAGGGAAGACAGTAATTGCTTCCAAATGTTTTAACTTCAGTCATGCGTTGGGATCCTCAGATAACTCTCAGATAACACTCAGATAACTCTCAGATAACTCTCAGATAACCCTCAGATAACTCTCAGATAACCCTCAGATAACTCTCAGATAACCCTCAGATAACTCTCAGATAACTCTCAGATAACACTCAGATAACACTCAGATAACTCTCAGATAACACTCAGATAACTCTCAGATAACTCTCAGATAACACTCAGATAACTCTCAGATAACTCTCAGATAACTCTCAGATAACTCTCAGATAACTCTCAGATAACACTCAGATAACTCTCAGATAACTCTCAGATAACTCTCAGATAACACTCAGATAACTCTCAGATAACACTCAGATAACTCTCAGATAACACTCAGATAACTCTCAGATAACACTCAGATAACTCTCAGATAACTCTCAGATAACTCTCAGATAACACTCAGATAACTCTCAGATAACTCTCAGATAACTCTCAGATAACTCTCAGATAACTCTCAGATAACACTCAGATAACTCTCAGATAACACTCAGATAACTCTCAGATAACACTCAGATAACTCTCAGATAACACTCAGATAACTCTCAGATAACTCTCAGATAACTCTCAGATAACTCTCAGATAACTCTCAGATAACACTCAGATAACTCTCAGATAACACCCAGATAACACTCAGATAACTCTCAGATAACACTCAGATAACTCTCAGATAACTCTCAGATAACTCTCAGACGCACACGCACACACACACACACACACACACACACATAAACACTCTCTCTTACCACACACACACATACACACACACACACACACACTCGCACGCACACACACACACACACACACACAGAAACACACGCACACACACACACACACACACACGCACACTCGCACACACACACACACGCACACACACACACACACACACACACACACACAAACACTCTCTCTTACCACACACACACATACACACACACACACGCACACACACACACTCACACACACACATTTCAGCGGACATTTGAGGATGTGAGCCTGTGTTGTAGAGTCCATCACCCTGTCGGGGGATGAGAGGGAGCTGGGGAAGGTGTGTGTCCGGCTGAGCTACCAGGAGGCCCAGGAGCAGGTGTGGATCATGCTGGTGCAGGTAAGGTTACAGGCCTGGAGGAGAGCGCGTTCAGGGGGGACAAAATGCTCCATTGTGTCTCCCTCCTTGGAGGCTGAATGGCCCCTCTGTCTGTATAGAACCCAGGAACCACGAAACTTCATCCCAATAACTCCCAATGACTGCTCTATTAACTTAGCTCACTTTTTTAGTTAGTAATTAATAAAATACAAAGGTTCCATCTCACAAAACATAATGGAATGTAAAAACTTTGACGCTCAATACCTCTGAACTACCCTAAACGGAGATAGAACCTTATCATTCTAAGCTCACGATGTGTAGTAAATACACTGTACTCCATACATACTGTAGTAGCGTAATCTCTAACGATGTTTTCTTTCCCTTTTCATCAGTGTAAGGATCTGAACTTTCCTGTGGAGGGCATCGAACAGCATAGGATGGGGATCAAAGGGATCATCACTATGACCAAACCCATCCAGTTCAAGAGCTCCGTCAAGGAGGGCTCCTCAGTAAGTTAGCAGGGTTCCTGGTCTTAAAAAGACCTGCGCTGGTCTTAAAAAGCCTTGAAGTCTAAAATCAAGCAATCCAATTCACTCCAAGGCCTAAAAAGGTCTCAATGTCCAGTTATTCAGTCTGAAAATGAGGTGCTAGGTCTTAAAAAAAATGTGATCCTGCAAAGAAATCAGTCCGACCAGATCTATTTACGTGGAAATGAATCAAGTTGGGACCCCAAAAAATGCCAATTCGCTTCCTTTTTTGTCTGTATGGCGGTGAAATCCCTAATTTCATCACCTCGAGGATGACAAAAAGCTATCATATGGTGTCGCGAACAGGTCTAAAATTCCATTCAAAGAGGTCTATAAAAAGGTCTTAAAAGGTCTTCAATTTGACTTGTTGAAACTTGTAGGAACCCTGAGTTAGGACACATTATTTTTTATTTTTTATTAAATCAATTAAATTGGCTCACAGATAAAGAATAAAAGAAAGAGCTTCATCACTGGTGGTCTGTTACCTTCTCATCTCACCAGCAACCCTGGCTGCCCATGTCTTCTTGTCTTTAACATTGGGCCTCTGTTTGGTAAGCCAGAGGAAAGGTTATTCTGTCTGGCAGCTGGCCTTCCCATCCCCTGGGCATTCATTTACTATTGGCCCCCCTACTGCTAGTTTACTAATAGAGACACAATGTCTCTATTGAGCTGTTGCATTTCACGGGCTACAGGTCGATTTGATAGACCAGGAATGAGTTAGATAGCACATTGATGAGAGTGATGTGATGAGATGATATTGTCTAGTTATTGTGACTCATTCAAACTGATCAGAGAGTAACAGAGTAGGTTGACTATACCCATTCCAGGGTTCACATGTTAACAGAGTTAACATTTTGTGATACTACATCTCGTGAGCTTAGTTCAGAGATATTGAGCGTCAACGTTTTTACATTCCATTATGTTTTGTGAGATGGAACCTTTGTATTATATTAATTACTAACTAAAAAATGTCAACATTTAAAAAAATAACACCACACAGGCATTAATAAACACCTAATGGATCAGATTATGTAAAAAAACTAAATTATGAGCTCTTGTTTTTCCTTCTTAGGACGTTGTCTTCATGGAGACCTTCGTGTTCTCGCTGCTCTTGCATCAGCTGCGCGGCAGCGCGCTGGTCCTGCGGCTACAGACGTACCACCCCAAGAAGCGCACGGTGGCTGAGTGTGTCCTCTCCCTACGCGAGTTGGACACCCAGGAGACGGAGCACTGGCTGGACCTCAGCCCACTGTCCAAAACCTCTGTGAGTGTCCCACTATTCGGTTGTTAAGTCGTGACGTGTTTCCGGGTCCAAAGTTGGCTGAGGCGCTCTCTTCTAAATGCCGCAGTAATAATAATAACTCATTATATTTGTGTAGCGCTTTTCCGAGGATCAAAGACGCTGACAAATATGGGAAAAACGGGAAAGTGCTGTGTCCCTTGTTGTATGAATAGATCTGAGTCTAAAAAATTGAACTGTCATTCTACCGCTTTAGTACACTGGTACTCTGGTGCGGGGAATTTCTGGTTTGGACCCGGAAATTGCTAAACGTCACGTTTGACGTCAGACTTAACAACCGAATAGTGTCCCATTGAGAACGGGGAGTAAAGAGAGAGTTTTTACTGTCAGCGTCCCTTGTCTACTCTTGGGAAATGTCAACAATATACTGTTTCCTTGACTACCCAACTGTCACGTATTCTATTCTTCTCACTTTACTGTCTCCTGCTCTTATTCATTACTTTCTTTTTTATTTACTGACCGAAAGAACTGCAACCACTGGACTTGTTAGTATAATTCTTTAGTATCATGTCATGTCATAGGGTATCAATAGGGTTTGTTGAAGCAGATGATGCTTAATGGTTTTGCAACATTCTGTTACAGAATGTAATAATAATCATAATAATAATAATAATGATAATAATAACTTGGATTTGTATAGCGCCTTTCATAAAACCCAAGGACGCTTTACAGTTCTGAGGAAATGGTCAGACAGACAAAACAGAAAACAAACAAAGCAAAACAGAAACAGTGACTAGGGGCCAAAGGCCTATGGACATGTTGTCCTGACAATTATTTGGTAGGAGGAATTGTATATTGACTTGAATTACGTATCATCTTCTCTTTGTCTTTTGTAGTAGGCCTTCTGTAATTGTTGCCAAGAGGATATGCCTGTCATGTATAGTGATTATATAATGATTAAAGCACTTTGAGCTGCAACGTTTGCAGGTCAAGCGCTATACAAATATTATTATTATTATTATTATTATTATTATTATTATTATTATTATTATTATTATTATGTGGGAAAAGCCCAGAAAGACCTAGGTCAATTATGTTATTTATTCTAAACTGTAGCTATTCTCAATCTCAACTTTCTTTTTATTATGACTCTTTATCAGAACACTACATGCACAATGAAACCAAGAGCTGCATGTGTCTCATAAAACTGTGTTTTCCTTTTGATATATTGCTGGCTGCTGGCACCTAAAGTAACCTGTCAATATTGATATACTGGGCCTCTATGCCATTGCATAATTTGAGAAGGAGGAGTATTAACAGGAGTATTAAGGAAGTTTTAGAGAAATGGGGGAATTGGAAGGGAAATGTTTATTGGGGAAAAAAACAAGGGTTGTGGATGGCTGGAAATGTAACAGAGGGGAAAGTAGGTCAACCAACAATTCAGACGAGAGAGGTTTTGTCGATAATGGCGCTTGTATCTGTGAAAGTGACAGTAATGTAAATGTGGGCCGTTTCTGCGGTTTAGAGATCAGGTGGCGGGTGAATCATCAACGCGCTCTTCGAGGGGGAGTTCCACACAATTCTCCCGGTTAACAGACATATGTTAGACGGTAAAAATGACCTCAATACCGCAATTCACAGTCAGACAGACAGACACACAAGCACAGTAACATATTTCTCTTTGATTCCACTCGTGAAAACGTCAAGAAAAGGGTTATGTCTGTGTTGTATTTCTCTACTCACTCTCTCATATTTGCTTGTGTGTTTGTCTCCTTCAAACCAGTCTGTGATGTTGTTGGCAGTTTGGCAAGCATACTTTTATTTTGTCTGCATTCCTGTAATTCAAAAAACTCATTTTAGATGTTTCTTTTATACAACAGTTCTACAGCACGATTTATTAGTTAACAGTAATAAGCGACAACAGAGTATGATTTGTTTGTTTATTTAATCATAAAAATAAACAAAAAATAGTTCCGCAACTGAACTTCAAATGGACTGTTGCCTAGTAACCTGAACACAAACATGTAGTCTAATTAACGGTCAGAACATCTGTGCGGCGGAGTGATACCTATAGTTAAAGGTCCCAGTGCTGTTATACTGTATATCAGCACTCATGGAATGCCTCTTGTCCAATCAAATCACTTGGTCGGAACTAACTGTTGTATAATAGATAGTACAGTGTTTTAACCAAGTCTTTAAGTAACCTCTTGAGATAAAATTATAAAAATATACAAAATAAAATAAATAAAATGTTTGCGACTGTACAAATCTATACTGCCCCCAGTGGCTGAAGCTCTCCAGGGGTGCAAACTTGTCTCCTTTCTTAGCTGTTTTTACCTGAAAATAGCTCATCCATGTGAATCGTGTAGATCTGCACAAAAAACTAAAAAACTTGGGGGGGGGGGGGGGGGGGGGGGGGAGGGGGTCCTCATCCAAGTCGCATGATGTGCGAGCTAACTAATCTTCCTGTCTGCTAAACTCCGCTGCTGTTTAAATAACTTTTAACTGTTTTCGAAGTAATTAGGCAGGTGTTACGGTCAGGGGTGTGCCGCTACGTACTAACTAGTGATATCCATTTAGCACCATTAGTGCTAGCGCTACCCCCCCCCCCCCCCCTCCTCTAAGGTTAGCTGCCATGATCATTGATCATTTTCTTTGTTTTCAGGCAAAAAATGTATGTCACCTTTTTGGGCCATCACCAGTTCGTGCAGTGGTGTGCCGTCAGGGCCAGCAAGGCCTTCTCTGCTGGCCTAAACATCATCAGAATATACATTTTATTTTAATATATTTTTTCCACAAATATGTATTAATGATTCCCCATAGTCTATTCTCTTCATTTCATAGCTTTCCTCTTGGTTGCGCTGCTTCCAGTCTCCAATTGAGATTTGGAGGGCTGGCCTTTATGTTAGAGCTTTTATCCAATCAAAATGTGTTGCTAGGGGGCTCCAAAATCTGCCCAGCCTGCACGCTAAACGGTGCCGCGGATACGACCTGTAACTTAACGTTGGAACGAGAAAACCTGTGGCGTTCCTAGTAAACCTACGTAGATGCGAGCAAAAGCAACAACGGCGCCTGCTGTAAGGCTCAATGATGTCAGCACCCAGCACGTCTTTTGATTGGATACGCACTATTGATACGCACTATTGATACGCACTATTTATATTCACTATTGAGATGCGTAACTATGCCGGTAGATGTGAAACTTTTGAAAGTGCCAGGGAAACGGAGCGCCACAACGAAAGCTTTCGTTGACTGATCGATAATACTGATCGATTGTGTCCTGTTTTTGGGTAAACAATAACTTTCATTTAGGGGACACGATAAAAGCGCCGAGTCCACAAACAGCAAACTACGTTGAGCTTCTTTCTTTTCTGGCTGAAAACAACCCAGATTTACATTACCACCTGTCCACAAACAAAGTGTTTACTGGGACGTCAGGCAAAATACAAAACGACCTGATTTTTGCTATTGCTGAAGTGGGAGAAGAGATCAAAATGGAGATTAAAAAGGCACCCTTTGTCGCTATTATGGTGGACGAGACGACAGACGTGGGTAATGTAGCGATCTTAAAGATGTTAGTTTAACACTCTTCATTGTAAATGCGGATTTATTGATTAAAAATGCTTCGGAAATATTAATATAACTCTGTTGTACTTGTCTGACTATGTTAAGGTGATGCAATGCCCGGTTATACTGTGTTTCTGTCTAGTTTCTAGAGCCATGGCGTCATAACGATGGTATTAAGAGGTAGAATAATTCAGGTAGGAATGTGTCGGACATCACTGAAGGCCTAGGTGTGAAATGCACCGCCCGCCACTGAGTTCGTGAGCTTAGAATTATATGGTTCTATCTCCATTTAGGGTAGTTCAGAGATATTGAGCGTCAAAGTTCTTACATTCCATTATGTTTTGTGAGATGGAACCTTTGTATTTTATGAATTACTAACTCAAAAATGTCAACTTTTTAAAAACAACACCACACAGGCATTAATAAACACCTAATGGATCAGATTATGTAAAAAAACTCAATTTTGACAAAAATGGAGATAGAACCTTACCTTATAATTCTAACGTCACCAGTTTGCGCCCCTTCCTTCCTCAGGTCTGCCATGCGGAGCTGCACCTGGCCACCTGCTTCCAGCCTGTCACTGGCCGCATCCAGCTCCAGGTCCTCGCTGCCCAAAATCTCCCAGCATCCTCTGCTCCCCTCAGCCAGGGTAGGTGTCTAGAACAGCCGTGCCTATTTTACCTACTAGTAGAGCCGCCGTGGGGGTCAAATAGACCCCCTTTTTAGAATGTAAATCTGCTATTTACACACAGAGATCACTAGAGGTGATCGCTTCTTTTTTTTAGCCTGCCTCTTACACAGAAAAACTGCAAAATAGCTTTATACTATCTTACCCTGAAGTGATTTTGAAAATGTAAGGATACTGGGTGGTAGAACGCATATATCTAGGAAAAGTCATGAAAGGAGGGTCCTGAAATTTGATCGAGTGCAAAGATAGATTTGATTTTTTACTCACAGGGGTCACCGTGACCCCTCACGGCTCGTCTAGTGCTAGATAGCCTGACCAACAACAGCATCTCATTGACATCATTTTATAAAACAGGTCAAATCAAGAAGTAACACATTTGTTTATGTTTTTCCCTTGTCAAAAAGCGTTCTTTGTAAAGACAGAGATGCACCAGCTGGGTAGGTTGGTGACCAAGAAGAAGACCCGTGCGCTGAAGTCCTCTGGAGGCCAACTACAGTGGACTGAGATCTTCTACTTCCCTGTGGCGTCTCTAGACCAGGGCTTCCAACTGTCAGTTAAACTCTACAGCCGCAGCTCTGTCCGAAGAAAATACTTCCTCGGGCAGGTGAGCATGACCGTACCAGACTCAGACCCACAATATTTATATGTCCACTATGACTATATGCCCACACACACTTCCTCTATTTGGGGCGGCTGTGGCGCAGGAGGTAGAGTCGCCGCCTAATGATCACAAGGTTGGCAGATCGGCGGTTTGAGCCCCGGCTGGCCACATGTCGAGGTGTCCTTGGGCAAGACACTGAACCCCAAAATTGCTCCCAGTGAGCGGGCCGGCGTCTTGCATGGCAGCTTGCCGCCATTGGTGTGTGAATGTGTGTGTGAATGGGTGAATGAGAGGCCTTTGTAAAGCGCTTTGGATCAGCTTTGGAGCAGCAAAAAAGGCGCTACATAAGTGCAGTCCATTTACCATTTATATTTCTCTCACCTGAAAAAACAGGTAGAAAGTAACAGCTGAGATAACTATTATGTGACATTTTCTACAGGTTCACCTGGGATTCGACAGCCCCACACTAGAAGCTGACGAGCAGTGGAGAGACACCATAGCACACCCTGAGAAGGTGGTGGCCACTTGGCACAGACTGAACGGATCCTGAAAGACTCCAGGCAGTAGACAGCTTTATCTATACTGCCGTATATGCTGCCATATGCTCGCTTTACAAGAGGACAGGGGACACTTCGTTACAGCTAAGCTTCTGGCCCTTCACTGTTTGCTGAAATGGATTGTAAAACACCACACATTCTGTGAATGTCTAGGGGGGGGGGGGGGGCGGTGTCCATGGCGATAGGTCAGATTTTAAGTTTATATAATTGTGTAGATATGATGTCAAACATTTTGTGCTACTTAGATTGATTGTAATGTATTTTGCCATA
This sequence comes from Nansenia antarctica, assembly GCF_963989245.1. Taxonomy (NCBI): domain Eukaryota; kingdom Metazoa; phylum Chordata; class Actinopteri; order Argentiniformes; family Microstomatidae; genus Nansenia; species Nansenia antarctica. Next base: position 25,231,589 of record NC_137674.1, on the reverse strand, counting down.
TGGTGCCATGTGATCAAAGGGCAGATATCATGATGTTCTGAGGGATGGGGTTTCGCTTCTGTCTGAACGGAAACTCTCTTAAGCTCCGATGTAGGATGTTTATATTTAAGAGACTGCCAGGAATTGTGTTGAGTAATCCCAGGTCTTGTGCATCAACAGTGTTTAGTGTTTCAACATGCTGTACTAACTAAGTTAATTGCCTTATCTATACTGACGCCTAGAAGATGACTGCATGGTAAGAAGTCATGGTTTGTACTTACAATAATAATACATTTTAAATAGTTTGAAAGTACCTTGAGACTCTTTCTCATTTTGTTTCATGTCGTAGCGAACTAGTGAGTTTAAAAACGTTCATGCAGAGTAATAGTGTGACGTAGAGTTAAATAGTGGTGTGAAATTGGTCAGTCTATTCAGTAGAGGCCAGTGTGGACCAACTGTCAAATTGGGTCAACAACAATGACCCATTGGTCAGAATACAATACAGTGTCTGACATTTTTTTTGTCTGCTCATTTTTCAGAAGTGAAAAATGTATTTTAGCTAACATGAGCTAGTCATTTGTTGACTGCCCTATATAAAGAAAAAGACCAAAAATAATTTGTATCTGGGAATTTTAACAGATTGTTTATTGATAAATAAAAAAGTACCTTGTTAAAGTATGATAAGTAAAATAATTACAATTTAACTGAAAATAAAAGAGCACTGATATGGTTGATCTGCTCTTCTTCCAATATAGTTTTATTGGAGTTAGATACATATTATGGGTGTCAGATCAGTGAACAGCATTGTGTGACCATCTGTGGATGTAGTGGTTCTACAAACACACCCAAGGAACAATTACATTGTGAACTAAGACAACAATGTGTAGAGTGCACGTCAAAGTGTGTGTGACCAGATCATACTCCACGCAGCGCTCCACAAGAGCCCTGCTGTGTCAGATAACCAACATCCTGTGTGTTGGTGTTGAATCACCATCACTATTTACTCTTCATAATAAATGTTTGATTTAAGTTAATGTTTAGCCAGGACACATTCCAGAAACACACCTTGGACAAGGGCTTTGCCTCCTAGCACCCAACAGCACCTTGACAAAAACAGCTGAAAAGAGTCTGAAAAAAAGCATAGGGAAAGCATGTCCCTCATGTAGGGAGATCCTGTTAAAGAGGACTTGCCTCAGGAGTTTGTGTTGAACAGATGCTCTCCATGATCACGCTGGCAAGATACCAGATTGATTCGGTAACACATTCCGAACAGCCTTTTGTGCCCTCTTGTATGAACAAGTTCATTCCTCCACCACAGAGGGCTTGTGTGTTCTCTTTCCTATTCTAGTTGAATCCATGTCCACTGTGTCTACATTTCCCCATGTCTGGCACCACCTGCCACACTCACCTCATTGGCCACAGCTGTTACGGACCACAGGGGCTGTTGTTTACCTGCGCTGCTGTTTGCATTGCTGTCATTCATGCAAACGTGTCATTCCTCATTCCTGTCATTCATTAGATGTTCATACAACCATACAAAAGAGACTGAACGACTGCATAGATTCAAATGACTAGAACAACAACAACAACAACAACAACAACAACAACTCTAATATTCACAGTCATTAGATTTACAGTGTTTTAACCAAGTCTATAAGTAACCTCTTGGATAGATAGAATAAATATGTTCAATAGCATGGAGGCCATTTTTGCAACTGTACAAATCTCTGCTGTTTGTCCCCAGTGGCCGAAGCTCTCCCTCCCCGGGTCTGTCATCCTGAGCTGAACAACAACAAGTTCATTCCTCTACCACAGAGGGCTTGTGTGTTCTCTTTCCTGGATATCCCTGTTCTAGTTGAATACATGTCGTGAGCTTAGAATTATAAGGTTCTATCTCCGTTTAAGGCAGTTCAGAGATATTGAGCGTCAAAGTTTTTACATTCCATTATGTTTTGTGAGATGGAACCTTTGTATTTGATTAATTACTGACTCAGTTTAAAAATAACACCACACAGGCATTAATAAACACCTAATGGATCAGATTATGTAAAAAAATGTTTGACAAAAATGGAGATAGAACCTTATAATTCTAACGTCACGATGTCCACTGTGTGATGCCCCTGGTCTGGCCCCACCTGCCCCACGTCCCCATTGGCCACAGCTGTTACAACAGACCAGAGGGCCGGTTGTTTACCTGCACGGCTGTTTTTTAATCAAAAGAGGATCATCTCCTTGGTTACAACCTGTTTCTGATGTGACTGTCTGTCTCCAGGATCTGGGTTCCTCACATTCCTCACTCAAAATAATAGGGAACTAAGTCGCCATGGAATAAGAACACACACACACACACACATGCATGCACACGCACACACACATGCATGCATGCACACGCACACACACACACACACACACACACATGCATGCACGCGCACACACACACACACACGCACCCGCACACACACACACACACACACACACACACACACACACACACACACACACAACGTTTGTTTTTATTCAAAGAGTACATATACAAAGTAATAGACAAATATCACAGATGACTCTTTGGCTTTTAAAAAAAATATATTAACATGAACATCATACTCCCCCCCCACCCCTCCCCCCGTCCCCCAACCAACCCTGGTCTCCCTTTGGACAAAATAAAAATAACAACAAACGATACTCAGAACCCAGACAGTACAGAGAATAAATAAATAAAAGTGCACTTTAAAGCCATATTGCGAAAGCCAGACTACATGACCCTAAAAGACTAAAAGACCCCTGCAGCCAACAAGAGTCCCGCGAGAACTTCCTTATCCCCCCCCCACACAAGACTCCCACACCACATAGCCTCAAAGCCCTATCTTTCTATCTGATCTATCTTATAACTAAGTGATTATAAGACAGATTGCCTTGCTCCCTTTAAACAAAAATGATTATTTTAGATTTTTTTTTTGTTGTTGAAAATGTTGATTTCTTCACGACCATCGGGATGCACTGGTTAAAATGAGAAACTTTTAATGCAGTTAATCCGTTGGGATTGGGAATGACAGCCGATATTCCCAAATTGCAGAGATAGAAGGGACATAATTGGAATGGCATTGCTCCTCATAATGCATTCACGGAGTGAGCGCGCCCTCTAGTGGGAGCTTGCAGTAGTGGTCTATGTTACCGGTGCTGTGAACTATGTGCCTACAGGCTATGTGTCTGCACTTGCTTCCCGTAAATATCCGATGTTCTGACACATTTAATTTATGGTGGGTGTGCCACAATGACGCTCTCACTGGGGAACGATGCCATGCCTCGGTTGAGAACACAGGTACCAGGAACCGTGCGTGCAACATGGACGCGGACCAGAAATCGTCTATCCTAAAAGAGGGATTCTTAGTGAAGCGGGTGAGATTAAGATAACACAAAAACCGAATAGTTATTCAGTTGAACCACTAAACATGTATAAATTAGCCTGTTTATGACATTTATTCACATTTTTCATTTTGTTCAAGGGTCATATGGTTCATAACTGGAAGGCGCGCTGGTTTGTGTTGATGCCAGATAAATTGCTATATTATAAGTATGATGGGGGCAAAAGAGATTCATGTCAACGTGGGAGGATATTGTTGAACGGCTGTGTGATTACCTGCCCGTTTCTGGACCACGACAACCGGCCGGTGAGTATAGCCCTATCTATGGAACTTTGATTTAACCTACTGGAATCAAAGTCAATACACTGCAAAAAGGAAATCTCAGAGTCAGATGAAAGATCTTAAATCAAGGCAATATATGCATTTTTTGTTGTTGACTGCACTGGTTTTAAGATGTCTTTTACTTGTTTTAAGAAAATCTTGGGAAGTGACATTTTCCTGTTCTGTTGGCAGATAATTTAGCTTATTTTAAGTAATACTTCCCCCATTTTATACCTTTTTTTTTCTTGTTTTTGAGAGCTGACTTTTTGCAGTGTATTAATTCATTTGGAATCACCTAAATTCCATCATGGGAGCTTCTCCTCATAGGAATCGTTAATTTGACTTTACTGAGGCAGCCACACAGGGGCGGCGCTAAGGGGTAGCTACTGGGGCTCAAGCCCCGGATGTTTTCTGAAAAGCCCCGAATGTTTTACTTAAAAAATAAAATAAAAATAAAATACTCTCGTGAGTAACGTGCAGTACCGGAGTCCAACAGAGAGGCAGAAGCTGCGCGACATTAGCCTGCATACTGCGTAGCCTACCCTGCCCTGAAGAAGAAGTGATCTCAATCAGTGCCTGACTTGCAAAATTGTAAGGATGGATATCCGAAAGTTGTTTTCAACAAAACAAGTGCCAAGAACTGTTGCAGCAGCCATATCAGCAGCTGACAACAATGACATCACCAGCAGTGATGACATAGATGATGTTTCAGGTTTGTGAATCTTATTAGAAAGGTGACTGACTCACTGACACTACTTTTCCGGTTTGCTAATGCTAGCTGGCTATCATAACATAACGTTATGTTATAATGAAAATGAAACATAGCAAGGTACTGTTACAGTACATGGTAAGAAATCAAACAAAGGATAATACTTATACAAATAAAGTGAATAACAGGCTGATAGTCTTTGATATCTGCACTCTGGTTGACTGAGTAACAAGTGAAAAAGAATGATGTAACGTTAATGTTACAGCTAGTAAACATGGAGTAACCATAAGTATGCCCTTATGGTAGTATGTATGTATACAGAACATGACTCAAATCTATCCTAAGATGTAACGCTAACTAACTAAGTTTGTTTAATGTCCCAGGGGGGATTTGATTTCACAGTACTATACACAGGCCAACAATACATGTAATATATCGTCATATAACACAGGACAAGACTCTAAATACAATATAAGTGGTGAGCACAGAGTCTGCCCTGATATACATACTGTAACATAACTAGCCTCAGCCCATCAATTATGTAATTCTATACAAATATAAATGATGGTGACTGACAGGGGGAGCTACGTGTGCTGACCTCCCTCTGTGCCCAGAACCACCACAATTAGTTTGCTTCATTAAAGGGTGTGAATGTATATGTGTTCTCCAATGCCTTTTGTCCGCTTTAAGGTGGTGGTAAGTTGAAGGTTGAAGGCAAAATTTTCCGGCGCGCTCCGCGTGCACATTATATTCTCCCTCTGGGCTAAGCCCCGGATCTCCTACGATCCGAAATCCACCCCTGCAGCCACATATCAAGATCAGAAGCTATCCATAGAGTTTTACAGGGAGTGTTACTAACCTTTAAAGACCAAATCAGATGGGGTTACTCTGCTGTTATTAAATGAAATATTCTCCAAAAGATGGCATTGTGCTTATCAAACATATCAGGCTCTCTGAAGTTCTCTAAGGCTGTGTCATTGCTTTTGTTTAGTATAGAATCAGAAATATCTCTTTTTTTTTTTTTAAGTCTGTATCTGAATGAAATGAAAGTTAGTTTAGATTACCGTAAACTACTTTACATCCTACTTTAAATACTTTCAGATGCTCTTGGAAGCATCGTCTTCTTGTGTCCCCACGGTTGAAAAACGTCTTTCTTAAGTGCCCTTTTGAGTGGCGAAAATGAGAGGACGTGCCCTATTGGTGCCCCTCCAATGGTCTAAACTTGACCATGTGCCCCCACAGTTGAAAAATGTCACACTTACAGTAAGTGCCCTTTTGAGTGGCAAAATTTTAAGATGTGCCCTATTGGCTGCCCTTCCAATGGTCTAAACTTGACCATGTGCACTGATGGGGTCCCATGTTGTGCAGTAGGTGCCCTTTTTTTCTTTTCGCCCCTGCCCTTCAAACAGCCTGAGTCCGCCACTGTCTCCTATATTGACCCTCATTGTGATTCACCTCAGCTGGTCTTCAAGCTGCAGACACAGAGTTCTGTGGATCACTTCCTGGAGGCGTGCTCTCGGGAGGAGCGGGACGAATGGGCTGGCGTTATCGCTACGGCGGTCGAGAAGCTCCGCCCACCTGATGCCCCGCCCACCAATCAGCCGGACCCCACTGGACCCCAATCACTACAACTGCACAACGTCAATCTGAAGTGAGTCCTGGCTGGCTACTAATACTTTTGTTTGTGAATTTGATTGTGAATCTAATCCATATGTTTCTCTCACACAAACTTCACAGCTCTAGTGTGTTATGTGGAGATGTTTGACAATTAAGTCCATTGCTTATAAATTGTATATTGTACTCTCAGCCAGGTGGTGGACTCTATGTATGACATTCACAGTGGGCTAAAGATGACCAACCATGTAGAGCAGGGCAACTCCTACACCAACTGCTTCTCAGGTAAACTCCATAGGTCTCATACTGCATCTACTGCTGCTGTGACGGTGGTGGACAGAAAGAATATTGATGTGGGTGTTCATGAATGCAATGACTCTGCAGGGTTCCCGCGCTGGTCTTAAAAAGCCTTAAAGTCTAAAATCCAGCAATCCAATGTATAAGGCCTAAAAAGGCCCCAAATTTCAGTTATTCAGTCTAAAAATGAGGTGATAGGTCTTAAAAATGTGATCCTGGAAATTAGTCCGAATTTACGCGGAAATTAATCAAGCTGGAACCTAATAAAAAGCCAATTCGCTTCCTTTTTTGTCTGTATGGCAGTGAAATCCCTAATTTCATCACCTCAAGGGTGACTAAAAGCTATCATATGGTGTCGCGAATAGGTCTAAAATTCTATTCAAAGAGGTAAAAAGGTTCAAAAAGGTCTAAAAAGGTCTTAAATTTGACTTGTTGAAACTTGTAGGAACCCTGTCTCTGTCTCTTTACAGGCTCAGAGGTGGTGGACTGGCTGGTGTTCATGCAGCTGGCTCTGTCCCGCGTCGAGGCTGTCACACTGGCCTCCGCGGTGCTAGAGGAGGGGTTCGTGCGTCCGGTGGGGCTGAGGAGTGTAGAGGCCCTCCGCAGCGCAGGACTCGGCGAGCAGTTCCTGGACGACTCCACTGCACTCTACAGCTTTGTGAGTGTCCCCTCGCTAACTAACCGCTCATCTCCATTCGGTTGTTAACACTACAACAGCCCTACCTATTTTACCGACTAGTAGAGCCGCCTTGGGGGTCAAATTGACCCCCTTTTTAGAATGTACAAGATTTTGCTAAGTGATTTTGAAAATGTAAGGATACTGGGTGGTAGAACGCACATATCTAGGAAAAGTCATGAAAGGAGGGTCCTGAAATGTGATCGAGTGCAAAGATAGATTTTTTTTTACTCATAGGGGTCACCGTGACCCCTCACGGCTCTTCTAGTGTTAAGTCTGACGTCAAACGTGACGTTTAGCAATTTCCGGGTCCAAACCAGAAATTCCCCGCACCACAGTACCAGTGTACTAAAGCGGTAGAATGACAGTTCAATCGTTTTTTAGACTAGGATCTATTCATACAACAAGGGACACGGCACTTTCCCGTTTTCCCCATATTGTCAGCGTCTTTGAGCCTCGGAAAAGTGCTATATTATTATTACTGAGGCATTTCGAAGAGAGCGCCTCAGCCAACTTTGGACCCGGAAACACGTCACGACTTAACAACCGAATGGAAGTGGCACTTCTCGGCCAACACAAGCATGCTCTCGTGTATCACAGTGTTTTAAATGAATTTAAAAGTCCTCATAATGGCGTGACGTTAGAATTATAAGGTTCTATCTCAAATTTTGTCAAAATTGAGTTTTTTACATAATCTGATCCATTAGGTGTTTATTAATGCCTGTGTGGTGTTATTTTTAAAATACAAAGATTCCATCTCACAAAACATAATGGAATGTAAAAACTTTGACGCTCAATATCTCTGAACTGCCCTAAACGGAGATAGAACCGTATCATTCTAAACTCACGACATGCATGCTCTCGTGTATTACAGTGTTTAAATGAATTGAATGAATAAAAGTCCTCATAATGTGTCAATGTTCTCTCTCAGTCGGAGAGCTTCAAGAAGCGGGGCAGCGTGAAGGCGGAGCCCTCCCAGTCAGCAGTGCAGATGAGCGGGAAAGTCATAAAGAGAGGCTATCTGCTCAAACAGGTAAACTCAGCGCCAGTGGGTTATTACTTTCACAAATGTATATGTTACGGTACATGTGGGAATGCGCCGGTACATGTGGGAAAACTAGGGTTAGGGTTAGGTGCTACGGTGCTAGGGTTAAGGTTAGGGTTAGGGGTAGGGGTAGGGTTAGGGTTAGGATTACGGTTAGGGTTAGACATGCCAGCATGTACCAAGTCGACGTAGCACCTAACCCTAACCCTAGTTTTCGTAACATATATATTTTTTTTCTCTCTGTATGTTTCTCACACTTTAGTATCATTCTCTGCTCCTCCTTCCTTTAAAACAGGGACACAAAAGAAAGAACTGGAAGGTGCGACTGTTTGTGCTTCGGTCAGAGCCAGGTTTCTTGCATTACTATGACCCCAGTAGGGTGAGTAACCATTCATGGCCACTTAAAACTCTTTTCTTTCTTACTCATTTTTATTTGGTCTCTGTGGTAAAATTACCTGTTGTGTACTAGACTCTGTCTCATCCACATCCTGTGTGATGTCATACCTGTTAGGATGACATCACCCCCGCCGGTGGACTCTGTCTCAGAGGGTGCTTGGTCTCCTCCCTGGACGACAACGGCGTACCCTCAGGTGAGTCAATCATTGGCTCTCACCTGTCATCACAGGCGGGGCTGCTGAGAACAGTCTGGGACTGAACATTTACACAGGGTTCCCGTGTTGGTCTTAAAAAGCCATAAAGTCTAAAATCCAGCAGTCCGATTTATAAGGCCTAAAAAGATTATCCTACATTTCAGTTATTCGGTCTAACAACGAGGTGCTAGGTCTTAAGAATGAGATCCTGCAAGGAAATCAGTCCGACCACATCCATTTTCCCCGGAAATGAATCAAGCTGGAACCCCAAAAATGCCAATTCGCTTCCTTTTTTGTCTGTATGGCAGTGAAATCCCTAATTTCATCACCTCGAGGATGACAAAAAGCTATCATATGGTGTCACGAATAGGTCTAAAATGCTATCCAAAGAGGTCTAAAAAAGGTCTAAAAAGGTCTTATATTTGACTTGAAACTTGTAGGAACCCTGTTTACAGCAGTCTAATTCTCACCTCTCTCCTCATCCAGGTGTGAAGGGCAACGTACAGGGCAACTTATTCAAAATCATCACACAATCAAACACACATTACTTTATCCAGGCTCCAACTCGCCAAGACAAGATGGACTGGATAGATGCCATCAGGGAACAGACTTAAGTGTGTTAAGTTCTGTTAGCATCTGGACACAGCCCAGGAAATAAGATGCACATGTGGAGTAGGGGGAAGACTGTTCTCTTCTTCAAAATCAGTTTGGTTAACTTGTCCTTTTAACCATTTAAACAATATTTTCAGGCCTATTCGGTTGTTAAGTCGTGACGTGTTTCCGGGTCCAACGTTGGCTGAGGCGCTCTCTTCGAAATGCCGCAGTAATAATAATAATTCATTATATTTATATAGCGCTTTTCCGAGGCTCAAAGACCCTGACAATATGGGAAAAAACGGGAAAGTGCTGTGTCCCTTGTTGTATGAATAGATCCGAGTCTAAAAAACGATTGAACTGTCATTCTACCGCTGTAGTACACTGGTACTCTGGTGCGGGGATTTTTTTTATTTGGACCGGGACATTGCTAAACGTCACGCGTGACGTCAGACTTAACAACCGAATTGTACTTCTTTTAACGTGAGACTTTGTAGAACTATAATGTACATTCCATGAATGTAGTCACATAATGGGTGTGCACTATCCAAAGGAAGGTTTGGAATAGTTGGGGTTTAGACATGTACATAACTTTTATACTATATTTATCTTGTGTATCTGTTAAAGAAAATAAAGTGATTTCCCCCCCATTGATGTTCAGTCTGTCTGTAATATTTTCAGATGAGTTCAAGTGCACACAGGCTGTGCTTCAGGGTGTTTGTGTTCACATCCGTGTGGTTCAAGTGGAGACATGCAGAGCCTCGGGTGAAGGGTCTCACACCCACAACGAGCTGACGCATGCCTCTTCTCTCCTGGCATCAGGGGCGGCTGTGGTGCAGGAGGTAGAGTCGCCGTCTAATGATCACAAGGTTGGCAGATCGGCGGTTCTGGTGATCAGGGGTTATCAGACGTAAACCAAAAACTGTAGTTTGGGAAAAGAGTATCCGCAAGCCAGCATGACTGCAGCCTAGCCCTCCATTTAGGTCATGTTCTCACATGAAAATCGAATCATGACCCCGGAGAAAGTGGATGAGATTGCAACATTGTTGCATAAATTATTTCTCTGATTTGTGTTCTCACAGCCCTTTATGTAAACTAAGTAACATACGCAATCGAAGCAACAGACAGTGGTAGTTGATTGGTCAGAAAAATGTAACATTGCCCGTTCGTCCCGCTCTTATCCAGTCAACACGCATGCGCTGTTGTTTTCCTATGGACAGCCTCGATGCGTCGTTTCTAATCGGAGCGAAACCACCCTTTTCAAGCGGAGCATGCGTTGGTTGTTTGCTCCGGGAGCGACTTCGAATGCGCGTTCTCACAGCTCCAAACGACGCAGAGCAAAGCGAATTTTATCCTAAACTCCAATTCCAAGTGAAGCAAATGTTCTAGTGAGAACACACCCTTAGACTGCCAAACATATTGTATCCTTCCTTGAGGACTTGACGACACGATCATATTTTTGGAAAAAATTAAAGCTTTATTGCAGTAAGTTCTACAATCCATTTCAAACATTAAATTAAATATTGAGATACATGAGCAGTAAAAAAAAAAAAGACAAAAGGTGTGTATCTACAGGCAATTCATTTGCAACGCTGTTGCTAAGACTTGTTTTACAAGGTGAATGAATAGACCTTTTTAAGAGCAATGTTACTGTAAGTGCTGACAGAACGCTGACAGCAGTGCTGTAGATACTGTACATATGCTGCATATGGAATAACCCTACCCCCTAACCCTAAATCAGATTGTTCAAATGAGTAATTGATGGCTAAAATAACATACTGACCAATAGACAAAAGCATTGGCATGCACTAATTACTTGTACATCACTTAGCTGGGCACAGTATTAGCTAGGACATTATTCTTTTTTTGTTTTTTAGGAACTTTCAAGTACCGGTAGCTGCCTTTTTGGCGCATGAGCATTCATGTTTAAGAGGATTTATAGATGACAATCCAATTTCTTCTTCTTCTTCTTCTTCTTCTTCACATTAGAGAACAATTTCTTCTTCTTCTTCTTCACATTATAGAGAACAATGTGCTTTTACCCTATTTGCAGCATCACAGTTATTTAACGCAGCATATTTCGTGAGCTTAGAAGGATAAGGTTCTATCTCCGTTTAGGGTAGTTCAGAGATATTGAGCATCAAAGTTTTTACAGTCCATTATGTTTTGTGAGATGGAACCTTTGCATTTCATTAATTACTAACTAAAACATTTCAAAATACCACACAGGCATTAATAAACACCTAATGGATCAGATTATGTAAAAAACTAAATTTTGACAAAATTGGAGATAGAACCTTGTAATTCTAACGTCACGATTTGATTAGCTAACAAAACAAGTAGGTTATACACAAACGCTTCCAACCCTGTTGCCTTACTGGATTCCTCACCTACGAACATCGACCCACCGTTACATTCCAAAGTAAACACTAGTGAAGGCACTTGTCTCTTAACCAATGAGAAAGAAGCAGGTGTAATTTGTTGTGATCAACATTTGAAAAACATTCACTTGAATCAAGTTCTTCTATACCCCCCTCCCCCCCCTCCCACACACCCCTACCGCCCATCTTTACCTAATCTGCCAACTGTGAGTTAGGGCCTTAGGGTATCAGGCCACCTTGGTGAGCTCTAGATCTCCAGAGACTCGTAGGGCAGTGAGAGACGCCAGGGGTGAGACCCGATGTGTGAAGCCACACAGAGGCTGTCCGTCCACCAGGATACGGAACTGCTGGTGCTCGCAAACTATCTCCATCTGAGAAAGAGAAAGAGATCGTTATGTTAGAGCCCATGACATGTTAGTCAATTGCAAACTCGTGAGCTTAGAATGATAAGGTTCTATCTCCGTTTAGGGTACCGGTAGTTCAGAGATATTGAGCGTCAACGTTTTTACATTCCATTATGTTCTGTGAGATGGAACCTTTGTATTTTATTAATTACTAACTCGAAAATGTCAACATTTTAAAAATAACACCACACAGGCATTAATAAACACCTAATGGATCAGGTTATGTAAAAAATGTTGACCATAAATGGAGATGGAACCTTATAATTCTAACGTCACGAACTGTTCAATATGTTGGGCTGTTAATGAGTATACCTTGAAGGGCTCTCCGGCTGCGAAGGGGAAGTAGGACATAATATTTTCGGAGACTCCCCACTTCCCTGCCAGACGAGCGTTGCGCTGGATGGCCTTGTCCATGAAGCTGACCTTCAGCTGCAGACCCACGTCGCCCTCCGTGTCGTCATCCTGCATGTCGCTGGACACGGACACCTCCATGCTGTTCAGACACAAGATTGGTCAGGGTCTGATGAAGTGAGTGAATTACATTTTCTGGGCAGAATCGAAATTGCAAAACAACATTAGTTTAATATCAAATTGGGTAATTCATAGGTTAAATGGAATGAAGTAGGTGTATAAAAAGCTTATCATAATTAAACTACAACTATATATTTGTGTCAGTGATATAGCAGTGACATCTGCTCAATGGATGATCCTCATCCATTGTTCCCCTCACTGTCCCACCCTCAAAACTCAAAGGCTTCGGTCACCGTGCCTTTTCACGAGCTGCACCCCGCCTCTGGAACTCTCTCCCTCAACCACTCAGAGACTCACCCTCACTCCTCACTTTTAAATCCCACCTCAAAACCTACCTGTTCTCCCATGCATACAACCTCCCCTACCCCTACCCATCTATCTACCACTATCCATGCTGTTCAGATACAAGATTGGTCAGGGTCTGATGAAGTGAGTGAATTACATTTTCTGGGCAGAATCTAAATTGCAGTGGCCTGGGGTGGTCTAGTGGTCTAGCACCGCGGTCTACAGCGCACACATATGCCCATGTCGGCATGGGTTCGACTCCGGCCCATGCCCTGCTGACATGCCCTCTCTCCCTTCTTCTCCTTACTTTCCTGTCTCTCTTCACTATATCTGTCCAATAAAATGAAAAACTATGAGTGGGACTGCCCCACTCAGAATAAATAACTTTATTTTTTTTTAAAAATAATCTAAATTGCAAAACAACATCAGTTTAATATCAAATTGGACATAGGTTAAACGGAATGAAGTAGGTGTATAAAAAGCTTATCATAATTAAACTACAACTATATATTTGTGTCAGTGATATAGCAGTGACATCTGCTGGCTTTTGGGACTGGCACAATTTGTCAATACAATTTGCTGTAATCATGGCTTGCTGTGCTACTGTAACTGTCAATACAATTTGCTGTAATCATGGCTTGCTCTGGTACTGTAACAAATGTGCTATTTCAGTTTACATTGATGTATGGCTGTCGGGAACAAACCATTCAGAAACTCTTTTTATATGAAGCTGAGATTCTCATAATTATAAGAATTTTGATGTTGATGTTTTATTGGAGACAGAAACTCATAGCGGCCCAACATTTAGGATTGAAAAATAATGTTGTACTATAGGAAGTTGCACTATGATCACCTCAAAATCCTGCTTTCTATCCCCCTCCATTCACTCTAAATGAACAGGCACATGAACAGCCAAATAAGGACATGGTCTTATCTCAACAAACATTCATGGGATTTGCAATTTTCCCATCCACTGAATTAAGAAATGCAGTTTGTTTATTTATTGGAAGGATCCCCAGTAATGTTATATTTTCAAGAAAGACTAGTGCATGTTTTCAAAACAGGGATAATCTCCAATGTTGTCAACTGTCACTTCCTGAACATACAGCTCTGGAAGAAATTGCACATTTCTCTGCATGTATGGCAGCCATTCCATTCTCAGTAATCTCTTGGTACTGATTAGGTGATCACCTGAACCGAATCTTATTTAACAAGGAAAAGTATGAAAAACACTTCTGTGATCATCACTATCCTCTTTGTGACATTAGAATTATAAGGTTCTATCTCCATTTTTGGTCAAAATTGAGTTTTTTACTTAATCTGATCCATCTGAACCTTATAATTCTAAACGGAGATAGAACCTTATCATTCTAAACGGAGATAGAACCTTATCATTCTAAACGGAGATAGAACCTTATCATTCTAAGCTCACGTCTTGCAATAGGACCAGCTGGCGGACGAAAACAGTGCTAGCAGTACCTCAAAAGTAATTGGAATAAAGAAATAACTATTGACCATGCAAAAAGAGTTGAAAGGAAAAGTTTTGAGTGAGGAAAAGAAGGGTTCAATTTCGGTTTTACTGGCAGAGGGATAGTGAGCATCAGGTTGCTAGCTACCATCCTTAAAAACATTTCAAAGATGGCTCATATGATAAGATGTTCATGAACATGGTCAAGCAGCAGACGTTGACGAAAAATGACAAAACAGCAAAATGACTCTCCACTGACCAGGATGACCGCGGCACCAACTCACTCAAAAGTCACTCAACAACAACCGTAGGATGACGTCAAGTGACCTTAAAAAAAAGGCAAACGGCAGCTGGGGTGAAGTGCACAGTGAGGACGATTCGAAACAGGCTCTTTGAAACAGGGCTGAAGTCGTGCAAAGTTCGAAAATCACCCTTGTGGGGCGGCTGTGGCGCAGGAGGTAGAGCTGCCGTCTAATGATCGCAAGGTTGGCAGATCAGCGGTTCGAGCCCCGGCTAGCCACATGTCGAAGTGTCCTTGGGCAAGACACTGAACCTCAAATTGCTCTCAATGAGCGGGGCCGGCGCCTTGCATGGTAGCTTGCCGCCATTGGTGTGTGAATGTGTGTGTGAATGGGTGAATGAGCGGCCGTTGTAAAGAGCTTTGGATAAAGGCGCTAGATAAGTGCAGTTCATTTACCCTTCATCAATGAGAAGTGAAGAAGAGCCAAGCTGAGGTTTGCAAAAGACCATAAGGACCATAAGGACCATAGAGGACTGGAGTAAGGTCAGTCTGATTAGTCCAATTTGATGGATGAGTCTGAGTCCAATTTCCAGCTTTTCCCAACACCTGGTAGTCTAATAGTTAGACGGAAGCATGGAGAGGTCTACAAGCCACAGTGTCTCACACCCATTGTGAAATTTGGTGGAAGATTGGTGATAATCTGGGGATGCTTCAGCAAGGCTGGAATCGGGTTGTGAAGGACGCATGAATCAAGCCATGTACAAGGTTGTCCTGGAAGAGAAATTGCTTCCTTCTGCTGTGACAATGTTCCCCAACACTGAGGATTGTTGTTTTCCTGTAGGACAGTGGGCTGCGGCTGTGGCGCAGGAGGTAGAGCTGCCGTCTAATGATCGCAAGGTTGGCAGATCAGGGGTTCGAGCCCCGGCTAGCCACATGTCTAAGTGTCCTTGAGCAAGACACTGAACCACAAATTGCTCCCAGTGAGCGGGCCGGCGCCTTGCATGGTAGCTTGCCGCCATTGGTGTGTGAATGGGTGAATGAGAGGCCATTGTAAAGCGCTTTGGATAAAGACGCTATACTGTATAAGTGCAGTCCATTTACCAGTCCATTTACCATTTGCTCCATGCCACACAGCCAGGTCAATCAAGGTGTGGATGGAGGACCACCAGATCAAGAACCTGCCTTGGCCAGCTCAATCTCCAGACCTGAACCCCACTGAAAACCTCTGGAATGTGATCAAGAGGAAGATGGCCGGTCACAAGCCATCAAACAAAGCCGAGCTGCTTGACTTTTTGTGGCAGGAGTGGCATAAAGTCACTAAACTCCATCTGTGAAAGACTGATGGAGAGCATGCCAACACATGAAAACTATGATTGAAAATCAGGGTTATTCCATCAAATATTGATGTCTTAACTCTTCCTAAGTTAAAACATTAGTTTAAAACATTAGTATTGTGTTGTTTAAAAATGTATATGAACTTGTTTTCTTGGCATTATTCGAGGTCTGCATCAAAACACTGCATCTTATTTTGTTATTTTGACCAGTTGTAATTTTCTGCAAATAAATGCTCAAATTGAATAAATATTTGTATTTGGAATTTGGTAGAAATGTTGTCAGTATAGAATAAACCCAAAATGTTCAGTTTACTCAAACACATACCGATCAATAGTAAAAACCAGAGAAACTGATAATTTTGCAGTGGTCTCTCAGTGGTAATTTTGTCAAGAGCTGTATTTTCTAGCCAAGTCGGTATCACTCTCGGCTGGCAGTAGCCTACATTATTTAATATTTTGAAATAGGAGCATGCATTGTCTTTCGGGATTTCATTCCCTCCTGATCTTAACTAGCCTACGGTGTGATGCGCTGCACAATCCTCCCATTGTCTGAAACTTTTGGATGTACATGCAGCCAATATTAGCACCTGCTCAACCACCGAAACTCACTATTATTAGAGGTACAGAAAACAGGAATGTCTACCAACCTCTTTGGCTTCTTGTCAACAATCCCCACGACAATCAGTTTCATAGAGGGCCGCAGTCCACCTTTTATTTCCCCGACATAGTCCCCCTGAATAAGAAACATCGCATATCTGCTATAAACAGGCCTGAATGGCATTGCAACACAAACATAATCTCATACATGCTTGAATAATAACCACATAGCTGCATGACAGCTGTTGAAAGTTAATCGTTTTCCTTATCCCTATTTTCCTATTTGAAATGGGCTATCAGGGCGCAGCTAACTTTCAATACAAGGCAACACAATTCTATCAGAAAAATTCCTTTTGGATTAATAGATTTACATTTCCTATTTCTTTTTTCACCGTAATTCCGTTATGATGAAGATACATTAAGATAGACAAAGCGAGTGCTTTGAATGCTTTGTGTTGCAGCCCTATCCAATAGCTCTATTCCAACAGCTCTATTCTATTCAGTGATATATGTATCAGGCAAAATAAAATGAATTCGTACAAAGCAAATGTTCGAAAAAGGTTTACATACATTTTCTTTCTTGTCCTCCTTGTCTGCCATTCCCTTTTCGTTTCAGATGATGGCTAGACTACCAGGTGATTTTCTAGCGGCGATGCCAAGCTGATGAATTCAGATACAGTAGCCTGGTCCCCAGCTGGCAAACCCCGCCTGTTCGTTGTCATAGAGACAGGGTCCTGCCAAATTTGGCACTGATGGTTAGGCGACATTAAATATTCATAGAAGCCTGTCAGTGCGTGCGTGTATGTGTGTGTGTGTCTCCATTACACACTTTAAAAAACTGTCTACTTGCGAAATGTAAAGGTAAATGTAATTCAATAATTAATAGGCTCATTAGTTTGTCTATAGGCCTACATAAACATAACATTCCCCATCCGAGCAACTGTTGAATTGGGGCATTTAAAAGAGCACACGCATAATGCAGTATATTACAATTTATTGCACGATCGTGTGAACGCGGGCTCCTTCTTCGCCAGACAGCGCCAACGTTCGGAGGTTTGAACCGGCGTTCGGAACCGCCGGTGTGAAAGCCCTATGTCTGGACTGTGGAGGGAGCGCACCCAACCCAACACAGCGCACAGAGCGAGCGCACCAAAGATGTCTTTTTAGCGCACCGTCACTGGACACGCCCATGTCAACCTTTGAACCAACCGGCGTTCATCAGCTGATTTCGTCACATGACCCGCTTGCTCTCTTGCATGGCTTTGCGTCTGGCATAACACTTCTTCTGAAGAAGAGAGAGAAATCCACCTCCACTAGGGATAAGTGCACCTGAATGAAGAGTAAGCTATTCTATATCCCATTCAGTGCTTAAACTAGCTATGCATAATGTACGGTTGTTTTTCTCCAGGCCGCCTGGCAACACTGTCATAGTCATTTGAAATGTCACTTTCTCCTTCTTGCTTCATTTGACAGCTAGCTAGGTGGTGGCTAATGTTAGCTATCGTCTTGCTTATGAGACGTTTGGTTTATGTGATTTAGTCATTGTTGTTGCATCTCTTAAAAACATTCAAAGATGTCCCTCTTGCTCAAGTTATACATGTGTAGTGTTGCCTTCGAGATCAACTTTCTAATGCATTGATTTGTTGTTGTAGCCACATGTGTAGCTAGCTACAGTCAGTAGCCAAAGTGTTCACTACTGCAAACAGAAGTTACCTAAATATGTGAAGAAGTCATGTACCATCCTGTGATTTCATGTCCGTTCATCATCATATGAGCGCATGCCTATCGACATATGTCACGAGCATGTGGGTTCATCCACATCCTGTGATATCATGTGCTTTCATCATGACTACTATATGTTTTTTTTTTCTTTCTGTGCTCTAGATGTGGAAAGCTCCAGACCGCTCCTATGCTGTCCTGTTGTAGGAGTCAACCACCCAGTAGCGACCAGTCTGTGGTTGAGTGTCACAAGGGGCCAGATATGCAGCATTTAGGCTGTGAAGCAGAGAGTTCCCTTCAGGAGCTGTTTGGCTTCTTCACGCGGTGCCTCCAGCATGGAGAGTGGGGGCTGGCCGGTGCCTGCGTACCCCAGTTGGGGGACCCATCCTCAGGACTCTCAGGACGTCTGTGGGACATAGTCAAGGCCATCGTCACATATCCTTACCTGCTAAGGTGAGTTATTAAGATCAGGGAGAGGGAGATTTGTCGAAAAAATGCCAGGGCATTATATTCAAGTTTTAAGTTGTAGGGCTATGTCAATTAATTCTACAAGTATCCTACTTTTCTTTTAATGATATTGGGGCGGCTGTGGCACAGGAGGTAGAGCCACCCTCTAATGATCGCAAGGTTGGCAGATCGGCAGTTCGAGCCCCTGCTGGCTACATGTCGAAGTGTCCTTGGGCAAGACACTGAACCCCAAATTGCTCCCAGTGCGCGGGCTGGTGCCTTGCATGGCAGCTTGCCGCCATTGGTGTGTGAATGTGTGTGTGAATGGGTGAATGAGAGGCCGTTGTAAAGCGCTTTGGATAAAGGCGCTATATAAGTGCAGTCCATTTATATTGTCTTTGTGTGTTGGTAGATGGGATACTGCCGGGAGTCCTCACAGACTGGCTTGGCTTTGGCTTCAAGTCTTGGAGAAATGGACAAAGGAACAGGTATGGTATGAACAGGGAATAGGGAGTCTGAGAGATTCCATGTAGTTAGTTCCGACCAAGTCATTTGATTGGATTTGATTGGACAAGAGGCATTCCATGAGTGCTGATATACAGTATAACAGCACTGGGACTTTTAACTATAGGTATCACTCCGCCGCACAGATGTTCTACTAAATGACCGTTAATTAGACTACATGTTTGTGTTCAGGTAACTAGGCAACAGTCCATTTGAGGCCTGCGGCCTCGTACCTACGACCGAATCACAGCCGTGCTGATATTCAGTATAACAGCACTCCCTCTCGTGTGATATTGCTTAATTGTATCTTAAATGTGGTTCTTTTGTAACCTATGCCATCATATCTACAGTTTTTCACTGACTTTGATGCACCCCATTCTGCAGGTACCTGCCACGGTCAAGAGAGAGCTGGAGTTCCTGCTGCTCCTAGAGGAGCTGGGAGAGGAGGTTCCAGACACAGTGCTCAAGGTTTTTACTTTTGCTTATCTAAAAAAAAATAATCAGATGATCGGATGACAACAACTGCGTAAGCTAACTAAAACATTTATAGGACCATGAAGTTAACTACCCTTCAGAAAGCACAGACAGTAAGATGTTAAATATTACTTAGTGGCCGCGGGGCAGAGTGTTACATCACTCTCTCTGTGATGAATAATGTTCTTTTTTTCTTTGATTAGTACTAGTAATCCAATCAAGGGGAAATTATTAAGCACTATTCTCTCTTTTTATGTCTCTTTTTGTCTCTCCTTCCTAGGAGCTGCACCAGGCATTCTTAGAGACCCAGTCGGACAGAAAGGGACCAGAGGTAGCAGAGGCAACGGATACTCTGAGCACAGAGGTTACGTCCTGCTTCCATGCCTTACTGGAGCAGAGGAGGCCCCGACTCGCCCAGGCTCTTGTTGGTTTCCTGCAGGGGCACACAGCAGTGGGCGCGGGCACAGGAGACAACTCTCTGCACCACACGTTCATCCGATATCTCATGGAGAGAGTTGGACGGCCAGCGCCGGAGAAGATGGAGGTTTGGGCCGAAGAGATATGCACTGTGTTGTCTGTGATGCCCTTGCACTCGGAGCAAGGTGGGGGGGGGCAACTGGAAGCACTGTGTGAGGCCCTGTGGGGGGCCAGGGACGGACCCCTACGTGAGGAGAGGGTCCTGAGCTCCTTGTTACGCCCCCACTGCCACGCCCCGCTCTCCCTCTACTGCTCCACGGCTCTGCGGCTTCACAGAGACCGGCTGCTGAGGGAGGCGCCCAGCACACAAGGTGAGACCAGCGTCCGAGACTATGGCAGTGAAATCCCTAATTTCATCACCTCGAGGATGACAAAAAGCTATCATATGATGTCGCGAATAGGTCTAAAATTCTGTTCAACAAGGTAAAAAAAAGGTCTTAGATTTGACTTGTTGAAACTTGTAGGAACCCTGTTTACAGAACCCTTTTCTTCACGTCTGCATCTGTGGTTACAACTGCGTTGACATTTTTGTTTGCTGATTATCAGCATGTTTTCATGTGACTACTCTGCTGACACCTGTAACTCACCTTGCTCTGTTTTTAAGATCCACTAAAGTGTGAGTTTGTGTGTCACACGTCTTCACATATACAGATATGCAGTACAACAGGCTATACTGTATGTATGCATTTCCTGTTTGGTGAGAACATGTGAGCTCTCAAGGTAAATTCACATATTTTTTTGTTAGCCAACCCTTACCCTAACTCGTTAGCATGTTCTGTTTTAGGGCATGCTGTCACAACTGTCCCGGGTTGTTGCAGTTATCACAAGTTGACTGTATTATTGATAAGCAATTTATGTATGGCTATTGTGTTCACCAGCTGTCTGCTGTCTGTAACCTCACACCTTCTCTCCATCCCTCTTTCTCCATCCCTCTTTCTCCATCCCTCTTTCTCCATCCATCTCTCTCCATGCCGTCACAGTGGACCTACCTGAAGCAGAGAAGCTACTACTCAGCTTATGTTGTCATGGAGACCGACCCTCTGTTTGGAAAACTATCTATTTCGAGTGCCTTAGTAGTGGCAAGCACTTCCTAGAACAGATCCTAGTAAGTACAGCGCATGTTTTTGTTAGTACCACAGATGTTGACAAAAAAGTGACAAAAAACCCCGTAAATTATTATTAATTATGATTATTATTATTCTATTATGTAGAATTTAGACGTTTCTTGGTGACCCAGATGTAGATTCCTCCCATAATGCATCAGTCACAGGTATGACTTACCACCTCCTAAGGTCACTGCACTGGACCTGGTCAAACGGGAGGAGTTTGTTCGGCTGGAGGATCTGCTGAAGACGGAGTTCCAACCCCTCTCTCGCCTGCTGCTCCTCCTGGGCTGGACGCAGTGCCAGAGCCTGGGCTCGGCTCAGACCCTGCTGCGCATCCTCCACCACCAGCAGGACAAGGCCAGCGGAGGCCACTCTGTTTTGAGGGAGTTTGCCGACGTTCTGTCATCTCAGTTTCGAGTGCTTGAGTGGTGTGCTGAAAACAACCAGTGAGTACATTAATAATAATAATGTCATAGATGTATATGAATGAATGAAGAACGAACGAACGGACGGACGGACGGACAAACGAACGAACGAATGAATGAATCGTTTAATGAATGAATCGTTTGAATGAATGAATGAATAATGAATGAATGAATGGAATATAGCGCCTTTCTCAAACCAAAGGACGCTTAGGTTTGTTTTCTCTTTTCAAATATGTACCGGTAACCTTTTCGCCTTGATTTCTTGTGTTCTGATTGTTTGTTTTTTCATGTTTGTGAGAGTAGAGGGATTTCCAAGGAGGCGTTGCTTGCGCAGCTGCACACCCTGGACAACCACTCTGCCCTATTCATCCTGCACTCCCTCACCCCCCTGGCGCAGGTTGGGGAGCGGAGGGTGCTGGATCTACTGCAGGAGCTGCCAAAACGCCTAGGAGCAGGTCAAGCTTCTTTCCTACCTATCCACTTTTTAAATGTATTATTATTATTATTTTTCTTTTTTTTTAATCCTTTATTTAAGCTGCTCTAACCCGTTAACACGGGCGCAAAAAATTGAAACGCACACGCGCTGCTGAGGTTGACGCTTGGGGTGGTTTTTTTTCCGCCGTCAGTCTCTTTGGTGTCTTCTGTCATTGGCAGTTATCTTAAATAACCTGGTTCTCTCTTTCTCTCTCTCCCCTTGTGTAGAATGCGCTGAAGTCATCGGCACACCCAGTCTGACTGTACAGAGGAACGTGGTTCTGTTCCAGGGGTTCTGTGCCATGAAGTATGCCGTGTACGCTCTCTGTGTGAACGCACACAAGTACGCCCGCTGCCCCGGCTGTGAGGCCGCCAAGCAGCAGCCCTCTGTAGTAGAGGGGGACCAGAGGCAGTCTGCAGCTCCTTCAGAAGGTACAGCCGTGACTTTATGCATCCCTTATGGATCTTAGATCAGAACTATGGGGGCATTCAATATAGCCTGATGCTTGTTTATTTATTTTATTTAACTCCTGTCATTTATATGTATATATATACAGTATATATATATATTTATTTTTAAATTATTATTATTATTATTATTTTATTATTATATGTATATAATATATATATATAAAAAATATATATTAGTAGTATTTTCTATTGGCAATAGGTGTTTGGTTGATGGGTGGGTGGATACATAAGAAAAAGAAAAAATAGAAGGACCTTCATTCCTTATTTGTGTACCCATAAATGCTGTACTGCGTACTTCCTTCTAATATATATATTATTATTTTTTAAAGAAAAAAAAAGAAGGTACAGCCGTGCTGGATCCCTTGCAGTTATGCACCCTACAGACAGGGTTCCCGCGCTGGTCTTAAAAAGCCTTAAAATCTGAAATCCAGCAATCCAACTTATAAGGCCTGAAAAGGCAAAAAAATATGATATCAGTTATTCGGCCTGTTAATGAGGTGCTAGGTCTTAAAAATGAGATCCTGCAAGGAAATCAGTCCGACCACATCTATTTACGCGGAAATGAATCAAGCTGGAACCAAAAAAATGCCAATTCGCTTCCTTTTTTGTCTGTATGGCAGTGAAATCCCTAATTTAATCACCTCGAGGATGACAAAAAGCTACCATATGGTGTCACGAATAGCTCTAAAATTATATTCAAAGAGGCAAAAAAAAAAAAAAAAAGTCTTAAAAGGTCTTAAATTTGACTTGTTGAAACGTGTAGGAACCCTGTACAGATCTGTCTCTTCAAAGCCAAAATGAATGTTTGAAGGATTAGTGGTAGATTAGATCTGACGGCAAAGCCTTGGGGTATACACTAGAACGCCTGTCTGTTTGGTACGCAGTTTTGCCTTTGTACTAAAGCCAGGGTATCCGCGGTGTCTTGAAAAGTATTAAAAGTTGATAAATACATTTTGGGAAAATCAGGACCCTTAATAAGTATTAAAAAGTCTTATCACGATTTTATGAGGTCTTGAATTTTGTAGGTATTTTTCTGAATTAGACTGTCCAAAGAGTTTGAGTCCTAAAAACTTTTAGTAAAAGTTCGTGAATTTATTAGTTTTATTAAAAAACAAAGATGAACCGAGAATTCTGTTGTATGATAGTGGTCTAATCTATTGCAGACTAAAACTCTTAAGTTAAAGGTGTCACTGATGTAAATGGTTACAGCTCGAAGTGGCGGTGAGGTCTGGAAAAATATTGACAAGGTCTTTAAAAAGTCTTAGAAAGGTATTGAAATTAACCTCAAGATTCCTGTATATACCCTGCTTTGTACTAAAGTGCTCTTTGTTTGTTCAATTGTCAACTTAGACGGCCCACCACTGTTCCAGCACTACCTGTCAGAGTGTCAGCTCTACCTCGAAGCAGTACCAGCCATGTTCCGACTAGAACTCCTCGAGAACATCTTCTCTCTCCTCTTTCTGTCCAACACTGACATCAACCACCAAAACCACAACAGGGACATAAACACAGGACACCAAACAGACAAAGAGGTAAGGCACAAGAGAAGGGATGGAGAAGAGGTGGAAGAGAAAACAACCAAAGCCAAGATGGACCGCAGAGAGAAGGAGGAGGAGAGCACAAAGGAAAGAGCACAACAGCTGCCAAACCATCTCTCCGCAGCCCGTCGCACCCACCTGGACATGGGCCACTTCACGCAGTGCTGCCGGGGCTTCCTGGTGGACATGACGGCCATGGAGGGCTTCCTGAAGCTCCTGAGGGAGGGCCTGGAGGGCGTGTGTGTGGTGGGCCAGCGGGCGGGGCAGGAGGAGGGGCGGGCGCTGGCGGGAGAGGCGGAGATGGCGGAGAGCCTGGGCTGCTCTGTCACGGCGGAGACGTTCGGCGCTCGCCTCCAGAGACTGTCCAAACGCACCGCCGAGGCCCAGTGGAGGCTGCAGATCATCACCAGCAACCAGGGGAGTGGGAGTGGGAGTGGGAGTGGTGAGTAGCCATGGGAGTGGGAGTGGTGAGTAACCGTGGGAGTTGGAGTTGGAGTTGGAGTTGGAGTGGGAGTGGGAGTGGTGAGTAACCGTGGGAGTGGGAGTGGGAGTGGTGAGTAACCAGGGGAGTGGGAGTGGGAGTGGTGAGTAACCAGGGGAGTGGGAGTGGGAGTGGGAGTGGTGAGTAACCAGGGGAGTGGGAGTGGGAGTGGGAGTGGTGAGTAACCAGGGGAGTGGGAGTGGGAGTGGGAGTGGTGAGTAAGAGTAACCAGGGGAGTGGGAGTGGGAGTGGTGAGTAACCAGGGGAGTGGGAGTGGTGAGTAACCAGGGGAGTGGGAGTGGGAGTGGGAGTGGTGAGTAACCAGGGGAGTGGGAGTGGGAGTGGTGAGTAACCAGGGGAGTGGGAGTGGTGAGTAACCAGGGGACACACAGCTCTGTTGAATAATGTCTTTATTCTAGTCATACATTACATTCTTTTTTTTCCCTTGAAACTTTCTTCTCAATGGAAATGTTGTATGTTTCCCATGCCAATAAAGCCCTTTATTAAATTGAAATTGAATTGAACAATTGATGGATGGCAGCAACTGGTCTCTCTCCAGGCTCAGACAGCAGGCCCCTCCAGGCCTCGTCAGCGGCCCGCCCTCCTCCTTCCCAGAGGCAGAGCACCTCCTCTGGGGCGAGGAGGAGGAGGAGGCCTGGGCGCCACCCGTCTGAGAAGCAGGCCTCTGTAGAGAGACAGAATGGAGAGGCCAGCGCCAGCGCATCCGGTAAGACACAGAAATAATACATGATGCCTGACGTGCACTCCTCCTCCGACTCACTCACAACACCACTAGCCTTTTAAGTCGTTACATTATTGCACATTATACAACAGTTAGTTCCGACCAAGTAATTTGATTGGACAAGAGGCATTCCATGAGTGCTGATATACAGTATAACAGCACTGGGACTTTTAACTATATGAAATGACTGTTAATACAAAGTAGCTAGCCTGCAGATGTTTGTGTTCAGGTTACTAGGCAACAACAGTCCAGTTGCGGAACTATTTTTTGTTGATGGAGCCGAAATAAATGATTAAATAAACAAACAAATCATAATCTGTTGTCGCTTATTACTGTTAACTAATAAATTGCGCTGTAGAACTGTTGTATTAAAGCAATATCACACGAGAGGTCGGTCGTGCTGTTATACTGAATATCAACACGGCTGTGATTGTCTTCCTACCCGGCCTGCGGCCTCGTACCTACGACCCAATCACAGCCATGCTGATATTCAGTATAACAGCACGACCTCTTGTGTGATATTGCTTAATTAACATATTGGCTGTCATAGGAGCGCTGACATGGCTGGATCTCTCTCTCTCTCTCTCTCTCTCTCTCTGTCTCTCTGTCTCTCTCTCTCTCTCTCTCTCTCTGTCTCTCTCTGTCTCTCTCTGGTTTTGTCTGCTAGATGCAGGTGGAGGTGGAGGGGCAGAGGGTGCAGAGCAGGAGGTGTGTCTCTGCGGTGGTCCCCACGCCTGGCTGGTCCCCGCCATGCTGTCCCCTCCAGAGTCCCTGCTCATGTCCTGCATCCGCCGGGGGAACTTCATGGAGGCACACCAGGTCAGGGGGCCGAGCCCAGAGTGGGGTGGTCGATGGGGTGATATTTCGTGACGTTAGAATTATAAGGTTCTGATATGTGGAGATCTTTCTTTGTCAGGTGACCGGAAATGATATATATGATGACTCAGAGAGAAGGTTGAATCGTAATCATTGTATTAGGCAGATCTGGGTTACATTCTCTTGTACAGATGTTTCCAAGACAGCATGCTCTGTCAGGGCTCGACATTAAGGCTTGTCCGCTTGTCCGGGACAAGTACATTTTATGTTTGGACAAGTGGACTTCCTCCTGCAGTTGTCCGATGGACAAGTCAAAACAAAAAAACAAATCAATATGTATTAATATCTGCAAACATTAATTCCTCCTTCCGATCTGAATAGTAAAAAAAAAAAGCAAGCAAAGCGATGCCGCGCCTCATTCTCGCTGTTTCAGTCTCTCGTAGTTCGTTATCGTCATAGTTCGTAAATTCGCTCAGAGCGCACACTGCGTTCAACGTCATAAAGAGACCAAGTAATTTGATTGGACAAAAGGCATTCCATGAGTGCTGATCATATTCCAGAGCGAGTTTACGAACGCAGCCATAGTGTTGTAGGTCTCCTGTCACTAGTGCCATTCACGTGAACATGCGCATATTCGCTTCTTCTCAATGCCGCTTATTTTCATGTAGTTCGATGCGATCGTATATTTTAGGTTTGAAGTTTTAAGACCAGCACATCGCAATACGAACTTCAGAATGACACTAATGATAGATTTCTCAATTTGAATATAGAATACTATCCAAAGGCTAGCAAATAAGATTGCTTCCATTGGGGAGGGACTGTAGTTACAATTTTTTTATTTTTATATTCCTAGATATTCATCCCTTTTGTGGCCAATCTTAATCTAAAAGGGTTAGGGTTGGGGTAATCACTGATTACCCCTACGTTTTTAAATAATTACAAAATATTGTTTAATGAATACATTTGAAAATTAAGGATACATCATTATCAAATCAATAGTAGTCAAATGTGTTATTTGCATACACATACACTCACTGGCCACTTCATTAGGCACACCTTGGGGTTGGACCCCCTCTTTTGCCTTCAGAACTGCCATAATTCTTCGTGGCATAGATTCAACAAGGTGCTGGAAACATTCCTCAGAGATTTTGGTCCATATTGACACTATAATATCACGCAACAGCCCGTCTGGCACCAACAACCATGCCAGGTTCAAAGTCACTTAAATCACCTTTATTTCCCATTCTGATGCTGGTTTGAACTTCAGCAGATCGTCTTGACCATGTCTACGTGCCTAAATGCATTGAGTTGCTGCCACATGATTGGCTGATTAGGTATTTGCGTTAACAAGCAGTTGAAAAGGTGTACCTAATGAAGTGGCCGGTGAGAGTATAATATATGATTAATCATATATTAATCCTTTTTCAAAATCTTTGGATTTGGACAAGTAACTTGAGCTCTAGGACAAGTAAAAGATAAGTTCACTTGTCCGAAGGACAAATACCTGAAAAAGCTTAATGTCAAGTCCTGTCTGTTAAGTCCAAGCTTCAAGCATGGCTGCGACATAGGAGATGCCGAGCCTGGCTGCGGCATAAGGAGATGCCGAGCCTGGCTACGGCGGGTGCCGAGCAAAGTACTGATGTTTGTTACAGCTTATATACTTGTTCTCAGAGAGGGAATAGCTTTACCTCGTAACTTACAATACTGACATTGGTTCCCATATATGGCTCTATCCTGTGTCCATGCTGTTCTACCCTGCTGACCACTGGGCAAGGCTCCTATGTCCTTAGAGTTAAACTGGTCTCACTGTTACTTGATATGGTATATATGCCTGCTCCTAAGGATGTTGTTTACTACTGAGAGTGGGCAGTTTATGTCCTGAGAGTGGGCACACTTAAAGTATGTTTAAGGTTAAACAATGAGTATTGCTAGTATTGCTAATATTTGATAGTCACACAAAAACGCATCATATCAGGTTCTATCTCCATTTTTGGTTGAAATTGAGTTTTTTACATAATCTGATCCATTAGGTGTTTATTAATGCCTTTATTTTTTAAATGTTTACATTTTTGAGTTACTAATTCATAAAATACAAAGGTTCCATCTCACAAAACATAATCTCTGAACTACCCTAAACGGAGATAGAACCTTATAATTCTAAGCTCACGATTTGGTGCTGTGAATTGTGATAAGAACATCGGTTTAAGATAATCCTTGGGTTTATTATTGCGGGGCGGCTGTGGCGCAGGAGGTGGAGCTGCCGTCTAATGATCACAAGGTTGGCAGATTCGAGTTCGAGCCCCGGCTGGCCACATGTCGAAGTGTCCTTGGGCAAGACACCACTGAACCCCAAATTGCTCCCAGTGAGCGGGGCCAATGAGGCTCCTTGCATGGCAGCTTGCCGCCATTGGTGTGTGAATGTGTGTGTGAATGGGTGAATGAGAGGCCGTTGTAAAGCGCTTTGGAGCAGCTTTGGAGCAGCAAAAAAGGTGCTATATAAATGCAGTCCATTTACCATTTACTCTACTCTGGAGTGTCTTGCCCAGTGTCTTGCCCAACCCTCTGGAGATTAATCCTTGTTCTTTCCAGGTGTCCCTGATGTTTGGTCTGGAGGCGTCCGCGTGCTGTGGGGAGCTGGTGTTCATGGAGTGCTACAGGGAGGTTCTGGTGGAGTTGGGCCGCGTGGAGCAGAAGATCGAGACTCAGTCGTTATCTTCGTCCTCGTCTTCCTCGGAGGGCCTGGGCGCGGCGGTGGCGGCGGCGAGCGGTGGGCGGAGCCGCCTGGGCAGCAGTGGGCTGACCACCCTGCAGGCCATCGGGAGCGCAGCCGCTGCTGGTACTGCTGCATGCTTCGCCATTTACATTTTTGGGCATTTAGCAGACGCCTTATTCCAAAGTGACTTACAATCAATACATTTGACTAAGCAAGTGAATCATCAATCCACCAGTCGTAGCAGGAAGAGTAATCCAGCTCAGGCCCGGGGCCATTGATAGAAGGAAAAACCTTCTTCTATCACCATCTTCTAAACCTAGGTTTTTATTTTTATTTTTTATATTTAGATACTGGAGAAACAGAGAAACAGTACAAGGGGGGCAATAGAATGTTAGGGACACAGTAGAGGGGAAAAGCAGGTGTCTTCAGGAGACGCAGTGCTGGGGGGCAGTAGAAGTCTCAGGAGGAGCAGTTAAGGTGTAACCTGAAGAGATGGGTCTTCAGTCTACGACGGAAGATGGGTAGTGACGGGTAGTGGGTAGTGACGCCATATCTACACCTACGCCCTATGTACTCATCTGAATGACAATACAGCAGTGTGTTTTTCTTTCCTAACATAGAAAAAAACGTATATGAAGACTGTTTTATGTGGTTTGTCATTCCAGTTGTATTGTAGTGCTGTTAACAGGGTTCTCACGGGACCTTGAAATCCTTGAAAGTTTGTGAATTTGAGGAAAAAAAAATCAAGATCTTAAAAGTTTTTGAAAATAGACATAGTTCATTGAAAGTGCTTGAATTCCCTCTCTCTCTCTCTCTCTCTCTCTCTCTCTCTCTCTCTCTCTCTCTCTCTCTCTCTCTCTCTCTCTCTCTCTCTCTCTCTCTCTCTCTCTCTCTCTCAAATAATAATAATAATATATATTCAAAAATGTTTTACTTAGCTCGTCAACCAGTAAATAAGTCTCTGTATTGCTTAACTTTACACATATTTCACAATATATTGTTTTGCTGTGCTGTGGTAGAGAAGGCAAGAGACCATCTAGTGTTCACACATTCAAGCCTCATCTTTTTAATTGTTGTCTGTGAGCGGATAGTTCCTATTATATCAATTCTCATCTAGATCTGTCTCAAACTATGCCGTGTTGGGTCCTTGAATTTTAGGGAATTGAGTCTTGAAAGTCCTTGAAAGGTGCTTGAATGTGATGTTTCAGAAGGTGTGGGAACCCTGTGTTAACTTTTTTTGATACTACATCTTGTGAGCTTAGAATTATAAGGTTCTATCTCCGTTTAGGGTAGTTCAGAGATATTGAGCGACAACGTTTTTACATTCCATTATTTTGTGAGATGGAACCTTTGTATTTTATGAATTACTAACTAAAAAACGTCAACATTTTAAAAATAACACCACACAGGCATTAATAAACACCTAATGGATCAGATTATGTAAAAAAAAACTCAATTTTGACAAAAAAGGAGATAGAACCTTATAATTCTTTTATTTTTATTTTATTTGTTTTTCAGATTTTATCCCTTTTTCACCCAATTTGGTAGCCAATTTAACCCAACTTAGCATCCAATTATCCCCTGCCTATTGCATGGGATCCGCCGCACGACCCCGTGGCCGGCAGTCCCAGAGGAGGGCGCCAGGCAGACTAGGCTGACTGGCTCCTCGAGCCCAGTACCGTTATTCCGGCACCCAGGGGGCGGTGTTGCGCGACGGATCCTAGTCCAGAAATACTCCTATACCCCCCCTCGGAAGCGGCCGGCCAATATGCCGCTTCCCGTGTGCCTCGGCCATATCTGGATCTGGCGAGCCGGGATACGAACCCCGGCCCCGGTGGGCAGCATGCACTAGCGGCCAGTGCGTAGACCGCTACACCACCGCGGGGCGTAGAACCTTATAATTCTAACGTCACGATACTACATCTGAGTTTGACTCCCAGTGTTCCTCTGTGCGTAGGCATGGCCTTCTACTCCATCTCCGACGTGGCAGACCGGCTCCTCAGCACCCCGGGCCACCCGGTGCCCTCGCTGGAGGAAGGCTACTGGATGGACCCCTGCGTCCCGGACCCTCACGGCCTCCTGCGCCCCCTGCTGGAGGAACTCAGCCCCGCGGCCATGGCGGCCTTCGACCTGGCCTGCTGCCACTGCCAGCTGTGGAAGACGTCCCGGCAGCTCCTGGACACGGCGGAGCGCAGACTCACCAGCAGCCTGGAGGGCCGAGGTGGGGGCGGTTGTGCCGTGCTGGTCTTAAAAAGCCTTAAAAAGTCTAAAAATCCAGCAACCCAACCCACGGCCCAAGGCCTAAAAAGGTCCCAAATGTTAGGTATTAGGTAAAAAAATGAGGTGCTAGGTCTTAAAAATGAGATCCTGCAAGGAAATCAGTCCGACCACATCTATTTACGCGGAAATGAATCAAGCTGGAACCCCCCAAAAATGCCAATTCGCTTCCTTTTTTGTCTGTATGGCAGTGAAATCCCTAATTTCATCACCTCAAGGATGACAAAAAGCTATCATATGGTGTCGCGAATAGGTCTAAAATTCGAATCCAAAGAGGTCTTAAAAAGGTCTTAAAAGGTCTTAAATTTGACTTGTTGAAACTTGTAGGAACCCTGTGTACAGGGTGTTGTAGGGAATGTATACTTCTAGATGGGTTTGGGTTACTTGGGTGGGGTAAGACAGGGCATTGGCAACATGCGTTTGTGACTTCCGTCTGAGGTGGACATACCACAGCTGTCTCCCTCTCCTGAATAGTAAATGGTAAATGGACTGCACTTATATAGCGCCTTGTTCCAAAGAGCTTTACAACGGCCTCTCATTCACCCATTCACACACACATTCACACACCAATGGCGAGGTAGGCAAGCTGCCATGCAAGGCGCCGGCCGGCCCGCTCATTGAGAGCAATTTGGGGTTCAGTGTCTTGCCCAAGGACACCTCGACACGTGGCCAGCCGGGGATCGAACCGCCGACCTTGTGATCATTAGACGCCCTACGCTCTACCTCCTGAGCCACAGCCACCCCACCCTCCTCTGTCATCAAAATAGCACGTTGACACGACCTGTTGTTATGACAACAATGAGTGTGATCTCTCAGTATTACAGTAAATGTTTCTAGGGCAGAGGTCCCCTTTCTTTTCTTTTCTTTTTTTATCACTTGAGGTTCTATTGGGTTTCAGCGTAGACATGGACAGAACATCATATCTACATCTTATGATGGAACAAAGGGTAAAGAAACATAGCATAACCCATAAACAGATGGGTAAAAAAGTGAAAAGGAAAGGAAAAAAAGTAAGACAATAAGAAGAAATAAGAAGTCCGGAGGTGTTTCAATGAACATTGTTACTGGTAATATATTTTGAATGAGTATTAAATTAGAAGGTGTCACGTTTCATATAAATGTTACATTTTTCACAGTATTTTTCAAATATATTGAAGAGGTCCCCTTTCTAACCCCCACCTCCCTATATCCCTTCTCAGGACTGAGAGTGGATCCCAAGGTGCCCCATGCAGAGGGGATCATGGGGTTCCCCGTTGTGTTACAACAGATCAGCAAGATCCTGAGCCATGTAGCCAGCAGCAAGGGCTCTGCCAGCGCCAAAACAGGTAAGAGAAAAGGTGCGTAGAAATACACTCCGTGGCCTGGGGTGGTCCGGTGGTCTAGCACCGCGGTCTACAGTGCACATATGCCCATGTCGGCATGGGTTCGAATCCGGCCCATGCCCTGCTGACATGCCCTCCCTCCCTTCTTCTCCTTACTTTCCTGTCTGTCTTCACTGTCTCTGTCCAATAAAATGGAAAATATGAGTGGGACTGCTCCACTCAGAAAAAAATAAAATAATCAAGGCCTTAAAAGTTTTTGAAAATAGACAAGGGTCATTGAAAGTGCTTTGAATTCCCCTCTATCTCTCTCTCTCTCTAAAAAAATATACATATTAAAAAAATGTTTTACTTAATTATAGAGACCATCTAGTGTTCAAAAGCCTCTCTTTTTAATTGTTTGTGAGCGGATAGTTCCTATTATATAAATTCTCATCTAGATCTGTCTCAAACTATGCCATGTTGGGGCCTTGAATTTGAGGGAATTGAGTCTTGAAAGAAGTCCTTGAAAAGTGCTGTGGAGAATTTGATGTTGTTGTCAGAAGGTGTGGGAACCCTGCAGATAGAGCACAGAGCAGAGGGGTGTTCTTCCTCTCACTGGTCCCTTGTTTGCTTGTAGAAGGCATCGGCGAGGAGCATGTGGTGTCCAGCCCGTTCGGCTGCTGTGTCCAGGAGGTGCTGCTCTGCTGCCACCCCACGCTCAGCGAGGAGACCATTGCTGCCCGCCTCAGCCTGGCCCAGCGCCTGGAGCTCACCCTGCACACCCTGGCCGCCGCCACGGACCTCACAGGTCCGTCTGGTCTCACATTTTTACATTTCGCGACGTTAGAATTATAAGGTTCTATCTCCATTTTTGGTCAAAATTTAGTTTTTTACATAATCTGATCCGTTAGGTGTTTATTAATGCCTGTGTGGTGTTATTTTTTTAAATGTTGACATTTTTGAGTTAGTAATTAATAAAATACAAAGGTTCCATCTCACAAAACATAATGGAATGTAAAAACTTTGACGCTCAATATCTCTGAACTGCCCTAAACGGAGATAGAACCTTATAATTCTAAGCTCACAAACTCTTTAGTTCTGTTTATCTTAACTCACTGGGTTCCCCACGAAGGTGATAAGGATTCTTGACTTCCTGGCGTCAGGCCAAGACCCACGTGTACAAGATGTTTTGATGTTCAACTCGTTGACCACAGACTATAAGATATCTTTCATTCCTTTGTTCCTTGCTCATTCCCTGGTTAACCACAGATGACTCACCAGCCAGTTGTGTGAGCCCAGATCGATCTGAATAAAATTGTCTTAATCCAACTTACCTTTCCAACTTTCTGACCCATTTCAATGTCAGAAATCGTCATGGCACACTGCCATTCTGCCTCTAAAGTTGTGTATCTGTTATGGTACATGTGGGAATACGGTACATGTGGGAAAACTAGGGTTAGGGTTAGGTGCTAGGGTGCTAGGGTGCTAGGGTTAGGGTGCTAGGGTTAGGGGTAAGGTTAGACATGCCAGCATGTACCAAGTCGACGTATCACCTAACCATATGCTTACAACCTCCCCTACCCCTAACCATCTCCCCTAACCCTGCCACCCCCCCCCCCCCCCTGGACATGCATACAACCTCCCCTACCCCTAACCATCTCCCCTAACCCTGCCACCCCCCTCCCCCCCTGGACATGCATACAACCTCCCCTACCCCTAACCATCTCCCCTACCCCTGCCACCCCCCCTCCCCGTTCGTTAACTCTGTGTTCTATGTGCCCATGTTATCTGTTGCTTGTTGTTTCTGTGTTTTCCGTTTCACCCATATTGTCAGTGTGTTTGAGCCTCGGAAAAGCGCTATATAAATATAATGAATTATTATTATTATTATTATTATTATTAACCTGTAGCAGAGGGCCGTACAGGAGGGGCTCTGCTGGCGGCACTAGTGGAGCAGGCCGGGCTGAGGCAGGCGGAGCTGGACTCCCACCCTGTGCGCTCCCACATGAAGCAGCTGCTGCGCTCCCTGGACCAGCTCTGTCCCTTCGAGCCCGACGGAGACCCCCGCAGACCGGACTACATGCGCAGCTTCCTGGACTACGTCAACACGTTGGCGTCTGTGCTCGTGCGTAGCCTAAGTGCAGAGGGTGAGTGAGATGATTTAGTTAGTAGCTCTCATCAGGTACAACGTTGATTTGACTACTACGTTTACACAGGGTTCCCACGCTGGTCTTAAAAGGTATAAAATCCAGCGATCCGATTTACAAGGCCTAAAAAGGTCTTAAATGCAAGAGATTACCGTAGTCAAAATATGTCTAAAAAAAGAGGTGCTAGGTCTTAAAAAACGAGATTAGCTTGTCCTGCAAGGAAGCTTTTGTGCACTTTGTTCTCTTCACATTGAAGTGAATTTCTACAGTTAACTGTTAATGTTAATACATTTACTTTTGAGTAATTATGGGACTTATTTCTTTTTATAATAATTATCCTTCAGACTTTTTTTCTGTATGGCAGTGAAATCCCTAATCATCATCACCTCGAGGATGATAAAAAGCTATCATATGGTGTCTCAAAAAGGTCTAAAAAGAGGTCTTAAAAAGGTCTTAAAAAGGACTTGTGTGCTGTTCCCCTCCAGACCAAAGCGGGGAGGTGAAGTTGGGGAACCCCCTGCTGGTCTTGCTGCAGGCCCCCTCTCAGCTGCTCTCACACCTGCTGTTTGAACGGCAGGTGTCCCCTAACAGGTACGGGCACAATCCCTCTCTCTCATTGGCTGGATTTAAATATTGACCATAGCATGTGTTTTCAGTTGTAACGTTACTGTTTCATGTTGTGCCGTTCTCTTAGTTTTGGCTATAGCTCTTTGTTCATTATTTTGATGATAAATTCTAGCTAGCTATAACTTCTTCATATATATATATATATATATATATATATATATATATATATATATATACAGTATATCTCAAAAGTGAGTACACCCTTTAGATTTTTGCAAATATTCTGTTCTATCCTTTCAGGGGATAACATTATCCTACTGAAACTTTGATATAACTTAAAGTAGTCAGTGTGCTGCTTGAATAACAGTATAGATTTATTGTCCTTTGAAAATTACTCAGTACACAGCTGTTAATGTCTAAACAGCTGGCAACAAAAGTGAGTACACCCCATAGTGAACATGTCCTGATTGTGCCCAATGATGTTGTTTTCCCGCCCTGGTGTCATGTGACGCCACTTCATTAGGCACACCTTGGGGTTGGACCCCCTCTTTTGCCTTCAGAACTGCCTTAATTCTTCGTGGCATTGATTCAACAATGTGCTGGAAACATTCCTCAGAGATTTTGGTCCATATTGACACTATAATATCACGCAACAGCCCGTCTGGCACCAACAACCATGCCAGGTTCAAAGTCACTTAAATCACCTTTATTTCCCATTCTGATGCTGGTTTGAACTTCAGCAGATCGTCTTGACCATGTCTACATGCCTAAATGCATTGAGTTGCTGCCACATGATTGGCTGATTAGGTATTTGCGTTAACAAGCAGTTGAAAAGGTGTACCTAATGAAGTGGCCGGTGAGAGTATAATATATTATTATTCATATTATTGCTTTTTCAAAATCTTTGGATTTGGACAAGTAACTTGAGCTCTAGGACAAGTAAAAGATAAGTTCACTTATCCGAAGGACAAGTACCTGAAAAATGTCAAGCCCTTAATGTCAAGCCCTGTCGTTAGTGTTACAAGGATTCAGGTGTAAATGATAAGCAGGGCTGTTAAATTTGGTGTTTTGGGCACAATTCTCTCTGAATGCTGGACAACATGGCACCTCGTGGCAAGGAACTCTCTGAGCGGCTGAAAAAAATGATTATTACGCTTCACAAAGATGGCCTTGGCTATAAGAAGATTGACAACACCCTGTCCGTCGCCCCTGACAGAAGCCTCTTCTGAAACCGATGCATAAGAAAGACAATGAATCCAAGAACATGAGTTACTGGAACCATGTCCTGTGGTCTGATGAGACCAAAATAAACCTGTTTGGGTCAGATGGTGTCCGGCGTGTGTGGCGGCACCCTGGTGAGGAGTACCAAGACAAATGTGTTTTGCCTACAGTCAAGCATGGTGGTGGCAGCATCATGGTCTGGGGCTGCATGAGTGCTGCCGGCACTGGGGAGCTGCATTTCATTGAGGGACTCATGAATTCCAATATATACTGTGACATCCTGCAGCAGAGCATGATCCCCTCTCTTCGGAAACTGGGCCGTTTTTTAGGGCAGTTTTCCAACATGATAATGACCCTAAACACACCTCCAAGATGACAACGGCCTTGCTGAAGAAGCTGAAGGTTAAGGTGATGGACTGGCCAAGTATGTCTCCAGACCTAAACCCAATTGAGCACATGTGGGGCATCCTCAAGAGGAAGGTGGAGGAGTGCAAGGTGTCCAACATCCGTGGGCTCCGTGATGTCGTCATGGAGGAGTGGAAGAAGATTCCAGAAGCAACCTGTGCAGCTCTGGTGAATTCCATGCCCAGGAGGGTTAAAGCAATGCTAGATAACAATGGTGGTCACACAAAATATTGACACTTTGGGCACAATTTAGACATGTTCACTATGGGGTGTACTCACTTTTGTTGCCAGCTGTTTAGACATTAACAGCTGTGTACTGAGTAATTTTCAATGGACAATACATCTATACTGTTATTCAAGCAGCACACTGACTACTTTAAGTTATATCGAAGTTTCATTAAGATAGTGTTATCCCGTGCCCCACGGTGGTGTAGCGGTCTAAGCACTGGCCACTAGTGCATGCTGCCCACCGGGGACTGGGTTCGTATCCCAGCTCGCCAGATCCGGATATGGCTGGGGCACACACGGAGAGCGGCATATTGGGCGGCCGCTCCCGAGGGCGGGTATAGGAGTATTTCCGGACAAGGATCCGTCGCGCAACACCGCCCCCTAGGTGCCGGAATAACGGTGCTGGGCTCGAGGAGCCAGTCAGCTAGTCTGCCTGGCGGCCTCCTCTGGGACTGCCGGCCACGGGGTCGTGCGACGGATCCTATGCAATAGGCAGGGGATAATTGGATGCTAGGTTGGGTTCAATTGGCTACCAAATTGGGTGAAAAAGGGATAAAATCTGAAAAGTAAATGAAAAAAAAAAAAAAAAGATAGTGTTATCCCCTGAAAGGATATGACAGAATATTTGCAAAAATCTAAAGGGTGTACTCACTTTTGAGACTATGCAGGCTATATACTGATTAACGGTTCATCCCATTGGCAAATGCATCATCTATGCCTATTGAACAGATTTATTCATTATCCTATCTTAAGCAACTCAAAACAAATGTAACACTCATCTCGGACCCCTGGTCCTAGCATAGATGTTTTCCTTATGATGCCTGACGTACAGATGATTTCACTTACTTACTTACACAAATGCCCTTGTTGTTGTAAGTCACTCTGCAATCACAAAGGATTGACAAGAGGCGCTAAATGTCTCAAATGTAAATGTCAAACGCAGCCCTAACCCTGTGTTCCCCTCTCTCTAGGATGCTGTCTCTGCTGCAGCAAGAGGGCGTGCGTCTGAGCATGCAGCAGGTGATCGTCCAGCGCTGCTGTGAGCCTCTGCCTGTGTGGGCCTCCTGCCCCGGGGGGGGCCGTGGGCAGGCCAGGCCAGGGGACGAGGTGTTCGGGGTGGCCAGTATGACCGCCCTCCTCCAGCAGCACGCCCAGGAGCACATGCCGACACTCGGCCTCACCGAGCCGCCGTCTGACCCCAGCTCCGACTCCTCCGACGCCTCTGTTACATCCGTTTCCATCCTGTCTACCTCTCCGCCCTCTCCCTCACTCCCTTCCCCCTCTTCCTCCTCCTCTTTCCTCCTCACGCCGTCAGCCCTGTCTTTTTTAAAGTCTCGCTCCCCCCTCCTGGCGGCCCTGGCTTGCCTGAGCGCCAGCCGAGGGGCCGCCGCACGGGTGTCGTCATCGGGCTGGTCCGGCCTGCCCGCCTACTTCCGTGCAGGGCGTAAAGAGGCGGTGCTGGACGAGGAGCAGATCTCTAAGGAAGGAGACGGCCTCCTGAAAGACTTTCCCATCCTGCGAGCTTACCTGCAGGCCATGGCTCAGCCTGTGCTGGGGACCCTGGTGGGCGATAGCGAGGAGGGTGGTGGTGGTGGTGGAGGGTTGGGGACGGTCCTCTGTGGGAGACCCGTGGTCGGTCTGTTGCTCTCCGGGTCGCAGGGGGGGTCTGCTCAGGCTGTGGCGGCGGAGGCCTTCCAGCAGGCCCTCACCTCGCGGGACCTGGGGAGAGCCCTGAGTCTGCTGGAGCTCTACGGGCAGGACTGTGGCCAGGAGAGGGCGCTGCGAGACAAGCTGCTGGCCTGCGCTGCACTGGAAGGTGAGAGGGTAGAAAACATGGTATGAAGTCCAGTGGTTTTCAACCCTCTCCTCGGGGACCACCAGCTGTTCCACATATTTGATCTGTTCCACCACCAGCACACCTGATTCAACTAATCAAGTATAAACCATAATTGCTTTGTACTTGATTAGTTGAATCAGGTGTGCTGGTGGTGGAACAGATCAAATATGTGGAACGGCTGGTGGTCCCCGAGGAGAGGATTGAAAACCACTGGTATGAACAATATGGCATATTTAGTGGGAATGTTGTGATGGTGTACCTGCTTTCCTCAGAAATAAGCAATATAGTGTAGTTAGTATATACATAACTAATACTAGTAGTAACTAAGAAATATAAGTAACAGGGTTCCCGCGCTGGTCTTAAAAAGCCTTGAAGTCTAAAATCCAGCAATCCAATTTATAAGGCCAAAAAAGGTTCCGAATTTCAGTTGTCCGGTCTAAAAATTAGGTTCTAGGTCTTATAAATTAGATCCTGCCAGGAAATCAGTCTGACCTCATTTATTTACGCGGAAGTTAATCAAGCTGGAACCTCAGAAAATGCCAATTCGCTTCCTTTTTTGTCTGTATGGCAGTGAAATCCCTAATTTCATCACCTCGAGGGTGACAAAAAGCTATCACACTGTGTCGCGAACGGGTAAAAAATTCTACCCAAAGAGGTCTTAAAAAGGTATTTAAAAGGTCTTAAATCTGACTTGTTGAAACTTGTCAGAACCCTGTAGTAAGTAAGTAAGTCAGTCATATAAGTAAAGATGTACGTAATAGGATATAGGTAATAAGTATATTTGCTGTTCCTGCTGCCTCACTCCTCTCTTGCTCACCCAACCCTTGTCCCCCTGTGTTCAGATGGAGAGGACGGCATCGTGCAGCTGTTCAGAGTGCAGGACCCCTGCCTGCGGGCTCGTGTGGCGCTGCAGGCCCTGGAGGGCTGGCCTCTCGCTGCCTGTCTGGAACTACTGGAGTTCTGCCTCAATGACCCTAACATGGAGGCTGCCTTGAGGGGCGATCTGGAGCTGAGGAAAAGAGAACTGGCCATTTACCGCTGGGTAATCCCTCTGCAAAGTTGTACCTCTTGCAGGGTTCCCACGCTGGTCTTAAAAAGCCTTAAAGTCTAAAATCCAGCAACGCGTTCGTTCTATAAGGTCTTAAAAAAAAAAAAGGTCTTACATTTCAGTTATTAGGTCTAAAAAATGAGTGCTAGGTATAGAAAATTAGATTAGCTTGTCCTGCAAGGAAATCAGTCCGACCCTAGATCTATTTACGTGGAAATAAAAATTTACTTTTGAGTAATTATGGGACTTATTTATTTTATATTAATTATCCTTCGACTTTTTTGTCTGTATGGCAGTGACATCCCTAATTTCATCACCTCGAGGATGACAAAAAGCTATCATATGGGGAGGGTCGCGAATAGGTCTAAAATTCTATCCAAAGAGGTCTACAAAGGTCTAAAAAGGTCTTAAATTTGACTTGTAGGAACCCTGCTTGGATAGAGAGGCCCTCTATGATAACTAGCTAACTAGCTATCACTTTTTCCTCCCTCACTGAGTTGTCTGGCATAATTTCTTCTCCTCAGATGTTGGATCTGCAGCCGTCGTTGCCGTGGGCGACGTGGCAGGAGCTGAGGACCGAGTCCAGGCGTGACCCCGAGTCTATGCTGTCCTTGATGCTGGAGGCCAGGGTGAGGAGTGACCTTTGAATGGGACACATTTGCGTGTGTTAGCAGTTAGCTACAGAAACAGGAGGGCCATGTTCATAGTTCTAAAGTACGTGACGTTAGAATTCTAACGTCAAGGTTCTATCCATTTTTGTCAAAATTGAGTTTTTTACATAATCTGATCCATTAGGTGTTTATTAATGCCTGTGTGGTGTTATTTTTTAAAATGTTGACATTTTTGAGTTAGTAATTAATAAAATACAAAGGTTCCATCTCACAAAATATAATGGAATGTAAAAACTTTGACGCTCAATATCTCTGAACTACCCTAGACGGAGCTCACGGGTATTCTAAAGATGTTTCCTTTGCTTGTCTTTGAGTTAGTCACATGACATCCATGCTGTCTGTACTGGCAGGAGTTCAACCTGTGTGCACAGTGGGTGTGTCTGTACCCCGTGTCCGACCAGCTGAGGCTGCAGCTACAGACAGAACACCTGCTTCACCTGCTGGAGAAGGGCCAGACAGTGGAGGCTTTCCAGGTGGGCGTTTCTTTTCTCTCTCCATTTGTCTAGCTGGATTCCATCTTGAAAACATTACAGTTATACATTGATTAAAACAAATGTTCCTCTTTAACACTACAACAGCTGTGCCTATTTTACCTACTAGAGAGCTAGAGCCGCCTTGGGGGTCAAATAGACCCCCTTTTTAGAATGTAAATCTGCTATTTACACACAGAGATCACTAGAGGGCGCTTCTTTTTTTAGCCTGCCTCCTCCTACACAGAAAAACTGCAAAACAGCTTTATATACTATCTTATCCTGAAGTGATTTTGAAAATGTAAGGATACTGGGGTGGTAGAACGCACATATCTCGGAAAAGTCATGAAAGGAGGGTCCTGAAATGTGATCGAGTGCAAAGATAGAATTCTTTTTTTTTACTCACAGGGGTCACCGTGACCCCTCACGGCTCTTCTAGTGTTAAGGGAGAGGTCTCAATTGACTCTTTTATTTATTGTTCTTTGTTTAGCTGCTTGAGGGGATCCCAGACATGACGTTAGGGCTGGAGGTGTGTGAGCATGCCCTGGACCGTCGCCCGGGATTGGCTGCCTGTCACTTCCTGGCTGACTACCTCACTCTGCACTTCCAGAGCCAAGTGTCACCAGCCCGACGCTGCCACATCCATGCTCTTCACTTGGGCTCCAAAGTCAGTATTTGTATTTGTACATGAATTATAATTAGACACGGTCATCTGAGGGGGGACGTCATCTCTCTCTCTCTCTCTCTCTCTCTCTCTCTCTCTCTCTCTCTCTCTCTCTCTATCTATCTATCTCTCTATCTCTCTCTCTATCTCTCTCTCTATCTCTCTTTCTTTCTCTCTCTCTTTCTCTCTCTTTCTCTCTCTTTCTCTCTCTCGTTCTCCAACTCTCTCTCTTTCTCTCCCTCTCTCTCTCTCTCTCTTTCTCTCCCTTTCTCTCTCGTTCTCCAACTCTCTCTCTCTCTCCCCCTCTCTCTCTCTCCCCCCCTGTCTGTCTTGTACAATCCAGGGTTCCCGCACTGGTCTTAAAAAGCCTTAAAGTCTAAAAAGCTATCATATAGTGTCGCGAATAGGGCTACAATTATATTCAAAGAGGTCTAAAAAAGGGTCTAAAAAGGAACTTGTAGGAACCCTGTCAATTGGTAACACAAGGAACATCCAACCTTTAATTGAAGTAATGTATTCTGAACAAATAATTATTTCTAACAAAACATCCTCATCATCACCTGTATATAATGAACATGTATATAATGGGAGTGGTAGTACTTATTAAAGACTGGGGAGGGGGGGAGGGGGGGCAGATAGGCCCAATCCCCATTCCCTTTTCTACCCCTATTGCTCGTTTTTGAGTGTGACTCGATTTCGAGCCAAGGCCTTCGAACAGAGCCACAAGCAATAGGGGTTGAAATCTACCCCTATGAAATGGGACAGCCCTTCACGAGCGATACGTCATCAGCAGTGGTTTAAATAGACGCGGTACGGATGACGCGTTAATATGTTGCCGGCGAAATCACACATCTCACAATGCCTTCTTCAGCTGTGTTCATTTCTGTGCATCTTTTTTCGTTTGTTATCAACACACTGTAGTGTTTAGACGTTCCTTTTTTAGTCTCTTCCCGTGAAGGAGAGATGACAAATAGGCGGAAACAGTAGAGTTGAACGGTAGGGTTGGGTACCGTTTTGGTTTTATCCGGTACCGGTACCTAACCGATACTTTAAAAACGGTACCGGTACCAAAACGGTACTTAATTCGGTACTTTTGATTTTTTAAAATGACATATATATATATATATATAATAATAACACGGTCGACAACATTAAACAGCTTTTCACTTTTTTATTGCTGAGGCACAATATATATTAGTTAAATATACACTCAAATTAAAATAAATGAAAATAAAACTCCTGAGCCTTGGGGACCCCATTAAGCTGGGGGTGCCTATCGTTGGTACTGATGTCGAATACGAGTACACACTTGTTCGGCAGCCCCTCAAGGACATCAGAATATTCTTAGAAAAGGGATCTAGTGAAGAGGCCTGCATGGCCCCCAGAACCAAGAAGACCAAGAGGAAATATAACTCTGATAAACTGGAGCCCTCCACCTCGTCAAAATCCAAACTCTGTTGCCTCTCAGCTACTACTCCTCCCCTCCCCCTCTCTGGTCCATGATGACATGACGATTCATTTTTCAGACACAGTAGTAGGATAAGGACAGTACCCGAATATCAAGAGATCC
This sequence comes from Nansenia antarctica, assembly GCF_963989245.1. Classification (NCBI taxonomy): domain Eukaryota; kingdom Metazoa; phylum Chordata; class Actinopteri; order Argentiniformes; family Microstomatidae; genus Nansenia; species Nansenia antarctica. Next base: position 25,188,368 of record NC_137674.1, on the reverse strand, counting down.
CCGATCATGTTGTCCACCTCGCAGAGACGCAGCCACACATCCGCACTACGTCATCAACAGACGCGTCGAATCCTGGAGTGCACTGTCCAATCAAAGGCTTGCGTTCGTAAACTCGCTCTGAGAGCGTCGCAGCGCACACTGGGCCCGACGTCATAAGGGGAGCAAGTCATTTGATTGGACAGAAGGCATTCCACGAGTGGTGATCAGAATTCCAGAACGAGTTTACGGAACGCACCCATAAGTCGAGCGTCGCGTTACGCCAACCCGCTAGCGGAAGTTGCTATTAGCAACCTTCTCGTTATCCTTCCGTACTCGCTGCTTTCACTGAGTGGAAATTTAACAGGCGATGTGACGTCACGAGTCACCAGTTGACACCGGACACCAGGGGGCGAGATAGAAAAGTACCGAAATGAGGTACCGACATCTCCTTTGCGATTCGGTACGGGTACATACCGAATGTAAAGTAACCGGTACCTACCGGTACCGATTTTCGGTACCCAACCCTATTGAACGGTGATAGATCATCATCCTTTACGCATATCCTTAACTGTAGTTACATTTCGCGTGTCATATGCCATCAGACATAAAATATGTCAATTCGCGGCTGTCATGCACAAATCAGCTTGTAACGGTAGACATACAGCACATCGGCATAATAATGTTTTGTTGTTGTTGTGCTTGTTATAAAGAAAAGGTCTATAATGCATTTAAATGAATGATACAAACCATTAATAATATTACATAATAACAACTGCTCGGATTAGATTGCAGGTGCCGCTACATGGAAATAGGTCAAAATGCGCATCATGTACAAGTCAGCCTAACATTTGATAGATAACTTTACATAATGTGTACCATCATCCGCTGTAAAACGCCACAGGTAATAATTGATTTATGATTGTACATCTCTGAAATGCTCCACTGTCATGCAGCGTTGCGTTATTGTCACGTTAGACACAGCACCGACATAAGTGTTTTTTTGTTTGTTATGCTTGTTATAAATAAAAGGTCTATAATGCATTGTAATGACATTAAACTAAGATAATAGATGGTTATCATAATTTTTCAAATCTTTATTAATAAGTAATTATAGAGAAAGTAAAATGACATTTCCGCATTGAATAGAGCTACATACAATTTCTGTAGATGATTCGCAATGCATGCTGGAATCAAGGGGTAGCGTACCCCTATAGGGCTTCAAAGCTAGTCTGGTCCTGGAATCGCTCGAAACAAAGTCATAGTTAGCCCTCGAAATGAAGCCATGGCTCGATGAAATATGAATTGGGATAGCCCTACCCCTAAACGTGAACGCGCAAAACGAAGCCATAGGGGTGAACTAAGCCGTAGGGGTGAATTGGGATTGGCCCATAGACAACACTGTGTTAGCTTGTGGTAGTGGTAGTACTTATTAAAGACTGGGGAGGGAGGGGGGGGGGGGAGATAGACAACACTGTGTTAGCTTAGCATCATTCTCATCATCACCTGTATGTAATGAACATGGATATAATGGGAGTGGTAGTACTTATTAAAGACTAGGGAGGGAGGGGGATAGACAACACTGTGTTAGCTTAGCATCATCATTCTCATGTGTAAAGTCAATTGACCTATCGCTAAGCCACGTCCCCTTTGAAAACTCGGACAAACAAACAATGCTTCACTGACAGTGACTGACCCCCCCTCCCCCCCCCCCAGGTGCTGCTGACTCTCCCCCCCGCTGCCAGACACAACTACTTCCCCCTGCTCTCTGAGCCTCTGCTGATGCTGGAGCAGCTGTTGATGAACCTGAAGGTAGACTGGGCGGACGTAGCGATACGGACCCTCCGGAACCTTCTCCTAGGTCAGGAGCTCGGCTTTGACACGGAGGACATCGACCAGCTTCTCTCCGACTACGCCAGCAAAGCCCTGGACTTCCCCTATGCGCCGAGCGCCAGGTCACGTTCTGGTCAGTACCTCAGAACCTCAGCACACACTCTGACTACTTCTCACTCACGTACTCACTTAAAAATGAGATCCTGCAAGGAAATCAGTCCGACCACATCTATTTACGTGGAAATATTAATCAAGCTGGAACCCAAAAAATGCCAATTCGCTTCCTTTTTTGTCTATATGGCAGTGAAATCCCTAATTTCATCACCTCGAGGAAGACAAAAAGCTATCATATGGTGTTGCGAATAGGTCTAAAATTATATTCAAATAGGTAAAAAAATATAATCTAAAAAGGACTTAAATTTGAAACTTGTAGGAACCCGGTGTATGATTGATTGTCCAACCTCCCTCCCTCCCTCCCCCCCTCCCCCCCTCCCTCCCTTCCTCCCTCCCCAGACTCAGTGATCAGTCTGCAGGACGCCCTGCTACAGTGTCCTGGTCAGGACAGCTGCCCCTCCTCACCCCTTCGACTGGAGTCCCCTCCCCCCTCTGCAGGTGAGAGAGCATTCACACCAATTTCCCCTAAAGGGGAATTATCATTTAATAATATTGCTTTTTTTTCCGTAAAAGTTTTAATTTGATATTTCTAACATTATCTAACTTGGTTTTGTTTACCCGTGGTCTCTGACAGGCAGTACACCCATGCACACCCCATCTTCCAGAGAGGACAGAGAGAGGGATCCTGGTTCAACCAGTAGAAGGGGGCGCTCCCCCTCACAGTTCCACCCCCCTGAGAAACCCCCTGTCCGTAAGGACTGGGTCCCTGACACACAGCAGCACGTCTGCATGGTCTGTCAGCGTGAGAGGTTCACCATGGTGAGACATCCATCAAAAATAAAGCAGTTGAAAATCGATTTCAGGGTGCAGGAAGGTTAGAAATCCTGTAACTCTGACTCCATCCTCTCTCCTCCCCAGTTCAACAGGAGGCACCACTGCCGGAGATGTGGTCGTCTGGTGTGCCACGCGTGCTCCGAGCACAAGATGGCAGTAGAGGGCTGCGCTGAAGAGGATGTGCGTGTTTGTGATCAGTGTTACAGCTTCTTCCACCCAGAGTAAGAGCACACAGACCCACACCAGCTTGAAAACCTATACCTGGACGTAGAAACACATCTCCATTGGTATAATTAGATCTCCTGAACATTCTGTTTTGTTTGTTTCGATCACAGTTCCGACGAAGAGCTGGAGCAGGCTGAAGGTAAAGAGGCGATCATTATTGACATTTTTTTTTTAATGTATTTCTTTGTGAACTGATTCGTTGGGGCGGCTGTGGCGCAGGAGTTAGAGCCGCCATCTAATGATCGCAAGGTTGGCAGATCGGCGGTTCGAGCCCTGGCTGGCCACATGTCGAAGTGTCCTTGGGCAAGACACTGAACCCCAAAATTGCTCCCAGTGAGCGGGCCGGCGCCTTGCATGGCAGCTTGCCGCCATTGGTGTGTGAATGGGTGAATGATAGGCTGTTGTACAGCGCTTTGGAGCAGCTTTGGAGCAGCAAAAAAGGCGCTATATAAGTGCAGTCCATTTAGCATTTACAGAGTTGTGAGTGTGACCCTCTCTCTGCCCCTCCCCAGCGGCTGGCAGCCCCGTGTCTGCAGACGGAGCTTTAGACGGGATGCTTCATCTGCCAGAGGTCCCTCAGCGCCAGATCCGACTCAGCACAAACCTTGCAGAGAACCAACAGCTGCGCAGCGAGTTCTACTATGAGCAGGTCATTGTTCTAGAACAATCCAGTACACCGTGACCCACCACTAAGCTCTGCATTCAGTTCAGATGAGACGTTATTATACTGATGAATGGCAATTGCGCTCAAGCCATGTGCCCACGCCTTTAGATAACTTGGCTAATTATTTCATTTCCTCTTAACCTGTGAAGAATCTTCTTGTCGGTAAAGATGGAATGGATCAATCTATTGAGGATTTCGTGATCTTAAATGCGCTGTGTCATCTCTATAGATCAGGTGTGCAGCATACACGAATTGACATGGAATAGAGATCCAACACGGGTCGTAATGATGACTCTTAAGATTTTATTGGTCACCTTTAGTTCCTTCGTACAAGCATTACACAACTCATTCTTGAACACAGGCAGGTTTAAATACTTTTCATGTTATCACAGATGTTACGCAGTAAGTTGGCTCACACTCCCCTGCCCATATGTTTTAGAAAACCCCATTAGATCCAACACCTGGATGATTTAATCTCTGAGAGATCTGATCATGGAACTGACGTGGTCCTCCTGAACTGTGTCCTTCCCCCCAGGCCCCCAGTGCGTCTCTCTGCGTGGCCATCCTCTCCCTCCACAGTGACCAGACGGCCTGCGGCCACCGGCTCATCACCCACTGCCGCTTCCTGTCCAGTAAGCTGACCAACCCAGAGGTGGACGCCCGCCTCCTCACAGACGTCAAGCGCCAGCTGCTCTTCAGCGCCAAGCTCATGTTCGTTAAGATGGAGCGGAACCAGGACCTGGCCTTGTGTGACAGGTGAGAGGACGGACCGAGTTAATATGGAAGCAATTTACCATGAGAGGAAGGGGGTTGTGGACTCATTTACCACTGGTACAGGGTTGTGGACTCATTTACCACTGGTACAGGGTTGTGAAAAACCTGGATAACCCTGTACAGTGGTAAATGAGTCCACAACCCTGTACAGTGGTAAATGAGTCCACAACCCCCGCCCTCCAATGGTAAATTGCTTTTCTACAACAGCCACCACATAATATAAAAAATAAATACACAGTTGTAACATTAAATTCATCAACGAATGCATTGTAGGTCAGCACAGGTGTTCTTAATCAGATTGATTGGGAGGCGCATTGATACTGGAAATGCAGTCTGAACAGTGGGTTGTTGAGATATTTACCAAGCCTAGCCAATCAGAATCCAGTATCCAAACATGCTGTTTTAGAATTCTATATTCATACCATATGTTATCGTTACTACACAGCCTTGGTCTTGGTCTCATTGTCTGTCACTCTGTCTCTTGCCTCTGTCCGTAGCTACATCAGTAAAGTAGACGTTCTTAAGATCCTGGTGACGGCAAATTACAAATACATCCCCTCTCTGGACGACATCCTGGAGACTGCTGCTGTCACACGCTTACGCAACCAGCTGCTGGAGGCCGAGTACTACAAACTGGCTGTGGAGGTGAGACACTGAGATGGATTATTCACAGCATTGCCATCTATACACAGGGTTCCCGCGCTGGTCTTAAAAAGCCTTAAAGTCTCAAATAAAGCAATCCCATTTATAAGGCCTAAAAAGGTCTCAAACTTCGGTCTAAAAAGGAGGTGCTAGGTCTTAAAAATGAGATCCTGCAAGGAAATCAGTCCGACCACTATCTATTTACGAGGAAATTAATCAAGTTAAAATGCCAATTCGCTTCCTTTTTTGTCTGTATGGCAGTGAAATCCCTAATTTCATCACCTCGAGGATGACAAAAAGCAATCACACAGTGTTTTGCGAATAGGTCTGAAATTCCATCCAAGGAGGTCTATAAAAAAAGGTCTTAAAAGGTCTTAAATTTGACTTGTTGAAACTTGTAGGAACCCTGTGTACAGGCTCTGGTTCAGCGTAATGGATATTGCTTGTGAGAAAAGGTGTGAGAACAGGTGTGAGAACAGGTGTAATTATAAAAATATTATTATTATAATGATAATAATAATAATAATAATAATAATAATAATACATTAGACTTATATAGCGCTTTTCTAGACACTAAAATACGCTTTACAAACTGAAAAGATTGAGTAGTAATAATTAAAAAAACACAAAAAATAAGTAAAAGAAAGTATAGGGGCCTAATTAAGGTAGTGCTGGGGACACATGGGAAGGGGAGGGGGAGAGGGTTAACTGCTGAAGGCGAGCTTGAAGAGGTGGGTTTTGAGGGCCTGTTTAAAGTTTGTGTTCACATGGTAATCTCCTCTGGTCGTCTCCCTGTCACCCTAGGTGTCCACTAAGAGCGGTCTGGACCCGGGGGGGGTGTGGAGCGCGTGGGGCATGGCTTCCCTCAAGGCAGGCAACCTGACTGAGGCCCGGGAGAAGTTTGCCCGCTGCCTTAAAGGACCGGTGGACCGGAACCAGCTGAACCTGGGTCCACGACTGCTGCAGGAGATCGTCCAGCAGCTGGAGTCCATGATCCGCCCCGCATGGGCCACGGTACGACAGAGGGCAAAGCCTTCCACGTTTGTTTACATGTTAAACTGGTGTTCCCTATGCATCAGGGTTCCCACGCTGGTCTTAAAAAGTCTTAAAGTCTAAAATCCAGCAATCCAACCTACAAGGCCTAAAAAGGTCTCAAAGTTCAGTGGTGAGAAAAAAAATGAGTTGCTAGGTCTTAAAAATGAAATCCTGCAAGGAAATCAGTCCGACCACATCTATTTACACGGAAATTAATCAATTCGCTTCCTTTTTTGTCTGTATGGCAGTGAAATCCCTAATTTCATCACCTCGAGGATGACAAAAAGCTATCACATGGTGTCGCGAATAGGTCTAAAATTATATTCAAAGAGTCTAAAAAAGGTATTTTAAAAGGTCTTAAATTTGACTTGTTGAAACTTGTAGGAACCCTGATGCCTGTACTTAACTTGTCTGTGCTGCAGTTCCTTCTATTCCTTCTATTCCTTCTATGGAACCTGTTATGTAACTGCAAAAGGAAAATAGAGCTGCTGTTTAGAAATAGTAGTGACCACCAGATTACTAAACAAAGAAGTCCAGTCTTCAAGCTTCCCACCGCCTGTGTGCCAAGAGGTGTTCCCTTCTCTGCCGTTTGAATAAGGAGACGATGAGAAGTAAAGTAGATTAACGATCTCAAGCCTTTCATGCAGTCGTTCCTAATCACCTTGCCAAGTATTACTCAGTGACTGTCTGGTCTTAAAGACCAGTGGCTCTGTCCCGACAGCGCTACTAGATCAGCATGGTTTATGGTAAATGGTAAATGGTAAATGGACTGCACTTATATAGCGCCTTTTTTGCTGCTCCAAAGTTGCTCCAAAGCGCTTTACAACGGCCTCTCATTCACCCATTCACACACACATTCACACACACATGGCGGCAAGCTACCATGCAAGGGGCCAGCCGGCCCCGCTTACTGGGAGCAATTTTGGGGTTCAGTGTCTTGCCCAAGGACACTTCGATATGTGGCCAGCCGGGGCTCGAACCGCTGATCTGCCAACCTTGTGATCATTAGACGGCGACTCAAACTGAACAGGCTTTGAGCTATGAGCTTTATGCCCCCCCCCAAAAAAATATATCTAATGGATGTATCCTGAGTCATGTTGCCTGGATGCAGTTTCTTAGTTTATATAACATATAGCTTGCTTTAGGGATTTCTTTCTTCTGTTTTTAGTGCAATAGAATACCCACTGCTGTCCTCTTTCTGTCACTATACCATCATTCACTGTGTGTGTTTGTGTGTGTGGGTGTCAGTGTTAATTTTGGCAGGCTTTTTAGTCACTTAGTCTTTGGTGTTTAGATGAAGATGCACACCAGTTCTAGTCACACCCAGTCAACTCCATCCTTCTTAGTTCCAGTCCAGTTCCAGTTGACGAAAGCTGAAAACATTCCAGTGCAGTCTCAGTCCACAAAAACCCCAAAACCTTTTAGTCTAGCCCTTTCGTCATCGACGAAAACTTGACTAAAATCTGTTGAAGTTTTTGTAAACCAAAAACCACACTAAAAAGCCTTCAGTCTTCTTCAATCAAAACTAGACCAGAACCAAGAAGGACAGAAATATCGTGAGCTTAGAATGATATGGTTCTATCTCCGTTTAGGGTAGTTCAGAGATATTGAGCGTCAAAGTTTTTACATTCCATTATGTTTTGTGAGATGGAACCTTTGGTATTTTATTAATTACTAACAAAAAAAAGTCAACATTTTAAAAATAACACCACACAGGCATTAATAAACACCTAATGGATCAGATTATGTAAAAAACTACATTTTGACCAAAAATTTAGATAGAACCTTATAATTCTAACATCACAAATTACTAAATGTGACCAAAACCAATGTACAGCTTCATCCTAAAACCCAGACTAAACCACTAAAAAGCCAAAACTAACCCTGGTGGGTGTGCTGTCTTCCAGTCTTCCAGTGAGGACATCCTAGCCTCCCTGCGGGAGCTGGAGGAGGCCCTGTGTGAGCCGGGCCCGGTGGACTGGCCAGAGGGACCGGTCCAGCACCCCAGCCTCCACCAGGAGATCCTGTACTACCTGCACGGCTACGGGACGCACCTGGCGCTGGTCAGCTTCTACATGCACCACGACTGCATGAAGGAGGCCCTGACACACCTGCTCAGCAAGGTGAGGTGACGGCTAATTACTTAGGACGTATCAATGGATTGCACTTATATAGCGTCTTTATCCAAAGCGCTTTACAACGGCCTCTCATTCACCCATTCACACACACATTCACACACCAATGGCGGCAAGCTGCCATGCAAGGCTCACTGGGAGCAATTTGGGGTTCAGTGTCTTGCCCAAGGACACTTCGACATGTGGCCAGCCGGGGCTCGAACCGCCGATTTGCCAACCTTGCGATCATTAGACAGCGGCTCGACCTCCTGCGCCACAGCCGCCCCTACGTATACTTACGTACAGTTTCACAGTCAGAAAAACCCACGTGTCTTTCAGGGTTCCCGCGCTGGTCTTGAAAAGCCTTAAAAATCTAAAATCCAGCTATGTGATTTATAAGGCCTAAAAAGGTCTTACATTTCAGGTATCAGGTCTAAGAAATTCGGTGCTAGGTCTTTAAAAAATTAGATTAGCTTGTCCTGCAAGGAAATCAGTCCGACCACATCTATTTACGTGGAAATGAAAATTTACTTTTGAGTAATTATGGGACTTATTTATTTTATATTCATTATCCTCCAGACTTTTTTTGTCTGTATGGCAGTGAAATCCCTAATTTCATCACCTCGAGGATGACAAAAAGCTATCATATGGTGTCACGAATAGGTCTAAAATTCTATCCAAAGAGGTCTAAAAAAAGGTCTAAAAAGGTCTTAAATTTGACTTGTTGAAACTTGTAGAAAACCTGCTATGTCTCTTTGCTGTGTCCTGAGCTCTGCCCCCTCCCCTGTGTGTACCAGGAGTGTCCGGAGGAGGTGTTTCTGGAGGGCGTGTTGCAGCCCAGTCTGGAGCGGGGTCTCCTGGGCATGCTGCAGGGGCTGCTGGAGACCCTGGACCCGGGCCTGGATGCCTGCAGCCGCTACCTCATCTCCTCCTGCCAGCTGCTGCAGCGGCGCGGGCACTTCCACACCCTCTACCAGCTGCAGCAGTTCATGATGGTCAGTCTTTTTTCTTTTCTTTTTTTTGTAATTTTTTCTGAGTGGGGCAGTCCCACTCATATTTTTATTGTGTTAGAGATAGTAGAGATTTTGAGAGAGATTTTGAGAGAGAGAGATTTTGAGAGAGAGAGAGAGAGAGAGAGAGAGATAGTAGAGATTTTGAGAGAGAGAGAGAGAGGGAGAGAGAGAGAAGGGATGACATGCAGGATATGCCCGCGGCCGGAATCGAACCCTGCAGTTACGTGGTCAACGCTTAGTCCGCTACGCCACCTAAGCGCCCCTGTGATGGTCAGTCTTTAACACTACAACAGCCGTGCCTATTTTACCTACTAGTAGAGCCGCCTTAGGGGTCAAACAGACCCCATTTTTAGAATGTAAATCTGCTATTTTACACACAGGGATAACTATAGGGCGCTTCTTTTTTTAGCCTGCCCTCCTACACAGAAAAACTTTAAAACATCTTTATACTATCTTATCCTGAAAATGTCAGGATACTGGGTGGTAGAACGCACATATCTAGGAAAAGTCATGAAAGGAGGGTCCTGAAATTTGATCGAGTGCAAAGATCAAATTTTTATTTTTACTCACAGGGGTCACTGTGACCCCTCACGGCTCTTCTAGTGTTAACAATCCACTCCTCTCCCTACCTCCTCCACCACCACCTCCTTCACCTCCTCCTCCTCCTCCTCCTCCTCCACCACCACCACCACCTCCTCCTCCTCCTCCACATCCTCCTCCACCTCCTCTGTCCTGGCAGGATCACGTGCGGGCGGCCATGACGTGCATCCGCTTCTTCACGCGCGGGGCCCAGTCGTACCTGCAGCTGGGAGAGCAGCAGCGCTGGCTGGTCCGGGCCAAGGAGCACCTGAGGACGTACCTGCAGGAGCAGCAGGGCCGCGGGGCCGGACGCAAGAAGTCCCCCGTCAACTCCTTCAGGAAGAAGATGTCCTCCAGTGAAGTGTCCAGGTGAGATGTCCTCCATTGAAGTGTTCAGGTGAGATGTCCTCCAGTGAAGTGTCCAGGTAACATGTCCTCCAGTGAAGTGTCCAGGTAAGATCAGTGGTGTAGTCTAGGTGATACGCAGGACTAAGCCGTATACCCACTAGGAAAGGCCAAGGATTTCCATATACCCACTTAAAAATGTGTGAGGATACGTAACAGCGTATTGTGACAGAACTTTCACTTTCTTTCATAAAATTCACCCCGTCTGTGTTACGAAGCACTCGAATTTTGGACCATTGGGACTGACGAGAGCGTCATATACCATCAATGTGACATTAAATATGTCAAAATGCAGCACTGTCATGCACAGATCAGCCTCATAACATGTAATGTTAGATACAGTATATATAACATTAGACAGGGAGCGCAGATTTATTTTTATGGCGTTCCGAAATCACAGTATATACCCACTAGAAAGTAAGAAGGTAAGATGTCCTCCAGTGAAGTGTCCAGGTAAGGTGTCCTCCAGTGAAGTGTCCAGGTAACATGTCCTCCAGTGAAGTGTCCAGGTAACATGTCCTCCAGTGACGTGTCCAGGTAAGAGAGAGTCAGTGAGACAGAGGACAGCAGCTACCAGCAGCACTCTGTTTATTTCCATGTGTGTGTTGTGATGTCTCTCAATGAAGGAAGTACAGGTGAAAACCTCAGTAACACGAGGCGAATATGGAATAAACGCAGTGTTATGTTATTTATAGTTTAGGGCCGTCATTGAATCAATGCATTAGTGCAGCTTTTTTGCATTCCTACAAGCTTTTGCTGTGCTTTTTCCCCTTTACTGTGTCCCCTATGACTTCTATTGCCCCCCTTGTACTGTCTCTCTGTTCTCCAGTGTCTTTATAAAAAACAAAAAAACGTTTTCCTTCTATCACTGAGACTACCAATGGCCCCTGTCCTGAGCTAGATTACTCTTCCTGCTACGGCTGGTGGATTGATCATTCACTTGCTTAGTCAAATTGATTGTAAGTCACTTTGGAATAAGGCGTCTGCTAAATGCCCAAAATGTAAATGTAAATGTCTTTCTTTATCAGGCACATAAACACTATTGAGCTTCAGCTGGAGGTTACACGGTTCCTGCATCGCTGTGAGACCGCCAGCGCCTCCAAGAGTCCACAGACAAGCCTGTCCTCCAACTCCACAGCCTCCAGCTCCTTGCCCACGCTGTTTGGGGCCAGTGCTATGAAGATCGACATAGCCTGCAAGGTAAGCCCAGCTCTCATAGAAATATACTGCACTCAGTATTGGGTTAAGTCGTGACATGTTTCCGGGTCCAACGTTGGCTGAGGCGCTGTCTTCGAAATGCCGCAGTAATAATAATAATAATTTATATTTGTATAGCGCTTTTCCGAGAGTCAAAGACGCTGACAATATGGGGAAAATGGCAAAGTGCTGTGTCCCTTGTTGTATGAATAGATCCGAGTCTAAAAAACGATTGAACTGTCATTCTACCGCTTTAGTACACTGGTACTCTGGTGCGGGGAATTTTTTATTTGGACCCGGAAATTGCTAAACGTCACGCGTGACGTCAGACTTAACAACCGAATAGAATAGGTTTAATGTGACTAGATAGTTAAAGAATACATGGGCAAGGACATACTTGCACATGCTTGCATAATAGATCATAAACAGTAATGTGACTTTGTGTCATCGCAGGTCATGCTCGGAGGAAAGAACATCGAAGAGGGTTTTGGCATTGCATACAGAGTCATACAGGTAATGAAGAGGTTGTATTCTCACTGAAAGGAGAACCACCATTGACCTACATGCATCATTTCCTTTAAGTTGTTTACTTGTTGTAAATAAAGTATATAAAAACAAATATTCTACGACAGCATGTTTGGATTCTGGATTCTGATTGGCTAGCAACAGTGGTAAATACCCCAACAACCCACAGTTCAGACCGCATTTCCAGTATCAATGCGCCTCCCGATCAATCTGATTAAGAACACCTGTGCTGACCTACAATGCAATGGTTGATCTTGTTTATGGGACTATATTCTGTGGCGGAAGGATATATGTATTCTGAAACGATTAATGATTGTAAATACATGAATTTAATGTTACAACTGTGTATTTTTAAAATATATTATGTGGTGGCTGTTGTAGAAAAGCAATTTACCATTCGAGGGCGAAGGGGGTTGTGGACTCATTTACCACTGTACAGGGTTTTCCTACTCGGCTTCGACTCGTGCCACAACCCTGTACCAGTGGTAAATGAGTCCACAACCCTGTACCAGTGGTAAATGAGTCCACAACCCCCTTCCTCTCATGGTCAATTACTTCCATGTTCTAAGAATGTTGCATACATTTTAAATATTCCATTTGATGTCATAATGCACTCAAGCAGACATTCTCGTCCCCTTCCACCAGGTGTTCCAGCTGGAGGCGTTAGCGGTGTACGTGCGCGCGGGCCAGAGGCTGGTGCGTCAGCGTCAGTACGGGGCTGTGCGGCAGCTGCTGAAGTGTGTGGGCGAATCAGGCACCGCCACCAAGAACGACTGCGACGCCATCGTGCTCGGCTGTGTCTCTGTCGCAGAGAAGGGTCCCGCAGACGTGCGTACCGGTGGCTCACCTCTCCCAGCTTTCCCCACTCTTGTCTGTCTGAGATAATATGTCAATAAAGTTTTTTGTTTTTGTTTTTCCCCCTTTAAGGCCAAGGAGTTGGAGAGTCTCATCTTGGAAACGAAGGGTACAGAGAACAAGGTAACCGCCATTTTATTCTCTCCTTCCTTCCTCCTCATCACCTCTCTGTCTCTCAACCACTACTCCATCACTGCCTATCTCTCTTCCCCTACACCCTCTCTCTCTCTCTCTCTCTCTCTTTCTCTCTCTCTCTCTCTCTCTCTCTCTCTCTCACTACACCACTGCCTATCTCTCTTTCCTTACACCCTCTCTCTCTCACTACATCACTGCCTATCTCTCTTTCCTTACACCCTCTCTCTCTCTCTCTCACTACATCACTGCCTATCTCTCTTCCCCTACACCCTCTCTCTCTCTCTCTCTCTCTCTCTCTCAACCACTCCATCACTGCCTATCTCTCTTTCCTTACACCCTCTCTCTCTCTCTCTCTCTCTCTCTCTCTACCACTCCATCACTGCCTATCTCTCTTCCCTTACCCTCTCTCTCTCTCTCTCTCTCTCTGTCTGTAGATCAAGGCGTACCTGCAGTGCAGTAAGCTGCGGGCGGCCTACCTGCTGGCAGTGAGGCTGGAGGCGGGCAGAGCATGCCCGCTGGTCCAGGAGGTGCTGCTGGCCGCGGCGGGCGCGGGGGACTCTGTGATGCAGGACATTTGCCGCCAGTGGCTGTCTGAGCACCAGGACCGGACGCCACAACAGCGGCAGGGTCGGCCCAATGTCAGGTAACAACACGGGGGGATCCTGGCACGACCAGGGAACCACGGATAGCACTTAAACTAGTCACAAAACTAGGAAGTAGCATTACCTTCACACCTTGGCTGCCCCGTTCGTGTGTCGTGTGACTTCATCCCCTTGTTGGAAGCGGGACACAGTGGTCGGCGACATCTCTGTCAGCTAGGAAAGTGATCGCCAACATGACGGGCTCTTCCTTCGGAGAGGAGAAGTGTATAACCACATGGAATGACTGTATGCAAAGAAAGAACATACAGTACCAGTATCTTTACATTTTGGCTTGATACTTATGTTAGTTGTACTCCTACCTCGGCTAAAAGGGATTCCTCTATTATTAACCACAAAGCCTCTGTATTGTCTTTTTCCTAATACCTGTTTTGTCAGATAAAGACATTAATGAGAGCTATGGAACTGTAAAAGTGCCTCTAGTTAGAAAATAAGCACATCTGTGTTTGTGTTGGGAGTTTGTCAGATCTTGAAAGGTTACGAAAACTGAGAATAGATTGAATCCTTGGGGGCTAGACCACAGATTAAGGCTACTCCTGGATTGAATGAGTCCCCAATGAAAAAAAAGAAAGAAGATAAATTAAAAAGATGAATCTGTGTCACGCCAACCGGCCAATAGAGCTGGGTTGAATGTCTGTCGATTGGGTTTAAATTGATAGGGTTGTTTTTGAAGTGTCAGTGTTTACTTAGCGGCTGTTTATCTGCCAATAACTGTTTTCCCTAGAACATCCTAGAACATCTGACCATCTTACTGCTTTTTCCCTTCAAGGGAAGCTGGACACCAATGGCATTTGGGGTACTTTGGGGAACTTTAAGGGCATTTTAGGCGGCAAGGATGAGCTTACTACAGCATTAAATAAAAACCTTCAAACAAGTTGGATTTATTAAGGGACCCTGGACATATTTCAGGAGTTTAAATCAGGATTCATGCAGACCTTTAATGCCCTTGCTGGTCAGTATTATTTTCTCCTGTGTGTGTGTGTGTGTGTGTGTGTGTGTTTGTGTGTGTGTGTGTGTGTGTGTGTGTGTGTGTGTGTGTGTGTGTGTGTGAGAGAGAGAAAACAAACTGATCAGGAGTCACATGTTGTGGTTATGTTGTGTATGATGTATGTGTATTTATAACTGTTAGGTTTCATATGACCTCATGATTTCTCAATAGGCTTACAAGAATGTGTGTGTGCTTTCTGTGGTCAGATGTTGGCCTTCCTTGTCAGTGTGAATGAAAAGGAATCAGTCTGTAAATGTTTGTATTAGTAGTGTATTACACACATACTTGCCTTTAAACAATCAAAAGAGATGTTATGTCACATAAAGGGATAAGGTTTTTGCCATATTATACCTATTGTCTTTTTAACAACATACAAATGTTATCATTTCTCATTTGTTTAGATATTTTCTGCATTGGCTGTTGTTGTTACCACATTGCTAAAATGACTCAGTAGCCTCTCTCCTCAGAAAATACAGCATAACGTGTGTTAAATGTAATGATATGAGCATAACATTTAAGTTATTGTTGCAAATATTTTTCAGTACATTTGGCGCAAAATTCTCTATGATACTTGAGCACTCTGCATCCCCTTACTGAGACTGTCATCTCTTCACTGTTGCACTTTATCCACCTTGTCAAGATTTCCAGGCCCTAAGACACAAGCCAAAACCAGCTCATGGGGTTGTTAAGTTGTGACGTGTTTCCGGGTCCAACGTTGGCTGAGGCGCTCTCTTCGAAATGCCTCAGTAATAATAATAATAAATTATATTTGTATAGCGCTTTTCCGAGGCTCAAAGATGCTGACAATATGGGAAAAACGGGAAAGTGCTGTGTCCCTTGTTGTATGACTAGATACGAGTCTAAAAAATGATTGAACTGTTATTCTACCGCTTTAGTACACTGGTACTCTGGTGCGGGGAATATTTGGTTTGGACCCGGAAATTGCTAAACTTCACGTTTGACATCAGACATAACAACCTCATTACACAGTTTGGGAGAAAAAATATGATTACATAATATTTCAAGTACTGTGTAATGTATAAGTCAGAGGTTGGAATCTGTGAGGTGAATGGCTGGACTTGTTTTTGCTGATTGACCTCCCTGTTTGACTCTTGCCTTTGAACAAGAAAACTAAACTAACCTTAATCCACAGAAAACTGTATTAATCTGCTCTGGGGTTGTGAGACTGACTGCCAGTTTAACAGAATGAAAAGTAATTCAATAAATAAAATGAATTTGCTTTCCTAGATTGTTATGGTAATTACTGTCTTTAGTGGTGGCCATGTTAAGAAAAATAATAAGGTAAACAAAGCCCTATTTGTGGGCAAAGATTTAACGTATATGAGATGATTTCTCATTGGTGTGAAACTGTTGATAACACAAACCGTGACAGTAAGCATGTTTTGTTTTATTTACAGTGTATGTAAACATTCAACTCGTTCAACATGACTGCAAATGTAGTAAAAGGCATGTTCGACATTTGTATATAAAATACATCCATAGAAATCTTGGCAGCTTATCATGTGCTGGATGCTGAGTGGCACAACCAAACAACCAAACAGGTAAATAAAGCAAGCTTGGAATGGGCAGTAATATTAAATCAAAAAAAAGAAAATCCATAACAAGGATTTTACCCTGGCTAGACCTTCACAGTATCTATATTACAATATTATCATCCCTGAAATCCCATCAGGCAACTGTAATAATTAAAGGTACAGTATAAAGACAAATGATTAAAAAAATGTGAAATATCTAATCACATTTAAACAAGAAGAATTCCTTTGAGAACAGAGATGGTGGATGGTGATTAACAGGATGGTTCCCATTCGATGCCGAGTAGCTCGCTGCTGGCGTCCCAGAGTCTCCGTGAGGTATCCTCACTCCTACCCTGGGGGGCCACAAAGGCTGGGGCACAGTCACTGGAACAGACATGAAGAGGTATGTAAGTAAGTAAGTAAAATGTATTTATACAGCACCTTTCCCAGACCAAGGGTCACAAAGTGCTTTACATAACAAGGAAGAAACACAATAAAACATAATACAAGAGCGAAAGCCACAGCAGGTTAAAACAGGCAAACAAGTGAAAATAAAAACAAGTAACAGACAACAGGTGTACAACAACATCCGCAGGACACAAAAAGACAGGCCCTTGGGGCTATCCAAAAGCCTGTCTATACAACACAGTCTTTAGCTGTTTTTTTAAAAACCTTGACCGAGCCAGCTGATCTAAGTTCCAAGGCCAGAGCATTCCAGAGCCTGGGGGCCACGGTTTGGAATGCTCCATCACCCTTGGTCTTCAGTCTGGCACGGGGGACAGCCAGCAAACCCTGGTCAGAGGACCTGAGAGACCTACTGGGGCTGTAAGGACGCAGTAGGTCACAGATGTAAGCAGGTGCCTGACCATGGAGGAGGGCCATTGATGGAGGGCATGATGGCGTTACTTTAGTCAGTGGAGAAATGACTCCAATCGTGACGGGCCTCAACTCTTGCTTCAGAGAGAAGTGTATAACCACATGGAATGACTGTACGCACAGAAAGTACATACAGTACCAGTATCTCAATATTTTGGCTTGATACTTATCTTAGTTGTACTCCCTCTACCTCGACTAAAAGGGATTCCTCTATTACTAACCGCAAAACCTCTGAATTCTCTTTTTGTTAATACCGGTACCTGTTTTGTCAGATTTTTTTTTTTTTTTTTTTCTAACACCAGGGGAGCCACCCCTCCTAAATTTCGTTGTTTGGTACCTGTACTATAGCAATGACAATAAAGACCATTCATTCATTCATTCATTCATAATGAGAGCTATGTGTCTCTGTAACAGATGAAGAGGTGTTACTTTAGTTACTGAGGTAGTCAGTGTCTAAACCCCAACTGAACTCAATCCTGGTTATCCTCTCGTATGAAAAGCAGTCCATTTTGTTTCCTTTATCACCATTATTTTGTGAGCTTAGAATTATAAGGTTCTATCTCCATTTAGGGTAGTTCAGAGATATTGAGCGTTATTTTTTTTTATTCAACATTTTAAAAATAACACCACACAGGCATTAATAAACAACTAATGGATCAGATTATGTCAAAAACTCAATTTTGACAAAAATTGAGATAGAACCTTATAATTCTAACGTCACAATTTCAATCTAGCTACGGTAAGGAGCCAGATCTGCTGAGCTACAGTATATACACGACGGCATAACCCCTCTACCTACCTGAAGTGTTTTCCAGAAATGGATTCCAGCTCGTCAGCCACGGCGCAGTAAATGGACGTCTGTGCCCCCTCCCGAGGCTTCTTCAGGAACATGGAGAAGAGCGTGAACATCAGAGACATGATAGACGAGTGTCTCACCAGCTCAGAGCGGACAGACCCTGGGTGAACCGAGTTCACGGTCACACTGGAACCTGGGAAACAACAACATGGCAGAGGGCAGGTGGTCACCGCGGGGACAGTGTTACTCCATGATTACACACACACACACACACACACACACACACACACAGTTATACAGCCTGGACACACACACACACACACATAGTTATACAGCCTGGACACACACACATAGTTATACAGCCTGGACACACACACACACACACATAGTTATACAGCCTGAACACACACACACACACACACACACATGGTTATACAGCCAGAACACACACACACACACACACACACATAGTTATACAGCCTGAACACACACACACACACACACACATAGTTACCCACTGTATGAAGACGGTTATGGCTAATTGTAAGTCTACCCTAGTAAATGTGATAGTTTTTACCATTCTGTTTCTGTTTTGGTCGTTTGACCAATTGAAATTCTATGCACGTGATTCTACTGTATGCTACAGGGTTCCCGCGCTGGTCTTAAAAAGCCTTAAAGGCTAAAATCTAGCATTTCAATTTATAAAGCCTAAAAAGGTCTCAAATTCCAGTTATTCGGTCTAAAAATTAGGTGCTAGGTCTTAAAAATTAGATCCTGCAAGTAAATCAGTCCGACCACATCTATTTACGCGGAAATGAATCAAGCTGGAACCCCCCGGAAAAACCAATTTGCTTCCTTTTCTGTCTGTATGGCAGTGAAATCCCTAATTTCATCACCTCGAGCGAGGATGACAAAAAGCTATCATATGGTGTCGCGAATAGGTCTAAAATCAAAATGCTATTCAAAGAGGTCTAAAAAAAGGTCTAAAAATGTCTTAAATTGGACTTGTTGAAACGTGTAGGAACCCTCGAGAGAGAGAGAGGCTGTGAGGCTCTTAGCAGTGTTGAATGGTGACGGTCCCACTTAGTATAGTTGTGTTTTCGTTCCCTCTCTCGCCCCATCTATTTCAGCATGGGGGTCAGTCATTGGCTAGTACCTTTGAGTCTGCGAGCCAGCTCCCTGGCGAACAGCACGTTGGCCAGTTTGCTCTGGCAGTACGCCAGGCCGCTGTTGTAGCTGCCTTGGCTCAACAGGTCGTGAAAACGGATCCAGCCAAAGTTGTGACCGAAAGAGGAGACCACCACGATGCGTGCAGGTGCACTGCGCTTCAATAAGCCAATCAGGAGGTACGTCAACAGGAAGTGCCCTACCAGGAAGTAAACAAAACAACACGTTCAATCAACATTGTATGGCATTGTTATATATCATTGTTATATCATTGTTATATCATTTGTGGTCCTCTGTGGTTCAGTTGGTAGAGCATGGCGCTAACAGAAGATCATCGGCGCCCCCCTCCCCTCTCTGGAAGAGCTGTACAACACACGCTGCCTCAGGAAGGCCTCCAAGATCTCCAGAGACCCATCCCACCCTGGGAACGAACACTTTGTTCGGCAGGCGGTTCAGGACCATGTCCGCAAGGACAAATAGACTGAAGCTCAGCTTCTACCCTAGACCTAGGTTCTAGGCCCTGGACAATCTAGACAATTTGATGGCAGCTACTAGATTGTAATCATAAGTGCAATACTGAAATACAAATGTGAACATTTCAAACCTGCAAACTGCGACACTTTAAATGAATGTGCAATAATACTATGTGCAATATGACAACCCTCGTGTACATAAGGTTCAGAGATAGGAAATGTTAGGATATTTATAGCATAAAGGTTCAGAGATAGGAAATGTTAGGATATTTATAGCATAGCATAGAGTACAGCACAGTGTTTTATTTGTATAGTATAGTAGTATAGTGGATAGTGTATATAGCCTTTATTTATGTAAACCAGCTCTTTTCCCTTCTTGTTTTTAGTAAAAAAAAATCCTAGCAGCAGGGGAGCCCCCCCTCCTAAATTTCGTTGTATGGTACCTGTACTGTATTAATGACAATAAAGACCATTCATTCATTCATAACAACGCTTAGGTTGTGGGTTCGTTCCCCGCTGGGACCATATATACTGAAATGTATGTACCGTATTTTCCGCACTATAAGGCGCACTTAAAAGTCCCCCCCCCAAAAAAAACGGCAGTGCGCCTTATAATCCGGTGCGCCTTATATATGGATCAAAATGTAAAAATTACATGACCAATATTTTTTTTTTAATAATAATAATAAAATGTTTCAGTACGACTGGTAAACTACAAAGCCGCACCGCTTGCAGCATTACGGTAATCAGTAAACACCGGTGCTTACGGCCGCCATCTTGGAATCTCCGCGAATGCTATGCTATTGTTATGCTATCATGTGCTCTGAATGGATGCCGTACTCGCCCAACTGTTCAATTCGGACACTGAAGAAGAATAATTCAAGGGATTCGTGGACGAGGAATGAACTGAAAAAGTGAGCTTTACGTGTTATACATAACTGAACAATGTTGAGTTATGCACTAACGTTTGATTTAGTGGTATCAGACTGTTTCTTTTACTACGTGTTTACTGAAATAAAGTTTGAATGTTTGACTGAATTGAATTAATGAACATCTCATCCCTCTGTCTCCATGTCATTGTAGAACACCCATGCCTTTGGAATGTGAAGCTTGAGGTCTACAAAGACAAAGACATCTTAAATGAAGGAGGAGAACCTGACGAGAAGGAGGATAACATCCTGTCCTTTTCTTCACAGTTGCCCGTGTATCATAGGCTTTAGATTTTGAACTTAAGATCACTCTGATCATTACGTTGTTATGAACCCCAAGAGAAGAGAGAACATTATCGATGGCAGTAGATACGTTTCCGACGACACAGTATACCTAACGACAATACTATCAGACTGTTTCTTTTACTACGTGTTTACTGAATCAGGGAAAAGTTCCCCTCCACGTTTGGGAGAAGAGTGAACAAGGCTGGGAGATATTGTTAATATTGTTAATATGTTATTGTTAATATTGTTAATATGCACATTAACGTTTGAACAACGTTACCATGGGAGTGAACGGAGTTGTCAGAACGCTTAATAAAGTTTGACTTTATCGGACTGTTTTGTTGACATTCCCTTTAGCACAGCTCCATCTAGTGGATGCATAACGCAACCCCAGTCAAAAAAAAAAAAAAACGACAGTGCGCCTTATAATCCGGTGCGCCCTATATATGAAAACAGTTCTAAAATAGGCCATTCATTGAAGGTGCGCCTTATAATCCGGTGCGCCTTATAGTGCGGAAAATACCGCACTCACTGCAATGTACGTCGCTTTGGATAAAAGTGTCAGCTAAATGGCATATATTATTATATATTATTTGTGACAGCAACGGGAACAAGTCACCAACCAATCAAAATGGTCTGACTATTAATTGAGAAAAATGTCAAATACATTTCAATGTTGTTGAAAATCGATGACACACTCGTGGTTAGTCAAGCCAAAACATTGCATCCATGGATCAATGGATTTGGTGAGTAACCCTCCCCACTACTCTACACTAACTAGGTAGTAGTTGAACGCTGACATTTA
Organism: Nansenia antarctica; assembly: GCF_963989245.1. Taxonomy (NCBI): domain Eukaryota; kingdom Metazoa; phylum Chordata; class Actinopteri; order Argentiniformes; family Microstomatidae; genus Nansenia; species Nansenia antarctica. The sequence goes on along the minus strand of NC_137674.1, from coordinate 25,166,935 downwards.
TTTACATTTTTCAGAATAAAAGTCTGACCGGTCCGTCGGTTGGCGACTTGTTCCCGGTTTCACCAGCTAGTGACGTTAGAATTAGAATTATAAGGTTCTATCTCAATTTTTGCCAAAATTTAGTTTTTTTTTACATAATCTGATCCATTAGGTGTTTATTAATGCCCGTGTGGTGTTATTTTTTAAAAAGTTGACATTTTTTAGTTAGTAATTCATAAAATACAAAGGTTCCATCTCACAAAACATAATGGAAGGTAAAAACTTTGATGCTCAATATCTTAGAACTACCCTAAACGGAGATAGAACCTTATCATTCTAAGCTCACGAGCTGCTGTCCCTTCTATCAGAACATGGATATTATTAGAATAGAAGCATACTGCATTGTTATGTAATTGAAGGGAAATTGGCTGCCTCATCCTTCCACCCACATGGCTTTCCTTCCATGACTGGCAGTCTCTTATGCCCCTGAGTCTCTCCCTCAACCACTCAGAGACTCACCCTCACTCTCCACTTTTAAATCCCACCTCAACACCTACCTGTTCTCCCATGCTTCCAACCTCCCCTACCCCTAACCATCTCCCCTAACTCTGCCACCCCCCCTCCCCTCCTGGACATGCATACAACCTCCCCTACCCCTAACCATCTCCCCTAACCCTGCCACCCCCCCTCCCTGTTCGTTAACTCTGTGTTCTATGTGCCCATGTTATCTGTTGCTTGTTGTTTCTGTGTTTTCCGTTTCTCCCACATTGTCTCCCATAGCGTCTTTGAGCCTCGGAAAAGCGCTATATAAATATAATGAATTATTATTAAGTGTGCTTGCAGTAGCAAGCGGGCATGGTCTTCGCCGGGGATGCAGTGGAGTGGCCCAGGGGGGGGGGGGCAAGCACACTTCACAATTTCCACAGGAATGCATACGGTTTACCCACAATGCCCCGTTAAGCGGCCAAAAAAGTCCATAGACAATGAATTGGGCAATATTGAAAACGCCACAGCTCGGCCTCTGGGTGACGTAAAGACACGCGGGTTTCGCCGGGGGGGGCAGGGTGGTGACCAAAACACACACACACATACACACACACACACACACAGACTTTTTGTGGAGAGAAATCGCCATTGAAATTCAATGGCGGAACTTTGAGAACAGAGTGAGCAGAAAACGTTTTTGAACTTTTTGTACACATTTTGCACACTGCTCCCACGGTTACAATTGTATGTCTATATTCAAAAATGGAAACGTAGAGCATGGAAACGTAGAGCAACTCTACGCCAAAATATCAACATATAAGCCCAAACATTAATAGTTTTTACGTTTCAGCTGTTTGTTTCAGAGCTAGCCAAAGACAAGCAGAGGTCTGGCTAGAGTGAGTTGCTATGACAACGAATTTGCCACTGTCAACAGATGTGTTGATAGGGCTCAAAACAGGTGCGGCCGGGTGGCAGAGAGAGTGGACCAGCATACAGACACAATCACTCACACATACACACGCGCACACACACACACACACACACACACCCCACAACTCGGCCCCCGGGTGAGCTAGAGAAACGCGGTCTTCGCCGGGGGGTGCAGGGGAGTGGCCCAGGTGGGGGGGTGGGGCAGGTGCAGGGGTGGGGAGGGCCCAGAGGCCACTGACCTGCCCCCTACTGGCTGTGAGGGGCAAGCACACTTCACAATTTCCACAGGAATTGTCCCTGTCTAGTTATTATTATTATTACTAGTCTTTTCCCCAGCATTACTCTGCAAAGCCCCTCTCACCTAGGTGATTGACACCCAGCTGCATCTCAAAGCCGTCTGCTGTTTTGGTGTAGGGACACATCATCACCCCGGCGTTGTTAATCAGGATATGCAGGTGGTTGACCTCTGACGTGGAGAGAGAAGGGGAAAAGCACAACATGACAACAAGTTTGTGCTTTACTGTCATTCAGATGTCAATCTGGGAGGAGTTTTAGAATTTAGAATTTAGAATTTTAGTGTTAAAAGTCACATGTAGCATGCACACCTTTGAGGAATTTCTGTGCAAAGGCACGTATGGAGCAGGTATCGGCTAGATCGAGCTCTCGGACCTCCACCTGTGCGTTGCTGTACACAGCACGCATCCACGCTGCCGCCTCCTCACCCTTCTCCACGTCCCGGCATGCCAGAATCACCCTGGCACCTGGAAAAGATGAAAAATGATCAACATATTCTCTGTTGTTGTAAAAATTCTTCTTGATGAGATGCCAGTGCCAGTGGCCAAAGACAATACTGGATGTTTCCAAATACAGAAACGGCATCATTTCCTCTTCCTTTAAGGTTTACTGCTCAGTGAGTTGATTGGGAGATCAAATCACAGCTTCTCCTGGCTTTTGAGGTCACAGGGTAGAAGGAGGCAAAGAAAAGACACCTGAATTACTATTAGGCCCAAGGAACAAAAGTTTATCACCTCGTATTGCCAGGTCTAGTGCTGTCTCCTTCCCGATGCCTGTGTTGGCTCCAGTTATCAGGGCTGTCTTCCCATCAAGGCGGGTCATGGACTGACACACTCCACCAGCAGAATATTTCCTTGAAAAGAAAGTGTATTCTAATCAAATGTCGAAGCAGATCTTTTCCTGTTTTGTAATGACACATTATGCATTACAATGTTACTGTTTGGTTACAGGGAAAGGAAAGGACCCACCATGCACAGTGCTACAGTATTCAGTGAGCAAGAGGACATTTCGCAAGACAATCCCCTCTGATAACAATCACCGTAGGTCTACTTGAACGTCAGGTCGTGCGACGAAATGAGGCGAAGTACATAACCAATGGCTCAGCGCAGAGACGCATACAGTTATAACTCCGCCTACGCTCGACCGCCTGATATGCATAATATGCGTAGATCGACTCCCCCGATGTATTTCTCTTTGCATTTAAACAGTAAACACATTAAAACCTCAGTAAAGACTTGATTCTTCATACTTAATTACCATAATACCGTATGCTGGCCTTATTATGAACATTATTGTGTTTTATGGGCTGTGACACAGTAATCTATGTATACTGTCATGTACTCTATTCCTGACCAATAGCCTTGATATACGGTCAAACTAAATCACCTTTTGCTGTTGCAATCATTTCTTTAAAAAAAATTTTTTATTATATGACGTTGTAACCTAAATAAGGAGGTGATGCTGCTACCTTGACAACAAAATGAATAGCCCCAATTGCATATCATAAGAGAATAGCCTAACGTCACGTCACACTTACCTTATGTGTGGTGCAAACAAAATCATCAGGAGTGTTACCACTCCGAGGCCTGCGACAATTAGTACAAGCACCATCATGACACGGATCTACGGCCAATCCTCTGCTCTCACTCTCGGACCTGAGTTCGGCTCTGTGGCCGACAGCTGACGGAGGGGAGGCGGGTGTGTGTGGAGCAGGGAGCGATGCTCGTTGAATGGGATCCTGGGATTGTAGTTTTCTGTCATTTAGATTCAAATGCATGTACGGTATTGTATGCACGCATGCATTAATTGAATTACATTGTGAATTAGTGATAGGTGTAGGTGTAATATCAATTTGTTAAATCTCGTATGTTTCCTCTTAAGCCTTTGATACATATAATATGGGGTTTTTCGTGTTACAGGCTTACCTGAATTTATTTGGTTAGTGATGAAGATTCTCTTTTCTAAATCTATCAAATCTATCTTTTTGTTTTGTTTTGGTTGCAATTTTATCAAACGTGCCATTTGATTTGTAAGATAGAGAGACATTATATGAACGACATGTTTATGTGATGATTCCATTGACTTATGAGTTATTTAACAACTACATTTACCGGAATTCACTAGTCGTTTAGCTGTCATGGTAAAGCCTGTATAGGTATTTTAGACGCATCATTTAAATTCGACCGTAATGTAGTACTTTTTGTAGTTGTATCTGAAGTATACAACATGACCTTTAAATATACAAATAACATTTTTACAGCATATGCTTAGACTTCTAATGGTGATGATTTTGTTCAGGCAGTCAACATGTGACCAGATCACGAGGACCAGTGAGAATGCGGAAACAGTCTCGAGGATCTTGTTAGGGATTTTATTTGATCAACAAAGGGTGTTTGTCAGGGTTTGAGTTCATGTTTGACGTCTTTAGCGGGATAATTGACCGTTTTTGTGTCAAGAACCAAACGTAAACTTAAAGACATAGATATAAGTCAAAGTTGTTGCAAAAATGTCGTCGGAAGAATTTGAAAAGTTGCAAGAGATCTACAAATCACTGTACGACGAGCTGAGGCTGATGCCAGACAGAGCCCAGAGATGTCATGGAGGTAAAGACAAACTTCTACAACGAAACGAGTTCTCTCACCTGTCTCCTTAGCTACCTCTGCCGCTACCTGTCTGCACCCTGTCTACACTAGGTGGATTATTATGCAGTGTGTATGTCAACATTTAACAGAATGAAGTGGTTCACACTGAGTCCAGCTTTTAAAAACCATGTCCAAAGATCTTTGTCGGTAGTGAAAGTGTATATAGCCTGGGCCTTTTTAAGACAAGAATAGTCGTATTTAGAAAACAAGAACGTATTTCTGATTCACCCACATCACGCCAAGCATTAGTGTTAACTGTAACTAGGGTTAGGGTTAGACATGCCAGCATGTACCAAGTCGACGTAGCACCTAACCCTAACCCTAGTATTCCCACATGTACCGTAACATACTGTATGCATGCTCTCTTTTTCAGAGGAGAAGAAGAGGTTGCTGAGAGCCTTTGATGAGAGGGTTGGAGAGGCGGAGGAAGTGGTAAGTATGTCTGCCAGCCACCGTAGCAGAGGTGAAGCTTGTTGTCTTGTGTGTGTGTGTGGTGGGTTTGATGGAGTTTATCTTAGATTCCCCTTGCAGGTTATTTATTATCTTAGATCTAACGACTGCCCAGGAGTTGTTTGATCTGTCATGTTTTTTTTTGCCCTCTTTTCAAGTCTTTCATGAAAACCTGGAGACCTGCAAACCTTTTGTTCTCATTATTTCCTTTAGATGAGAGATATATATTAGTTACCACATTTTCTACACCAGGGGGCGCTAGTGAATTGATAGTCAGACTTATCGTGGATAAACGGAGACAGTTCACTTATTAAACCCTGACAGTTCACTGACTAGACCCTAATTAACCAAATTGACCAATAATAATGTAACCTGTAATAATGTAACTTCCCTCAGAAGGGTGTTTACATCTTGTGTTTCTTATGGTGAACCTACAGCTGCAAGGAATGGACAAAGAGTTGCTGGGTGCTCCCTCCACCTACCGAAATGCCATGTCCACAAAGCTGCGCATGTACCGCCGAGATTTGGGCAAGATGCACCGGGAGATGAAAGGTTCTGAACCAGGTCTGGGCTTCCAAGCCAGGCCAGTAGAAGGCGGTTATGGTGTCTATTCATCTCAGAATGAACACAGCGTGAGTAAAGAGCACATGGTGACGATTCTCACTTATTGCACTACTGTCACTTACTACCCATCTTCCGTCGGAGACTGAAGACCTCCATCTCTTCAGGTTACACCTTAACTGCTCCTCCTGAGACTTCTACTACCCCCCCCCCCCCAGCACTGTGTCTCCTGAGACACCTGCTTTTCCCCTTTACTGTGTCCCCTATGACTTCTACTGCCCCCCTTGTACTCGCTCTCTGTTCTCCAGTGTCTATATATATTTTTAAAAATAAAAACGTTTTCCTTCTATCACTGAGACTGCCAATGGCCCCTGGCCTGAGCTAGATTACTCTTCCTGCTACGACTGGTGGATTGATGATTCACTCGCTTAGCCAAATGTATTGATTGTAAGTCGCTTTGGAATAAGGCGTCTGCTAAATGCCAAAAATGTAAAATGTAAAAATGTAAATTGCACCTCTTATGCAGGTGTTGACTATGGGAAGTTGTTTTTTCTTCCCCCCACTTATTCAGACACATGTGCAGTCACAGAGGACCTTGCTGCTTCAGGGCACAGATTCCTTAAACAACGCCACTCAGAGCTTAGAGCGCACCCAACGCATCGCCGCTGAGACGGACCAGATCGGTACAGACATCATAGAGGAGCTGGGAGAACAGAGAGAGCAGCTGGATCGCACCAAAGACAGGGTGAGTTGGAGAGCTTTGAGGGATTAACAAAAGGGTTGTAGTGGGTGGCACTGAAATGACATATGATTGGGGCAATTGGTACTGGGGCGGCTGTGGCGCAGGAGGTAGAGCCGCCGTCTAATGATCGCAAGGTTGGCAGATCGGCGGTTCGAGCCCCGGCTGGCCACATGTCGAGGTGTCCTTGGGCAAGACACTGAACCCCAAATTGCTCCCAGTGAGCGAGCCGCGCCTTGCATGGTAGCTTGCCGCCATTGGTGTGTGAATGTGTGTGTGAATGGGTGAATGAGAGGCCGTTGTAAAGCGCTTTGGAGCAGCAAAAAAGGCGCTATATACAGTACAGGCCAAAAGTTTGGACACACCTTCTCATTCAATGTGTTTCCTTTATTTTCATGACTATTTACATTGTAGATTCTCACTGAAGGCATCAAAACTATGAATGAACACATGTGGAATGATGTACTTAACAAAAAAGTGTGAAATAACTCTAAATATGTCTTAGATTTTAGATTCCTCAAAGTAGCCACCCTTTGCTTTTTTGTTGTTAATAAAATAAAAAATTGTTGTTGTTAATAAAATATATAATAAGAATATTAAATATATATATATATAATAACATATTATTATTAACACATATTATATTTCATATTATTATTATATATTTTATTAACAACAAAAAAGCAAAGGGTGGCTACATTGAGGAATCTAAAATATAAGACATATTTAGAGTTATTTCACACTTTATTGTTAAATACATAGTTCCTATGTGTTCATTCATAGTTTTGATGCCTTCAGTGAGAATCTACAATGTACCAAATAGTCATGAAAATAAAGGAAACGCATTGAATGAGAAGGTGTGTCCAAACTTTTGGCCTGTACTGTAAGTGCAGTCCATTTACCATTTACCATATGATTCTGTTGCCTCTGTGCCATCTTGCAGTTGGTCCACACCGGAGAGAACCTTAGCCGAAGTCGTAAGATCCTGCGTGCCATGTCTCGTCGGTGAGTGCCATCTCTTATTGCAATTTAAACCATTTCAAATGTGCTCTATAGTAGGGTTGGGTGATTTTCTTAAAAAATGTTTTACTCATGATATTATAATATACAATAATATGGTGCATTGCTGTTCCCGCACTGGTCTTAAAAAGCCTTAAAGTCTAAAATCCATCAATCCAATCTGTAAGGCCTAAAAAGGTGGCAAATTTCAGTTATTTGGTCTAAAAATTAGGTGCTAGGTCTTAAAAATTAGATCCTACAAGGAAATCAGTCCGACCACATCTATTTATGCGGAAATTAATCAAGCTGGAACCCCCAAAAAATGCTAATTCGCTTCCTTGTTTTGTCTGTATGGCAGTGAAATCCCTAATTTCATCACCTCGAGGATGACAAAAAGCTATCATATGGTGTCTCTAATAGGTTTAAAATTATATTCAAATAGGTCTAAAAAGGTCTTAAATTTGACGTAAAGTTTAAACTTGTAGGAACCCTGTAGTGACATGCCAGTGTGAGCAAAATTGACTGAACTGCAGCGTGTATGGCTGTGTATGGCTGGTGTTGTAAACAGACTGGTGAAACAAAGACATGTTTTCACTGCTAGATGTGCTTTGCCCTGCAAAACGTGGGACACTGCACTTGCAGTTATGCACATATTTTGGGTTTTAAGCACTTTCACAGACTATTTTCTGTAACAAAACAAAATCACGATACGCTCCAAATATACGCTCAGATAATATCTCGTCTGCCCAACCCTACTCTAAAGCCAGGGTATCCGCGGTGTCTTGAAAAGTATTAAAAGTTGATAAATCAATTTTGGGAAAATCAAGACCCTTAATAAGTATTAAAAAGTCTTATCACGATTTTATGTGGGCTTGAATGTTGTAGGTATTTTTCTGAATTAGACTCTGTCCTAAAAACTTTTAGTAAAAGTTCGTGAATTTATTACGGTAGTTTTATTAAAAAACAAAGATGAACCGGACATTCTGTTGCATGATAGTGGTCTAGTCTATTGCAAACTAAAACTGTTAAGTTAAAGGTGTCACTGATGTAAATGGTTACAGCTCGAAGTGGCGGTGAGGTCTGGAAAAATATTGACACGGTCTAAAGTCTTAGAAAGGTATTGAAATTAACCTCAAGATTCCTGTATATACCCTGTAAAGCTGTTTTGTTAATGATCTCTCATGTGTTAGTCGAACCTTTTCTCTTGAAATGAGTTGTTCTGTTCCTCTTTCCCCTTGTAGACTGATGACGAACAAACTACTGTTATCCATCATCATTTTAATGGAGTTGGCCGTACTGGGTGCTGTTGTCTACCTGAAGTTCTTTCGCAAGTAGGAAAGCTGTCGCATCTACAAGCAACAACAAGTTTGGTTGTCCGGCAAAGTTCCTCTCTTTCAACTTTGCCATTTATTGACCGACCACCCATCTCTGACTGTCCTCGTGACCCCATCACCACTCCTAAACTCTTGTGATTTTTCCCAGGAGTGCATAAATGAAGGACAAAATAATTGCTAAATTTTCAAGGGCGAAGAGTTCAGGACAAATAAGAGCGGAATTACGTTTTCTGCTCACACAGGAGCGTTTATGAGACTCAGTGAAGGATGTTTCCGAGGCATACGGACCGTGGTGTAAACTCTGCATATGGACGTCTGATACAGGATTCAGTTGTCAGCCTTCTGCCTCTCAGACTGTTGTGATGATGATGCCGTGTTAGTTACTGACGGCTCCAAGACGCACAGTCAGGTCCATGTGTGTCTCAGGTCCGAACATAGTTACGTTCCAAAATGAACCCTACCTTCTTGTGACATCTTTCTGACAAAACCTTCTGTGTTGACCAGTTAGAGGAATCACAAACTCACGGTCGTTAAAATGCATGAAATTAAAATGCGTCTTATAAAAATGTATTCCCAAATAGAATTATGCACTTTATTTTAACAGTACAGAAATGACCAGGCAATAACATTATAACAACATGGAAATTAAACAACAATAACCCTATGAACTAGCTGTTTTAATCTCATTCACTAACATTCATCATTCACTGACTTATAATACAAAAAAATGTAATTAATTATGAATTATCTATGACATATTATACTTACTACACTGTGAACATGAAAGTAAACAAATGATGTTTTGAATGTATTGTACTGTTATATTTGGGGTAATTCCCCAACTCTGAACCCATATTCCAAATCGAAAGGTCAGGGGATAAAGATTGGTTTTGACATGAACATAGAGTCTTAAAGCTAGCTCTTAACCTCAGTTTGTCTTTGTTTGTTTGGCTGTAGCTGCTGTCTGCTGTCACCAGGGGGGTATTCTATCAACATCAATCTGGCAAGATTTATCAAAATTAGCCTAGATTTCCCTTTAGCGACATTGATGCAATACCCCCCAGGAGCTGGCACATAGTTTAACAACAGCGACACAACACAGATAAGACCATGTTAGTGCTGTGTGTGTAGTGGGCATCTGCTACTATAAAGTTAATTCACACACAGATGATAAGGCTGATGTTATTGTGACATCACAATGGTGTTACTGTAGTTCAAAAACTAATCTTCTACAACAGCATGTTTGGATACTGGATTCTGATTGTCTAGCAACAGTGGTAAATACACCAACAACCTTCAGTTCAGACCGCATTTCCAGTATCAATGCGCCTCCCAATCAATCTGATGAAGAACACCTGTGCTGACCTACAATGCAATGGTTGATCTTGTTTATGGGACTATATTCTGTGGCGGAAGGATATATGTATTCTGAAACGATTAATGATTGTAAATACATGAATTTAATGTTACAACTGTGTATTTATTTTTTATATTATGTGGTGGCTGTTGGAGAAAAGCAATTGACCATTGGAGGGCGAAGGGGGTTGTGGTACAGGGTTTTCCTACTCTGCTTCGCCTTGTGCCACAACCCTGTACCAGTGGTAAATGAGTCCACAACCCTGTACCAGTGGTAAATGAGTCCACAACCCCCTTCCTCTCATGGTACATTGCTTCCTTCCCAGTCTGGATTATCCACTCAGCATACATATTACTCTATAGCTCATTTTTGACAAGGACAAGAAGTTAGAGTGAGTGATGTGTGTCAAGTAAACAAGATTGTTGTACCAAGGAAGCTCAAGCAAATACCTCTGTGAATGAGAATGGCAACTCACACTTTTGGATCATAGATTGGTCATAGATTTGGATTCTATCATTTCATTGTTAGTGTGTAAAGTACCCTATTACTCCCCCACTTATTGTTTAGGAACCATGTTGTAAACAAAATATTTTCTGACCACCTAAATTTCGATTAATTCATTGGTAGATTAATCAACTACCGGTAACAGGAAAATATTTGTCAACTTTTCCTTTTTTGTATCGACTGACAGCCCTAATATAAACACACAGACTGATCGAATTGTGGAAGACTAAAATAACCATTCTTTATTTAAAAGACAGTCATTCAGTAGTCACATCAAAGGCAAATTAAATTTGAACATACATCATACGACACTCCTCATAACTTACTGGAATTAAATGGAAAAATGTCCACTAGCCATTTAATACTGGCTAATACCTGACTATTGTAAAACCACACAATTAGTAAATACATATACATAGATTAATTGACATTACTACAGTACAAAACTAGAAACAACATTCTAGTGAAAATATATATAACCACAGCTGGTCCAAAAGTGCATTTTTGTTCACACCAGACTGAAAGTTCATACAACACAGGTGGCATACTGACTGAAGCAGTCTCATGCTTTTCATGTAAACCAAGTGCATACTGTACCAGCCTTTACATGTAGGGCAGCAGTGTCATCTCAATATTAGGTTTATGTTGATGATGCTCTAAATAGTGAAACTATCAACATATAATAACATTCAACTAATGGAGTAGGACCCAGTCTTTTCAAGGCCAGGGCTTACAAGCCTCAAATGTCCTCAGTAAGCAAGTCTATTACATAAAAAAAAAAATGTTCAATCATATTTTATATGACTTGGGTTTGACTGCTGAAGTTGACGCTACTATAATTTACAGTAAATAGGCAGAGAGAGAGAAGAAAAAAATACATCACAAGTTCCATGCTGTAAAAGTCTTTTGTTCAAAAGGAATGTCCAGTGGTGATATAAGTTCTTGGTGCCTGCTAGCTAGCCGCTAGCTGTTCTAGAGACGTAGCTGCTCTGTGTCCTCCTTGGCTGACGGAACCTCTGAGAAAGCACCATGTGCTCCCTCGCGCGACTGCCCCAGAGATGACGCGATTACGTCAACCGCCAGTCCTGCTGTGGCCTCCACTGCTTCGCGGCTCACTCCGAGAACAGGATTCACCTCCACCAGGTCCATCGCTGACAATAGCCCTGTAGTAGCACCACACAAGCACAATCTCTTAGCTTTCAATTCATCTGCAGCATCATCCTTGAAAATACTGAGAAATTTTACTTTTATTTGAAAATGCTATTTTCTTGAGTTTGTTACTGGTCCACTGGCGGACTCAGGGGGGGGGCAGGGGGGGCGACCGCCCCTCCTGGTGCCCCCACGGTTGAAAAACGTCTCTCTTAAGTGCCCTTTTGAGTGGCAAAAAAGCCCTTTTGAGTGGCGAAAATTAGAGGACGTACCCTATTGGTGCCCCTCCAATGGTCTAAACTTGACCATGTGCCCCCACAGTTGAAAAAACCTGCCTAAAGTGCCCTTTTGAGTGGCAAAATTAGAGGATGTGCCCTATTGGCTGCCCTTCCAATGGTCTAAACTTGTGTGCACTGATGGGGTCCCATGTTTTCGCCCCTGCCCTTCAAACACCCTGAGTCCACCACTGAACTGGTCCCATTCTACTCGTTAGATCTCTTATCGGCAAAATTAGCACTTCTGCGCCTCACAGTGTGTTTATTGTCAATAACATTCAATTATCACCAGTGCATAATAATAATAATAATATCTTAGATTTATATAGCGCCTTTCTCAGACCCAAGGAACCAAGGACTTTCTCAGACCCAAGGACACTCGAGCGCTGCAGTAACAATAGTGTACTTAGCCACTATCACATGTTTTTTGTTGTTGTAAAGTTTAATGGTTGAAACCTGTGGCATCTTGCACATAACTCCTTAACATACCTGTGTTATGGATTTCCTCTGTGATGTAGATGCCCTCTCTGTAGGTCAAACCCCCATTTACTGGGGTCCCCGTGGCGGGGGCCAAGGAGGGGTCGAAAGCGTCTATGTCGAAGCTCAAGTGGATCGGCCGCTGTTTCCTATTCAACAACAGAGGAACACCGGGTTGGACTCTCAATAATGCATAGTTCAAATGTTAGTTATTCGTCTATGGAAGCTTTTTGAACATAGGAAATCTCAAAGTCATACAGAGATGCAGGTTTCAAGGATATGCTCTAATCTTCTTGAGATATTCAATTACCTCGTCAAAAGATGATCAAGAGTTTCTTCCATAACCCTTTGGATTCCGATTCTGTCAATATCTCTCATAGTGAAATACTGGATACCCAAGTTCTTCAGGATGTAGCTGTTAAGAAGCAAGGGGAATATAATGCCATAGGTCATTTTGCAGAACTGGTGTAGTTGAGAATACAAAGTCAATACTAATCGTGACGTTAGAATTATATGGTTCTATCTCCATTTTTGTAAAACTTGTACGTTTTTTACATAATCTGATCCATTAGGTGTTTATTAATGCCTGTGTGGTGTTATTTTTAAAATGTTGACATTTTTGAGTTAGTAATTCATAAAATACAAAGGTTCCATCTCACGAAACATAATGGAATGTAAAAACGTTGACGGTCAATATCTCTGAACTACCCTAAACGGAGATAGAACCTTATAATTCTAAGCCCACATAAGGTGTACAAAGCAACCGTGTGAAGTAACTATATGTGTAGTAATGTACAAGGGCACTTACTGCTCGCCAGGGTCCACGTCCCGCAGCCCGATGTACACTAGGTCTTTGGAGGAGAGGAATGGCTTCATCCAGGAGAACCCTGGGAGGTCTGGCATCTATGGTGAGAATGCAGAAGGTAAGGTTAGAATGCAGAAGGTAAGGTTAGAATGCAGAAGGTAAGGTTAGAATGCAGAAGGTAAGGTTAGAATGCAGAATAGAATGCAGAAGGTAAGGTTAGAATGCAGAAGGTAAGGTTAGAATGCAGAAGGTAAGGTTAGAATGCAGAAGGTATGGTTAGAATGCAGAAGGTATGGTTAGAATGCAGAAGGTATGGTTAGAATGCAGAAGGTAACCAGTGGTGTAGTCTAGTGTTTTCTAGTGGGTATACTGTGATTTTTCCCTCCCAGCTTCATATCGTTCATTTCGGAACGACATAAAAATACACCTGTGCTCCCTGTCTAACGTTATATATATCAAACATTGTTTGATGTTATAAGGCTGATCTGTGTATGATAGTGCTGCATTTTGACATATTTCATGTCGCATTTCCCCCCGTTTATGGTATATGACACTATAGTCAGTCCCGATGGTCCGAAATTCAGGTGCTTCGTAACACAGACGGGGTGAATTTTATGAATGAAAGTGAAAGTTCTGTCACAAAACGCTGTTACGTATTCCTCACACATTTTTAAGTGGGTATATGGAAATCCTTGGCCTTTCCTAGTGGGTATACGGCGTAGTCCTGCGTATCACCTAGACTACACCACTGAAGAGATGTGGAGTGTCGTATGGTCCATATTGACATAGCAGTAGATAACTGCCCTGCTTACCTTGTCTTGCAGCTCTTTGAGCATGAAGGCCACTGACTGGCCGTGGAGGTTGCCTGACGGCGAGGTTGTGGGCGTGTTGACATCTGCATGGGCGTCGACCCAGATCAGACCCAGATCAGGACACTGCTGGGCGTGGCCTAGCACTGAGCCAATAGCAAGGCTGTCAGGGAGACGAATTAGCATGTTATGACCTATCTATATTAATTCAATACATGATGTATTCTCTACACAGGGTTCCCGCACTGGTCTTAAAAAGCCTTAAAGTCGCCCCGCGGTGGTGTAGCGGTCTACGCACTGGCCACTAGTGCATGCTGCCCACCGGGGCCGGGGTTCGTATCCCGGCTCGCCAGATCCAGATATGGCCGAGGCACACGGGAAGCGGCATATTGGGCGGCCGCTTCCGAGGGCGGTATAGGAGTATTTCTGGACAAGGATCCGTCGCGCAACACCGCCCCCTGGGTGCCGGAATAACGGTGCTGGGCTCGAGGAGCCAGTCAGCTAGTCTGCCTGGCGGCCTCTTCTGGGACTGCCGGCCACGGGGTCGTGCGGCGGATCCTATGCAATAGGCAGGGGATAATTGGATGCTAGGTTGGGTTCAATTGGCTACCAAATTGGGTGAAAAAGGGATAAAATCTGAAAAACAAAATTTATAAAAAAAAAAAAAAGCCTTAAAGTCTAAAATCCAGCAATCCAATTTATAAGGCCTAAAAAGGTCCCAAATTTCAGTTATTCGGTCTAAAAACGAGGTGCTAGGTCTTAAAAATGAGATCCTGCAAGGAAATCAGTCCGACCACATCTATTTACGCGGAAATTAATCAAGCTGGAACCCCCCCCCCCAAAATGCCAATTCGCTTCCTTTTTTGTCTGTATGGCAGTGAAATCCTTAATTTCATCACCTCGAGGATGACAAAAAGCTATCATATGGTGTCACGAATAGGTCTAAAATGTTATCCAAAGAGGCCTTAAAAAGGTCTAAAAAGGTCTTAGATTTGACTTGTTGAAACTTGTAGGAAACCTGTCTCTAAGAGAATAACAGTCGCATGTTGCATGTGATAGTCACCTGTGGTCACCTCCCAGCATCACAGTCGTGTGTCCGGCGCCCACCGCGCTGCTCACGGCGTTTGAGAGCAGCTTATTGGCTCGGCCGACAGTGCGAGGGAAGGGCACGCGCATGTAGGGTTCGTCGTTCTCAAGGTGCTGGAAGCTCAGGTCTCCAAAGTCATGCACAGGGCAATCTGCGGAAGTCAAAAGGCCCAGTGTTTTACTCAATAGAACATTTTATGGATTCATTTAAGCACCTTTTGCGGGTTACACCTTAACTGCTCCTCCTGAGACATCTACTGCCCCCCAGCACTGCGTCTCCTGAAGACACCCGCTTTTCCCCTCTACTGTGTCCCCTAAAACTTCTATTGCCCCCCTTGTACGGTTTCTCTGTTTCTCCAGTGTCTATAGGTTTAGAAGAAGGTTTTTCCTTCTATCAATGGCCCCGGGCCTGAGCTGGTTCCTGCTACGACCTGGTACGACTGGTGGATTGATGATTCACTTGCTTAGTATTCAAATGTATTGATTGTAAGTCGCTTTGGAATAAGGCGTCTGCTAAATGCCAAAAATGTAAATGTAAATGTAACTGTCAGGTCTGAGGCTGAGCCCTGCTCAGTCTGAAGACTATATACGCTGACTGACTCAGCCTGCTCCCCTTCCCGTCTCCTTGATTCACGAGGCTGAGTCATTCAATGCCGTTGGACTCTAGTGTGTCTGACTGACCGTGCACTTTTCACGTGGTTCAGTTCCAAGCGGGGACTACTAAGGAACACGACATGCTGTGGCGGAGTAAACACAGAGGAATGTCAGCCGGTTCAGACGGTAAACGAACTCCTCAAGGTGCCATTGAACCCCCCCCTGTGCCATTGAACCCCCCCCCCGTGCCATTGAATCGCCGTTCAGTGGTGTGGCTGGTTAATGACGGAGTTCAAGGAAAAAATACTGTTTACATTACTATTTATTAATAATAATAATAATAATAATAATAACTTTAATTTATATAGCGCCTTTCAAAAAGCCCAAGGACGCTTTACAAGGGAATGATCGGACAGACAAAACAGAAAACAAACAAAGCAAAACTGAAACAATTATTTACCCTAACGCCTGATACTACTGGTATCAGCAATTAAACTTTTAAGAGATTAGGTTTATGAGATGAAGTAAATAAGTGTTCTGATCAACAGGGGTACACTATGACCCTTGATGGAGGTGTAGTGTTACCCCCAGGGGGGCCAATGTGGTACCCCTTTACCATTCGTAGACATCATGACAGGAATAGCTCTGAATGTAAATGTACTAGTGAAACAGATGTCACGTTGTTGCAGTAGCCCCACAATTCAAATTGCTCCGACCAAGTCTGAAACTAGTGACCATCTCAACTTGGTTACACTAGTATGGAATGCAGTTTGCTGTTTGGTAACCTAACTTTATTCTACATTTCAATGATACGTCTACACAATCGTTGAATGCACATAATGATTAAAACAATAAATGATTACTTATCTTGGAAGGCCAGTTCAATAGTCATTACATTTACATTTGACCATACTTTATGGCCCTTCCCACCCATAGATCCTATTCTGAACCCCTTTTCTTGTGGAAGTGACTTTGCTCTGAAGCTTTCTGTTAGACTCTGGTGCCATGTTGTCAAGTGTCGTGTTTATGGATTTTCTTTTGGTGAGATATTTGCTTATTGGTTGGAGTTGGAGTGGAAGTTTTTAAACTGATGCAACAATGCAACTGGAGATGAAGTGGCCCGTCTTTGGCAAGTGCTCACGGCTCAGTATCGGGTTATGGCAGCTATATGAAGATGGATATTGAGTTTCTAACTTGGCTGTTGCCAAAGTGGAATCAGCAGAATGTCTTTCACAGAAGCCGCTTTATACATGTTCCAGCTCAGCAGATCGGGTTTGGCTACTTTTGAAGTAGAACTAGTAGTACGTTGAGAGATCGACTTGGTTTAAACAGTCTTGTAAGGTGTCATTGAGAGCCTTGAAAGGCGCCCATAAATAAAATGTATTATTATTATTATTATTATTATTATTATTGTTATTATTATTATTAAGATTAAGCCACCAACGTTTTCTTGAAGCCCAGGACAAACCCTGCAACCTTAGCCTAACTGACACGGATTTCTTTGGACCACATCAGACAACGGAAAAAAACACATCTAAAGATAGGCTTCTCGTGTTACACTTCTGGGAGGAAACTTGGTTACATAACTTAGTGCGCACGCGATGTTTATATACAGCTGATTGTAGACCGGCTAACCAGACGACCATCACCGGCTTGTGTTACCGAAAATGACTTGCACATTACAGATCAGAATTTGGTCCAAGACTCAACATTTAAATACATTTAGGCTAGCCTAGGATAAAATGGTGCCCAAACGCTGGTGCTATCGCAATCAAGAAAACTAACCCGTCTCTTTTACTGTGAACAAGAGTAGTCTATGGGCTAGAGGCAGACAATACATCTCTTCAATCCCAGACCTGCCACATTTTGGATTGGCCTAGATAAACCGCGACTGTAGACTACTGTGGAAAATCACCAATAATTATATAACATGACATTAAACGCTAAATGCTTTTTTCCCCATCCTTTTATTTTTTCCGCCATTATTATAGACCTAGTTTTTTTTCCAGATTATTTTTCGTAAAACTGTGTAGCATACCTTGTTGCATAATTTCCGAGAAGTAGCCTATAATCCTGTTGATTATATATTATGCTACAATGTTCTTAGTTTCACAATGATAGAGCATTCTGCCGGAGCCTACATGGGGGAGCGTCTGGCGCGTCTGGAGAGTGACTGTGCAATGACGACACAGGACTTGCCCATCCCGCGCCCATGTGGCTTCAGAGGACGCCGTTTTAATTACATAATCCTTGTATGTGTGTAGTGTGTAATAACTGTGTATATTGCTACAGTTAAAGATTTAGCAACATGAGACAACACCCCTTTACAGTAAACTACATGACTATGACGTAAATACATACTACTTCCTTGGTACTGGGGGTACCCAGCTAAAAACGGAGTAGTTCCAAGTTCAACCTTTGCTGTAGGTCAACGTTAGATAACGCACTTTAAAGAATTGCCGCCATCACATACCTAAAGTTGAAAGCCTCTCGATCAGCCCCGCATCTCTGATGGCTTTGGGGCCATGCTCTACTCCTCTTCTTTTCTATTGGAGAAACACGTAGGCTAAGTTAGCCTAAATCCTTCAGTCACAGCAACATTCTAGAGAATACATATCTCAAACTAATCACCGCTACAATGAGATTTCACTTTCTTTAAGTTATTATTGTGTCTTACCTGTCCTTTGGAGAATGGGGCACCTAGAATAGCCACAGATTGTGACCGGCTTTGCTGACAGTTGTTCAGTTGTGTTTTCAGAACACGACACATTGGCCCTCTTAAAGCCATTTTAGTGTTGTCCCAGGAAACAAAACGAAATAATAGTAAATGTTGAAAAGCTGACAAAAGCTCTGTGTGATCTTGCTCCAATGGATGCTGACTATGATCGCGCTGTGGCGGGGGGCTGGTCTTATGGTCCCTCGTTTAATGCATATTCATGAGGCGATGAGTTGGGCAAGTCGATATGGACGATGATGCATTCGGCAGCTGTAGGAAATTCGGAGATACGAGTTCCCGAGTAGGAAATAACCACTAGAACGACCCTTTTAAGTGGACCCTTTTAAGTGGGAAACTCGTATGATGATACCCGAATTGAGACCACTGTGTCCACTGTCCCCTTAAACTTTCTCGTCAGAAAACAGACGTTGATATTGACAGTGATGGTAAACATGTAAACAGTATTCATCTGTCTGTACAATTTATTTGTACATAATTAAATTCTAACAATCACACGTGTGTATAATGGTATGCTTGATGTTCATTATGGATTGCAAACGAAAGCGTACTGATTGAAGAGTTCCCACTTCAAAAGCACTCGAATGCATTCATTTCGGAGTCATGACCTCACCAAACGGGAACTACGTGTTCCCGAGAACCAAACGAACACACCATACGCCCAAGCAAACTAGAGTAAGGTTTTAAAGCACATTAATTTTATCACGAAATGTTTTCCCTCCGGACACTAAAGAAATGTGTGTCCCCAAATGTTTTTATTTCATAATCGCAGGCACGTTTAATATAATATTGTTACAATACATTTCACATAAATATTAGGTTACAATTTCCGTGTGATTATTATTCAGACGCGCTCCTGCGTCAAGTTCGATGTCACACCTTCACAGTAGCCAATGAGAGACGTCAAAAAATGGGTTTGTTCCGAAGGCGTGTCTTGTGGAGCGGGCGCATTGAAATGCACACATGTTGTCCCCTAAAATCGCGGATATGGAAATTTCCACAAACGCAGGCATGATTGGCATGTGTTTACTGACCTAGATGATCAGCCCTGGCCCTACCCATCGACTATATAACATATCCGATTACCCCTTGTTTACTTTAATGATCTACAACATTAATAAGGCCTAACTATAAACCATCTGGTCTGGCATTTCTGTATGCACATTAACCGTGGTCAAGTTGATTCATTTTGGTCTGTTGTATTTATCTTTTGGGAAATTAATAGAAAGTAATGTAAACATTAATATTTTTCTGTATCAAATGTGCACATATTGACAGTCATCAATGTCCATACGTTCTACGTATTATTGTGTGATAGACCTCTGTTGTCCCCAAGTGCTGGAAAACGGTACAATACCCCAAAACGGGATATCCCATATTGCAATGCGACAAGAATCGATTCATGCTAGGCTAGCTGCATGTGCACATCTGGAGTCGGATCGCAAACTTGTTTATGAATTAATGTAGATATCTGGAAAACATTGACTTGGAAACGGTCCTACGTGAATACAGGTTTATACGTTTTTTTCGAGATTAGATACATTATATAGACGCCGTCTGATTTCAGGTGAGTAAATTGCGTTGTAAGCTAACTCGGTAACTTAGCTAGCAAGCAAATAGCATTGCTAGTGGCGGTTCCGACTAAACCCTGACACGGGAACGCTTCATATAGAAATATAACATTGTACCAGATGAGTATAAATGTAATTGTAATGAATATCTTAATGATCAGAAACTCGCTAGTTTATAACTACATGAACTCTGAGCGAGAATCGTTTTCTGCATAGAGTCTAACAACATTATTTATAATAACGTTACAGCAATTAGACTGACCCATGTGGCTAAGTAGCTACACAACAGGACAGACATGGGGCTGCTGCTGTGTCATTATAACATTGCTTAATGTTTCACTCGATAGTTGGAAGCTGAACACAATTTCAATTGTGTCATTTTAGTTGTTCAAATACTCACTGTACAAGCTGTTAGCCGCTAGCTAGCTACCCAACTAGGTGACAGTTAACCTAGCTGGCTGTGTATGGCTGTCTAATAATGGTTTATTACATTTATAACAATGTTTTTAATGATAGTATCTTGTTTGAGAGCGCTTATCCACATAGTTGATGTTGACACGTTCTCGGGGAAAGTGGCTGAGTGAGAAGGCTACAGTGTGTTGTTATGAATGGTTGGTCCTGAACCTGTTCATCACCACCACCACCTCTCCTTCTCCAGGTTACCTCTCCTTCTCCAGGTTACCTCTCCTTTCCAACATGTCTTACCCCCCTCACCTCAATCGCCAGCAAATTGGCATCCCTCAGCTTCCCCCAAGGATCCCACCTCCCCAATTTTCAGGGTTTCCCCAGACAGTCCCACCAGGTGAGTTAAAGGGCCAGCTAGGCAGCACCATCAACCTGTATGGCGTACAATACTATTAATTACATTTTTCAGTACAATTAGAAATCAGTCAATAGACTACTTTAGATGGAAGGGCTTCTTCACCTAGTTTTTTTATGATTGTTTCCTCTTTCAGGTACACCCATGATTCCAGTACACATGGGCTTAATGACCTCCACACCAACGGTAAGCAGTAACTGCTGTACTACTCCTGTGTAAATCAGATTGTAAATCTATTGGCGCTTTTCCATTATCGGCCCGGATCGCTTCGGGTCGGCTCGCTTCGGCACGCTTCGGCACGCTTTTGAACAGTTCTGGTTTTCCACTATACACAACAGACCAGGAACGAGTAGGAGGAGCAGGAGATAGTAGGCGGAGTTACGCGTCATAACAGTGTCATAAGATTCCCCCCGCTATACAGATCAGCAGGGGGAAATGCGATAAGAATATTGTCAAAATGCAGCACTGTCGTGCACAGATCAGCCTTACAACATGTAATGTTAAGTGCCTGTAACTTGCCGCTTTCAGTTCTCGAGTAGATCTCGCAACCAGGGAAATGCCGACACAATTCTATTTTTATTTCTCCTGACACGTTGAGTAGTTTGAATCCGCTGTAGACAGCTCCGGTTTCGGAGCAAGACTATCGGCATTAGTCAAATACATGCTCACATCAAGTCATCCGCTCACTGCTGTCCATCAAAAATGGCACATCCATCAATAATATTACACAATAACAACTGCTCTGATTAGATTGCTTAGATTGTTTAATACATCAACGGGGGGAAAAGCGAGATGAACTCTGCACGAGTATCATGCTTCATTGAACGGAAAGTCCTATCTATCCCATTCAAAGTGTTTTAGCCATCCCCCTTTCCACTGGTAATAAGGAATTGGCAAGAATAGATCGATATAAATAGATCAACATAATGCAGCACTATCATGCACAGATCAGCCTTAAAACATGTAACGTTAGATATATAACGGAGCGATGTATTTCTACGGAAAGGCTGACTGACGCGGGGCTCATTCAATCTCCGCGTTCGTTATAGATACACTTGCAGCAGCGGGTGGACTCCCGGTTCATTGAGTTTACGGTTAAAAGCATAACTTCTCGGGGTGTCAGCGCGGTGGTTCAGGGCTCAAAATGACCGTATACCGATAGTGAAGTTAGCAAAGGAGTATTGTGATTTTACCACCTCCATAGCCGGTGTTATTCACGGGCAAAGACGGTGCCCTTTGCGGGTTAATAACTGTGAGTTACCGTGGGTTAGGATAACAATTCAAACGTGTCCGGATAGGGGAGAGGACAGGGAATCCAAAACCATTTGAATGGTGTCGATACGACACTGCTATCACGGTCGACACAGCGCGGAGCGAATTCCCTGTTAAAACGATTCTCTCGCCCCGCTGTCAACGGGAGTTTCAACCAGCAGGCACGGTGCTGCGAGCAGCAGCGGGTGAACTCCCGGTTCATTGAGTTTACGGTTAAAAGCATAACTTCTCGGGGTGTCAGCGCGGTGGTTAAGGGCTCAAAATGACTGTATACCGATGGTGAAGTTAGCAAAGGAGTATTGTGTTTGTACCACCTTCACAGCCGGTGTTATTCACGGGCAAAGACGGTGCATAATAGCGATTTTTGTGTTATGCTTGTTGTAAATAAAAGTTCTATGATGCATTGAAATGACATTAAACTAAGATAATACGATGGTCAGCATAATTTTTCGAATCTTTATTAATAAGCTATTACAGAAACTGTAGTGACATTTTCCAAGAGCGAATGTGGTATTTAAAGATGGCGGTTAGCGAAGAAATCTATGAACATGGGATGACGATTTCCATTGACCAATCAACGGTGTGCAGCGTCACACGTCACACGCAGCCTGGCAAAAAGGTACCCTTCGGCCCTATGGTTCCTGCTCACGATGGGTAGCTAAAGAAGCGACCCGACCCGACCCGACCCGACCCGACCCAGGCCGACAAATGGAAAAGCGCCAAAGAAGCAGGCCAGCCCGGGCTGACCCGGGTCAGCCCTCTAGTGGAAAAGCCCCATATGTGACTTGGAATATTCTGCTCTCAATAGTCTCAATAGGCTTGCTTGGAAACTCATGATTTGTCGTTGTCAACCTTAATTGAAATACCTTTTGGAGAACCACGTAAGGGATTAACAACAGGCCATTCTTGACCATGGATGAAGTGCTAGTATAGTTCTAATGACATTGTCTTGAAATAATGACATTCCTGCAGGGTTCCCGCGCTGGTCTTAAAAAGCCTTAAAGTCTAGGGTTAGGGTCCGACTTACGGCCTAAAAGGGTCCCACATTTCAGTTATCATAAGATCCTGCAAGGAAATCAGTCCGACCACATCTATTTACGCTGAAATGAATCAAACTGGAACCCCAAAAATGCCAATTCGCTTCCTTTTTTGTCTGTATGGCAGTGAAATCCCTAATTTCAGCACCTTGAGGATGACAAAAAGCTATCATATGGTGTTGCGAATAGGTCCCAAATTCTACCCAAAGAGGTCTTAAAAAGGTCTTAAATGTGACTTGTTGAAACGTGTAGGAACCCTGTCCTGTCTTATGTCCCTGGGTGATCATTGACACTGACTGTTGTACTGAGTGTTGCAGTCTGGTACTGATTTGATTGGTGTTTGTATGTGTGTGTGTTTTTATTCTTATTTCAGGTCCTTGTTCCTACCACGGTCTCTATGGTACAGAAGCTCCCTCCCCCCAGAAAAGAGCTGAACACAGTCAGAGCGAAGGAGACGGAGGAGGGTGGCAGTGGGGGCCCGACCACAACAGTGTTTGTCGGGAACATCTCGGAAAAGGCCTCTGACATGTTGGTCAGACAGCTGTTAGCGGTGAGCAGGGCGAGCAGGGCATGGAACAAGATTCTCTCTACATGCAGGGTTCCCGCGCTGGTCTTAAAAAGCCTTGAAGTCTAAAGTAAAATCCAGTAATCAGACTCATAAGGCCAAAAAAGGTCTTAAGTTTCAGTTATTAGGTCTAAAAAATGAGGTGCTAGGTCAAATGAGATTAGCTTGTCCTGCAAGGAAATCAGTCCGACCACATCTATTTAAACGTGGAAATGAATCAAGCTGGAACCAACAAATTTAGAAATTGATTGGCGCACAAAGCTACGGCAGGATGACAAAAAGCTATCATCTGGTGTTGAGAATAGGTAAAAAATTATATTCAAAGAGGTCTTAAAAAGGTCTTATTTTACTTGTTGAAACTTGTAGGAACCCTGTTAACCTCTGTGATGAACATGTCGTTGAGTTCAAAGCCAATTGCTGCTGTCGTTGTGTGAGAATAATAATGATAATAATAATAAACTTTATTTGTCCTGCCCAACCCTAGTTCATTAGTTATGATGTGTCCAGCGTGTTGTTATAACGGGTTACAGTCTCTGATTGATGGAGTCCCTGTGTTTGTTTTCTCCCTGTCTTAGAAATGTGGCTTAGTCCTGAGCTGGAAGCGGGTTCAAGGAGCCTCTGGGAAACTTCAAGGTAAAAACAAAACAGGTACAACACTTCTATAATACTTTCCCTCCTTTTCTTTTCATGGGTTGAAATCTAGAATGGCATGATTGACCCTTCACATGTACCGTATTTTCCGCACTATAAGGCGCACCGGATTATAAGGCGCACCTTCAATGAATGGCCTATTTTAGAACTGTTTTCATATACAGGGCGCACCGGATTATAAGGCGCACCGGATTATAAGGCGCATAGAATAGAAAATACTGCAGTCAAACGTTTGACTGGGGTTGCGTTACGCCCAAGCTCCACCTACTGCGTTGCGTCACCTCTCCATCGGTGTTGTGTCAACTTCCCGTTGTCCATGCTCCACCTGAGCGTTGTCACCGTCAATGTTCTACCTGCTCCACTGTCAAATATATATATTTTTTCACCTCAAGTATCAGCCGTTCGTCATCCATTTTTGCAACAAGCGTCAAGGACCTGCGGTGATTCACAGCTGACTCGCGTGAATAGCAATTCGCAATAGCTGCGACCACGAGCTATAGAGTAGTTAGCTACAAGCATTTTCAATCTGGTATTATCTCTATTAGTGGATTAACCGCTGTGGTGATTTAACAGCTGATAAAAATACATCAAGTAGACTACAAACAGAGCAAAACAATAAAACACCAGAAAACAACCAATAGGCTATACAATTATAACCAACAACCAATATGTGACAGCTCCTGGTGAAATGTGCAACGTAATTTTTTACACATGCTTAAACTACAGATTGTAAGCTTTCAAATGATGTGTCATACATTCAAATCAGAGAAAGATTGAACACGACAGGCGTATTTGAATGTTGGTTCACCTCAAACACTGAATGGGAGAAAAGTGACTCTGAACGCAGCCCCAGCTACGAACGCTGCTAACAAAATACATCGCTAGGAAGGTCCAAACTGTATTTTAATAACATGACAACATACTGGGAGAACATCGACATGCTAAAAACACATAACTACACATAACTAGATGAACACACAGTTCTTGCTTTTGAACACGAGCTAAAACGTATATGTTTACAAGTTTACAAGTAAACCCTCCCTTACCGGTAGCCTCCGGCAAACGAGAATAATGAATCCAATACACACATTATAAGTGTTTAGTGATCGTTAAACTGTTGTTTATTATATCGAGTGGGTACTTTAAAACTTCAAGTTGAAAGCACCAAGAAGGACGACCGCCTCGAAATTCATCGATGTTCATGTCCCGTGCTCGCGCTGTTGCCTTCATTCGAATAGTGAGACGCTTCTACTTGCGGCTCTCTGTTCAACAACCCACTGTTCGAGTTTGTCCTCTAACTGTGTTTGTCCTCTAACTGTGTCTAACTGTGGCCATCTCGCTTTGTTCCCTCGGAAACTCTGTTTAGTCTTCTTTACTTGGGGTCTTGTGGTGTGGGACTGTGAGTAAACACAACACCGGTGTTTACTGATTACCGTAATGTTGCAAGCGGTGCGGCTTTGTAGTTTACCAGTCGTACTGAAACATTTTGACAGAGCGCCTTGAGCGCTGTGTACAACCAGTATGGATCAACCAATTAACAAATTGATCCATATATAAGGCGCTCCGGGTTATAAGGCGCACTGTCGTTTTTTTTTCAAATTAAAGGCTTTTAAGTGCGCCTTATAGTGCGGAAAATACGGTATTTATAATGGCTTTATTTGGCATGTTGGGCTGTTAGCTAGTTATTAGCCATGCTAATGGAGACTTCACATAAAGCATTAGAGTATATTTATTCCCCCATCTGCCCCCTCTCAGTTCCTCTTACTTTCCTGTTTTTCCATGCCTTAGTGCTCGGTTATAAACTTGAGCCTTTGTGTTATTTCTGTGGAACCATTTTTCATCTCACTGGAGGTGACTTGGTGTGACTAGAACTGGTGTGCATCTTCATCTAAACACCAAAGACTTAAGTGACTAAAAAGCCTGCCAAAATTAACACTGTCTCACTCTCCTTCTCTCCGTTAAGCGTTTGGCTTCTGTGAGTACAAGGAGCCTGAGTCGACCCTGCGGGCGCTTCGGCTCCTCCACGAGCTGCAGCTAGGAGACAAGAAGCTGCTTGTCAAGGTTGACGCCAAGACCAAGGCTCAGCTGGAAGAGTGGAAAGCCAAGAAGAGGAGTGCCAACGGGGTGTGTAACGTAACGTGTGTCCTGTGTGCAGGGCCGGTCCTAGGCATTTAGGTGCCCTAAGCGAGAGTATGATTTGATGCCCCCCCCCCTCCCCCCAAATGTTTGGGGTGCCACCACCAGTACTGCCTCATCACCACCCACACATTCAACAGTAAGCCACCTTCGAGAGAGGGCACGCACGTTAGTTGCGGGCAGGTGGGCGGGAGGTTGAGGGGAGGTTCGCAAGAGGCGAGTGTGACTAATCGCGAAGCATAATAGAGACAGTAGGCTGAGACATATTTTCATAGAGACATGAAATTCATAGAGACATACAATTATTTAAATGTGCCATTTGGCGCCCTCAAGGCATTTGGCGCCCTAGGCGACCGCCTAGTTCACCTATGCCTAGGACCGGCCCTGCCTGTGTGGCAACCGCTAGTATAGAATGGGGTAAACACGCACCCAGGCTAGACTAAGTAAGTATGTAAGGTCATGTTCTCACATGAAAATCCGAATCATGAGCCGGAGCAAGTGGATGAGATTGCAACATTGTTGCATAAATTATTTCTCTGAATTTGCGTTCTCACAGCCCTTTATGTAAACGAAGTAACATACGCAATCGTCGAAGCAACAGACGTGGTAGTTGATTGGTCAGAAAAATGTTTAAATTGCCCCGTGCAGAGAGGGAGCGCCCGTAGTGGCTTGCCACTCAATTTGCCACTCCTGGTCGTTGCTAGGGAGACAGCACAGGCACGGCAAGGCAAGGCAGGTTTATAACAGGGGCAATTCAAAGTGCTTTACATGCATTATTTAAAAATACAGCAAAAGCAGCATAGTAAGAAAATACAAATTACAATGAATAAAAGCAAATATAAGAAGTAAATAAATAAAACATGAGGGTCTATGAGGGGGAGCAGGTGGGAATAACTGGGTAAATGGACTGCACTTATATAGGGCCTTTATCCAAAGCGCTATACAATGGCCTCTCATTCACACATTCACACACCAATGGCGGCAAGCTACCATGCAAGGCGCCGGCCCGCCCACTGGGAGCAATTAGGGGTTCAGTGTCTTGCCCAAGGACACTTCGACACGTGGCCAGCCGGGGCTCGAACCGCCGATCAGCTAACCTTGCGATCATTAGACGCCGGCTCTACCTCCTGAGACACAGCCGCCCCGGAAAAAGTGGATCACATGTATTCTGCCATTCCTGAAAGATTATTTGTTTTGTTTTGTTTTGAATATGGCAGTTTCTTTAGCTTCTCTCTCTCTCTTTCTTGTCGTGCTCCATCCATCAGGGAGCCAAGTCTGAGGAGGGACCAAAAGAGGAGGAGGAGGAGGAGGAGGAGGAAGATGTTATTGACGAGGACACAAAGCGTCGTGACCAGATAGTGAAGGGGGCAATAGAGGGTCTTATTCGTGAATATGCCAGTGAACTCAATGCCACGTCCCAGGACTCAGACAGCCACCCCCGCAA
This sequence comes from Nansenia antarctica, assembly GCF_963989245.1. Taxonomy (NCBI): domain Eukaryota; kingdom Metazoa; phylum Chordata; class Actinopteri; order Argentiniformes; family Microstomatidae; genus Nansenia; species Nansenia antarctica. The sequence continues at coordinate 25,139,235 of NC_137674.1, read as the reverse complement.
GAAGAGGAAGGAGAAGAAGGAAGAGGTACATTGCCCCCATGCTGTTATCCATCAGTTACTCATCAATGACTATCTATCAATAACTGATGTACAGGAAATAGAATGAACCTTATCGTTACACCCTTAGATAAACATTTTTGATCAACCTCTCAATGAGAGGACATGCTTACAACCTCCCCTACCCCTAACCATCTCCCCTAACCCTGCCACCCCCCCTCCCCCCCTGGACATGCATACAACCTCCCCTACCCCTACCCATCTCCCCTAACCCTGCCACCCCCCCTCCCCCCCTGGACATGCATACAACCTCCCCTACCCCTAACCATCTCCCCTAACCCTGCCACCCCCCCTCCCCCCCTGGACATGCATACAACCTCCCCTACCCCTACCCATCTCCCCTAACCCTGCCACCCCCCCTCCCCCCCTCCCCCCCTGGACATGCATACAACCTCCCCTACCCCTAACCATCTCCCCTAACCCTGCCACCCCCTCTCCCTCCCTGGACATGCATACAACCTCCCCTAACCCTGCCACCCCCCCTCCCCGTTCGTTAACTCTGTGTTCTATGTGCCCATGTTATCTGTTGCTTGTTGTTTCTGTGTTTTCCGTTTCTCCCATATTGTCAGCGTTTTCGGAAAAGCGCTATATAAATGTAATGAATTATTATTATTATTACATGTTGTGTTTGTTGTGTTTGTGTGTTATGTGGCAGGAGGATATCAATGCAATAGATATGGAGGACGACAAGAGAGACTTGATTTCCAGAGAGATCAGTAAATTCCGAGACACACACAAGGTAACATTTCACGTTTTTTTAATACTGAAATTAGGTTTTGGAGAAAAGCTACCCACATCTAGATTGTACTTGGTAGTGTTGGAACATCCTTATCAGCAACAGGAGTTCAACTTCAGATTCTTTTATGTATTGTCCCCATCTTATGACCGCTATTTTCAAATAGCAGTAGTCCAGTAGTTTGTTTATTTTGTAGGTCAATTGAACTTGATGAAATTTATCAACAATAAAAAAAATATATATTATATAGTAGCTAGCTCTGAAGACTGTGCATATGTAGTATGTCCGTCAGTCAACAATGCCTTTATAGTTATCTCCAAGGAATTAAGGGTAGAAATTAAAACTCTGTTCACAATACTGAATTGGGGGGCAAATACAAAGTAAAAACTACAGAGTAGGTTATATTTACCAACACAAAGTGCATGGACATAATGTAAAATTCCCTTAAAGCTAATCTATTCATTAAACCCCACCATTATGATAGAGATCATATGGTGACTAAAGCAAGATGAATCAGAGCTTTGGAAAAAGTTGTCGAGGATAGGATGTAAGTATGAGCTTTACTTTCTTCTTTACACATCTTGGGCGCCCCCTGCTGGAGGACTTGCAAAGGGGCAACTGGCTCTGAGTCACAACAACTCTCCCCCAGCCTGTCCATTCGGTTGTTAAGTCGTGACGTGTTTCCGGGTCCAAAGTTGGCTGAGGCGCTGTCTTCGAAATGCCTCAGTAATAATAATAATTCATTATTATATTAATAAATATTATTATTTATTTAGTGCTTTTCCGAGGCTCAAAGACGCTGACAATATGGGAAAAACTGGAAAGTGCCGTGTCCCTTGTTGTATGAATAGATCCCAGTCTAAAAAATGATTGAACTGTCATTCTACCGCTGTAGTACAGTGGTACTCTGGTGCGGGGAATTTTCTTGGTTTGGACCCGGAAATTGCTAAACGTCACGTTTGACGTCAGACTTAACAACCGAATGGTTCATCATGGTGTAGCATTTCTCCATGAACGTCAAACGTTAAATTCCAAAGTGACAACCTGTTAGCTACGGTTGACTGGGTTAAGGAGGGTCACTGGCTCTCAGAGGGAGAGGCCAGGGAGCACAGTGAACCTATGCAGGTCCTAGTTTTAGAAATGGCGTGTTTTGAAGACACACAGAGACAGACTGAGACAGACTAACCCACTGCAGTGATTTTAGCTGCAGCCAATGCTAAAGCAGGGCGCGCCTCTCCACAGCACTCTGCGTTCTGAAGACTAGCCAGGTGAGACCCTCTCGTATCATTCCATCCTCTACCTTTTTTCCACTGATCTTTCTCTAATTTTCTGTACCCCTTCATACCCCCCCTGTCATTGTGAGGTCCTTGTCCTGTGTTACTCATACTCTCTCTGTTCTGAATATTGAACACTTTTATTTTCAAGAGCTTCAAGGTTTAGTTACACTACACAGAAAGCGTTAAACACCAGATTTTTAATATTTTTTTAAAGCCAATGAGAGGAGTTTGCAGTTGAAGGTTGGTTGTATAGTTAATTTACACTCATCTTTAGTCTTATGCTCAAGATATTAAATTAGTGGTCTGGTCTGCAATGGTGATAATTCAAGCATGGCTTGCTGAAAGTGTGTGTAAGTGGAAAGTGACTAAATCGCTGAGCTTCTCCGTAGACTACAAATTATTTAAAACAAAACCATAATCTTATGACAAGTTTCATACGTAAATTTTTTTTGTAATCAATTATTTATTGCAAAACAGTACACATGAAAAACTCACATTATTACACCAAACAAAATAAGTGTCTGTCCTGATTTTTTTTTTTTTTTTTATCTTACCCCCCCCCCCACACACACTATAAACACATGAGTAAAGTTTCATACGTTATTAGTTCATTTTTTAAGTAGCTTTTGGCTGCACTTCTTCTCTTGTACCAAAAAAAACATGTTTGTCATCAGTGGAGTGTTGAGAAAGAGGTAAGTCAAGGAACATTTGTAGAACATCAGTTTTGACTGTCAGTTGATCTAAAGACATCTTAAAAAAAGATGCAGCATTAGGGATCTCTTGTCTTGGCTAAATCTCTTTCCTCAAACCTCTGTCTGTACTCCTGTTCCTTCCTTCCCTTTCTCTCTCTCTCCCTCACCTGTCAGACATGAGACCCACAGTTCTCCACAGCTTTGATGTTTCGTTCTGTTACAGAGCTATATGAGAGCAGTGCACTATGGGATTTTGACCCGTTCAAATCAATTTCCTTTATAACCTTCTTGAGAATGGTGCTTGGCTCAGCCATTGTAATGTTTATGTTTAGGACCATATCGTCTTAAAGACGAGAGCTCTTTGAATTATGGGTCTCACTCTGGCTTAATGGTGAGTTGTATTTATCATTTGTTGGGTTCGAGAGTGCTAGATGAACATCAGAAGACTACATGTGGGTAAGACCGCTATAATTTCATTCCTTTTGCCAAAGTGGAATACCTGCATTGACTCTACCACAAATGTAAAAGAAGTATGTCACTATTTTGTACCTAGACACAGATCTGTTGTATGTAATGATGATATGCTTGTTGATGAATTTACTGGTTGGTAAGGTAGCTTTATTTTGTCTTATGAATTTTACCTGCTTTTCCTCCCAGGCGTAGCTTATAGGCTTGTAGGGGCAGAGCCAGCGCTGAACCCATAGTTCATCACCTGTAAGTCACCAACAACTAGCTTGAAATGGATCCAATCTCTGTTTCCTGACACACTGAGAGAGGGGGAACCTTGATCTGTGTTTCTGTGGTGTTCCATTGACCAAGGGCCAATACTCCGGTTTGATTAGTTAAAGTGACTTTGGAATGCTTAAGTCTGATTACAAGGTGACTTAATTGAAGTGGTTTCCGGGGTTCTCTCACTCAGCCATACTGTCCTCCTCCTCCTCCTCCCTGCCGCAGTGGAGTACATGTGCTGGAGGCAGGGTCTCTGGAGCTAGCCTCTCAAATAGCTATGTATAAAACACATGGGACCTGATTATTTAACTCACTTAGTAGGGCCTAACGCCACACATTCAACAGTCATCCATTTGGCAGCACACTTCGGTAAGGACACAACAAGAATGTATAAGGCACTCTTCTCAAATGTACCGTGAGAACAATCTGAACCCTAGTGCTGTTAAAGCATGGTGAAGCTAGCTAGTACCTTGGACCTTGATACTTACTATGCTGGTGCTGGATTCTCTAGATAATTAGGCTATTGCGTCGCTCTGAAACAGGGAAAATAGTCAAATGTAAATTCGTGAGCTTAGAATTATAAGGTTCTATCTCCGTTTAGGGTAGTTCAGAGATATTGAGCGTCAAAGTTTTTACATTCCATTATGTTTTGTGAGATGGAACCGTTGTATTTGATTAATTACTAACAAAACATTTTTAACATTTTAAAAATAACACCACACAGGCATTAATAAACACCTAATGGATCAGATAATGGAAAAAACTCAATTTTGACAAACATTGAGATAGAACCTTATAATAAGGGTATCCGCGGTGTCTTGAAAAGTATTAAAAGTTGATAAATCAATTTTGGGAAAATCAAGACCCTTAATAAGGATTAAAAAGTCTTATCATGATTTTATGAGGTCTTGAATTTTGTTGGTATTTTTCTGAATTAGACTGTCCAAAGAGTTTGAGTCCTAAAAACTTTTAGTAAAAGTTCGTGAATTTATTAGTTCTATTAAAAAACAAAGATGAACCGGAAATTGTGTTGTTTGATAGTGGTCTAGTCTATTGCAAACTAAAACTGTTAAGTTAAAGGCGTCACTGATGTAAACGGTTACATCTCGAAGTGGCGGTGAGGTCTGGAAAAATATTGACAAGGTCTTTAAAAAGTATTGAAATTAACCTCAAGATTCCTGTATATACCCTGATAATGCTAACGTCACGAATTGGCAAAGCACAAAGAGCCTCTCTTGTCTGGCTCTGAGATTCTAAATGGGGATTCATTGCAAAGTCAAGGTGTACAAGAGCTTGACCAACAGAACGGCCTAGTCGTACTAAACCTCTATGGGACCATCAACAGTACCGTCTCAGTGACCAACCATCACTGCAGGCCCACACTGGGTCCAGGGTTTGTTTACTTGACAAGAAAAGCGTACATCCTCGTCGTAGCCTACTGGCTATTAAAACTAGTTTTCCTGAACCCATGTATGTATACGTTTGACATATAAACTGATCATATGATTATGAGCTCATAATCGGTTGCCCGTTGCCATAGTGAACTGGCTTTCCGTCACGGTCCCGAGGCGTTATCTACTGTTACCCAGACCTGTTAAAGCACCAGAGCTGAAACCTCTGAGGAAACATCAGAGACTCATGGAGGACAACAATCCCATGGGGCCGTTCTCCTTCCCTGGCTCTCCGGAGGCAATGAGTCTCGGCGCAGTGTCAGTATGTGAGCATGGCTGGCCCATGGACTGTGAACCACTCGTAACATCCTGTGTTCACCTCTTCTTCTGCACGTTGGTAGATTTGTGAAAATAACTTGTGACTGTTGCTGCCCCGGTTGATGCAGCGGTCCAAGTGACCCTCTGCAACTTTCTTCCCGTTGGGCCCTGCAGAAACTGGAGGAGGAGAAGGGAAAGAAAGAGAAGGAACGCCAAGAGATTGATAAGGAGAGAAGAGAGAGGGACAAAGAGAGGGAGCGAGAGAGGGAGCGGCGGGACCGCGAGAGGGAGAAGGAGCGGGAGAGGGAAAAGGAGAAAGACAAGGAGCGGGAGAGGGACAAAGACCGAGACAGAGAACGAGACCGCGAAAGGACAAAAGACCGAGAGCGGGAGAGGGAGCGGGAGAAGGAGAGGAGTCGTGACGTCAGCCAAGACCGCAGTAGATCCAGGTTTGCATGAGTTTGACATTGGCGCAGCCTGTGCTGAGGTGACAGACATCTAACTCTACAAAAGTTAAAAATGACTCCCCTATATGTTGTTCAGAGAGAGAAGCCGAGATGAGAAGAAACGAGACCGCGAGGAAGACGAGGAGGAAGCGTATGAACGCAGGAAACTGGAAAGGAAGCTGAGGGATAAGGAGGCCGCCTACCAAGAGGTACGTTAGCATCCACCTCAGTGCTGATTGGCCTGTGGTGAACCATACCTAGTTAGGTTAAACTGAACCATACCTAGTTAGGTTAAACTGAACCATACCTAGTTAGGTTAAACTGAACCATACCTAGTTAGGTTAAACTGAACCATACCTAGTTAAGTTCAACTGAACCGTACCTAGTTAGGTTAAACTGAACCGTACCTAGTTAGGTTAAACTGAACCATACCTAGTTAGGTTAAACTGAACCGTACCTAGTTAGGTTAAACTGAACCATACCTAGTTAAGTTCAACTGAACCATACCTAGTTAGGTTCAACTGAACCATACCTAGTTAGGTTAAACTGAACCATACCTAGTTAGGTTAAACAAAAAAAACATTCATACTGCAGGGTTCCCGCACTGGTCTTAAAAAGCCTTAAAGTCTAAAATCCAGCAATCTAATTTATAAGGCCCAAAAAGGGTGGAAATTTCAGTTATTAGGTCTAAAAATGAGGTGTTAGGTCTTAAAAATGAGATCCTGCAAGGAAATCAGTCCGACCACATCTATTTACGCGGAAATTAATCAAGCTGGAACCAGAAAAACGCCAATTTGCTTCCTTTTTTGTCTGTATGGCAGTGAAATCCATAATTTCATCACCTCGAGGATGACAAAAAGCTATCATATGGTGCCGCGAATAGGTCTAAAATTCTATTCAAAGAGGTCTAAAAAAGGTCTAAAAAGGTCTTACATTTGACTTGTTGAAACTTGTAGGAACCCTGTACTGGCTCTGTCTTGAGTGGAAATGGAAGTAACATCAGTTGTTAACGTACTGTAGCTGATGTAGTTTATGTATTTACTGTAGGTGATGTATTTACTGTAGTTACTGTAGTTGATGTAGTTACTGTAGCTGATGTAGTTGATGTAGTTACTGTAGCTGATGTAGTTGATGTATTTACTGTAGTTGATGTATTTACTGTAGTTGATGTATTTACTGTAGTTGAGGTATTTACTGTAGTTGATGTATTTACTGTAGTTGATGTATTTACTGTAGTTTATGTATTTACTGTAGTTGAGGTATTTACTGTAGTTGAGGTATTTACTGTAGTTGAGGTATTTACTGTAGTTGAGGTATTTACTGTAGTTTATGTAGTTACTGTAGCTGATGTTGGTTAATTCTGACTTTTCTTTCTCTTAAAGCGTTTGAAAAACTGGGAGATCCGGGAGAGGAAGAAGGCGCGGGACTACGGCAAGGAGACGGAGAGGCAGGAGGAGAGACGGCGTGAGATGGTAAATACGTACGATTTATGTCAATCAATCAAACTTTATTTATACAGCGCGAGTCATACATTGAATGCAACTCCAAGTGCTGAACATAAAAACATTAGTAAGTTAAAAAAGAAAAAAGGAACGTGAGTTCAAAAAAAAGAACATGAACTTGAATAAATAAAATACAACACAATAAAATAAGAGATAAGAAATAGGTCAAAGCCATGTCCTCTCTTTCTTGCTTGTCCGGGATATCTGGATCAATAATTCGTGACGTTAGAATTATACGGTTCTATCTCCATTTTTGGTCAAAATTTAGTTTTTTACATAATCTGATCCATTAGGTGTTTATTAATGCCTGTGTGGTGTTATTTTTAAAATGTTGAAATTCTTTAGTTAGTAATTAATAAAATACAAAGGTTCCATCTCACAAAACATAATGGAATGTAAAAACTTTGACGCTCAATATCTCTGAACTACCCTAAACGGAGATAGAACCTTATAATTCTAAGCTCACGAATTGTAAATCGCTTTGGAATAAGGCGTCTGCTAAATTCCCAAAATGTAAATGTAAAATAAAGTGGTAATGTTTATTTTCTCAGACTAAAGAAGCCAAACGGCTGAAAGAGTTTCTGGAGGATTACGACGACGACAGAGACGACCCCAAATACTACAGGTGAGAACCCTTCTGGAACCTTCCAGAAACCATTTGTACAAACTAAGGGTGTGTTCTCACTAGAACATTTGCTTCACTTGGAATCGGAGTTTGGGATAAAATTCGCTTTGCTCTGCGTCGTTTGAAGCTGTGAGAACGCGCATTCGAAGTCGCTCCCGGAGCAAACAACCGACGCTTGCTCCGCCGCCTGAAAAGGGTGGTTTCGCTCCGATTAGAAACGACGCATCGAGGCTGTCCATAGGAAAACAACAGTGTATGCGTGTTGATCTGGATAAGAGCGGGACGAACAGGCAATTTTCAAATTTTTCTGACCAATCGACTACCACTTCTGTTGCTTCGATTGCGTATGTTACTTTGTTTACATAAAGGGCTCTGTGAGAACGCAAATCAGAGAAATAATTTATGCAACAATGTTGCAAACTCATCCATTTGCTCCTGGTCCTGATTCGGATTTTCATTTGAGAACATGACCTATGACATCAGAGCCCTCTCTATGACATCATGTGAGAACATGACCTTACTTTCTCACTCCCAGGGGCAGCGCCTTGCAGAAGCGGTTGCGTGACCGAGAGAAGGAGACGGAGTTAGACGAACGGGATCGGAAAAGGGAGAAGGAGGAGCATGAGGAGATCAGACAGAGGCTGCTGGCCGAGGGGCACCCTGACCCGGACGCCGAGCTCCAGAGGGTGAGTTCAGTGTATATCTGTGTATGGGTCTGCACCAGTGGTGTAGTCTAGTTTTTTCTAGTGGGTATACTGTGATTTTTCCTCGCACATTTTCAAGTGGGTATACGGAAATCCTTGGCCTTTCCTAGTGGATATAAGGCATAGTCCTGCATATCACGTAGACTACACCCCTGGTCTGCACCTGTCAATGCATGCGTGTATGTGTGTTCCCTCAGGCCTGTGGCTCTGCTCCAGGGTTCCCGCGCTGGTCTTAAAAAGCCTTAAATTCTAAAATCCAGCAATCCAATTTATAAGGCCTAAAATGGTCCCACATCTCAGTTATTCGGTTTAAAAATGAGGTGCTAGGTCTTAAAAATGAGATCCTGCAAGGAAATCAGTCCGACCACATCTATTTATGCGGAAATTAATCAAGCTTGAACCAAAAAAATGCCAATTTGCTTCCGTTTTTGTCTGTATGGCAGTGAAATCCCTAATTTCATCACCTCGAGGATGACAAAAAGCTATCACATGGTGTCGCGAACAGGTCTTGACATGTTGAAACTTGTAGGAACCCTGTCTGCTCTGACCTGGTGTGTCCGTGTGTCTCTGTGTAGATGGAGGAGGAGGCAGAGCGACGGCGGCAGCCCCCAGTGAAACTGGAGGCGGAGCCTGAGGAGGAGGTGCCGCAGGAGAAGACGCAGAGAGAGCAGCAGCGGGGGGGGAGGAGGGGGGGGAGCAGCAACGCACCGTTGCAGATCGCCCCCCCGTGCCCACAGCCCCATTCAGACGACGACGTGGAGGAAGGTGAGGACGAGGATTATCACTACCAGGGCGAAGACTCGTCAGAGGCCAAGCCGTACCTCAAACCTACGTTGCGGCCGATCACGTCTGCGCCCTCCGTCTCCTCCGGCAGTGGAGGAGCGACGCCTAACTCCCCCGGCAACGAGTCTCCCTGCGGCATCATCATCCCACACGAGAACTCTCCAGAGGCTCCGCCTCCCGAAGACCTGCGGCCCAAGATAGGCCTCAGCCTCAAACTGGGTGAGTCAAACAGCTCAGCAGGGGTAAACAGGGAGGCAGGGTATCCGCAGTGTCTTGAAAACTATTAAAAAGTAATTATTGTAGTATTACGATTTTATGAGGTCTTGAATTTTGTAGGTATTTTTCTGAATTAGACTCTGTCCAAAGAGTTTGAGTCGTAAAAACTTTTAGTAAAAGTTCGTGAATTTATTAGTTTTTATTAAAGAACAAAGATGAACCGGAAATTCTGTTGTATGATAGTGGTCTAGTCTATTGCAAACTAAAACTGTTAAGTTAAAGGTGTCACTGATGATGACATGAAGTGGCAGTGAGGTCTGGAAAAATATTGACAAGGTCTTTAAAAAGTCTTAGAAAGGTATTGAAATTAATCTCAAGATTCCTGTATATACCCTGGGGAGGGCATAGATTAGATTAACAACTTTATTGTCATTGCAGAGGACAAGTACTAGACAATGAAATGCAGTTTAGCATCTAACCAGAAGTGCAAATAGTTGTATAAGATTTTTCACTATTTTGGCTCCTGGTCAAATTCAGGATCCAATTCAAAATCCTACTCACCACTTACAAAGCCATCAACAATCTGGCCCCCCCTCCTACCTTGCCGACCTCGTCCCCCTCCACACCCCCTCCCGTTGCCTCAGGTCTGACGACCAAACCACAACCTCAAGACCACCAGGACCCAGCCCCGTCCCTCTGGAACGCCCTCCCCAACCACATCAGACAGGCCAACACCCTCCCAACATTTAAACAGGCCCTCACAACACCTCTTCAAGCTCGCCTTCACCAGTTAACCCTCTCCCCCTCCCCTTCCCATGTGTCCCCAGCACTACCTTAATTAGGCCCCTATACTTTCTTTTATTTATTTTTTGTGTATTTTATTATTACTACTCAATCTTTTCAGTTTGTAAAGCGTCTTTGAGTGTCTAGAAAAGCGCGATATAAGTCTAATGTATTATTATTATTATTATTATTATTATTATTATTATTATTTTCCAACATATCTGTTCATTGCCTTCCTCCCTCCCTACCGCCTCAGGCGCCACTGGCAGCCCCAGCCAGCCCAACACAGTGAAGCAGCGCAAGAAGCTGGCGACGGTGGACAGCGTCTTCAACAGGGACGACGAGGAGGCAGACGAGCTGCCCCGCAAGAGGAAACTGGTGCCGCTGGACTACGGAGAAGAGGACAAGAACCTGGGGCTGGACGGGGCGGAAATACCCGGGGGCAAGGGCGGCCAGAACACGGAGGAGAAACGCAAGCATATCAAAAGTCTCATTGAGAAGATTCCCACAGCCAAGCCTGAGCTCTTCTCCTACCCTCTGGACTGGACTATGGTTGACACGGTAAGGGGGACGTTGTTTCAGCGGAAGTCACATAGGTCCAGTTGTGTACAGGGTTCCCGTGCTAGTCTTAAAAAGCCTTAAAGGCCTCTAAAATCCAGCAATCCAATTCATAAGGCCTAAAAAGGTCCCAAATGTCAGTTATTCGGTCTAAAAATTAGGTGCTAGGTCTTAGAAATTAGATCATGCAAGGAGATCAGTGGAAATGAAAATGTACTTTTGAGTAATTATTATTATTTATTTATTTTTAAACTTATTTATTTTATATTAATTATCCTTCAGACTTTTTTGTCTGTATGGCAGTGAAATCCCTAATTTCATCACCTCGAGGATGACAAAAAGCTATCACAAGATGCCGCGAACAGGTCTAAAATTCCATTCAAAGAGGTCTTAAAAAGGTCTTAGATTTGACTTGTTGTTGACTTGTAGGAACCCTGCACAGAGGTCCAGTTGTTTAGCAGAGTTCTGTGCTTTACTGTACAACAGCATATTATACTCACTCGTGTGATAAAGTAGAAGCTCTGTTTCAAAGCTTTGAATACGACTGATAATCATTTTCTTCCTCTCAGACCCTGATGGACAGGCGCATTAAACCATGGATCAATAAGAAGATTATTGAGTACATCGGCGAGGAGGAAGCCACTCTAGTTGATTTCGTCTGTTCAAAGGTTAGTAAGCAACTAAACACCCTGGTCTGGAATGAGGATGTTAACTGTTCTCCTAAGGATGATAATAATAATAATAATAATAATAATATCTTAGATTTATATAGCGCCTTTCTCAGACCCAAGGACGCTTTACAGATTTCATAGACAGACAGTCAGACAGACAGAACAGAAAAACAAAACAAAGAAACAAAGACAACGAGAGTGCCAAACTAGACTAGAGGCCAAAGGCCTTAGAGAACAGGTAAGTTTTGAGGGCTGTGTCCAGGGTAGGGGGGCGTTGCGGATCGCTGTGGGGAGAGAGTTCCAGAGGGTGGGAGCTGCCACACTGAAAGCTCTGCCCCCGAAGGTCCGTAGGTTGGTGCGGGGGGTGGAGAGCAGACCCATGTCTGAGGACCTAAGGATAGTTATGTGCTGAAGTTTCTCCTCATTGATTATGTAGGAGTTGAGGCGAGAGTCAACGGTAATGGTGATTGGAGAACTAGTTGACCGCTGCTGTGAATATAATTTGCTGTAGTACAATGTATCCGCGGTGTCTTGAAAAGTATTAAAAGTTGATAAATACATTTTGGGAAAATCAAGACCCTTAAGTATTAAAAAGTCTTATCACGATTTTATGAGATCTTGATTTTTTTTTCTGGACTCTGTCCAAAGACAGATAAAAACCTTTAGTAAAAGGATAGGATGGGATAGGAAAGGAAGGATAGTGGTCTAGTCAATTGCAAACTAAAACTGTTAAGTTAAAGGTGTCACTGATGTAATCGGTTACAGCTCGAAGTGGCGGTTAGGTCTGGAAAAAAATATTGACAAGGTCTTTAAAAAGTCTTAGAAAGGTATTGAAATTAACCTCAAGATTCCTGCATATACCCTGCAAAGGTAATGGTGGTTCAGTGTTTCCTCCAGGAATTTTTACATTGGTGGCGGCGCGCGCGATTTTTTTTTCCGCGTGCACGCGCATGAAACGCGCACGCGCGCTCAAAACAACGACCTAATTTCAACCAAAACTAGAGGTAGGATGGCAAAAAAAAAAAAGAGTATACAGAATATAAACTTGTGATACCGGTTTCCATCCATCAGCTCTGAAGGTTTACATTACTCACGGATCCAATGTCCTTCCAAACGAGCAGTCTTGGCTCCGTCTCAAACACAACAGAAAAAGTATGTCCAACTTGGCGAAAGTTTCCCAGTGTTTCCAACTTGCGCGAGTTCTTCAATTTGCGACAGTTTTTCAGCAGGGATGGTTGAGTCTGCACGGTTCTCATGCCGGTTCACATTTAGACCAATCAGGAGTAGCCCTTGTGTCACGTCGTCAACTGAATGTTTAATGTCATTAATCAGCGTCATTTTGGATCAGCGGTTAGAGAGAGATGGCCGTGGATTTAGGTGCACTTATAGTCAACATCCATTATAGCGCTGATCTAGGATCAGATATATTTTAATCAGCAAAAATGTTCAGAGGTGGATATTATTATTATTATAAAAAAAGAATTTGTGGACTGAATCAATTTGTGGCGGAGGAAATTCATTCGTGGCGGCCCGCCACCAATAAATGCATATAGAGGAAACACTGTGGTTGGAGAACTAGTTGACCGCTGCTGTGAATATAATGATTTGCTGTAGTATGATGGCGTGGTTGCCATGGTTTTCTATTCAGCATCTTCCTCTTCTCAGGTGATGGCACATGGCACGCCCCAGGGTATTCTGGATGACGTCGCTATGGTGAGTGGATCCTGGATGTACCTCCTCCTACTGCTTCTTATGAACACGTCAATTCGTTTGGTGCATCATTGGAGTGTCAATAAAAAAAACATAAATACAAATACCGGTACCATATTTTGAATTTAAAAGTTTAAAAAAGTTGTAATCATTGACATGTTTCTTCTGAGAAACAATTTTAGCAACCCAGATAGCCACAAACTAATTAACTCCAAACTGATCCGTTTACAGGTTCTAGATGAGGAAGCGGAGGTCTTCATAGTAAAAATGTGGAGGCTTTTGATATATGAAACTGAGGCCAAGAAGATTGGACTGGTGAAGTGAGGGACACCCAACACCCGACAGTCTGTCTCTAACCCTGGTCCTTATTACACTGACTGGTCATCACACCACCCATAATAACAAGCCTTTCAGATTTTGAGAAACTGTGAAAATGGGCCTTCACCCTTCACCCTCGATCCCCAACCCCCGTTCCGTCACCGGAGAGCAGCGTCTGCTGTGTATGTGTGTCTGCAAGAATGAGTATTGAATTCATGAGTACTCACACAAGCTTATTGCATGGAAATGTTTTTGTCGAACTGGGTTCCCAATTTGTGAGAGACTGTCCAGGCAAAGCCAGTTGTGCATTTTTACCCATTTCTGCTCCTGTGTGTCTGACACATTCTGCTCTATTATTTAGTATTGTCAAGTGGAGGCACTTGCTCCACTGTGTGACCTAAAGAAATAAAAACACTTTTTAAAACATGAAGTATTCCATTAATGATTACTAAACGTATGTTGAGTGTAGGAAACTGTACTGATGTAGCCTACTGATTTTATTTTTTTCTAGGAAATGTACTGATTTTATTATTTTCGTATTCAATATTAAAATGATTCATAATGGTTGAGTAATGTCGATCACAGAAAAGGGCTTCACGTATTTCTAAATGAAAATGAAACATGTTTCAACATCCAGCAACGTTGACACCAGTCTGGTTAACAACATACATGATGACGTTTCGGACACGTTTACGTGGCACATGTTACATGAGCAGCGCACAAGAAAGTGATGTTGGCAACCCGGAAGTAATTGCCTCTGCAATTAAAAGATGGAGACAGACTTGATAGTCAGCTAACCATTGTGGTCGAAACGGGAGCATTGAAGGATTTGTAGATAGGCACGTGTGAGAAAACGATGTGGACTAAATAGGCACATCGCCTATGAGTGATTTAGCTAGGACATAGAGCTGTCAACATGGCTGTTAGAGCTCTGTCAAGCTAGGCTGGCCAGAACATAGCTAGCAAGCTAGCTACGCTAACTGTTAGCATCGACGTCTTTGATCATTGTTGTGTTGACACAGCTCGCTGGTTGGACCTGATCAGTGGCGTTGATCTGACTCGCTACTCCTGATCTTCAGTAGCTAGCTGCAATCTGTTGTATCTGTTTAGCCGTGGTCGGGCAAACCTACCCAAAGCTAAAGCCAGATATCTGGAAGTTTGTTCAACCCTTCTTTCGTGTGTGTGAATTCAGCGACAGAGCTAGCCAGTCTACCGGTGTGCATACCTACCTACTAGAGGTTGGAGCAAATCCAAGTGACTTGCCATCAAGCGATCCACAAAGAAGCAAGTATGGACGATTTCAGCTCGATCAGCTGTTTCTCTCTGGCTATGCTGGTGGGATGTTACGTGGCCGGGACGATCCCGCTGGCTGTCAACTTCTCAGAGGTGAGTGTGATGGCTCAACACTTCTCAGAGGTGAGTGTGATGATGGCTAAACACTTCTCAGAGGTGAGTGTGATGGCTCAACACTTCTCAGAGGTGAGTGTGATGGCTGAACACTTCTCAGAGGTGAGTGTGATGGCTCAACACTTCTCAGAGGTGAGTGTGATGGCTGAACACTTCTCAGAGGTGAGTGTGATGGACAAACACTTCTCAGAGGTAAGTGTGATGATGGCTAAACACTTCTCAGAGGTGAGTGTGATGGCTGAACACTTCTCAGAGGTGAGTGTGATGCCTGAACACTTCTCAGAGGTGAGTGTGATGGCTGAACACTTCTCAGAGGTGAGTGTGATGGCTGAACACTTCTCAGAGGTGAGTGTGATGGCTCAACACTTCTCAGAGGTGAGTGTGATGGCTGAACACTTCTCAGAGGTGAGTGTGATGGCTGAACACTTCTCAGAGGTGAGTGTGATGGCTGAACACTTCTCAGAGGTGAGTGTGATGGCTAAACACTTTCTCAGAGGTGAGTGTGATGCCTGAACACTTCTCAGAGGTGAGTGTGATGGCTGAACACTTCTCAGAGGTGAGTGTGATGGCTGAACACTTCTCAGAGGTGAGTGTGATGGCTCAACACTTCTCAGAGGTGAGTGTGATGGCTGAACACTTCTCAGAGGTGAGTGTGATGGCTAAACACTTCTCAGAGGTGAGTGTGATGGCTGAACACTTCTCAGAGGTGAGTGTGATGGCTGAACACTTCTCAGAGGTGAGTGTGATGGCTAAACACTTCTCAGAGGTGAGTGTGATGGCTGAACACTTCTCAGAGGTGAGTGTGATGGCTGAACACTTCTCAGAGGTGAGTGTGATGGCTAAACACTTCTCAGAGGTGAGTGTGATGGCTCAACACTTCTCAGAGGTGAGTGTGATGGCTGAACACTTCTCAGAGGTGAGTGTGATGGCTGAACACTTCTCAGAGGTGAGTGTGATGGCTCAACACTTCTCAGAGGTGAGTGTGATGGCTCAACACTTCTCAGAGGTGAGTGTGATGATGGCTTAAACACTTCTCAGAGGTGAGTGTGATGGACAAACACTTCTCAGAGGTGAGTGTGATGGCTGAACACTTCTCAGAGGTGAGTGTGATGGCTGAACACTTCTCAGAGGTGAGTGTGATGGCTAAACACTTCTCAGAGGTGAGTGTGATGGCTGAAGTGAACACTTCCCTGGACAAACGGTGTCTTCCATAGTGAGCTAGCTTAGTAGGCTATCTGGTCAGTCTTCTTCTTTCTCTTAAGTTCTTCTGAATGTAGTTCTCAATGCTTTATTGGTCTGTTGGTCTACGAATAGAATTGTAAGCAAATGCTAACCAATAATAATGAAAAATAAAATATACAGAGGGGGTCAAAGTTCACTTTGTTGTCAGATGTCTGGAATGTGTGGCATATTGACCACTCACTCACTCCTCAGATTTGGGGGTAATACCATGTCAAATCAATTGTCATGGGAATGCGTTTTAACTTCAATGAGTTTGTTGGAATTTGTCTTCATCTGCCTGTGTCAAACACGAAAACCAGTCATCATGATTATGCCTTGACCAGGCATTGATTTGTTGATATTAGTGTCTTCATAGTAGGTTACTCCTAGATGACCTTTTAGGAGGTGCAAAATCCAATTGAATTAAGTAATAGATCATGTAGGACGATAAGCCTAACGTCCTGCATCAGCAAATGTCCCCTGGCAACAGAACAGATAACAGAGTAGAGTACATCAAATCGTGACGTTAGAATTATAAGGTTCTATCTCCATTTTTGGTCAAAATTTAGTTTTTTTTACATAATCTGATCCATTAGGTGTTTATTAATGCCTGTGTGGTGTTGTTTTTAAAAATGTTGACATTTTTGAGTTAGTAATTAATAAAATACAAAGGTTCCATCTCACAAAACATAATGGAATGTAAAAACTTTGACGCTCAATATCTCTGAACTACCCTAAACGGAGATAGAACCTTATCATTCTAAACGGAGATAGAACCTTATCATTCTAAACGGAGATAGAACCTTATCATTCTAAACGGAGATAGAACCTTATCATTCTAAACGGAGATAGAACCTTATCATTCTAAACGGAGATAGAACCTTATCATTCTAAACGCAGATAGAACCTTATCATTCTAAACGGAGATAGAACCTTATCATTCTAAACGGAGATAGAACCTTATCATTCTAAGCTCACGAAATGAGTAATGCTGACGTGCCCCTCTCCCCTTGGTCTGCTGCAGGGGAAGCTGAAGCTGGTGACAGTGTTGGGAGCAGGGCTGCTGTGTGGCACTGCGCTGGCTGTCATCATTCCAGAGGGGGTCCATGCACTCTATGCAGAAGCCCTGGAGGGTGAGATTTATTTGTTTTATTTATTTATTTATTGGAAGGATCCCCATTAGCTATACCCATAGGCATGAGCTACTTTTAGTGGGGTCCGCATTTAAAACATACATAACAAATAACATTTGACATGTAAAACATAAATTACAAATATCAAACATTAAAATATATCATACAATTTTACATTTGGCATAATATAAAACACTTACGTATATATCCAGTTGGAGTCTACATTTAAAACATACATTACAAGTAACATTTAGCATATAAAACATACTTTAAATTACAAATATCAAACATTAAAATATATCATTACATTATACAATTTTACATTTGGCATAATATGAAACACTTATTCTAGTTACATAAAAATACAACAAACTACAACCATGTTAGAGAGGAGATAGAGAGCATACCGTTTTCTGTGTATTTTGGTTGTGTGATTGAGTTGACAAACACGGTTCATGTTCATCCCAAGTGGTACATGTCATGTATGACTTTCAGGAGGTTCTTTTATTTATGATGTCTAAAGATGTCTAGTAGGGATGGTGAGTGGAAGACTATTCGGTTGTTAAGTCTGACGTCAAACGTGATGTTTAGCAATTTCCGTGAGCGCCTCAGACAACTTTGGACCCGGAAACACGTCACGACTTAACAACCGAATACTATAGTGAATGGTACCAGTGGTTTTGAATAACAAAAAGTGATGTCTGTGATTTTAGATTCTGAAGTGTATGTTTGAAATGAATACACATTGGTTGTCATGTTTTGATTGTATCTATGCAGGTATGCACCAAGGCCATGGGCAGGCTGAGGGGGAAGGGGTGTCAGAGCAGAAGGGGGAGGTGAACGCAGCTGTGGGGCACAGTGGGGAGCACGCCCACAGCCATGAACACCTCCACGCCTACATCGGCGTGTCCCTGGTTCTGGGCTTCGTCTTCATGCTGCTAGTGGACCAGATCGGCAGCTCCCACGTGCACAGCAGTGACGGTCAGTGAGCTAACTGGCCATTAGGGTTATGCTTAGTTAACGCAAGGTGTATTTGTCCCCTAAATACTCTGTCTCACTGTGTGTGTGTGTGTGTGTGTGTGTGTGTGTGTGTGTGTGTGTGTGTGTGGTGCTGTGCACTTTCTTCGTTTAGATCCAGAGTCAGCGAGAATTGCCAGCTCAAAAATCACTACCACCTTGGGGCTGGTGGTCCACGCTGCAGGTAGGTCTCCCAGTCAGACATCCATGGCACAGAGAGGAATGCTTTAGCAGGGTTACCACGCTGGTCTTAAAAAGCCTTAAAGTCTAAAATCCAGCATTCCAATCTATAAGGCCTAAAAAGGTCCCAAATTCCAGTTATTCAGTCTAAAAATGAGGTGCTTGGTATTAAAAATGAGATTAGCATGTCCTGCAAGGAAATCAGTCCGACCACATCTATTTACGCAGAAATGAATCAAGCTGGAACCCCCAAAAATGCCAATTCGCTTCCTTTTTTGTCTGTATGGCAGTGAAATCCCTAATTTCATCACCTCGAGGATGACAAAAAGCTATCATACGGTGTCGCAAATAGGTCTAAAATTCTATCCAAAGAGGTCTATCTTCTTCGGCGTATGGGTAGTTGTTTTCCTCTCCACTCCACCAGGCTTGGGCCGAGGGGCTACCCTTTTACCACCCCGAGACCTGGTTGAGGGGCTCACCCGGGCTATATTTCTGGACAGCCCTCCAGAAGCCACGTCATCGTCTCGTCATCTAATACCGACAGACCATGCATCCCGTTGGGTGGGTGGGTGGTACACCGGGCAATCCAGGATAACATGGTCTGCGGTTTGGTCCTCTGCGCCACACTCGCGCAACGCATTTGGGGCCAAGCCCCATCTGTGCATTGATGAGCGGAAACGCCCGACGCCGGTCCGGAGACGATTGAGCCTCACCCAGGATAGCCTTGGAAGTCCATCCCGAGGGGCTGAGGGCCGGCGCCTGGGATGTGGTGGCGGAGTTTGGCGGTGTTAGCCTCCCACTCCGCACGCCACATATAATCCGCCTATCCTGCCTGATGTTAAGATCTCTGCGTTGCTGCCTGAGATCCTGTGCGGCAGGCACAAATGGGTGTCTCGACTTGAGACGCCGGGAGGGCTCCGCTGTTATAGTGAGCCTATCATGGAGCAGGTGGTTATTAAGCTCCACGGCCCGGTAGGCGAGACGTGCTGTGGCTCCCATGCGGCGGAGGCCTGCGGGCTGGATGCCTGCTAGGATGGGAAGGTTGTCCACCGGGGTAGGACGCAGGCATCCTGTCACAATGCGCAAGGCTTCGTTTATAGGTGTATAATAGAGGACTATTAAAAAGGTCTAAAAGGTCTTAAATGGAGATTTGGAGAGACTTGTTGCTGTAAATTCTTATGTCATTTTCTTGGTTTCCCCCCAGCGGATGGAGTGGCTCTTGGAGCGGCCGCCTCGACGTCCCAGACCAGCGTCCAGCTCATCGTCTTTGTGGCCATTATGCTCCACAAGGTGATGCAGGGTTCGACATTAACGCTTGCCCGCTTGTAAAACAATTCGCCAGGTTTGTTTGCGTGAGCCCGACGACGCTGCTGGATCCTGGATATGTTTACCTGTGTGCAGGAAGAACAACAGACGGCGCAGGCGACCAGACCAGACTAGACGATCGTGGAGTGAAGATATTATGAAAGCGTGCACTTCGATGCGACGGGTGATCGACAGGCGCTTTGATAATATCTTCACTCCGCGATCATCTAGTCTGGTCTGGCGCCTGCGCCGTCTGTTGTTCTTCCTGCACACAGGTAAACATATCCAGGATCCAGCAGCGTCGTCGGGCTCGCGCAAACAAACCCGGCAAATGTTTTACTTGCTCCGGGAAAGCGGGCAAGCGTTACTGTCGAACCCTGTGATGAGTCCTTTGTTCCCACATTGTAGTCTACCGATCTTGTTTTTCCTAAAAAAAAAAAAATGTGTGTCCGTATTGGGTTCCTTTGGTCACTTTTTGTGTGTTTAACCACGTCTACCCCTGACTCTAACTGTCCCCCAGGCCCCGGCTGCATTCGGCCTGGTCTCTTTCCTGATGCACGCCGGCCTGGAGAGGAACCGCATCCGTAAACATCTGCTGGTCTTCGCCCTGGCAGCTCCTGTGCTCGCCATGCTTACCTTCCTGGGTCTCAGCCAGGTGAACGAACCACCCCGTCCAGTCATGATTCTCAAGGCCAATGCACACGGCGTGCGATTTTCTCGCACCGCGAATTCGATTCCATTGTTTTGAATGAGACAATGCACACGGCGTGCGATGCGATATTGTTGCACGACAACATTCGATTCTCAATTCACACCACCGAAGTGTGTGGGTGTGAATGGAGAATTTAATGTTGTCGTGCGACAATATCGCATCGCACGCCGTGTGCATTGTCTCATTCAAAACAATGGAATCGAATTTGCGGTGCGACAAAATCGCACGCCATGTGCATTGGGCTTCACAACCACGGCCTGCTACTCCAACTCATTCCAGGGTTCCCGCGCTGGTCTTAAAAAGCCTTAAAGTCTCAAATCCAGCAAACGAAATGCTACGGCCTAAAAAGGTTGCAAATTTCAGTTATTCGGTCTAAAAATGAGGTGCTAGGTCTTAAAAATGAGATCCTGCAAGGAAATCAGTCCAATCTATTTACGCGGAAATTAATCGAGCTGGAACCCCAAAAAAATCAGATTTGCTTCCTTTTTTTGTCTGTATGGCAGTGAAATCCCTAATTCCATCACCACGAGGATGACAAAAAGCTAGCATATGGCGCCGCGAAGAGGTCCAAAACTATATTCAAAAAGGTCTTGTTGAAACTTGTAGGAACCCTGTCATAAGAATCAGGAAAAAAACTTCACATGCTAATATGAGAATCCCCCTCCCTTTCCCCCTGGTCCGTCCCCTTCCTCTTCCCCCTGGTCCGTCCCCATCCAGAGCAGTAAAGAGGCGCTGTCGGACGTCAACGCCACCGGGGTGGCCATGCTGTTCTCCGCCGGAACCTTCCTCTACGTGGCCACTGTCCACGTCCTGCCCGAGGTGGGCGGCACCGGGCATAGCCATGCCCCCACGGGAGGGAACGGAGCTAAGGGACTGAGCAAGGTGGAAGTGGGGGCGCTGGTTCTGGGCTGCCTCATCCCCCTGGTGCTGTCTGTGGGCCACCAGCACTAGACAACAGAGCCCAGGGCAGGAGAGACGAGGCAGGAGAGAGGGAGAGAGTTCATCAGAGGGAGAGTAAGAAGCAGGGAGGGTTAGGGAGAGCAGCCAAAACAGAAACCTCAAATGTCACAGATCTCAAATGTCTTATTACCTTACCTGTTGTCAGGACTGCTGATGAGATGGACAGAGGTTGTTTACCAGAGTTTACTAGAGTTTTTCATCTACTTGTGGCTGAAGGCGAACGCACCTGAGAGCAGGAAGGGGGTGATGACGTCACAGCCGTCAGAGTAACAACAACAACGACCGCCTCCACAACACTCACCACGGAGAGCTTTGTGCTGGTACTGTTGACGAGAGACTGTCTTCTACCATTTATCCTTCTTCTTCTTTTCTTGTTTTCATTAGACATTTGTATCTTCGTTTTGTCTCAGTACTGGGTCTACCATCTATGTAGACCGTTAAGGTTTTTGGATTATTATTATTATTATTATCGATCCTGTTTTAGTGTTACAGAGATGTCCATGACCTGTCAAAGTCCGAGACTCTTGTCTATTTTTTTGTTTTGAAGTAAGAATGGGCAGTTCAAGGTCACGGTGTTGTTGGGGTGAATTCGGGGCATCTTGCAGTAACAGTGAAGTGTTTCATTTGGTTGTACGTAGCGGCCATCACCCTCACTGGTATTCAGGTTGATTTAAAATGAATATTTAAGTGCCATCATGGATCATTGACGCATCAGCCATAGGAACTTCACTCTTACTGTAAGACACTTACTGTTCTTAAGTGTCATCAAGCTCTCTTGTCTCTTGGAACTTCACATCCAGGTGTGTCAGTTAAAGCCTGACTCCTAGGCCGTGTACAGTAAAGTAACGTGTGACTGCGGGACATGCATGCCTCACCTGTAGGGTGCGTTCGTTCCTCAGACCCTAAACTAAGGTGAATGATTCAGATTGCTTGAACTACGTTAATGGATGCTCTGCACCCAGGACCATGGGTGCGTTCGTAAATTCGCTCAGAGAGCGCCGGAGCGCACGCTGGGTTAAACGTCATAGAGCGACCAAGTAATTTGATTGGACAAGAGACATTCCATGAGCCCTGATCAGATTTCCAGAGCTTATTTACAAATGTATCCCGTATATTTACCAGCCTCAAAATGATGACACAACAAGATTTAGACCCACTGTAACGCCTGCCTCCCTTATTGAATGGTCCTTGCTCTTGCTAATTTCCTTGAATTTGCCTGTATTCTCCCATCCAGTTGTCTTTGCAAAGGAACTGGTGAAAGAACATATTTAGATGATTGTATAGAGACTGAATGGCCTGGTATACTGGCCTATAGAGACAGAATGTGTGGTGGAGGGCCCGGATTAAGCCTGGATTAAGCCTACTCCCAGAAAAAAAGCATCTTTAATGGTCTTAATCCAAGATTTGGCTTAACCTGCGTCTGGGAAAGTGTTTATATATGTCGTTTTAACTGTTTTGCATTTGTCAATGAGATGCCACCTGCCAGATTGGGGGGCATTTGTTAAATTAATTATGAATCAAGGGACCAGAGCTCGCCTCTAGACAGCGGTACTGCGTTAGAACAGAGACACTTTTTAATAATTTGGGCCAAAAACAAACAGACAGTTCTGAGTCAGATAGACTTTTTTTTTTTGCTTGTTTAGATTTTCCCTGCATCTTTAGTGTCCTCAGATCTTAGCAATACTCATGTATGTGTGTGTGGTACATTATTTCTGAAATGAGGACATCACCTACCCTACCTTACTTAAAATGTCACCTGCTGGGTGTCAACCATGGTGAGTCTGTGCTACTTCTGGAGGTAACAATGTTGTTGTATTTCCAATGATTTTGGCTACAGAGGCTAACCGCGTTCTCACACGGC
The DNA here is from genome assembly GCF_963989245.1 of Nansenia antarctica. NCBI lineage: Eukaryota > Metazoa > Chordata > Actinopteri > Argentiniformes > Microstomatidae > Nansenia > Nansenia antarctica. Next base: position 25,115,923 of record NC_137674.1, on the reverse strand, counting down.
CGAATGAATGAAGCTGATTCTATGGATTCATATGGAAACTCTGCCGCCTCCATGTCTGATGAGGTGGGGTATGTCGATGTGTCTGTAACTGTGCCTGTCTAAGGCAGGCCTCACGTTTATGTATGTATATGTATGTATGTATGTATGTATACTGTACAGAATAACTTTTTTCCACAATATAATTGTCTCATTGCGAGACCAACTGTACTGTGTGTGTGTGTGTGTGTACGTACGCTCTTTCTCTCTCTCTCTCTCTCTCTCTCTCTCTCTTTATTTTAGTGTGGGATAGAATGCTCCATTTTCTATTGATTGATTGATTGATTGATTGATTGAAGTTGAGCAATGCCATTGGAATTTTTTTAACAACTTCACCTTCATGCAGACACACAGTACATACACAGCTCTTTTGGGAGGTAGACAAGTCTTCTTACACACATGCATTAAACTTCTGTTCAATGGATATCACTTCATGGTCATTGTGATGTTTTTAAAGAAGGTATCAAGTTGGTACCCTACTTGACATGTAAATGTGACATGTATGTGATGGAAGGTTGATGGCGTAGGTTCACTTGACAGCTGCGTGGTGTGAAGTTATGCCCAAAGGGTATGAGTTTAGGGAGTAGTGCATGCAGACCATGTGCAGCATATTTAGTTTTTTTACTTTGCGATTTATGAACAACAGCAAGTGTGTTCCAAAGGGAAATCTCTAGCGCAGCCCCTCAACATCAGAGCTGTCCCACCCCTGGGGGGTACGGTGGAGGGGTGTGTGAGAGAGAGGGTTGTTAGGCGGGGTGGTCAGGGTGAGGGGAGAGTTTCCAAGGGTCACTGTTTGGAGGTTTTAATGTGATCATTCATTCCATAAGGACTCTGCCTTATTTCCATCTTTTGATTGTGAAATGTTAAGCAGTTGCAAAACAAACTACGTGTTTTAAATGATGATTTAAATAAAGTTTTTTAAACTGGTGCAATCAGAAAATGTGTTGTGCTATCTATTGTTATTATGCATGTTTCAAGGTAAGTGTCTTGCTGTGTCGAAAGCTCTGAAATGGGTCATTTGATTGGACAAGAGACATTCCATCCCATGAGCGCTGATCAGATTTCCAGAGCTTATTTACAAATGTATCCCGTATATTTACCAGCCTCAAAATGATCCACAACCAGATTTAGACCTACTGTAACGCCTGCCTCCCTTATTGAATGGTCCTTGCTCTTGCTAATTTCCTTGAATTTGCCTGTATTCTCCCATCCAGTTGTCTTTGCGAAGGAACTGGTGAAAGAACACATTTAGATGATTGTATAGAGACTGAATGGCCTTTGGTAGCTTTTAATGTCATTCAACTTCAGCCTAAACTTCTGGTGGTATGATGGTTGTGATACTTGTCCATTAGACTATGTTTCCTGAATGGTTGGAGTGAGGGCAGTGCTGCCTAAAGACGTAATCTTTTATCCATTAACCTACTCAATCTGACATGCATATGTCTACATGTGTGATGGAGAAGTGTAGTGTAGTGTAGTGTACTCAGCAGGATAAAGCAGAAATCTATACCTCGGGTGGAATATAAACGGCTTAACATTATGACTGACCATGCATGGCTTTGGCCACTGATACAGATGTTTATTTAATTCTGTGTGTGTGAAAGAGAGAGAGAGAGACATCACAACATTCACACCTAACCTGCTAAGAGTTAAATGGAAAGTCTGCCACTGGAAACATAGTGATCTGAAGAACAGATTTTACTGGTGGAGAGTTATGACAGGGATGTATTGACCCAGCTCTCCAGCTTTAACGACTCATTCCTAAAGCCTCTCCCCCCACTCCTGCCCTCCCCCAGCTCTCTCTCTCTCTCTCTCTCTCTCTCTCTCTCTCTCTCTCTCGTTCTCTCCATCCCATCCCTGCTTTTATCTCAGTCTGCCTCCAGCTGATGTCCGTATTGGCAGCTACATCATTCCACCCCACTGTGTTATTGGGATTTGTTTGTTCCTTTGTGAGTGTGTGTGTGTGTGTGTGTGTTTGTGTGTGTTTGTGTATGTGTTATTGGGTTTGTGCCTGTTGTATTTAGGTCTATTTTTGATTCCATTGATATTTCTTCTTCTCATCGCTGCCCTGTGATGTCCCTGTGGAAGTAGAGGCGATGTTCTCGTCCAGATCCTCTGTTTCCCTCTGGACCAACATGGACCCGGCTGACTCCTCTGACCTGCTGGCCATCAGCACCAAGGTGCAGCTGCACGGGGTGCTGTGGAAGAGGCCCTTCGGACGCCCGTCTGCCAAGTGGTCTCGCAGGTAAGGAAACATCTGACCGTCTCCTGTGTGAGAGTATGAGAGTATGAGGGTATGAGAATGAATGAATGAATGAATGGTCTTTATTGTCATTAATACAGTACAGGTACCATACAACGTAATTTAGGAGGGGGGGCTCCCCTGGTGCTAGGAAAAAAATACTAAAAACAAGAAGGGAAAAGAGCTGGTTTACATAAATAAAGGCTATATCCACTATCCACTATACTATACTACTATACTATACAAATAAAACACTGTGCTGTACTCTATGCTATGCTATAAATATCCTAACATTTCCTATCTCTGAACCTTATGTACACGAGGGTTGTCATATTGCACATAGTATGATTGCACATTCATTTAAAGTGTCGCAGTTTGCAGGTTTGAAATGTTCACAGTTGTATTTCAGTATACATGGTATTTCAGTATATACGGTATGAGGGTATGAGAGGATGAGAGGACGAGATTATGAGAGTATGAGAGTATGAGAGTATGAGGGTATGAGAGTATGAGGGTATGCCAGTCTGCATAGAGGATGAAAATGGAACAGCCTTCCTAGCCAGTTAAGGGCAGTACAGAGCCTATGGAACAGCCTTCCTAGCCAGTTAAGGGCAGTACAGAGCCTGTGGAACAGCCTTCCTAGCCAGTTAAGGGCAGTACAGAGCCTGTGGAACAGCCTTCCTAGACAGTCAAGGGCAGTACAGAGCCTGGACTCTTTTAAGACAGGCCTAAAAACCTTTTTATTCAAAAAGGCATTTGACTGCTGAACCTGTGTTCATTCTTGTGTTATTTATTTTTATTTTTATTTTTACTATGTTTTTAACTTATTACGGTTGTTGTTGTGTTTTTCTCTCTGTAGCACTCTGAGATTCTTTTGAATGAAAAGTGCAATACAAATAAAATGCATTATTATTATTATTATTATTATTAATAATAATAAAATGCACAGCTCTCAGATTGAATGGTATTTTGTTATACTACAGTACTGTATACTTTTCTGTTAGAGCCCTATAAAGGAGGATATCACGGTCATAGTGTGGTGTATGAAAGTAAGACCAGCTTTGTAGTTTATTTTTTGTTTTATTTATTTTTTCTCAGAGTGGGGCAGTCCCACTCATATTTTTCATTTTATTGGACAGATGTAGTGAAGACAGACAGGAAAGTAAGGAGAAGAAGGGAGAGAGAGGGCATGTCAGCAGGGCATGGGCCGGATTCGAATCCATGCCGACATGGGCATATGTGTGCACTGTAGACCGCGGTGCTAGACCACTGGACCCCCCCAGGCCACAGCTTTGTAGTTTTGGCAGCAGTGGGAACATATCGTTATGGAACTGAGCCAAAAGGCATTCCAATTGTGTTTGCATTTGGATGGTAGGTTGAGGTTCACATTGCGTTCACCCTATCCCAACGTCCGCCAGTTATAGAGCACTGTGTCAATCAAATCTCTCACAGATAGAGAGACTTCAGTTGTTTGAGGGTTATGGCCAAGCCTAATGTACTGTAGCATGAGTGTCTGATGAACCCAGAACAGAAACCAACCGACAACCACCTGCCATAATCGATCAGTCAGCAAACACACACCTATGGGCATTTGAACTTTGAACTATAACCTGTTAGTATGTTGTGCTCTATCAGGACCAGACCGATACAAATATATAATGTTCTCTAAAAGTCAGGATGCAATCTGGTGCTGTGACTGTCTCATCTAGTTAATGACACACAATTATCTCATAGGTTCTTTGTCATCAAAGACAGCTTCTTGCTGTACTACGCAGAGGGGGAGAAGAAGAGCTTTGAGACCAACAGACTCTTTAACATCCACCCCAAGGTGAGTATGTGCATGACCCTGAGGTTGGGGTTGAGTTAATGAACAGGTGAGGGACAAATAAAGTGTTTTTTTGTGTTGTGAGGTTGGAAAGGTTGTATGGTATGTATGAATCTACAGTAAACGTGATGCCAAATGCAACATTTTGCTTGAGTTCTGGAATATCAGGGATTGTTGCAACAAAATGCATAAAATGCAAAATGCAAATGCACTTTTAAATCAGCCCTCAAAACCCACCTGTTCTCTAAGGCCTTTGGCCTCTAGTCTAGTTCGTCACTCTCACTGTCTTTGTTTCTTTGCTTTGTTTTTCTGTTCTGTCTGTCTGAATGTCTGTCTATGAAATCTGTTAAGCGTCCTTGGGTTTGAGAAAGGGGCTATATAAATCTAAGATATTATTATTATAATAAACGCTCAAAATGGAATAGCTTTAGCCAACATAAACATAGCAAAGATGTGCTGACCTCAATTGCTCTCCAAAATATCCAGGTTTCCTTTATGAGATGTTTTGTCCCGTTTCTGTGTGTCTGTCCCATGTCTGTGTGTCTGTCCCATGTCTGTGTGTCTGTCCCAGGGTGTTCTCCCGTTGGGAGGATGTGTTGTGGCACCAAAGGAGGACCAGGGAATGCCGTTCGCCATGATGATCAACCTGGAGGATTTCACTGTAAGCACATAGCTGTACGCTTATTTTAACATACTTGTCACCTGCATCACCGAGTTCAATGATGATCAATCACAGCCATGCTGATATTCAGTATAACAGCACAACCTCGAGTGTGATATTGCTTTTATACAACAGTTCTACAGCGCAATTTATTAGTTAACTGTAATAAGTGACAACAGATTATGATTTGTTTGTTTATTTAATCATTTATTTTGGCTCCGTCAACAAAAAATAGTTCTGCAACTGGACTGTTGCCTAGTAACCTGAACACAAACATCTGCAGGCTAGCTACTTTGTATTAACGGTCATTTCGGAGTGATACATATAGTTAAAAGTCCCAGTGCTGTTATACTGTATATCAGCACTCATGGAATGCCTCTTGTCCAATCAAATTACTCGGTCGGAACTAACTGTTGTATAAAGGTGCTATATAAGTCAGCCCATTTAGGATGCACTACTTTACTGCAGTATGACTGGTCCCGCTGTAGTACAACTACCATCACTTTATCACTTTATTACCATATTTAACTTTTTGGTGATATGTGATGTTTGCGATATACCAACAGGGTAACATCGTCCTTGCTGCCGAGTCAGAGTCAGAGCAGAGCCAGTGGCTGGAGATGCTTCAAGACTCAGGGAGAGTGTGAGTAACTGTCTCCACCTAACCCTAACCCTAAATCTACTGACTACAACTAACCCTAACCCTAAATCTACTGTCTACAACTAACCCTAACCCTAACCCTACTGTATACTGGGTAGGGATGGGATCTAGGAACTTTGCTTTAGAAGTCTGTGTCAGTCATCGTTCAGTAAAAAGACCATCTAAGAGGATGATCCTCTCCTCAGACATGTTGCTTGAAGACTGTTTTCAATTAATTGTAACAGTAACTGTTGTATTGTGTCACATACAGTATATTGTATATTCAGATTAATTAAACACAGATTCTACAACAGCATGTTTGGATACTGGATTCTGATTGGCTAGCAACAGTGGTAAATATCCCAACAACCCACAGTTCAGACCGCATTTCCAGTATCAATGCGCCTCCCAATCAATCTGATTAAGAACACCTGTGCTGACCTACAATGCAATGGTTGATCTTGTTTATGGGACTATATTCTGTGGCGGAAGGATATATGTATTCTGAAACGATGAATCATTGTAAATACATGAATTTAATGTTACAACTGTGTATTTATTTTTTATATTATGTGGTGGCTGTTGTAGAAAAGCAATTGACCATTGGAGGGCGGGGGTTGTGGACTCATTTACCACTGTACAGGGTTTTCCTACTCGGCTTCGCCTCGTGCCACAACCCTGTACCAGTGGTAAATGAGTCCACAACCCCCTTCCTCTCATGGTCAATTGCTTCCATTGAACATACAAATCGTGAGTTTAGAATCATAAGGTTCTATCTCCGTTTAGGGTAGTTCAGAGATATTGAGCGTCAAAGTTTTTACATTCCATTATGTTTTGTGAGATGGAACCTTTGTATTTGTATTTTTTATTTTATTTTATTTTATTTTACTAACTCAAAAATGTCAACATTTAAAAAAATAACACCACACAGGCATTAATAAACACCTAATGGATCAGATTATGTAAAAAACTCAATTTTGACAAAAATTGAGATAGAACCTTATAATTCTAACGTCACGAAATGTTGGTGGTGCCGTGCTCTCTGACACTGACAGGACATGGAAGAACTCCCAGCTGGGTGAGGCCATGATTGAGAGCCTGGAGGCCCAAGGTCTGCAGCTGGCCAAGGAGAAGCAGGAGTACCTGGGTAAGAGCAGGAGTACCTGGGTAAGAGGATGAGGATGAACAGCCGTCTGGGGGTGGCTGTGGCGCAGGAGGTAGAGCCGCCGTCTAATGATCGCAAGGTTGGCGGATCGGCAGTTCGAGCCTCGGCTGGCCACATGTCGAAGTGTCCTTGGGCAAGACACTGAACCCCAAATTGCTCCCTGTGAGCGGGCTGGCCGGCGCCTTGCATGGCAGCTTGCCGCCATTGGTGTGTGAATGTGTGTGTGAATGGGTGAATGAGAGACTGTTGTACAGCGCTTTGGATAATTAAGCAATATCACACAAGAGGGAGTGCTGTTATACTGTATATCAGCACGGCTGTGATTGGGTCATAGTAAATTGCGCTGTAGAACTGTTGTATAAAAGCAATATCACACTCGAGGTCGTGCTGTTATACTGAATATCAGCACGGCTGTGATTGTCTTCAGCAGTGCTGATATTCAGTATAACAGCATGACCTCGAGTGTGATATTGCTTTTATACAACAGTTCTACAGCGCAATTTATTAGTTAACAGTAATAAGTGACAACAGATTATGATTTGTTTGTTTATTTAATCATTTATTTTGGCTCTGTCAACAAAAAAGAGTTCCGCAACTGGACTGTTGCCTAGTAACCTGAACACAAACATCTGCAGGCTAGCTACTTTGTATTAACGGTGTGATACATATAGTTAAAAGTCCCAGTGCTGTTATACTGTATATCAGCACTCATGGAATGCCTCGTCCAATCAAATTACTTGGTCGGAACTAACTGTTGTATAAAGGTGCTATATAAGTCAGCCCATTTAGGATCCACTACTTTACTGCAGTATGACTGGTCCCGCTGTAAACTACCATCTCTTTATCACTTTATTACCATATTAAACTTTTTTTTTTATTACTTATTTTTGATGTTGTATCCTGCTGCTATGCCAGTGTCGAAGAACCTGAGCCTAAGAATTGTAATTGGAAAATAAGGCTTTTTTTGGTTTGTTTTAGTTTGTGGGCATTTTTATTTCTCCCTCCAGATAAACTGATGGAAGAGACAGAGGAACTGAGTCTGCAGAGAGAACAGAAAGAGGTAAAGCTTTCGACTTTGTCTCATAACTAACTAACTTCTGAAGACTTTAATACCACTATATCATGTTCCCATGGTAACAATAGTATCCTATTATTGTGTGCATCAACACATGCCCTCATACAGTATGTGTGTGTACAGGAGCTGGAGCGTCTGAACATGGTTTTGGAGGAGGAGAAACAGAAGTTTGAGGAGGTGGTGCTTGAGCTGAAATCGGAGCAGGAACAGATCAAACTGTGAGAAGAACAGACTGTGATTGTCTAACGTAGCTTTGAACATGAACGATATATAACCCAAGTCATGTGAGACCTCATATACAATTATTTGACCTTCAGATGTGTGGTCTGTGTGGTCAGGGTTCCTACAAGTTTCAACAAGTCAAAGACCTTTTTAAGACCTCTTTGAATTGAATTTTAGACCTATTCTCGACACCATATGATAGCTTTTTGTCATCCTCGAGGTGATGAAATTAGGGATTTCACTGCCATACAGACAAAAAAGGAAGCAAATCGGCATATTTTTGGTTCCAGCTTGATTAATTTCCACTTAAATAGATGTGGTCGGACTGGTTTCCTTACAGGATCTCGTTTTTAAGACCTAGCGCCTCATTTTTAGACAGAATTACTGAAATGTAAGAACTTTTTAGGCCTTGTAAATCGGATTGCTGGATTTTAGAGACCTTTATGGCTTTTTAAGACCAGCGCGGGAACCCTGTCTGTTGTTAACAGAGACCTGGACGGCACAGCTCAGTCCCTGAGAGGGGTGGAGTCTGAGAAGGAGGAGCTGAACAGCCTGACAACACTGCTGCAACAGTCTATTGAGGTAGAGATAATAGTGTTCAAAACATCCCATTAAGGGGGTAAACACACACACACACACACAAAAAACCTACACACACACACACACACACAAAAAGTCTATTGAGGTATAGATAATAGTGTTCAAAACATTCCATTAAGGGGGTAAACACACACACACACACACACACAAAAACATCCACCACACAAAAAAAACCTACACACACACAGTACAGTATATTCCCTTCCTCATCATGTGTTTGACGTTGTCCAGGAGCTGTCCCATGAGAAGCAGCGCACCCTGGATCTGCTGGGGGTGCAGGAGCAGCAGGAGGGGGTGGAGGGACCGGAGGCGGGCGCCCAGACTGCTGCCTGCAGTAAACCTGAGGACCCGGCAGACATTAGCCTGATCAAGGACCTGCGCCACATCGAGGAGCAGATGAGGACCCTGCAGAGAGAGAAGGAGCAGGCGGAGGAGAAGTGAGTGGGCCGTCGCACACAAATGAATGAATCAGTAATAATAATAATAATAATAATAATAATAATAATAATAATGATAATAATACATTTTATTTATGGGCGCCTTTCAAGGCTCTCAAGGACACCTTACAAGACAGTTTAAAACCACATATCAAAACATTAAAATCAACAAAGCAAAATGAGATAAACAAAACAGCAAAATCTGATATAACAACAAACAAAATACAGGAGATCAAACCAAGTAAGCCATTGTGAAAAGGTGTGTTTTTAGACTGGATTTGAAAGTGGTGAGAGTGTCAATATTGCGAATGTTAGGTGGCAGAGAGTTCCAGAGTGTTAGGTGGCAGAGAGTTCCAGAATGTTAGGTGGCAGAGAGTTCCAGAATGTTAGGTGGCAGAGAGTTCCAGAGTGTTAGGTGGCAGAGAGTTCCAGAATGTTAGGTGGCAGACAGTTCCAGAATGTTAGGTGGCAGAGAGTTCCAGAGGCGGGGAGCAGAACGGCTGAAGGCCCTAGACCCCATAGTAGCCAGGCGGGCAGAAGGGATGACAAGTTGGTAGAGGACTGTGGATGTAGATTGGAAAGAGGACTGTGACGATGAAGATAGATAGATACACCATATTCCATGGGGGGGGGGGGGGGGGTTGAACCTGGTTTATCGCAAGCATATGACCAGTTATACTGTCTGTCCTGGGGCTCCTTCAGTGTAAATAGGGCTGAGAGAGGAAGTGAACCACTAGCGGAAATGTGTATGGATTCCTCCAATACAACCAGTGTGTTATCGATCATCACCAATGAGTCGGCAGTGAGAGACAGCTGGGATTGACTCCAAGGCATTAGTGTTCTCTTATACAGAGTAAATACAGTGAGAAGAGAGGGGATCTTTCTTTCAATGGAGCTCCCAGGGAAAGAAGTTAAGACGTTTTCACCGTGGCAGTAACCGTTTCTGTTAGCTACATAGGATGTAGCACTATATTGCACATTTAGTGTGAGCTCATGTCTATAATATTGGGAGTTTGTGATATTTTCTTCTAAGAAACTAATCAAAGTGGTATTATTAGATGGTTAGAGAGAGACACACTTATTTACACTATGCCCAGCAGCTGTACTGTTCTGAGCTGTACGTCTTCTGCTACCCTTGTGTTGACTTTGCAGGGTTATATACCGGTACTGTAGTTTTGTGCATAAATAGCTTTGCTCTCACGGTAAGTGCTCACTGTCGCCCCCTGCAGGCTGAAGAAGAAGGAGACGCGAGCCAAACTGCTGCAGAAGGAGAGGGAGTTCTACTCCTCGCAGGCCCAGACGCTGCAGCAGTCCCTCACACAGCTCACTGTGGACAAGCAGCAGACAGAGGCAGAACTGAAGGTAATAATAATGGGGCGCTTATGTGGCGTAGCGGGTTAAGCGTTGACCATGAAACCGCAGGGACCCCGGTTTGATTCCGGCCGGGGACATATCCCGCATGTCATCCCTCCTCTCTCTCTCATCCATCCTTCCTGTCAAGTCTCTACTGTCTCTATCACAATAAAAAAGAAATATATGAGTGGGACTGCCCCACTCAGCAAAAATTACTTTAAAAAAAAAGAATAATAATAATATCTTAGATTTGTATAGCGCCTTTATCAAACCCAAGGACGCTTAACAGATTTCATAGACAGACAGTACAGGTAAAACAAAGCAAAGAAACAAAGACAGCGAGAGTGACAAAACTAGACTAGAGGCCCAAGGCCTTAGAGAACAGGTGGGTTTTGAGGGCTGATTTAAAGGTGTCCAGGGTAGGGGGGGCATTGCGGATCGCTGTGGGGAGAGAGTTCCAGAGGGTGGCTAACTGCCACACTGAAAGCTCTGCCCCCGAAGGTCCGTAGGTTGGTGCGGGGGGTGGAGAGCAGACCCATGTCAGCCCAAGGTAGCCAAATATCTCACATACTCTCAGTTAGTTATGAGCTTATTGAATTCCGCATACAGTAATAATGGCGCTCGACTCAAATCACTTGACTTTCCTTCCTCCTCGATCAATAATGATTAGATCATACCATACTTTATTCCTTCCTTCCTGCTACCTCCATTACAACCTCCGACTCAATGTGTTGTGTCTAACTCTTTCCTAACATCTCTCCCTCCCTGAGCCAGAGCCACCCCTCCTCCTCGTGTCTCCTGAAGACACCCGCTTTCCCCTCTACTGTGTCCCCTAAAAACTTCTATTGCCCCCCTTGTACTGTTTCTTTGTTTCTCCAGTGTCTATATAAAATAAAATGTAAAAAGGCTAGGTTTAGAAGAAGGTGATAGAAGAAGGGTTTTCCTTCTATCAATGGCCCCGGGCCTGAGCTGGATTACTCTTCCTGCTACGACTGGTGGATTGATGATTCACTTGCTCAGTTAAATGTATTGATTGTAAGTCGCTTTGGAATAAGGCGTCTGCTAAATGCCAAAAATGTAACAATTTCCTACTCCTCCTCACTGTGTACATTGATTGTGCTGACATGAACTTTGACCTCTGTCGCCCAGGCAGAGATGGCGTCACGGGTGGAACTAGAGCGCAGGCTGAAGCTGGCGGAGGAGGCACTGTTGAACCTGGAGAAAGGCCTCAACTCCATGGAGCGCTCCAGGGATAAAGACGAGAAGATGAAGGGTGACGTCAACCATCTCAAGAGTGAGTCAGCATTTACACTTGGTGACGTTAGAATTATAAGGTTCATTTTTGTCAAAATTTAGTTTTTTACATAATCTGATCCATTAGGTGTTTATTAATGCCTGTGTGGTGTTATTCTTAAAATGTTGATTTTTTTTTTGCTAGTAATTCATAAAATACAAAGATTCCATCTCACAAAACATAATGGAATGTAAAAACTTTGACGCTCAATATCTCTGAACTACCCTAAACGGAGCTTATAATTCACCTATTGTCAAGCTTGTGTTGCCAAAGAGAAAGGGTAGGGCAGGGTGCCTTTACTTCTGTTGACCCGCTTTGTTTTAATATCCAATGTGTAATGCCATCTGCACCAGTAGCATGTTCATCTTATAATAGAACACCATAATTGGTATTATGGACTCCTGCATCTTCTTGGATTATAAGCACGTCGGTCAGACAGATTCACCTGCACAAACCCACACGGCCATGAACTGATCACACGTGGGTGCAGTTAAATGAGAAATAAAATGTAATACAACAATGCACTATTCCCACAATGCACTATTCCTCTACAATCCCACTGCCCTCTCCTGCTTTATATAAATGTACGACGATGATGATGATGATGATGATGATGATTACACATTACACAGTGTGTGTTTTTTCCCCAACCAGAGTTCTTTGAGGAGTGTATCTGTGCTGCAGAGATCGAGGCGAAGCTTCCTGCTATAATGAAGAACGCTGTGTACCTCCACAAGGCTGCGGCCCGGCGCATTAAAAGCTGCCGAATCCAGAGGAGGGCCTCTAGACGCCACTGGTGTAAGCATGTACTGCTGGGTTTCCCACTCACAAATAGTATACTGTACATACACACACACACACACACACACACACACACACACACACAATGCATTCAATCCAACGCACACACACACACAAAGACACAAAGATACACACACACACACACACACACACACGCACACACACACACACACACACACACACACACACGCACACACACACACACACACACACACACACACACACACACACACACACACACACACACACACACACACACCCACACACACACACACACACACACACACTTTCAGAACATGCATTTGGTTGGATATGTTAGCTTATTTTCAATCCCTCTGTGTTCATCTACAGTGAAGCACTCCCAGTCTTTCGCCGCTGCGTCTCAGAGCGGAGACGCCCCCAGCATGGACAACCTCAGGGACGCCGCCCGGCGAATGACCGCTGACATCGGCTTCAGAGAGAGAGTGTACCAGATAATGGCTGACAAAGATGCCCCAGAGACAGAGGACTGAGAGAGAAAATGAGGGAGGTATAGTGTTCAAAACATTCCATTAAGGGGGTAAAGTAAACACACACACACAAAAAACCTACACACACACACACACACACACACAGTACAGTATATTCCCTTCCTCATCATGTGTTTGACATGGTTCAGGAGCTGTCCCATGAGAAGCAGGTAGGTAGGTGAGAGGTAGAGTGAAAGAGAAGTAGAAAAAGAGACTAGGAGGACTGGATAGCTTTACCTCAGTGCAATATACAGTGTGAAGTCCTGTGCCACCTAGAGATCTCGTGACGTTAGAATTATAAGGTTCTATCTCCATTTTTGGTCAAAATTGAGGTTTTGACATAATCTGATCCATTAGGTGTTTATTAATGCCTGTGTGGTGTTATTTTTTAAATGTTGACATGTTTTAGTTAGTAATTAATAAAATACAAAGGTTCCATCTCACAAAACATCTCTTTGAATATCTCTGAACTACCCTAAACGGAGATAGAACCTTATAATTCTAAGCTCACGATTTAACTTCTATTTGCGTTAAAAATAGAAAAATCTAATGTATTCTACATGGTGGTATAGAGACTGTGTGTACTGTTACATATGATCTAGACTTGAGGTCGACACACATATTATAATTCTGTGTGAAATACTCTGTATAGGTAATGTATATTATGTTGTCAATGGCCAAAATGATAACACTGTGAAAATATGATAGCAAAACTACACAAAGAAGGATGACCTTAAACCTGATTGATAGTGTGTGCCCACTACTGTATGACATCAAAGAATTTAATTAACATGATCCATATTGTATCTCTTTTAAGACACATCCAAGACAACACGTCATGTCACGTCATGTTTGGAAAAAAAATGAATTTATTGTTCACGTATTTGATTGTATTTACACAGATTGTATCTTTGACAAACAGGGTTTTTATCCATTTGTGGGTTGATGAAAATGATGGATGACTCTGCATTGTTTTTCTCTGATATGGAACTCAAATCCTCTGCGGTGGCAAAACCCCATTAGCCTCCAATCAATGCTACATATGTATGCATATTCTGCCCAAGAAAATCTAATACACTTATAAAACAACTGTTCTGACTGTATATGATAATGTACACAATGATAAATTAAATCTTCACCTGTGACCGTGTGAGAAAGGAGACATTGTGTTTTGGGGAGGGGATACGCTAACATAACTTTCTTGTATTTATCTACATGCCATGATGTTATCAAAGTGTGCCATCCTTACGGAAGCAATGTACCATTCGAGGGCGGGGGTTGTGGACTCATTTACCACTGGTACAGGGTTGTGGAAAACCCTAAAAACCCTGTACAGTGGTAAATGAGTCCACAACCCCCGCCCTCGAATGGTGAATTGCTTTTCTACAGCCACCACATAATATAAAAAAATAAATACACAGTTGTAACATTAAATTCATGTATTTACAATCATTCATCGTTTCAGAATACATATATCCTTCCGCCACAGAATATAGTCCCATAAACAAGATCAACGATTGCATTGTAGGTCAGCACAGGTGTTCTTAATCAGATTGATTGGGGGGCGCATTGATACTGGAAATGCGGTCTGAACTGAGGGTTGTTGGGGTATTTACCACTGTTGCTAGCCAATCAGAATCCAGTATCCAAGCATGCTGTTGTAGAAATTGTCTTTTTTTACTGCTACAGTGTAGAGGAGGTGATGTGTGAGTAGGTAGAGTGCTCTTAGCTGTGGGTCCTTCCAGAATATTCTGTCAGGCAGGAAGGTTGATGAAGACTCCATCATCCACACAGAAGCTGAGTCACCTACAAAAACATGAAGTAAGTAAGTAAGTAAAGCTTTATTTATGTAGCACCTTTCATACAAGAAATGCAGCTCAAAGTGCTTTACAACAGGAATAAGAACATAAAGTGAATATGAACACATATACATGCATAGAATGAATAGAAAAGCAGGGGAAAACAGTAAAAAGAAAAGGTAAAGATCTAACTTTCCATTAAGAAATGTCAATGTTAGAGAAATTAATGGTGTTTCACCATCCCTCGGCTTAAATGTATCAATTGTTATCCTATGCATAAATAAAGAACTTTCACCGTATTTTTTTTACCACACCCAAACAACCTATTCTGGATCTGTGGGGGCATTTCAGTTCTTGGCATAGTAGATTACGGTAGTAATTCTGCCATTTCATTTCCTCTACCCTCTGGCTATGAAAAACAAAACACACAGTACAGTCAGTGCTGCTTTTAAGCCTGGCTTCTGTCTTTCACCAGCCTAATGCTACTACAGTATATCATAAAGGGCTCAAATAAATTTGGGTTTTATCTTAGTATTAAGATGACTGCTGTTGGCAGATTACCTTTTCTATTAAAATCATGTGAGTGTCTGTCTGTAGTGGTACAGGTTCCAATCTAATCAGGCAGAGTGAGCAGGCCACAGATGGCCTCTGTGGAGGTAGCACTCCTGCAGAGAGAGACCTGCCCTGTAGGTCACAGTCTTAACACTAGAACAGCCATGAGTAAAGAAACATGTTATATCTTTGCACTCAATCAAATTTCAGGACCCTCCTTTCATGACTTTTCCTAGATATGTGCGTTCTACCACCCAGTATCCTTACAAAATCACATCAGGATAAGCTAATATAAAGCTATTTTGCAGTTTTTCTGTGTAGGAAGCAGGCTAATTTACAAGCGGCCAACTAGTAGTCGTTGTGTGTAAATAGCAGCTTGAGCATTGTAAAGAGGCGGCTCTTTTAGTAGGTAAAAAAGGCACGGCTGTTCTAGTGAGTTTCTTCCAGAGTGAACCACCAGGTCCAGGAATGCCCAGAAAGCACTGCAGTCATTTCCCTGCCCAACAGAATGTCAATATAGCGTAGACTGGAAGGCTGAGCTGTTTTCCAATAATGTCCTTTAGGAACCTGCTAGAATGCCCTCCCCTCCTCCTCCTCCTCCTCCTCATCCTCCCCTCTATCTCCCCCCCCTCCCTTCCCCTCCTCTCCTCCTCCCTTCTCCTCCTCCTCCCCTCTCCCTCCCCTCCTCCCTTCCCCTCCTCTCCTCCTCCCTTCCCCTCCTCTCTCCTCCCTCCCCTCCTCCTCCTCCTCCTCCTCCTCCTCCTCCTCCTCCTATAGCAGCCAGCCCCCCCACTGTCTGTTCCTCATATTCCCACGCACTCTGACTCACTTCACTCTGGCATTTTGCCACCCCCCCAGTTCCATCCCTGATGCCGTCGCCATGGCAGCAGCGGCTACATCACAGGGCAAAAACCCCAGTGTGTATTTCTCTTTTTTTTTTTATCAGAGATTGTGGGATTAGTACAGAGGCCTCTAATGCCTGTTGGCTAGGATATCAGCATGGCGTGTGAACATTTTAGTGTGGTGTGTGTGTGTGTGTGTGTGTGGGGGGGGGGGGGGTTGTGTTATAATAATTTACACCACTTTTCTGAATTCCTTAATGAGAATGAGTGACAGCAGCAACCCTATTGGACTATTGTGACCTAACTTTGTTTCCATTGCAATTAAGAGAGCCTGTTAACAAAACAAAAAGTACATACCTGTTCACCTTCACATAGACCCATTTGATGCTGGGTGGCTGGGGACAGAATGTGGGGAGCCTATTTGGGTGTCTCAGGGTCTCTCGAGGACATGTCCTGTTCCTTTATGTGAGGAGAGACAGAGACAGGCAGGTCCTGGAGGGTCCATGATGTTGCACCCGTGGCAGAAGCGCGGTTCCGATGCCTCATCAGCAACTGGGTTGTGCTGAGATCACTCTTAGTGATGTCACTTTGCTCAGCCGTCAGCAATTCAGTCCAGTAGAGACAGTAACAGCCAAGGGCTCTGTACAGACTCCGCTCTCCATCTGCATCGCACTGTATCGCACAAAAGGGCCCCTCTCGTTTGCTTTAGGGCATCTCAAAGCATTCACTTCTCCCTTCTTTATCTTTCTTATTTCCCCTTTAAATAAGTGCCCTCCATTAAGAGGCATTGCAGTTGTCATGGAGTTGTGCTTCCTGGTCAACAAAGGCGCTTTTCATTCCAGCAAAGCATTCAGTCCGCTAGCTGTGATGGCCAGGGAGCAAAAAAGGAGGGGTTGTTTTACCCTTACCTCACAGGGCAGCTCACTCTCGACATCTTATATGTAGGAGTAGGCCACTTACAGGATAACTGTTCATCTTTCTAAATAACAGACATTTTGTCTCATTGAATGAATCCACTGAAGAAAAGTATTTAGTATTTTCTTTTGGGTTGCATTTGCTGAAGAGAATATACTTCACGATACAGTAATGTTAAAAACAAAGCAATGATTAAAATCAAATGTGATCAAATCCAATTGACAGAGAAAGATATTTTGAAGACTTTTGAAGAATCATGACAGGAGCTATAGTTCCTTATGAGAAATGATCTAAAGCTGTGCAACCGTGAGGCCGGCATGGAGGCTAATGTCAAGCTCATGGCCAATCATAACCAGTAGTCCACAGCATGAAGGTGGGCTCACTTCTCATCCAGGCTAGCATGGAACTGGGCCTCGAGAGCCATCTTATCGAAGGTGCGCATATTGGTCTCCTCCCGCACTTTGTCCCGTACGTGGAAGGAGGCGCGGGCCGTGTCGCGGGCGCTGTCCAGCACGGCGCGTTTCTCCCTGAAAATCTGCTCGCTCTTCTCCAGCTTCCTCTCGATGGACTGAAGCAGCTCCAGACGCCTCCGCTGCTCCTCGTCCTCCACACGCTGCCTGTTCAGCCTCTGCAGCCTCTCCTTCTCTTGCCTGCTCTGCCCCGCCCTCTGGGCCTTCTCCCTGGCCCTCTCCTCTGCCACCAGGGCGGCCTGCTGAGCCCGTTTCTCCGCCTCCTTCGCCCGGGCCTCCGCCTGCTGCCTCTGCTGCTTCTCGAGCCGTTCTGCGGCCTTACGCGCTTTCTGACTCTGCTGCTCCCCGCGTTTGGCCTTCTCTTTCAGCTCCTGCCCTCGACGTTCCACTATCTGTCCGTAGTTCTCCAGGGAGCGGTTCAGCTTCTCTTCCACCGCCTTCCTGGCCACCTCTCTCTCCTCCTCCTCTCGTCGGGCGATCTCTCTGATAAGGGCGGTGTGTCGCCTGCTCTCCGCGCGGTTCAGCCCCCGTCGCTCCTCCTGGGCCTGGTGCTCCTTCTCCTGCTTCTTCAGCTCAGCCATGGAGAGCTTCTCCTTGATGAGTAGCAGCTCCTGGTCTGAAACGGCAACCCTGTCCTCCTCCAGGGCCTTCAGAGTGTGTTCCTGCAGGGTCTTCCTCTGCTTCTCCTCTCTGGCGGCCTGCTGCAGCCTCTGCTGACGACTGCGCTCCTGCTGCTCAGCCATCTCCCGCCACCGCTCCTCGCTCTCGGCGGCCTGACGGAGCTTGGCGGCCGCCGTGTCGTGCTCCTGCTGGCTGAGGCGCCGTTGGCGCGTTGACACCTGGCACTGCCACGCCCTCTGGCACTGCAGCACGGCACGCTGCTTCTCCCTGTCCTCGCGCTCGCGCTGGAGCTCCCCCAGACGGCGCTCGCTGTCCCACTGGAGGTGAGCCACGTAGCGCGTCTGGCTCATGATGTCCTCCTCCTGGTATCTGGCCAACATCAGCGCCGCGATCTTACGGTCGCGCTCCGGCACGGCTTTAAGTCCCCGCCGCCTCACCTCCCTCACTATCCGTTCCACCTTCTGCGTGGTGTGGACGGAGTGGCTGAGGTCGCCCAGGCTGAGGCTGCGGCCCATCAGGGAGTTGAAGGTGGCCAGGGTGCGAGCGCGGGGGCCGGACGCTTTCGCCCAGTGGTCCCTGGGGCCGTCCCAGCTGTAAGAGGAGGAGGCACCGGACTCGGAGGAGGTACATGTGGTGGTGGTAGTAGTTGTGGTGGTGGGGGTTGTGGAGGAGCAGGCAGTATCCATCCGCCTCTGCAGGGACTCCAGGGAATGGCTTTTTCCTTGACCCTTTGACTGAGACCCTTTAGCATGTCCATTGTGCTGAGCGAACAACACTCCGCCCGTGGCGCCGTTGAAAGACGCTGCAGTCGGGACGACCGGGCTCTGAGTCGAGGTCTTCGACACAGTGGGTGTTAACAAAGAGGCAGTTCTGGGGAAGGAGGAGGTGGGTGGTTTTGAGGCTGCTCTGGGAAAAGTGTTTGAGGGTTTGGTGGTACCGGGGGCCTTTCTGACCACTTGTGGTGGACCTGAAGAGACCGGGCGTGTAGCTGGGAGGAGGGCACTTGGGGACACCTGAGCATTGACTGGGGCTTTTATATGCTCTGAGAAAGATCTAGAATGCTTAGCGGAACCAGAGTACGGAGGACCCTTAGAGGACACAGAGCTAATTGAACTATTTTTCGAGGACTGGACAGATTTAGAGGAGGGACTATGGCTAGACAGAGCAGCTTTAGATATAGTAGCTGTGCCAGTTTTAGAGGTTGGACTTGACGTTGTTCCAGTTGCTCTAGAGGACGAGCTAAAACCACCGGGGGCAGATGATTCAGGGGCTGGAGTAGAGGTCACCGGTACAGTTTTAGATGACTGAGTTGAGCTAGAATCGTCTGTAGGTTCGTGCTGCAGTTCCGCTGATGACGCAGGGTTGCTGCCGTTGCCGTTAACTGCAGCCTGCAGGACCCGTCTCTTCTCCTCCCTAACGATCCTCTCTCTCTCCTCCCTGCACTGCCTGAGTTTGCCATGCCTGTCCCTCTCGTACACCTCAAACAGCCCAGCGGCGACACGCATGGAGCGGCCTGGAGCCTCGCGGGCAAAGTCGCCTAGTGGGCGTGACAGGAGCTCCACCGGTTTGACCCCGCATCGAGCGCAGGCCTCCAGAGAGCGAGGGCTGGTCAGAACGTAGCGACTGCCCTCTGCAGTCGGGGTGTCAAAGTTGTACAGGTCCAAGTGCAGCTTGGGGGGCGACTGTTCCTGCTCACCGCACTGGGGCTGCTGGCTGTCCTGAGGACTTGCCTCCTGCCCGTCCGGGGCTGCAGTCCTCTCCTCCTGGCCAGCCGAGGGTTCTTCTGTCTCAGCTTTGCTGTCCACGCCCTCCTCTGACGCCATTCCATCGCCCTGGTCTGGTACTCTGGGGGCTTCGGAGGCCACGGACGACGGTGTCCCGAGCTGTGGGCCTCCTCCTTTGCACTTGTTCTGGTCCTCTGCCTCCGTGGTGTCAACCATAGTTGGCTAATAGGAGGTGGAGAAGGGAAGGAGAGAGGGATTGATGGTGGGGCACATGACACATGAGACGAAGGAGATTTTTTTAAACAGAGGATTATATTGACGTGTAGGTTCTTAACAGTGATGCAATCTGTGGGGGAGGGACAGCAAAGGTCCAACATGCATGCGTGCATGCACACATAGGCCAAACATTAATGCATTATGCTCCAGATGAGGCATCCTGCTTCAGGGGAATTACATAACACCAAGGCCATGAATAGAATAGAATTCTAGAATTATAATTCTAGAATTATAGAATTCTACTATAATGGGGAATCTGTTTGTTTTCATTTGATTCAACGATTTGAAATAATTTTATATATTTTCTATATTTCTTATGCACAAACATGCATGGAATAGGACTAGGGGCTCCACATGACAACTCAACACAAGCCTAGAATAGAAATCACTCGCTATTGCAGGGCCTAGACCAATTTCTTCCAACGGAAAATTAAAATAAAATTCATTTCATGAAATTAAACCAAAAGACATTCAAATATTCAAAAAAGGCTAATTATACATCTAATATAGTAGGTATGTTACTGTTCTTGGACATTTAGAGGGGTCACATTGGCTACAGAGGGTTACTCAGTGCTACCACTGAAATATTGATACAGCACATTAAGGGCCGTCTGCACCAACATCTCGTGCACATCCCATCAATGTTCATTTACAGCTGAAACCACATTCATTCACTCGCGCTCCCGATCAATCCTTATTTTGAAAAAAAGAAATGTAGTATATCATTTATGTTTTAATAAAATACTTTTAAATGTGCTAGTAGAAAGACACTCTCTCTGATTCCAGCAGCGCCAAGTAAACACCGACTGACCTGCCAGTTCGCCGATAGTTTTCAAAACCGATGCTTTGTTCCAATGTAATAATGTCTTCAGTGTTGTCCACCGTACTCTGCATAATATTAGGTTACAGAGGAAACGTTTACGCCGCTGACTCAGCGATGGAAGATCACATCGTCACAGTGACACGACGCAGATGGTGTCTCTCTCCATGTATTCATCAAGAGCAATTCTCGAATAAACTCAATTCTAATTTCTGCGAATATGGATCCACAGTCTTCAATTTTCCCACTTAAAAGGGGCTTGGTGGTTTTTCCAATATAAAATCAGGATCGGTCCCTGCGCAGCCTTTATCTGGGCAGCATCCACCTGCTATTCTGCACTCGCATCCCTCCATCTCACCCCTCCATCCCCAGCATCTCTAGCTCCGCCTGCTGCTTGTGACCAAAAAATATTGCTGTTTCTCCTTTGTCCGCTTGTTGATTTAGCCAAGTGTCAATGAACTGTAGCCTACTCAATACTCATCTACTTACTGGTGGGCGAATGAATGTGGCAAAAGTGTATCTAATCGTGTCTTTTTACATTTAATTGAGAAATAATGTATGCCAATATAAATATCGTAACATAGCTCTATTACAACGCCCAGATGCTCTCATTCCAAATATTGAGGTAAAAACTGCAGAGGCGAGTGTGAACTTCGCCTGGGAAAAAATGCATTTCCAGTATCATTTGATAAAGTTATGGCTAATGTAGTTTATATGAGTGTAGCCCATTTTTTTTACACTGTTGCTAAAACATATATGTTTCAGAAGATCATTGGATTGTTTTTTAATATATTGCACAAAATTCAGTGCTAAAAATAAAATGTATATTCTGTGTAATGTCATGTCAACCATTTGCGTTCAACTGCTACTGGGCTATTTTAAGATTCTGTGTAATGAAAAGGAAAAATAGTGACCGCGGCTGTAATAAAAGACCATAACAACTAGGGGGTGGTGTAAGCTCGCGGTGAGGCTGGGAGGGATGCGCATACCTTTGTCAATCAGCATCACAAGCGTCAACGTGCATTTACTTTTCTTAGTGATGGAACCATAACGATTTGATAGTCTCGACGCTTCTGTCGGGAAACTTTGTGTAGAAAACCTGTATTACATTATTAGAGACAGGCCAAGCAGAGTCTGAGAACCAAATATGACCACTCTTCAATGTTATGGAGTCCGATGGTAGCCTGATTTTCCATCATGTAGGCTATATTTCATATCTCTACTTACGTACAGTCATGCAACACTTCAAAGTAGTTAATCGTTTTTCTTTGTGATAGAACCAGAGGTTCCAGAGGTTCTATCCCAAGCATCATCCCATGATCCTCTCTGTTGACGCCTCGCAATATGTTCATGTTACATTCCAGGAATAGAATATGTTCTGACAAGGCATCTGGCTCTGAATATATGCTATTTTTGAGTCCTCCAAAACTCCTCAAATTTTTTTTCTTCAAGCTTATGATTAATGATGAGGTTGTCGTTTCTTGAAGAATGTACTAAACCACTTTGCTACTGAACCACCATCATCGTCCTGGGATCTGGTGAGAGACATCCCGAGGGCCACCCATCACGGGCAGGCAGAATGAGGGGACACAGAGCAGGATTATATAACTTGGGGGGGTAGTAGAATCTACAGTGATGACCCACTAAACTCTTGACCCAGTGTGGGGGGAATAGTGCGAGTTTAATTGGCCCCTCCCGCGAGCCGTATCAGAGGAACAACGGTAAGAAGTGACATCAGAAGTGAACGTGCGGGCTGGCTTGTTAAACGGGGGCAGCATGGGTTCTAGAGAGGGATGGAGGGGGGTGTCGCTGCACAGTTCACTGGTGCAGGGGTATGTTCCCCCAAAGCTGGACTAGGGGGGTTCATCGAGAGGTTAGTTGTTCTGCCCAGTCATGGACTCCGCGGCCTGGGAGGCGCTGCTTAATGCCGCCTGTAGGAGGCGCTGCTTAATGCCGCCTGTAGGAGGCGCTGCTTAATGATGTCACCGCCTGTAGTTCACATTATATTTACATGTTTGGCGTTTAGCAGAAGACGCCTTATTCCAAAGCGACTTACACTCAATACATTTGATTAAGCGAGTGAATCATCAATCCACCAGTCGTAGCAGGAAGAGTAATCTAACTCAGGCCCGGGGCCATTGGCAGTCTCTGTGATAGAAGGAAAACATTTATTTTTGTTTTACACTGGAGAACAGAGAGACAGTACAAGGGGGGCAGTAGAAGTCATAGGGGACACAGTAAAGGGGAAAAGAGTGTGTCTTCAGGAGACGCAGTGCTGGGGGGTAGTGGATGTCTCAGGAGGAGCAGTTAAGGTGTAACCTGAAGAGATGGGTCTTCAGTCGTAGTCCGATCCGGAGTTCCCATATCTACAGTATAAGAGAGAGGAAGGCAGAGTTGGTAATTGTAGGGAAATCACAAGCACAGAACTAATCGCAATGGCATTCTCCGTGTCTGCTTTGAATTGGTAGTTTCCATCTGATGAACATTTTGGGTTCTAATTGATGTTAAACGACTACAACTACTTTCCAGGTAATGGTAACTTTCAGTGTCCAATTATGCCTCCTTTACAGCCTTTGAGGCCGATAAGATTTCTGGAGCGGCCCCAAAACACCACTCCCCCTTTCCCCTTTTCAGATTTTCCACATTATCACACAACAGTGTTATCATATTTGTAAAAAAAAAATCTCAGGAAATGGAGTGGGACATTGTGGAGGCTGGTGGTGTTCAAGGCCGGTGGAAGTTTTAGAAACACTCTATAATGACTAAATTCTTCTACTTCTCCCTGCTTCTCTGCTTAACGCCCTTTGGCCTGAAAGCAGCCCTGCAGGGTATTTAGGACCCTGCGACTAACTAGGCTCTCTGGTCCTGTGAAGACTGGGACCTTTGGTTGCCCCCAGTTCACATTTCCAGCCGGTTTGCCAACAGAAAAGGGCCACGTTTTCTTGACAGTTTCAAACAACTCCCCCCCTGCCCCCCCTCCACCCCCACCCCCACCCTCCCCCCACCCTCACCCTCTCTCTCCTCTGTGGGATGGTGGTACAGGGGTCCCATGTAGCTAGATAGTGCCTGCCCCTCCTCGTTTCAGGGGGAAAAGGTCCCAGAGACAGAGCTGTTAATTCAATCAGGAGAGTGGTATGCTCAATTAGGCATCCATAAGGGCTCAGGATGGGTCCCGGGGCCCTGCAGAGGGCAGGCCGTCCAACCCCCGAGGGGCATTAATTGTGGATGACAGTGTGTAAACAGAGGGGTGAATAGGCAGCGCAGGTGCGGGACACCCCAGGCCTGGCTCAATAGCCCTTTTCACACCCGCTGCTCTCTTTCTTGCGCTCTCTCTCTCTCTCTCTCTCTCTCTCTCTCTCTCTCTCTCTCTCTCTCTCTCTCTCTCTCTCTCTCTCTCTCTGTCTATCTGTCCTTCACTCTTTCTCTTTCTCACTCTTTTTTCTTTTTCTGCTCTCGAGTTGCCTCGCTCGCTCTGATGAATGGAACAGGATGATTTGGGTGTTTTGTGTTTTGTGTTTGAATTCATTTTGTGACTGTGGCTTATTTATGTGTTTATGTATGTGTTTGTGTGGCTTGGTATTAGTGGGTATGTGTCTTTGTAAGGGAGTGCGTGCGTGTGTGTGTGTGTGTGTGTGTGTGTGTGTGTGCGTGTGTGCGTGTGTGTGTGTGTGTGTGTGTGTGTGTGTGTGTGTGTGTGTAGAAGAGGTAATAAGAGGCCAGGTTGCTGCTGTCCAGAAAGCTAGGCCGGCCCCAGGACTGTGCGGAGCCCCAGATTCAGGAGCTAGTGAAAATTGCAGCCAGTACATGTAAAAGATGTGGAATTTATCAAATGAAATCCAGATGAGGGACTTTAAAGGGAGAGAGGGGGCTTTCTATCTGACCTCACATTTTTCTGTTTGAAGTCCCCTCTTTTGTTTATCTTTCTGTCTTTCTTTCGTTCAACTTGTTCAACCTCTGTGATTCCGTTTCATGTTGTGGACCTCAAGACATCTTCTCCAAACCTTACACTGAGTCAGACCCCATTGCTCCATTTCTGGAGATTTCCCATGGGGCCTTGGGTTTTTAGAGCACTCGATCTGAAGAAGTACTGTACTTTAATGTCACCACAGACCACAGACGCAGATGTAACATAAACCCTGACATAATACATGCTCCATAAATATTGTAATTATTGCCCTTTTTTTTGTCCAAATGTGTATTAGTTAATTCCTGGTGAATACAGTATTATGTTTATAAAACCATCGTTTTTTTTGCACCGAAAAAAGTCGGTCACTATGGTCATTTTAAATTTGTAATGTTTATTTTTAAATCAGAAAAAAATAAAAAATAATGTTCACACTCACTGTCATCGACAGAACACACCATGTTTGAACTCTGTGTGAGTGTATACAGTATGTTCTACCTTCTTCTGACATAATTGAACACCAGTGTTGAACATCTCTTGGTGGTCGTTGGCCGAATCGGTCTGTTTCTGTGTCTGCAGACACCTGCTAATTTCCTGCGTTATGTGGTTGTTGTAAGCTGGCAGGGGACGGCAATTGAGGATCTATGGAGGACCGCCTCAGTAATTGGAAAGTACATTTCCTTTCAGCTTGTTCATTCAGTCTTTTTTTTTTTTTTTTTTACCAGAGAGAGTCTTTCAAGCTCCGCCAAATGACAACAGAATTAAGTGTCGAGCCATGCTTTCCCTACAACAGTTTTACACCCCAGAAAACTCTGTGTCTTTGTTGAGGGTGGGTGGAGGATTGTATGAGGAGTGAGGAAAAAAGGGGAATACAAGACATAAACTGATCTCGTTAACATTCCTAGAGACACTCCTGTTCCCCATGTGCACCCCCCCCCCGCACCCCCCCACCCCCTTACTTCACCTCCCCCAGCATAACTTCACACAGCCCAGGACCATGAGTGTACCGGCTGGCACAGAGCACAGGGGGCCCAGCCAAAGCCCCAGGGTGAGAACCAGAGCCAGAGCGAGGACGCATCCCACCTTTCACTGCTCTGATAATGATACTGTGTTGACGCTCTGTGTGGAGGACACCCAACATTTTCTATGATGGTCTAAACAAGACTCCAGGGTTTTCTCCAGTTAGAAAAGATGTTCGTTTGGTTAAATGTCCTTTATTTGTTTTGTTCACCACTTCCCCTTCTCCCTCCCTCGCTCTCCACCTCTCTACCAAACCTCCCAAATTCCCCTCCATCCTCACTTAGGGAAAAAGGCCCCTCTGTTTAAGCGACACACACACAGAAATCATTAATGCTGACCCTAATTGTGCCAATTCACACTGCTCAATAGCTCTAATTACAAGCCTCTTCATTGAGGCACTCAGAAAGCTGCTGAACTGTCATAGCCAACAATTAAATAATATCTATAGGGACAAAGACTGGGGATGGAGTGTGGGGTGGGGTGGGGGGGGTGGTCACACATTCTTTTAAAGGGTAACCGGATGGCCCTTTTCAGCTCTTTAAAGGCCTGTTTCTCTGGGTGTAAGGAGTGCTGGACGAGAGCTGAACACCTGCACTCAGCACTCTGCTTCCCTCGCTCGCCCCAGCTCTCTCTCTCTGCTGCTCTCAATCTCTCTCTCTTTCTTTTTCACTCCGCAATGGCGCACACAACAAATTTGAGGGGCGCGAGGAGGAGAAAGTGAAAGAGAGAAGTTGAGGTTGAGTGGACAGATCAAGTGTGGGCGCTCAATCTTCCCATATGATGCACAATATATATATATATATATATATATATATATATATGTTAATTAATCTGTATCTAACTTTTAATAATGATCTTTTGAGGTACGCCTCCTCAAATTGAAAACAACTTTGTTAAGCAAGTGTGCGCCCATTTAATGTTTTGCCCATTTATGTCAATCCTATGTACAGTATAAGAACATTTTTTAAATGTTCACTATCATAGAAATTATATGGGGTAAATATAGACTGGATATGAAGGGAAGACAGCTGGTTTTGTCCTATTAGCCCCCCCCCCCCCCCCCCAAATAACACCCAGGCTGACCTCCTGATGTGCTTGTGACAGCTATTGACTTTTGTCAATAGATGTTTGCCATTGTATCCCTGGTAAGAAGGGGGCTGAATGTCACGCTAGCAAAATACCAGGCTATTTCCATAGGGTAGACAGCACTTATGTCTTTGAATATGAACGAGAGACGTCAACATTGACCTCACTTCTTACGGCAACAACACCTTTATTTCTTTTTATGGCAGATCATAAGAGATTGTGTGTGAAGCCCATGACTCTCTCTCTCTCTCTCTCTCTCTCTCTCTCTCTCTCTCTCTCTCTCTCTCTCTCTCTCTCTCTCTGCATCATTGCACTGATATTCTATTCAATCAAATTCAATTTGAGCTGTGTGGGTCTGTCATTGGATCAGCTAATGTATGTACTAATGTACAGCTAATTTGTTAAATGTAATAAGCATACCCGACTTATTATTAGTAATACCTGTGTACCTCATTAGGATTAAGCCAGATACTGTAGGTAATATTCATGTCATGTTTTACAATAGGGCAGTAACCGATCATTATCAATGAATGGGCAATAATAGCATCGGTGTGAAAGATTTAGTCATGTCTAAGGGGGGTGGGGGTTAATTTCCTGTTCTCAACTGTCATTGGTCCTCCGTGGTGTCGCTCATTACTGCTACACCCACCCCCTGCTTTTAAAGTCAGTTCCAATGGATGCAGAGGTACTCAACCTGTGGCAGTCGAGATGAACAGCTGGCCCTCAAGGAGTGGATCAAATCTGTCACTATGGTGACCGTCAATGCATGAAAGCCCAGTACCCCCGGTGGCACTATGTGAATATACATGATTATAGAATTCTACAGAAATAACCAAAGGAAAAAGCTCACAAAGGAAGAAAAAACAGTTTGGAGAAGAAGAAGAAGAAGCAGAGGGAACGTTTGGAAGTTCTTCTTTCTGCCATTGGGACTTTGGTGGGACGTGTTTGGCGCATCTGGTCCATTCGACAGACTGAAAAAGATCACCTACTTACTACCACCTTGTGTAGTCCTCTATACGACGGTTAACTATGTTACCTCGAAGTGACCTTATCTTGACTTTTTCCCATTTTTTGGTGCTCCTGTTGCTGTGTTATCTGCCTCAGATCTGCACTCAGAAATCAACTGGTCCCCGGGTGAGTTGCAAGTATACCTGTACTAGGTTATTTTGGACTTACTGCTGCAATTTTTTTGCATGACAAAAAAATATTAATTCGTTGGCTAAAAAAAAAACGGTCTTTTATCACACTGAGGCTCTTTCAAAACGCAGAATCTGCATGCACGCATCATGCACGTGCCGGTAAAATCGAATCATCTCAATAATAGATGATTTTGGGTGCAAATTGTCATCTTTCTTTTGAGTGTCAAAACTCAAAAATACCTATTGAATAATGTCTGAATGACTTTGGTGCCAGATATGTTTTTTGCGCCCTCATCCTCCACAAATGAGTGCAGTTCGCAGGTGCCCTGCCTGGCCTGGGTCAGGTTAGTCCTGTAGCTTGTTGAAGGACAGGTCAGCAGGGGACGTTTGGACATCGGGAAGGTAGAGAGGTTTATAAATAGAAGAGACGACAGGATGATTGATCGAAACATACTTGTAATGTAGTCGGTTCAGTGGACAATGTTATGTTAGAAACTTCCCTCATCAGATCTATGAGATGCATTTCAAGAAAGCGCAAAACTCACAATATTATGAATATGATTATATTGTTATTCGTACTGATATTGTAATAATGACCGCTGTGGTGTTGGTATTTGGAGCACAATGTTGTAGGCTAGAATGTGCACTTTTGATTTGCAAATGTCCTTTTTATGCACAGAGAAGTAGACGCTAATCTCTTACTCTCTCTTCTGTGATGTAATAAAAACGACTTCCATTGTTTTTCCATTGCAGCTTCTTTCAAATGATATCAAACAGAGACCTAAGATCTGTCTTACCTAAGTTGTGTGCTCACAAAGTATACAGTAGGATTACCTTCTGACACTGAATCTTAAATGGATGTGTTAGTGATGGTCTAATGGTGCTCTCATATGTGAGTCAGTGATGTGCTCACTGCCTCTCCCTGTTCCCTGTCTCACTCTTCAGAAACCCCCCCTTATCTCTGTGGGACAATTAGTACATCTCAGTCTCTCTCGCTCTCCCTCTCCCTCTCCCTCTCTCTCTCTCTCTCTCTCTCTCTCTCTCTCTCTCTCTCTCTCTCTCTCTCTCTCTCTCTCTCTCTCTCTCTCTCTCTCTCTCTCTCTCTCTCTTTCTCTTTCTCTGCCCATCTGTCTGTCCTTTTAGGTCCTCCTTTCATTGGTTTAAGCGAAGAGAAACTAACCCAACATATACATGACTTAAACATGAGCTAGCCAACAGTTGTTCAGTTCAATCTTCTTGTGTAATAAATGCCCCGTCCAGGGAGAGAGTGAAATAATAAAGATGAAACCGTGCTGCAAATCACAGATGGACTGTCTGTAATATTTGTGGTCAGAAGGGGGGAGGATATGACTCAGATGAATCTTTTGTTTTCAAAAGCCTGCACAGCAAAACAATGTACCATCAATCGATTTAAACGGTACAGGGGTTAGGTATGGCATATTGCCGTTTTGTACTAACTAGTGTAACAAGCTGTAACAAACTGTTTTATAAACATTAAATAGCCTACAGCACCCAAAAATAATCAGACAACTCAAATGAAAAGCAGAATTTAAAGATTCGTGTTCACGACACGTACCACAGTGCTCTCCACACTACTCAGCTTCTCATCTCAAGAAACCTCTAACATTAGCTTTATATCCCCCTCGTATAATGACCTTAAAAAAACCTACTCACAACACCCACATCACACAACATCCCTGCTCTCTTGGCATGGCTCGTACGCTGAGGAGGAACAGCACGGCTTCACATAGTCTGCCACACGCCCCCACTCCACCACAGATACTTTTAACATTGCTCACAGCTGCCGTAATAATCCCAGAATTCACACCCCCACTCTCCACATTGATACAGTAGAGCAAAGTCTTAAGCTAACACTACTACATAGTATAGCGCCATTCTGGGTAACGTCTTAACAATTCCTCTAGATACCCCCCCAAGGAGTCCTATGATGATGCAATATCTGTGTACGTCCAATTATTTTTCGTCACTTGTGAACGCTAGAGAGGTACACAAACAGGGTCACACACCCAACCAGAAGCAGATGCCAGTGCACTCGATTTAATTTGGTTTACTTTACACTTCAGAGTTGTTATACAATATTGTTGTGGATAATTCAATCACACTCATGCAGTTGAGACAACACACACTCTTCTCTCATCTGTAGGCTGTTGGACTCTAGAAATGGCTAGCCGGTAGGCCTAATTGGTCTAGAAAGCGAGGGCTTGGGGATTGTGCGTCTTGTGGGAGTGGATTTATGTGTTTTTTCTGGAACTGCTAACAAGGGTGTCTCCTGGCCAATTTGTACTGACTTGGAATGCTGTATATTTTTTTTAGACTTAGCATCCTTCCACATTTTAATATGAATAGAGATATATTATAAGGTAATGAGAGAGATAAAGTAATGACATCAATCGTAATCGGACAAGGCACTGTGGCAGATGCTATTGCTGTCGTCGCACTGTGTGAATTAATCAATGTGATTCACAAGTGTCAGGTTAATGTGAAAGAAAACATTTGTAGAATGCTAAACAACTGCTCTGCCTCCCCCTCCTTGCATTTGTGGCCAGAGAGTACAAACCTATGGTACTCTCTGAGAGTACAAACCTATGGTACTCTCTGAGAGGACAAACCTATGGTACTCTCTGCAGAGTTGATGTGTTTTTACCACTTGCCTTATTTCTTCGTCCTGGGTGTGCTGAGCTAGTGAAACCACCTGTTAACTTTTAACATGTATTTACTTATTTTCACAATCAGACAAACATGGGCCCTGGGGTCTGCCTGACGCCAATGCTCCCCATGCAGGGTAAAGTGCACACAGACAGTACATATAAGTGGCATGGTGTCATGGTATCTCACACGTGATACTGCACATTTTAGTTTCCCTGGCTGAACTGATGAACTCATTAACTGGATATTTTTGTGAGAGGAGCAAATGAAATGCAAAAGGTTTAAATCCATTAAATCAATGTGCTTTAGTGAGTTGAGCTGTTGATTAAGAACTTAACTAACCCCATTTACTGACAGATGATATTCTCTGACTCATTATGAGTATATCAGAGTATCGTCATCTGGCGTTTGTCAAATGAAGATGAGCAGGTCTGTCGTACTGGAGGAGGAGGTGTTTTTGAAGCTAGAGTGAGAGCATCAGAGAAGACTCACAAACCCATTAAAAGAACAAACACAAATAGCCACGGCCCATGCACCATGCACCATGCACCATGCCACGACTGCATAAGGAGCTCCTCTAAAGACTTTTATTGGTGTGGGGTAGAGCGCAGCCACAGTGCAGGTGTGAGTGGTCTGTGTCCGTCTGTGTGTGTGTCTGCGTATGTGTGCGTGCGTGCGTGTGTGTGTGCGTGCGAGTGAGCGAGAGTTTGCCAGATGACTTTGAGATAATATTGATAACGACAATAATACTAATTATTGTTATATGACTATGATATACGTGCTGTACATGATAGGTCACAGTAAATTAGGAGTTTATATTGCATTTGAAAGAAATTAATTAAAGAAGAATTGTATCAACAGGAATGGACAGTCTAGGAATCTGAACTATTCACGCTATGTGAGCGTCTCATGTTTGTCAAATGGGAATTGATGAACTCGTGGCTACAGCTGTTCAATTGCAGCACATTTCAGATGTAGGCCAAGAGGGGAAGGCTCTCATTGGACAGTAGCCTCCTCCATCCAGACTGCAATTATTATCCGTCATTGGGTTATAATGTTGGGAAAGTGGTGTGGAAAAAAAGGTTTATTTTCCTTATAGGTGGATGACGTATAGGTGGGACAAAGAGGTTAGCACTACAGGCCTCTGAAGACGTGGAGACCAATTTCTTTTTTTAATTTGTAGAAACAAGAAACAATGCATTCAATCCAACGCACACACACACACACACACACACACACACACACACACACACACACACACACACACACACACACACACACAGACACACACACACACACACACACACACACACACACACACACACAAAGACACATACACACACACACACAAAGACACATACACACACACACACGCGCACACACACCCACACACACACACACACACACACACACACACACACACACACACACACACACACACACACACACACACAGATGCATTCTCCCGATCCAGGAACCTCAAACTACCCCTCACGTCCCTCAGGACACAGAAGAAGGCTCTGCCACGGTGACTTCACCAGTGGCCAATGAAATTACATACACATGTTGACTCTCTACGATGGCTGCAGCACAATCAACAAATGTATTTCATGCTCAAGGTCTTTCTAATCAGTGTAATGAATTGCAGTCTGACTTGCTCTGTGCTCTGATTCGGGGCCGTTGCTGTCTGCACTTGGATCAGACAATCATAGGCGCTCCACCTCTTTCCCCTGTTGTAGATCCATACGATAGTCACGGTTCACGGATTGTTTTGACCATTTAATCATCGAGTCGAATACAGGACCCTATGCACTACGCAGGGGGTTGCTATCACGGTTAGCATACTCATATGTTACATACTCTGGCTTCACCAACTCTGTACTCACTTCAATTGATGTCTTATTAAGTCTCTTGTTTCAATAAAAGTTTTGGCTTTTGATTAATGAAGAGAGGAAAGAAAGACATAGCGGTATTAGTGGTCTCTTGTTGAGCGGTTTAAATGTTTAATCTCTTACATTAGGGTGGCAGATTACCGACGGATGGCAGAAATACTTCCCCTTCGTTTTCGTACCAGCTTAGTAGATCCGTCTTGCTCTACCACATAGCTAATCTTGTTCTTTGCTTTGATTCTAGCAAGGCTGTCCCTCAGCTGAACAGTCGTAGGGGGTTTTGGGATGTGAGGTGGGCGACCATGTCCTGAGAACAGGAGAGAACCGTGACTGTTCTTCGGCCAGGATGGGGCATTAGTGACAAACAAGGAATGTTGATAATCAGATTTTTCGACCCTAACTTCCGGACAGGAAGTTATTTTTTCTTCCTACAACATTTTCAATAATCCTTTCAAAAGGGAAAATAGGGAAGTAACAGATTTCCTTTTTTCTTTCATGTTATGTTTAAGCACTTTGGCTACAAGCCTAGGGAGAGGCCACACAATGTAGTACTTTTGTGGCCAAATATTTAATGATTTCAGTTACTGTCAAGTGACTTTCATTATCACAGTTTTGGGAGCTATCCTCCAGGGTGGAGAATAGCAGCTCCATATTTCTTTTATCATATTTACTCCCATGTGTCTCCACATTATGGGCCAAAACCATTAAAGGGTGGTCAGATTGTCCCATTGCTGTAGGCCTACAGTACATGTTCATTTGGCTGGGTACCACCCCTGCTGAGAGTGGCACACACACTTCGCACCTTTTGTGTGAAATTGCGACCAGCTCCTTTTCCGCTAGCCAGTTATCAACATGCCTGCCGCAAACCCCATTTAAGCGGTACTTTGAAAAAGTTAAATTATAGGTTTCTTTTTAAGACTAAACCTAATGAGAATTTAAAAAAGAATGGGGGAACGGGGGGGGGGGTTAGCTTTTTATACATTCCTTTTTATTTTTCTCACTTTTTTATAACAACGTAACAAGTAAAGTGTGTTAATTGAAACAGTATGAGAGATGGCATTTGCTTTATAGATTTCCTTTAACTAAAATGTTAATTGTTGGACAAAAGTGATTAAATTGCCCTGTTAAAACCCACATACTGTACACAATTAGTCCTGGCATTGGCGGACTCCTTTCTTTAGCCTCCATGAGGGGAAAATGTGTTACCTTTTGTTCGGACTGGTTTGATTGTTCTTTTCTTTCTTTTTCTTCTTTTTGTGTAGCCTCGTAAAAACCAGCCAAATATCGCGAGCTAACATGCTATTCACTATTTCACAAACCCGAATGTCAGCTTTGCGATATCTGGCTGTTTTTTTACGAGGCTACGTTTTTGTGCCCACTCCGTGTCTGACGAGGGAGTGCCAGCGGCCCCTCACCATTAATCACGCAAGGATGTATCGGACGGGCTGTGTGTGTGTGTGTGTGTGTGTGTGTGTGTGTGTGTGTGTGTGTGTGTGTTGTTATTGTTTGTTGTTGTTCTGCCCAAAGGGATAATGACTCTCTCACACGTTAGAGCAGCGCTGGCACATGGAGCTCTGCTTTCCCTCTCTCCCACCCACACCCTCACGCACGCGGCTGTAGCCCAGCCAACACGAAACCTTCATATGTGCATCGTGCATACATGCTTGTAGTGGCTTACTCTTCCAAACCAATGTGTCATAGATACCAAGCTGCCTGTCACAGTAGTGGTCTGGTCTCAACAACCTGACAGGTAGGCCTAACTATGTACTAATGATGCTGTTACAGTAGATTAGTACTTCAAGCTATTGCAATTATTGTAACGTTTGTTTGTAATTATTATTATACCATAAGAGCATGGTGATGTTTAACTCTATAAGACAAATAAAAAAATAAAAAAAGCTTTTGTTTGTGTTTGTGCCCAGTTACTAGTAGCTGAACCAGACACTTAATTCCACCCTGACTTTTGGTCCATCTCATTCCCCTTGGCAGCGTAGGTATCTGGCACTTAATCCAGGTGGAATCACGTCAGGCACGTCATACCCATGCAAGCCAATTAAGGCCCCCTACTAAAATAGGAATAAATGGCTAGCTATATCACAGGTGAGCATGCTATAAATGATTTCGCATATTGTGTAGGGTTTTATAGTGGAGTTTTAGGAGAAAAACTGTCCAAATAAATGAACCCTATCCAACATGTATAAAATCAATTGGAAAGCTAAATTTTATTGCTGTAGAACACCTATTATATACCCTGACTTTCTTATGTGGTTTTGGAAAAACAACCTTTATTACATTTGACATAGTTTCTATTCTTTTGTTCAAGGTTAGGCATAAAAATTATTGTTCTCTGAATGTGTTGTTTCATCTTAGGTTATTGTTCAACTGCAGTGGGTCAGAATGGAATCAAACTGTTTGCCAATGATGGTAAAAAAAGACCATTTCGGTAATGTTGTTATGGTTGCACAATGGGGTTGTATTTCACAGATTTTTTTGGGTGAGTGGTGGTGGGGAGCTGGGGCTCTTCAAGTGCTCCTGACTAAAGGGGGGATGTGTCTCGATGGCTGGCAGAGGTCAGCATCTGAATATTCACCGTCTCCACTCGAGACCTCAGTGGCCGTGGTCCAAACCATTATAAATGACTCCCCAGGATATTTCTCTCAGAAGGCTGAGTGAAGTGTTTACATTTTTAACTCTTACTGTAAGAGGGGGGTGAAATGCCAATAAAGACCCTCTATCATATTTCCCCATTGTTTGAGCAACTTCTGGTAAGGCAGCAAGCAGCTCGAGACGTCAGCGGTTGCCAGGTTCATCCTGTTTACATTTGGGAAAAGCTTCTTTGCCGTCATGAAGGGGAGATTATAGCCTCAGGAGAACATTTATTGATACATTAAGTTGTTTGGCACGTAGCTGCTTTGTAAACCTTTAACATTTAGGCTGTAAAGTACAATACAAGGTTAGTCTGATGACGACCGACAGGGGAGTATTCAGTCCTCCCCACAGTTCACATGAACAAAAAAGTTATTTTCCCTTCCGAAAAGAAATTGAGATTCATTCCTCCCTCAGTCAGTGTTTTTATCCAGGACTGTCTTTCTTTGACTGTGTTTTCTCTTAAGGTGTGGTTACTGTAGGTGTCTGTTTGTCTGACAGCAGTGAGGACCTATCCCTCCCCATTGTTAACCTGACAGGATGGGCCCTGTCTCAGGAGATAACATCTAGCCCATAGGGGGGTCGCCTGCCTGCATCCCTGCTGATATCACCTGATCAGTCAATCACCTCTATCACTGTGGGCGACAGGGTGTCCCGCCTGCATCCACCGCAGGTCGTTCCAGCGTTTCAGGGGGGTCGTCTTTGTGGGAGAGCTACACTAGGGTAGACTCTATCAACTGAAGGCCTAATCTTTGGCGGTGGATCTGCCGTTGTAGAAGATATTTATGGATGAGATAAGATATCTATGTTAGACTGTAGAAGAAGTGGCCCTGATACAGAACAGAGAGGACCTGTCACTGAGGGATTAGATTGTATTGTGCTTTGCTGTCATTGGGATATTCTGCTGCTGGGGTTTCAGTCAAACTTTAGCTGATAGGTCGGTGCTGACCTATGCAATTGGATTTTTAGTGGGTGGTGGATTGAAAAAGAGATGACTGTCATGTCATTTCTATTGGAAATGGACATGAGCGTTACTCATACTCACCATGCACGTAACGGTGCCTCCCAGAATCATGTCCTAGTACGGGTGCAGAACTATTAGGACGCTATTAATCAGGACCGTAGCTGATGATGGGTTTGTTTGTCTTCACAGATCCATTAAGGCTCTGTGACTGAGTCAGGGCAGGGAGGATATGGCCTCTGTCTGTGGGTAATGGAGGGCCAGACTCCCAGGCTTAGACAGTAGGGGAGGGGGGGTGACAACCTGGGGGAGTCTACAGAGGGGTTTAAATCACTGTTTAAAACAGTTTGCTTTGGATGCTGATTTTATGGTGCATCTTAGTCTGAGCTGCACTTTGGCTTGCTGAAAGAAAGCTAATGCCCTTTTTTATGTAACGTTTGGATATATTCTCTTTTCTCAACCAAAGCCAATAGGAGGAAAATACAGATTAAGAATAAAATGATCTCCCTGTTTTGCAAGTCTCTGCTGCAAAATTAGCATTACATTTCAGTTTTAACTCTATCTGCACAACGAGAAGTTCTCTGTTGCTCTTGAGTGCCACGTGTTCAGATGCTTTAAGTTAAGCTATCTCTTCTGGACGTTGAGATTGTCCAATTTGAATTTTACTATCTAACCCTAAATCATTACAATTGATTTATCTGACCTCTGCTTTAATGTGGCCATAGGTGGAATTATTTGTGTGGTGATTTACACAACTAACCTGGTGTTTGTCCCAGACATCTACAGTATTTCAGACATAACGTGGTCTTACTTTGTAGAAACTATTGCCTAGGCTGTCTGGGTCTGTCAACCCTGACAGTTACCCAGGTGTCAGTGAAATAACAAAGACTTTGGCTTCTAAATCAAGCAAGCATAATACTTGGCAGTTGGCAGTTGATTGACAGCTTCATCTTTACCTGTGTCTTCTTCATTTCGTTACGGTTCTAGACGTTTTATATTTTCAGCTCTATTTCTGGCTCCGTTTTTTTCCTTTTTTATATTCCCTCACCTTCCCTTTCTGGTATTATCAATATACCAGATGTTTGTGTTGAAGACCTCATAATGGAGACAGCTAACAGCATCTTGAAATACTTTAGTTTGTGAGTGTTCAAGCCTCTCTGCACTGTCCTGATAAAGTCCCAATCTAGCTGATGGAGACTTATCTGTTTAGGCCCACAGGAGTATTGATGACACAATAAACAATGGACAATATGTGGTATATATATATATATATATATATATCCTCAGGAAAGGCAGTGTTATGTGTGGTGTCCCGTTTTAAGATGGGCTGTTGATATCCTATTAACAGCCCTGAAGCTAGTGTTCTAGAGGGAACCAGTGGTCACAGCAGCCACATGTAAGGGTTCATAAGCAGGGTTCCCGCGCTGGTCTTAAAAAGCTGTAAAGTCTAAAATCCAGCAATCCGATTTATAAGGCCTAAAAATGTCTTACATTTCAGTTATTTGGTCTAAAAAATAAGGTGTTAGGTCTTCAAAATGAGATCCTGCAAGGAAATCAGTCCGACCACATCTATTTAACGCAGAAATGAATCAAGCTGGAACCAAAAGAAAAGGCAATTTGCTTCCTTTTTTGTCTGTATGGCAGTGAAATCCCTAATTTCATCACCTCGAGGATGACAAAAAGCTATCATATGGTGCTACGGTCTAATAGGTCTAAAATTATATCCAAAAAGGTCTAAAAAGGTCTTAAATTTGATGAAGTTGAAACTTGTAGGAACCCTGAATAAGACACTCAGGCAGGGAATCTTAAGTCTCTTAAACTTTCAGCAAGTGACATGAGAGCCATGATCGAGAGCCATGAGCCATGACAGAGAAATCTCCTG
Organism: Nansenia antarctica; assembly: GCF_963989245.1. Taxonomy (NCBI): domain Eukaryota; kingdom Metazoa; phylum Chordata; class Actinopteri; order Argentiniformes; family Microstomatidae; genus Nansenia; species Nansenia antarctica. The sequence goes on along the minus strand of NC_137674.1, from coordinate 25,077,850 downwards.
GAATACACAGAGGAGGATAGGTATGGAAAATATGATTTCATTGGCTGTTGTCTCACAGTGAGAGAGAGAGAGAGAGAGAGAGAGAGAGAGAGAGAGAGAGAGAGAGAGAGAGAGAGAGAGAGAGAGAGAGAGAGAGAGAGAGAGAGACAAAGATGGATATTATGAGGATGAGGATTTGTTGAGCATTTTGAGCACATGACTTTGAGGCTATCTTTGGTCAAAATCATGATAAATGGGTCTATAGACTTTCAGACAGACAGACAGTCAGGCAAGGCAGACAGACAGACAGAGGTCTGTAGACATTCAGACAGACAGACAGACAGAGGTCCGTAGACGTACAGACAGACAGACAGAGGTCTGTAGACGTTCAGACAGACAGACAGACAGACAGGCAGGCAGGCAGACAGACAGACAGACAGACAGGGCGTAGGTGAAGGCGTAATTGTGTGTTGAATATCCTTGATGATTCACCAGTACTCCAGTGCATTAGTGACATCACTAGTTTGGCATCGTACCCACTAGATTTGTTCAGGTCTGCCTAATTGCATTTTTATACTCAGACTCAGAGAATCAGTCACTAAGCAACGTTGTGGTAGTGTGTCCAAAACACACAACAAGCACACTTCTGTTTTGTGACTGAATGTAATGAGTTGCGTTTTGGGGTGTGTTTGTGTGCGTGTAGAGTTAAGGGTTGGTTTGTGTATATTGGTGTGTGCGTGGCGTACGTGTGTGTCTGTGTGTGTGTGTGTGTGTGTGTGTGTGTGTGTGTGTGTGTGTGTGTGTGTGTGTGTGTGTGTGTGCGTGCTCCATACGTATGTGGGTTATAAAAAAAAACAATGGTTCCAGATTTGCTGATACAAGTTGGCAAGCGAGGAATGGAAATTGTGCCCTTTGTTTAGGGCTGTCTCTCATTTCCCACCAGTTCTCTCCCTCCCTCCATACCTGCCCAGGGTTCCCGCGCTGGTCTTAAAAAGCCTTAAAGTCTAAAATCCAGCAATCCGATTTATAAAGCCTAAAAGGGTCTCAAGTTTCCGTTATTAGGTTAAAAAAATGTTAGGTACTAGGTCTAAAAAATTAGATTAGCTTGTCCTGCAAGGAAATCAGTCCGACCACATCTATTTACGTGGAAATGAATCAAGCTGGAACCAAAACAATTTCAATTCGCTGCCCCTGGGAGAAATTATTGGCGAACGAAGCTACGGCAGGATGACAAAAAGCTATCATAATGGTGTCGCAAATAGGTCTAAAATTCCATTCAAAGAGGTCTAAAAAAGGTCTAAAAAGGGCTTAAATTGTACTTATTGAAACTTGTAGGAACCCTGCCTGCCCTCTCTTAAGGCCTCCTCCATGTCAGACCCACACTCCAGTCCAGCAGGCTGGTATCTGGTAACAGCTGGACTGCCATCCACAGCTTAACACTAGAACAGCCGTGAAAAAAAAGGTGTTATATCCTTGCACTCGATCAAATTCCAGGACCCTCCTTTCATGACTTTTCCTAGATATGTGCGTTCTACCACCCAGTATCCTTACATTTTCAAAATCACCTCAGGATAAGCTAGTATAAAGATATTAAGCAGTTTTTCTGTGTAGGAAGGAAGCAGGCTAATTTACAAGCGGCCAACTAGTGGTCGTTGTGTGTAAATAGCAGATTTAAATTCTAAAGAGGGCGGCCGAGGCGGCTCTTTTAGTAGGTAAAAAAGCACGGCTGTTCTAGTGATAGACAGAGCTTAACTGTCACTTATATTCAACTGTCACTTTCAAATTTGAAATAAGATTTGGCAGTTGGTGATGTGGTGTTCTAGTGTTAAACCACACAGTCAGTCAGGCACCTCAAGGCTGTTCTAGTGTTAAGACCCTGGTGTTCCTGCTCGGCTGGCATCTGAGAACACCTCCTGCCCCCTGGAGGGTAGACCCCAATGAGCGGGCCGGCACCTTGCATGGTTGTAGGGTTCCTACAAGTTTCAACAAGTCGAATTTAAGACCTTTTTAGACCTTTTTTAGACCTGTTTGAATATAATTTTAGACCTATTCGCATCACCATATCATAGCTTTTTGTCATCCTCGAGGTGATGAAATTAGGGATTTCACTGCCATACAGACACAAAAGGAAGCGAATTGGAATTTTTGGGGGTTCCAGCTTGATTCATTTCCGCGTAAATAGATGTGGTCGGACTGATTTTCTTGCAGGATCTCATTTTTAAGACCTAGCACCTCATTTTAAGTCTGAATAACTGACATTTGGGGCCTTTTTAGGCCTTGTAAATTGAATTTCTGGATTTTAGACTTTGAGACTTTTTAAGACCAGCGCGGGAACCCTGTATAAGTGCAGTCCATTTACCATTTACCATTCCTCACACAACCCCGAGCACCAATTTTGCCCCATTCTCCACCAGCCTCTATTCTATTCTATTCTCTATTCTTCTCTCTCTTTTCCCTCTCCTCTGATACCCAGCTTGGCCAGAATCATTCCTTTCTGAATTCCCTGAGACTTATGAGACGGTAGGGGAAAGCCAAAGGTCATTATGACTGTGAAGAGAAAGATTGTCATGGCAGAGAAACCCCAGTTCTGGAGATAGAGAGGAGAGTAGGGCTGGGCAAACGATAAACATTTCTTTTTCGATAATCGCAAGAATTAACGATCAATTATCGATTAATTGATAAGCTTTTTTTTCCATTAAAAAAAGAAATAACAAGCATGTTTTCCTTGGGGAAAACACTTTATTTGTGTTGCTATTGCACACATTCATTCATTCACATTCAAACTAGACACTACAGTCAGATAACAATCCTCTTAAATTTAGGCAGTGAGTAGCCTAAATTGTTTAACTTAAAAACACATTTTACGTTATAAATAAAAATATAGAAAATAAGTAACTCACCATAGGAGCAGTAAAAAAAAAACAGTTACTCACAAATAGGAGGATGACTGAAAACGTTAGTGTCCTTAAAAAAAAAAAAAAAAAGTTTTTAATGATTATCGAGCAAAATATTTTGTGATCGACCAAGATCCTTATCGATCAATTATCGATCGTCGACCATTGATGCCCACCCCTAGAGGAGAGCTCAAATTCGGTTGTTAAGTCTGACGTCAAACGTGACGTTTAGCAATTTCTGGGTCCAAACCAGAAATTCCCCGCACCAGAGTACCAGTGTACTACAGCGGTAGAATGACTGTTCAACCCCCCAAAAATCCCCAAGTAGAAAGTTGTACATGTTGTGGCTGAGGGTGGGGTGGGGGTGGCATTGAGGGCAACTCTAGTGCTTGTTTTGAGCCAATGAAATTGTCAGAAAAGACAGACAAGTAGCCTATGCTAACCCCTGCGTATTCCAATCATATCTCAAGAGTGTGAGACTGATATTGTATTGAAACTTACCAATAGGCTTATGTGGAATTGAGTTTCATTCTTACTGCTATATCAGGGTTCCCGCGCTGGTCTTAAAAAGCTGTAAAGGCTAAAATCCAGCAATCCAATTTCCAAGGCCTAAAAAGGACTCAAAGTTCTGTTATTCGGTCTAAAAATTAGGTGCTAGGTCTTAAAAATTAGATCCTGCAAGGAAATCAGTCCGACCACATCTTTTTACGCGGAAATGAATCAAGCTGAAACCCCCAAAAAAGCCAATTCGCTTCCTTTTTTGTCTGTATGGCAGTGAAATCCCTAATTTCATCACCTTGAGGATGACAAAAAGCTATCATATGGTGTCGTGAATAGGTCTAAAATTCGATTCAAAGAGGTCTAAAAAAAGGTCTAAAAAGGTCTTAAATTTGACTTGTTGAAACTTGTAGGAACCCTGTGTATTGACTCGTGGTGTTTCTGCTCTGCAGTGGTTGATTGGGGACAGGGAAACCCACTGTGGGATCATCTGCTCTCGGACGCAGGGCAAGCCCGTATGTGGCTCTGATGGGCGGAGCTACGATACCGGCTGTGACCTGCAGAGGGCGCGCTGCAAGGAGCGCTCTCTTACGTTAGCACACCGGGGCCGGTGCAGAGGTGAGACAGAACCCTTTTCACACACACGCACACACACACACACACACACGCACACACACTCACACTCACACACGCACACACACTCACACTCACACACGCACCCACTCACACACGCACACACACACACACACACACACACACACACACACACACTCACACTCACATTCACACACACAGACACAGACTCACACACACACACACACACACACGCACACACACACACACACGCACACACACTCACACTCACACACGCACCCACTCACACACGCACACACACACTCACACACGCACACACACTCACACTCACACACGCACCCACTCACACACACACACGCACACACACACACACACACACACACACACACACACACACACACTCACACTCACATTCACACACACAGACTCACACACACACACACACTCACACACGCACCCACTCACACACACACAAACGCACACACACACACACACACACACACACACACACGCACACACACACACACACGCACAGTCTGTGTCACACCACCTTAGGATGTGTGTGAGTCGAGGCCTCCAGCTCAGTGAGCAGGGCTGTTTGTGGATATATGGGGCGGCTGTGGCGCAGGAGGTAGAGTCGCTGTCTAATGATCACATGGTTGGCAGATCAGCGGTTCGAGTCCCGGCTGGCCACATGTCGAAGTATCCACCATACCCCAAATTGCTCCCAGTGAGCGGGCCGGCTCCTTGCATGGCAGCTTGCCGCCATTGGTGTTTGAATGAGTGTGTGAATGGGTGAATGAGAGGCCGTGGTAAAGCGCTTTGGAGCAGCTTTGGAGCAGCAAAAAAGGTGCTATAAGTGCAGTCCATTTACCATTTACCTTTCAGGTAAAAACTGGGTGAGGATCGATCAGCCGCCAGTAGTTCCTGCGCCGACGTCAGCCTCCGAGGGGAAGGACCTGGAGCTGAAAGGTATGTCCTCCTGGCGTCCCAACCCCCCCCCCCCCACACACACACACACGAAAACCTCCCCAATGAACCAATATTCTGAGGGCCGGAGGGGCCCAGGACTGGTGCTGCCGAGCCAGAAGGTGTCTTTCATTTTCCGCCCCTCGGTAGGCGTGTAAGTCTTTACAGACCAGGACCGCACACTCCCAGAGTCTTTGGATGCCAGCCACTCCACCAAAGGGAAGATTGATAGGCCTAGAGTCAAGGTTGGGAGCTTGGTGTTTTTTGTTTTTCCTCCTCTTTCCTTTGTGGTAAAATATCTGAACGCATTCCAGTTTTAGAATGAAAATATTTTGATGCTGATAAGCCGTTTTTTTTATAGATTTTGCATCGCTGCTCCCAGGAGTCACGGGAGAGACACAGGAGAGATACAGGGGGGACACAGGAGAGACACAGGAGAGACACAGGAGACACACAGGAGAGACACACAGGAGACACAGGAGAGGGAGGAGAGAGAAAGAGGGGGGGGAAGAGAGACAGTAGAGAGAGAGAGAGAGAGAGACACAGGAGAGACACAGGAGAGACACATGAGAGACACAGGAGACACACAGGAGAGACACAGGAGAGACACATGAGAGACACAGGAGACACACAGGAGAGACACAGGAGAGACACAGGAGACACACAGGAGAGACACAGGAGAGACACAGGAGACACAGGAGACACACAGGAAAGACACAGGAGACACACAGGAGAGACACAGGAGAGACACAGGAGAGACACAGGAGAGACACAGGAGACACACAGGAGAGACACAGGAGAGACACAGGAGACACAGGAGACACACAGGAAAGACACAGGAGACACACAGGAGAGACACAGGAGAGACACAGGAGAGACACAGGAGACACACAGGAGAGACACAGGAGAGACACACACACACACACACACACACCTCACATCAGGGCATCTTCATAGCACACAATTTCACAGTAGATGCTTTGTTATTACTGTATTATAAAGTAGTAGTAGTAGTAGTAGTAGTAGTAGTAGTAGTAGTAGTAGTAGTAGTAGTAGTAGTAGTAGCAATAGTAGTAGTAGTAGTAGTAGTAGTAGTAGTAGTAGTAGTAGTAGTAGTAGTAGTAGTAGTAGTAGTAGTAGTAGTAGTAGTAGTAGTAGTAATAGTAGTAGTTGGTGTTGTTTTTGTTGTTTTTGTTGTTGTTGTTGTTGTTGTTGTTGTCAAAACTATAACCCTAACCACTGTCTGGACCCAGTCTGTGGATCTTGCATGGTGACGTCAGTGCTCCGTGTCTGTCTGTCCACCCAGCCTCTGGCCTGGCTGGAGCTCAGGGCTGCATGACTCTGCCACTGTTACTGTCTACTAAGAAATGACCCCCAGTTCACATCCCCACCTCTCCCTACATGTGGCTCCCTGTCATCCCATCCATCACCAGGCTCAGGGGGTCAGTCAGCACAGCAGGTGTTTAACGTTCCTCCATTACGGACAAGCATCTGCTCTGAAGTGTGAAGATGTTGGGCCCTTCGGACGAACAACAGTTGAATGATCTGTGTTTACTGAGGGGTCTGGGGTGGCAGGTTGTAGTAGGAAGTTGTTCAATGTCTTACTCTTGGGATCTTTTTAGTTTTTTGGGGGGGGAGTTTGTTGAGTTGTTCAGGATACAAAACTGTGTAGAAGCTAATGAGACTGTTTAGGATATTAAGGTGAGTTTCTATCTTCCTGCACAGTACAAGTCATATGTTTCACATGTGTGTAGGTGCCTAGAGAGTGTGTGTTATGTGTTATGATCACAGGCTTGCTGTGGGCCTATGTGTTGAGTGTGTTGTCAGGGTTCCCGCGCTGGTCTTAAAAAGCGTTTAAGTCTAAAATCCAGCATTTATAAGGCCTAAAAATGTTGTACATTCCAGTTATTCGGTCTAAAAACTAGGTGCTAGGTCTTCAAAAGAGATCCTGCAAGGAAATCAGTCCGACCACATCTATTTACACGGAAATTAATCAAGCTGGAACCCCCCCAAAAATGCCGATTCGCTTCCTTTTTTGTCTGTATGGCAGTAAATCCCTAATTTCATCACCTCGAGGATGACAAAAAGCTATCATATGGTGTCGCGAATAGGTCTAAAATCCTATTCTTCAAAGAGGTCTAAAAAAGGTCTTAAATATTCTTCAAAGAGGTCTAAAAAAAGTCTTAAAAAGAGCCTGTGGTTGTGTTGGCAGACGCGGGCCAGTCGAAGTGTCGGGTGGAGAGGAGCCAGGCGCTGGAGCAGGCCAAGAGGCCGCAGGAGTCCATCTTCATCCCAGAATGCAATGAGGACGGAACCTTCGCCCAGGTCTGTCGGAACACGGAACATCTTCATCAGCTTTTTGTTGTCTCATCTCCCAATGAATCTAATAATCTCTCTCATAAACTCCTTTTTTTCCCCCTGTATTGAACTCTCTCCATTTTCCCCACTAAGAACAATCCGGACTAAGAACAATCTCACTTCATGCATACATACATACAAGCATACCTGTACTTTAGCCACTTTACTGTATTATACTGAGCCAATTACCACTATTGCACTATTGTCATTGTTCATATTGTATTCCACCCCTGTACATTGTACCGCACATTTCAAATATTTTATCTAGTATTTTTGTATATCTAGTTATTTTTTTATCTTGTCGTATCATATTGTTACTTATTGTTTTTGTTTGCTATGCACCGTGGATGAGAGGGAAACGCAATTTCAGCCCTCTGTATGTCTGTACATATATTGGATTGACAATAAAGCTGACCTTTGACCTCTCCCTGTCTCCGCTGCTTCCACAGGTGCAGTGTCACACTCTGACCGGCTACTGCTGGTGCGTGACCACCGACGGCAAGCCCGTGAGCGGCTCCTCAGTGCACAACAGGACCCCTGTCTGTTCAGGTACTGTGAGCAGGGTTCCCGCGCTGGTCTTAAAAAGCCTTAAAGTCTAAAATCCAGCAATCCAATTTATAAGGCCTAAAAAGGTCCCAAATTCAAGTTATTCGGTCTAAGAACGAGGTGCTAGGTCTTAAAAACGAGATCCTGCAAGGAAATCAGTCCGACCACATCTACTGTATTTACGCAGAAATTAATCAAGCTGGAACCCCCAAAAATGCCAATTCGCTTCCTTTTTTGTCTGTATGGCAGTGAAATCCCTAATTTCATCACCTCGAGGATGACGAAAAGCTATCATAATAAGGTGTCACGACAAAATAGGTCAACAATTCTATTCAAAGAGGTCTAAAAAAGGTCAAATTAAATTTGACTTGTTGAAAGTTGTAGCAACCCTGTGTGAGAGAGGGGTGGACATGCTGTGGTGGGCAGGGTCAGGCTCTGAGCAACTATGGTTTGTGGGTTAAGACGACTGGTTAAGAAGGTCTGAAGCCCAGTGTATGAAGTGCTACTCACTGTAGGCCCGTCTGTACTGTATATGTCCCACAATACGCCAGGTGTGAGGTTATGAGAGAGGGATAATGAACACTCTTCGGGGCGTCCCCCCTCTCTCTCACTCCAAAGATCACTTTCTGTCTCTCACCTAAGTGCTTTCAGAGGAAGGTGGGGGGAGCAAAGAGGGCTACACACACACACACACAGACACACACATATGCACACATGCTAGCACACACACACGCACACACAGACACACACGCACACGCACACACACACACACACACATATGCGCACATGCACACGGCACACGCACACGCACACACACACACACACACACACACACACACACACACACACACACACACACACACAGACACACACATATGCACACATGCTAGCACACACACACACACACACACACACAGACACACACATATGCACACATGCTAGCACATGCACACGCACACGCACACACACACACACACACACACACACACACACACACACACACACAGACATACACATATGCACACATGCTAGCACACGCACACGCACATTTACACACACGTACACACACACACACACACACACACACACACACACACACACACAGAAACTGGATGGGAACACTTTATGATAATGACCATCATTTTCCCACTGAAGATAATACACTGAGCCTTTGCCAGATTTGGATTGCAGAGGCAATGGAGCATATGGTCCAAATTTATGAGGAGAAAATGGTCACATGGCATCCTCTGGCTGCTGACCAGAACCTCTCTCTCTCTCTCTCTCTCTCTCTCTCTCTCTCTCTCTCTCTCTCTCTCTCTCTCTCTCTCTCTCTCTCGCTCTCTCTCTCGCTCTCTCTCTTTGGGTTGATTCACCAATCACCTGTGTGGCCTCCTTCAACTTCTGCTTCATATTTTATGCAACATATCTTTCCTCTCACATTCCTGCAATCAACATCATCATCAACATCAAAAAAGCAGCCTGACAATTGAACACAGGAGTATGTCCATGTTCAAAGCCAAGAAGAAGTTGTGATTCTTTTATATTTTCGGAATGTATACAATGTACAATACGATACAACTTCTAAGATCCTACGATCTCTACCTGTTTTCCTTGTCCTGCATAAGGTCCGATATTTTCATTATTGTTTCTTGCAAAGGTCTCTCTTTTTCTCTCTCTCTCTCTCTCTCTCCCCCTCTCCCTCCCCCCCCCCCCTCTCTGTATATGTGTCTGATTTCCCTCAGACACATATACCAGAGGCTGTCCTAGTCTGCTGTACCATCTCATAATTAGCGCTAAAGGTCAGCTAGCTAGTCCACCATCACTGCTGAGCTGAAACATAACCACACCGACTGCATAGAAGTGACTCTCCCTTCCTCCTCCTCCTCCTCCTCTCAACTCCCACCATCTCTCCAGTGCCTCCTCTACTCACTCATGATCAAATGCCCCCCCCCCCCCTGTCTTGGCTATAACACAAATCAATCATCTTGCGTACATTTGCAGGAAACTTCCGTGAATTTATGGGATCTCATGCTGGGACAAGTGGATTGTCAGGTAGTAAATTTCATTCCAATCGCCTTCGTTTACAAATTCTCTCTCCTCTCCCTCCCCTATTCTAATTGGTCTGAGTGTCTATTTGGATTAATTCCCCTCAGAACCCCCCGTGCATGCACCCGTCTTGTCTATGCTGCATGCACATGAAGCCAGAATGATACTCAGTGTGACATGTAGGAACAAACTGGAGGGTCCAGCGTCCTCCCCTCCTGCCTCACGCTGAACCACGGGACCCCCGGCAGCGGGGGCTACAGGACTCTCAGTTCTGCTCATTGATGTTGTTACTCAATGTGACTTATGTTTGGGGCAGAGCTGTATACTACCAGTAACAGTAATGGCAACCAGATGAGTAGCACTGTGTTGGACCATCGGCTCACTGCAGTTTGAAAAACCAACATCCTTTATTAGAGGGATTGCCTTTAGTTAGCTGATGTGTGGTTTTATTATTGATAGTAGAAATGTTGTTGTTCTGTGTGAATCTACTAGTCTCATTAATGTTTGTTTGGGGATATACATACAAGACATGTTTGGTCCAATCATATGAGTTTGAGATAAGTGAGAGAACTTGTATGCATTTGTGACAGCAGCTGGTGAAAGGGGGAAGTCAGCAACTGTTCAGACTTTTTTTTCAGGCAGTCCCACTCGTATTTTTCATTTTATTGGACAGCTATAGTGAGGACAGACAGGAAAGTAAGGAGAAAGGGTATGTCAGCAGGGTATATAACCATGCCGACATGGGCATATGTCTGCACTGTAGACCTCGGTGCTAGACCACTGGTCCACCCCAGGCCACACTGTTCAGATTTTCATTCTGAAAAATATAAATCAATTTCAACATTGTTGACAAGCAATGACACACTCGCTAGTCAAGCCCAAGTATTGCAATGTAATGGATTCTGGCTTTTGCTAACAATGTAAAGGTAGTGTTATAGATAACTCGGTAGTAGTAATGGGGATTACTCACTGAATCCATTACATTGCAATATTTTGACTTCACTAGCGAGTGTGTGCCATTGGTTTTCAACAACATTTACATTTATTTAAATTTTTCTGAATAATTTTGTTTGGTTGCCGACTTTGTTCCCCCTTTCACAAGCTGACGTCACATTTGTTAAAATATCTCATCAGTTTGTTATTGGGAGTTGTATTCGGTTGTTAAGTCGTGACGTGTTTCCGGGTCCAAAGTTGGCTGAGGCGCTCTCTTCGAAATGCCTCAGTAATAATAATAATTCATTATATTTGTATAGCGCTTTTCCGAGGCTCAAAGACACTGACAAATATGGGAAAAACGGTGTCCCTTGTTGTATGAATAGATCCCAGTCTAAAAAACGATTGAACTGTCATTCTACCGCTGTAGTACACTGGTACTCTGGTGCGGGTAATTTCTGGTTTGGACCCGGAAATTGCTAAACGTCACGATTGACGTCAGACTTAACAACCGAATAGTATCTGCATATGGCTCTGGGCTGGAAGGTGTTATGTTTGAATCTTGTCTGAGTTGAACTAACCCCTGTCTCCGTCCCTCCCCTGCAGTGTTGTAGATGTTGCATAAACGCTGTGCTCTCTCTTTAAAGGTTCAGTCACTGATAAACCGCCCGGCCCTCCTAGCTCTGGGAGAAAAGGTGAGTTGAGATCTGCTGGCGTGTGTGGCGTGTGTGTGACTGGCAGAGTGAAACATCTATCTCTTTTGACCTGCCAGACTGCTCTCTCTCTGTGCAAAGTCCATATTTGTGTAGAGCAATCAACTTTCTCCTCCTCTCTCCTGATTTCTTTGTACTTTTAGTTTCAACCAAGGCGAAGCTTTGTCATTCTGCTAATAGTATTCTCACTGGTATAATTCCATTATATGATAGCTATATTGTGTCCGGTTTTAGTATGCTGCCTGACACAAGCCACTGACTATAACCTTCCAGCAGAGCTTTACTGAATTTGTAATACCTGAGAGATTTTCTAGAATAGGTGCCAGGCTTTCTGGGACCATAAACAATGGAAAGTTATTAGCTAGTTGATGTTTATAAGTTTTTAAGTGTTAAGAACAATTGTATAGCTGCCAGCCCTCTCCACCAAATATGCACTGTTTGAATAAGAGATGCCTTACCTCTGTCTGCTCACATCAAAGGCTTGGAGGCAAACGCCTGGCCCCAGGACCTCACTACAGACATACGGCCTCTCCCTGCCCCAGCCCCAGCCCCAGCCCCAGCCCCAGCCCCAGCCCCAGCCCCAGCCCCAGCCCCTGTCCCTGAGATCTCCTCAGACCTGACATACTGTATATACATTCTCTACAACTAGAGAAGAAGGGGAGCTTCTCAGACTGTTGGAAAGCCCTTAGAACGATAAGGTTCTATCTCAGTTTAGAATGATAAGGTTCTATCTCCGTCTAGGGTAGTTCAGAGATATTGAGCGTCAAAGTTTTTACATTCCATTATGTTCTGTGAGATGGAACCTTCATCTGAAAAATTTCAACATTTAAGAAATAACACCACACAGGCATTAATAAACACTTAATGGATCAGATTATGTAAAAAACTACATTTTGACCAAAAATGGAGATAGAACTTTATAATTCTAACGTCACCATTTGCTAGCCCCAGGGGTAGTGTTTACAGTATACAAGTATACAAGAGTGTGAGTGTGGGTAGTGGGTAACAGAACTGGAGGGGAGGGGAGGGGAAGGGATTGTGTTACACTTGGACTTGGGGTGCCCCCCAGTCTCTCTCACATAGTAGCAGTGACACCTCTGTGTTTGAGTCTCTTGTTAAATAGATGTGTGTGTGTGTGTGTCACTTTGACGTGGGTACAGAGTGACACTGCCCCCGCTCTGTCCAGACCTCCACTCTACTACCCAGCAGGCCGTGCTTTAGTCATGCTCAGTAAAGGTTCCCCGTCCTTATCTCACAGATGGCCTTCAGGTGACAAAATAAATGTCATTACATGAGGCAAGACTGTAGTTGATTTAGATACTGTATACAGTATATACAGGGTTCCCACGGGTCCTTGAAATCCTTGAAAGTTTGTGAATTGGAGAGAAAAAAAAATCAAGGTCTTAAACGTTTTTGAAAGTAGACATGGGTCATTGTAGACATGGGTGCATTGTAGACAATTCCCCTCTCTCTCTCTCTAAAAAAATAAATAATATATATTAAAAAATGTTTTACTTAGCTCGTCAACTAGTTCTGTCTCAAACTATGCCGTGTTGGGTCCGTCAATTTGAGGGAATTGAGTCTTGAAAGGTGCTTGAAAGGTGCTTGAATTTATTTGATGTTTCAGAAGGTGTGGGAACCCTGTGTATACTCTTTTAGCCTCCTGTCTTCAGCCAGCTCTGTTTCAACTTCTATAACCACAGTTACTTTAGTTTAACCTATGATGCCACGCCACCACCTCATCCCTGTGCCACCTGACGTACGGTGCTAGTAAGGCCCCTCCCCTCAGCAGGGCCTGCGTGGTTTGCGTGTGGTTGACGGTGTCCCATGGGAGACAGGACAGGGTGTAACGCCCCCCACACTTGGTAAGTATCGTAGGTCTGCTGCTGCTTGTTCACTCAACCAGGGCTGGGACTGAGAGTCCTCAAATCCACTCAAATCAACTCCGCTCCAAATCTACTCATCTAACAGTCAGTATTACAGCCAGGAAAGCCCCCGAGGTCAGTGTGGATATTAACCATTAACATCATGTTTTTTGTAGTACAGTAATATGTGATCATATTCCATTCCCTTTGATTTAATAATTTGTAAAGATCATTAGATCATTAGATTTCCTGTGTGTGTGTGTGTGTGTGTGTGTGTGTGTGTGTGTGTGTGTGTGTGTGCGTGCGTGCGTGCGTGCGTGTGTGTGTGTGTGTGTGCGTGCGTGCATGTGCGTGTGTGTCACCCATTCTGTATGATCCCCAAGTGACACTATTGCACTCCATACTTGCGCACACATTAATGCACAATACACACAATACGCAGGGTAAGAATTGGAGCTTTTCTGTTCCCTGTGCACTGTGTGTTATGGTTCCCGTGGTGGGTGGGCCTCTCTCTGCCCCCCTTTGGTGTTGTGGAGGTATTCTCCACCTACAACGGCCTTATGCGGGCTGCACAGTGTACGGGTGCACGGGGAGAGGTGATAGGGGTGTCTATATGAGTGTGTGTGTGCGTCTGTGTGTGTATGTGTGTGTGAACGTGTGCACGCTTGTGCGTGTGTGTGTATATCAGAAAATGACAGTGAGAATGGATGGATGTGGAAGTTAGTGGGAGATCTCCTCCTCTATCTATCTATCTATCTATCTATCTATCTCTATCTACCACTCTATCTATCTATCTCTCTATCTGTCTCTCTATCTATCTCTCTCTCTATCTATCTATCCTTTCTTTTCTGTGCTCTTGGCCGGGCCATGTGCAAATCCCAACCATTCAACAGTTCTGGAGAGTAGATTGTATTAACCTCAATAATGGTAGTCTCTTTCCGTTTCTTTCTCACTCTGAACCCAGATGATGGCTCCAAGCCCACGCCCACCATGGAGACTCACGTCCTCCCAGATGGGGATGGTAAGTCTCTCTTTCTCTTTCGTACAGTAGACGTTGCCATTTAGGCCAAAGTTATGTGTATTTTGGGCGCTACATTCTATTTTCTTAACTCCTCCTAAAACGATTTTCCAAGGGCCGTGACGTAGGGGTATTTCGAGCTCCAGAGTGTCATGCGCCGAGTGTGTTTGTAAAGTTAGCGTCCAGAGTCAAATATAACCCTCCCAACCCCTTTCACCGTTTTTTTTTGTGACTGAGTCAAACATCCTTTCGACACATTTTTATTGAGAATTGCTCCGAGCTATATATCTGGCGCTACTTCCCCCTAATAGCTCCCAGAATGACTAACGTCATAACTCGGTGCATCTGTTCTTTACTTTCAAGAAAAGTCAGGAAGCAAAACTGGCCGGCGTGGGCCTTTAAGTCTCAAACCTTCCCCCCACTGTTCATCTATCATTTGAAACCATGTATGTGCGTACTGCGTACATCAAGTACATGTTTGGTCCAATCATATGTCAGTGTCTGTGGTTTAGTCCAATCATATGTCAGTGTCTGTGGTTTGGTCCAATCATATGTCAGTGTCTGTGGTTTAGTCCAATCATATGTCAGTGTCTGTGGTTTGGTCCAATCATATGTCAGTGTCTGTGGTTTGGTGGTCCAATCACATGTCAGTGTCTGTGGTTTGGTCCAATCATATGTCAGTGTCTGTGGTTTGTTCCAATCATATGTCAGTGTCTGTGGTTTGGTCCAATCATCTGTTAGTGTCTGTTGGTTGGTCCAATCATATGTCAGTGTCTGTGGTTTGGTCCAATCATATGTCAGTGTCTGTGGTTTGGTCCAATCATGTCAGTGTCTGTGGTTTGGTCCAAACATATGTCAGTGTCTGTGGTTTGGTCCAATCATATGTCAGTGTCTGTGGTTTGGTCCAATCATATGTCAGTGTCTGTGGTTTGGTCCAGTCATATGTCAGTGTCTGTCGGTTGGTCCAATCATATGTCAGTGTCTGCTGCTGATGCATTCTGGTCCATTGCAGAGATCACTGCCCCGACCCTGTGGATCAAGCAGCTGGTCTACAACAACAAGCAGAACAGCTCCAGCACCCGGAGACCAGGTGATACAGGCCAACATGCCGCAAGTCAAAAGTCAAAAGTCAAAAGTCAAAGTCAGCTTTATTGTCAATCCAATACATGTACATACAGACATACAGAGGGATGAAATTGCGTTTCCCTCTCATCCACGGTGCATAGCAAACAAAAACAATAAATAACAATATGATACGACAAGATAAAAAAATAACTATATATACAAATAATACTAGATAAAAGATTTGAAATGTGCAGTACATTGATGTACAGGGGTGTGATACAATATGAACAATGACAATAGTGCAATAGTGGTAATTGGCTCAGTATAATAGAGTCAAGTGGCAGGTATGCTTGTATGTATGTATGTATGCTTGTATGTATGTATGTATGTATGTATGTATGTATGTATGTATGTATGTATGTATGTATGCTTGTATGTATGTATGTATGAAGTGAGATTGTTCTTAGTCCGGAGTCAGTGGGGGCAGAATAGGGGGGGGGGGGGGGGGGCAGAGTAGGGGGGGGGCAGAGTAGGGGGGGGGCAGAGTAGGGGGGGGGGGCAGAGTAGGGGGGGGGGGGCAGAGTAGGGGGGGGGGGCAGAGTAGGGGGGGGGCAGAGTAGGGGGGGGGGGCAGAGTAGGGTGGGGGGCAGAGTAGGGGGGGGGGGGCAGAGTAGGGTGGGGGGCAGAGTAGGGTGGGGGGCAGAGTAGGGTGGGGGGCAGAGTAGGGGGGGGGGGCAGAGTAGGGTGGGGGGCAGAGTAGGGGGGGGGGGCAGAGTAGGGTGGGGGGCAGAGTAGGGGGGGGGGGCAGAGTAGGGTGGGGGGCAGAGTAGGGGGGGGGGCAGAGTAGGGGGGGGGGCAGAGTAGGGGGGGGCAGAGTAGGGGGGGGGGGCAGAGTAGGGGGGGGGGGCAGAGTAGGGGGGGGCGGGGAGAGAGTTCAGCTTCCTGACACAATGACACATTAATGACACATGAGACACTGGAAAAGCTGTGCATTTGACCATCGGATCTTCAATAAGATAGATATGATTGACTTTACAGACAGTACACACGCTATATATATGTATATGCACTGTCCTCTACACTGTACTCTAGAGTCTAGAGCACTTTTTTAAAAGATACTTGTAAATTCTTTTTTGCTCCAGCAGATTTCGTTGCACAATATTTTGGTCTTGACTCTTTAACCACTTTAAGCTAAATGTAAAACATGCTCAACGTGAAGACAGCCTGGGCTATTGGGATTATGTTTCTCAATGTCTTTCTCTGGGTGTAATTTGTTTAGCTTTCTGTGTCTCCCATAAAATTCTCCATCATCATGTCCCGTGCCCTCCAGACATGCCAAGTCAGCGCTGTGGAACTGTTTGTTTCACGCTTCAGCTCAGAGTCGAAAAAGAGGGGTTTGTGGGGGTCGGTAGGATGTGTGTGTGTGTGCGCGTGTGCGTGTGCGTGTGCGTGTGTGTGCATCATGCGTGTGTGCGTGGGTGTCTTGGAGTAGTAGCTTAGAATGACTAAACATAGCAGTGATTGAGACTATTTGCTGAATCATGTTGAATCCCGATCAGTTAATAAACCAGTTAATAAACCAGTTAATAAACCAGTTAATTAAGCAGTCGCTCTCCAGAGTGATTTGTAGGAGCTCCCTTACTGGTATTTGGTTGTTAAGTCTGACGTCAAACGTGACGTTTAGCAATTTCCAGGTCCAAACCAGGAATCCCCCGCACCGGAGTACCAGTGTACTACAGCGGTAGAATGACAGTTCAATCGTTTTTTAGACTGGGATCTATTCATAGATGGACAGAATGTTCCATCAGGGGCCATTTGTGTGTTCTGTCAAGGAAACAGTGAGGACCGTATTCAGCGGACAGATATTCACTGTGACAGCTCTTTGGAACTTCTGTGGAAACACTGGCTTCCTGTTTCTAATTAGCATGTGATGTCCTCAGAGGACAGGGACACAGAGGAGGGGGGGGGGTGGTTAGATGTCGTCACTTCTGACTAAGGCAGGGGGTGGCGGTGCGTGGGGGGTTAAAGACTGAGAGGAGAGGCAGGATTGGCAGTGTGTCCAGTGGCTCTCGATAGCTCAATTAGTATTCCTGAGCCATCTGTGACTGTCCTGAGGTACTGAGTAGGTGAAATTGGAACTGGGGAGACGAGAGCCTCACAGTGGAGAGTTGGTACAGGCAGACATTATTCAACCCCCCTCTCCTGATCAGAATCTCTCAGTGCTGGAAGGTTCTGTGTGGCTCACAAAGCAAACCCTCCTCCTGTGAGCGAAAACGAAAAAAACCTGCTATTCATTTATTGGCTTGTCCGTCTCTGGAGATATAGTAATTGTGATTTAGAGAGATATGGAGGGACTGTGTTAGTGAAGTGTGTTTGCTTAGGCATATCGTAAAGGCTGTTTTTCAAACAGACGTGGTTCCCAGTGCCAGACCTCGACGACGCACTGTTGCTCTAAACGTGGCAAGAAGAAGAAAACGCTCTGTCATGGAGATTGTTTGTAACGTGTTAGAGAAACACATACTGCAGAAACCTTAGTCCTAACATACCCTCTCACTTCCCAGCGACACACAAAAACTACTGTGTTAAGAAGGACTGAGCCCCGATTATGTCATCTAAGCACACACAGTCCTGCCTCCCCTGTTCCTCTACCACTCGCATTTCCGACCATTTGTAACTGCACAGAATGCATACAGACAATATTGCAGTGATTACCCCACAGCTGAAAGCTATTGGAGAGGAGTGGAGAGGAACGGAGAGAGGCGGGGGGTGGGGGGGGATGGGGGGGGGGGGAAAGGGGGGCGGGGGGGTCTGCTGGCTACAGTACTGTTAGTGTCTCAGAGGGAGAAAGAAAGAGAGAGACAGAGAGACAGAGGGAGGGGAGAGTGCAGAACATTGTGTTTACAGCAAACTCTCAAGAACGACCACTCTGAAGTTTGGGACTGTTTTCGTTGGCCTGAACCTGGGCAGATGAGGGGCCAGAGACCAGACTTGGGAACAACAGGGGGACAAGTCTCATTAGAAAGACTGACACATACCTCTTATAGATTTATACTTTCATTTCGGAGTGAAAGAGTGAATTGGCACCACGTGTAGGTCTACCCTCCTTGTCTTTGATGCTTATTTTTAGGACGGTTGTGTTTATCTGTTTACATAAGGCTTTGACTTTCTCATCATTCGCAACATTGGCAGCTGAAATGGACGGAGCAAAGTGAATAAAACAAAAACAAAAAAATAAATAAATAAAGCAGGAAATTAAGATATGCAAGAGGGGCAGAGAGGAGGAGGAGTGAGTAGACTGAATTTCACATACACACACCGAAAAAAACTGAGAGGATTAAAAAAAAGCTCAAACATCCATCCAGCCCTTTTTCCATTTATATGTATAAAAAACAATTTTCTTTTGGGAATCACAGAGCCTGGCGCCAGTATACCCTCTGTATAATAAACAGTGCTAAATAATTTGGATGTGAAGGAACCTTGGCTAGAACCGGGGGAGCCGCGCAGTGCTACGAACACTTGAGCGTGAGCCTTCTGTGGAAAAAAAGGGCTAGAGTGCACGGACACGGACAGACAGGCCTCGGCCCGGGATGGCAGCAGCCCTGCTCAGGAAACGCGCCCCCCCACCCCCCACCAGCCCCCCCCCCCCCCCCCCTCACCAGGTCCCACTTACAAGGCCCTAGGGCCAGAGTCGAGCATGCCAGCACTGTCAACTCCATCACTATTAACGTTACGGGGAGGACAAAAAGGAAAACACTTGTATTTTGTTTCAAAGACCTGAGGGTTGTGGATCATGTAGTATTTTGTTTACCGAGTTCAGTCAATCAGGCCCTGCGGCTTCTTGCCCTTTCCCCTAACATGGATCACGGCCCTGCGGCTTCTTGCCCTTTCCCCTAACATGGATCACGGCTTGGCTCCGCCCCCTGTAGGCCTCTACCACCTTTAAGTTACCCCCCCCCCTGTAGACGTGAAATCCTAATAGACATAACACAGGTAACACACCAGTACAGTGAGGCGCTGTGCTGACAGGTCAGATTACACTTTGATTTATTCGTTGTGTTTGTGTCATTGAAACCAGGTAAGCTGCGGTCTCACGTGACAGACTTCCTGTCTCACGTGACAGACTTCCTGTCTCACGTGACAGACTTCCTGTCGCTCTCATGCCTCTACTAATATGGGGACATCATGGTGCAGACAGACAGACACAGACAGGCAGACAGGCAGACAGACAGGCAGACAGACAGACAGACAGGCAGGCAGGCAGACAGGCAGGCAGACACAGACAGACAGAAATACACAGACAGGCAGACACAGACAGGCAGGCAGACAGGGAGACAGACAGACAGACACAGACATGCAGGCAGGCAGACAGGCAGGCTGGCAGACAGGCAGACAGACACAGACAGACAGACAGACAGACAGACAGGCAGGCAGACAGACAGACAGGCAGACAGACAGGCACAGGCAGACAGACACAGACAGACAGACAGACAGACAGGCAGGCAGGCAGGCAGACACACACACAGACAGACAGGCAGACAGACAGACACAGACAGACAGACACAGGCAGGCAGACACAGACAGACAGACAGACAGACAGGCAGGCAGACAGATAGACAGACAGGCAGACAGACAGACAGACAGGCAGACAGGCAGACAGACAGATAGGACAGAGCCCTGCCAGTGTGGAGCTGTTAGTTGTTGTTGTAGCGTAATGCTTCATAAACACACTTGATTGAAACAGAGAAATGGATCATGGGTGGTAAAAGGGACACAGGCAGGCAGACAGACAGACAGACAGACAGGCAGGCAGACAGGCAGGCAGGCAGGCAGACAGACAGGCAGGCAGGCAGGCAGGCAGACAGGCAGGCCATGGCCACTTCAGAGCCCCGCTGCACACAGGATTAGCTTCCACATGTGGTCCTGTTGTACTTGGCTCCTAGCGGGGTGCTAAGGGGCTAAGGGGCGAGCGACGGACTAAATGGATGAGAATATAAATACAGCGTGGTGGGATGAGGTGTTAAATGAACATCTCTCAAGTGCCGCGCGCTGCCCGCTGCCGTTCAGTAGACAAGATATGAAAAAGCTCGTAAGGAATCGTCTAGAGAACCCTGAGGAGAAGGGAAAAGGTATAAGAGAGGCCATTAGAGAGTTCGACAGTGTCCGTGCTGCTTTGTGTACCGTACGTCCATATAGGGTGTGATTCTCTGTGTGACCGTGATCTACCAGTGATATACTGGAGTTTACATCTACGTAGCTTGTGTCTATCCATCATGATCAAACAGTACAGTACCGTGAGCCTGTGTGTGGCTTATGACATGTGTATGTAGTATTGTGTCTCATCTATAATGAGTTTCTGTTTTATATTCCCCTCTTTGTTTTGTCTGTGTATTGAGTGTGTTTCTCATGGTTTTAGAGAAAGTTCCCTCTTGTGACCAGGAGAGACAGAGTGCCCTGGACGAAGCCCGGCAGAACCCCCGCGAGGCCATCTTCATCCCAGACTGCGGGCCCGGGGGGCTCTACAAACCGGTCCAGTGCCACCAGTCCACAGGGTACTGCTGGTGTGTGCTGGTGGACACGGGCCGACCCATCCCTGGCACCTCCACCAGGTAAGGTCACAGTCAGTCATGGCACTTTTCCACTACCGGGCCGACCCGACCCGGGCCGGCCCGGTTTGTTTTCCACTTTCTCCATTGCCAACCGAGCCGGGCCGTTTTAGCTACGCTTCGGAAGGGGTAGCGAAAGGTACTTTTTTGCCAGGCTGTGTGTAACGCTGCAGACTGTTGATTGGTCACAACATCGTCATCCCATGTTCCCGAGTTCACCGTAGGTTTTTTTATTGTTGAGGTTCCCAAAAGCCTTGTAACACCTAAGGGTGTGTTCTCACTAGAACATTTGCTTCACTTGGAATCTTGGAGTTTTGGATAAAATCCGCTTTGCTCTGCGTCGCTTGGAGCTGTGAGAACGTGCATTCGAAGTCGCTCCCGGAGCAAACAACCGACGCATGCTCCGCTTGAAAAGGGTGGTTTCGCTCCGATTAGAAACGACGCATCGAGGCTGTCCATAGGAAAACAACAGCGCATGCGTGTTGATCTGGATAAGAGCAGGACGAAGGGGCAATTTCCAAATTTTCTGACCAATCAACTACCACGTCTGTTGCTTCGATTACTTATGTAATCGTCGTTTACATAAAATCGTCGTTTACATAAAGGGCTGTGAGAACGCAAATCAGAGAAATAATTTATGCAGCAATGTTGCAATCTCATCCACTTGCTCCGGGTCCTGATTCAGACTTTCATGTGAGAACATGACCTAAGATCCTCTTATCGCCTTTCCTTCCTCTTCTACAATCGCTTGTGATCAAGCGGTCTTCAAGCTTTGAAGCTTTTGGGAAAGAAATCACGATCCTTCCAGCTGCAAGGAAATCCCCACCTCTGGGGCGGCTGTGGCGCAGGAGGTAGAGCTGCTGTCTAATGATCGCAAGGTTGGCAGATCGGCGGTTCGAGCCCTGGCTCGCCACATGTCGAAGTGTCCTTGGGCAAGACACTGAACACCCAAAAATTGCTCCCAGTGAGCGGGCCGGCGCCTTGCATGGTATCTTGCCGCCATTGGTGTGTGAATGGGTGAATGAGAGGCCATTCTTCTTCTTTTTTTTCTGATCAAATGTTTTCAAAACATAGATGCAGTATGAACTTCTTTCAAATTGTTTAAAGGTTTTTATCATTTGTTTTTAGAACATGAAGAATATTACAATCCAGTACAATCCAGTACATTTACTCAAGAAAAAGACAAAGAGGTGG
The DNA here is from genome assembly GCF_963989245.1 of Nansenia antarctica. Taxonomy (NCBI): domain Eukaryota; kingdom Metazoa; phylum Chordata; class Actinopteri; order Argentiniformes; family Microstomatidae; genus Nansenia; species Nansenia antarctica. The sequence continues at coordinate 25,055,575 of NC_137674.1, read as the reverse complement.
GGATGTCTAAGGGACTGTAAACATACAAGGGGCCAATAGATGATGTGTTTTCTTTCAGATGAAACATCATTATTCTCACTCCAGAGTTAGGTTTACAGTACAGTATGTGCTATAAGCGCTCTTTCCTGGCAGCTCACCCCCCCTTGATGAATGAGCTGGTGTATTCCCATTTTATCTCAGTATGGACATGTAGCAGAATTTGTGACGTTAGTATTATAAGGTTCTATCTCCATTTTTGTCAAAATGTAGTTTTTTACATAATCTGATCCATTAGGTGTTTATTAATGCCTGTGTGGTGTTATTTTTTTTTAATGTTGACATTTTTGGGTTAGTAATTCATAAAATACAAAGGTTCCATCTCACAAAACATAATGGAATGTAAAAACTTTGACACTCAATATCTCTGAACTACCCTAAACGGAGATAGAACCTTATGATTCTACGAGATATTAAGCTGTGGAACTACAAACCCCTCTGCTGTCTGGGAGACATTGGGTAGATTATCGGGATGGGTTATTCTCACTGACCCACTCTATCTACATAATATGCACAAGCCATGCTTCAAGTACTCCATCTTGGAACACTGTCCACACTGTCCATTCTGATTTTGAACGAAAAATCCACAAACAACAAAAGAGCAAATGAGACACACATGCTTCCTAACACATTTTTCCATTCATGAAACACTGATAGTACGAAGGCCAGGAGTGAGACAGACTGTCCAAAGCCATTCACATTCGCTCAACACTGTTTTTTTTCGTTCTTGATTACTAATGACACGTTGATACGTTCTACTAATATGTGATACGTTCTAGTACACTACTACCACTGTCTGTCAGATTGACATTCACAGTTCTACGGAGGAGGAGGATAATCACTACTGGACAAGAACCCAGTCGGTTCCCGATGGACTGGACCCAAACGCCTTCAAAGTGTACTGTCCTGCGCCCCCTCTCGTCCTGCTAGCATTGCTAATTCACATTCCTGGTTTTGAGACTCTTGGCAGCTCCGGTTGTTTTCTGAGGTTCTGCTACGTTATGACAGCAAAGGGAGTTTTTGTTCATCTGGAATGTTGTACTCTGTCAGTGATGTGTGTTGTACGTTTCATCGCATTTAGGCAATGTTTTGTCTCCCGCCTTATTACCAGAGACTCCTTGCTTGTGCCTGGAGGTCTCTAGTCAACGGTTGTATAATCCACCCTGGCAGCACAAGGAACAGTACTCCAACTAGTTTTCCCGCTTTTTTTTCCTTCACAGAATCATGCTCTCTTGTCATCTTTTCTCTCTCATTCTTTTCCCTCTCTCCACCCCCAACCCCCCCCCCCCCCCCCCACGCTTGCCCCCCCCCCCTACTCTCTCTCTCTCTGTAACAGGTACCAGACCCCAGAGTGTGACAGTGCTGCTCGCTCGCGGGTCTCCGACGTGGAGGATCCTTTCCAGGGCAGAGATCTGACAGGTGAGGGGAGACAGTAGACCAACACCGTGAGGCCGCCAACCCCCTACGAACGATTAAACACAGAAGCCAGTCGGATGTTATAGAAATGATAGATACTTAAAATGTCCTGCTAAGTCATTTCAATAATGTGCATTTGGCCGTGAGGTTTGCCGACCAAACCTTCTGCTCTTTAGGGGGCTGCCGAAAGTAGACCTTTAGAGAGGCAAGATCACAGCCTCTCCTTCTGAAACCCGAGGTCGTAACCCAGTTCATATGCCTCTTGCCCTTGTTACTGCTCACTTATTTTTGTTGCCCCTCTGTTTCCCCATCATTTAAAGTTGCATTGTAACCCTTATTTAATTCCCCATCTGGTGAGTTTACAGAGTCAAGCATGGCTTCTGACTGTGCAGCAGATGTGTGGGTATGTTTTATGGTAGGTGTGAGTGTTGCAGGGGTGCAGCGCGGCCTGCAGGGGGGCCGGTGAGGGTGTCGGTGACCATGGGGGGCTGAGTGGAGTTATTTTTATGTACTGTAGTGGGATGTTTTGAACCACCACAACAACGTACTGCACTTTATCAGAGTCACATCAAGGCGAAATGTTGAAAAGGGCAGTCGGTTAACTTGCAGGGCCTGCTGGTCTGATCTTACCTAGAGTCAGTGCCACATTACGTTCTACGACTACGAGATGGAGAAAGGCTATAGGCTATTCGGTTGTTAAGTCTGACGTCAAACGTGACGTTTAGCAATTTCCGGGTCCAAACCAGAAATTCCCCTGCACCAGAGTACCAGTGTACTACAGCGGTAGAATGACAGTTCAATCGTTTTTTAGACTGGGATCTATTCATACAACAAGGGACACGGCACTTCCCTGTTTTTCCAATATTGTCAGCGTCTTTGAGCCTCGGAGCGCTATACAAATATAATGAATTATTATTATTACTGAGGCATTTCGAAGAGAGCGCCTCAGCCAACGTTGGACCCGGAAACACGTCACGACTTAACAACCGAATAGGTGAGGGTCTCAGTGTTCAGAGACACAATGTGCCCTCAACCCTCAACCACATACAGGGTTCCCGCGCTGGTCTTAAAGTCTAAAATCTAACAAACCAATTTGTAAGGCCTAAAAAGGTCCCGAATTTCAGTTATTCTGTCTAAAAATAAAGGTGCTTTCCTGCAAGGAAATCAGTCTGACCACATCTATTTACGCGGAAATGAATCAAGCTGGAACCCCAAAAAATGCCAATTCGCTTCCTTTTTTGTCTGTGTGGCAGTGAAATCCCTAATTTCATCACCTTCGAGGATGCCAAAAAGCCATCATAATGGTGTCGCGAATAGGTCTAAAATTCTATTCAAAGAGGTCTAAAAAAAGGTCTAAAAAGGTCTTAAATTTGACTTGTTGGAACTTTGTAGGAACCCTGCAACATAGGGTTCAACGTTAGGGGTCGTGCTTCATAACGCCCCAATTTAACACTCGGGTTCAGTTGCAGTGAGCCGGCGCCTCTCAGAGCCTGGTCGTATCTGAGGAGATGCTAATTGGATTCACCTGGCAGGGCACTGGACCCCACCTCCCAGAATGCACTGAGCCAGCAGAAAAATGGAATGAACAGAGAACAGAAGAGAGAGAACACGACATTGGATAAGGAGGCCACAAAGCAGGGGAAGTGGGTAATAAGAGAGAAAAACGAGAGAGAGAGAGAGAGAGAGAGAGAGAGAGAGAGAGAGAAAGAGAGAAAGAGAGAGAAATAGAGAAATAGAGAGAGAGAGAGAGAGAGAGAGAGAGAAAGAGAGAGAGAGAGAGAAAGAAAGAGAGAGAAAAAAAAGTGAAATGTGAAGATTAGCTTATTATGTATGCACTGGTGTTTGAAGTTTCTCTTTAAGAGACACAATTTGGTGGGAAAAAAATCTAGCTAGTTGAGCATGTGCAATTAAAGCCATGCATCTGGGCAATTAAAAAGAGCTACCCAAGGTGTTCAGCGTTGTGTCATAAAACTTAACAGGTCTGCACTGCCCAGCGTAGCTCTGTTGTCACACCACACGCTCCGGCCTCTCGTCTACGGCCTCTCTTTCCCTGTGCTCCTGCCCTCTCGCTCCCCCCCTGCAAACACTCCAAAACAGCACTTACGTTCTTAAACAGTTTGTGTTTCCGTCATGGAACTTGCACTTGCCAAAACTACTGCTAGTTGTTGTTTCATGTGTGTTTACCAGAGAGACATTTTGTTTGAAGTTGAATTAAGCTTTAAGAAAAGAAATGCTCTTAACTTTTATTGAGCCTCCCTCCCTCCTGTTAAAGTCTCCCTAATTGCCTGGTGGTGGGTGCAAATACGATGTAAATGAAAAAGGTACTTCACCTCAATTGTTTCTTAACAAATGTAATTGGATGTGAAAGGTCATTGTGATGTTTTTGTGTTTACCTGTGTCAGGCTGTCCCGAGGGTAAGAAAGTGGAATTCATTACCAGCTTGTTAGATGCCCTCACCACAGACATGGTACAGGCCATAAACTCACCCACCATCTCTGGTGGTGGCAGGTATGTAGTAATAATGCGCCCTTCAAGAATAAACTATGATACGGAGCCCCCCTGGGGTCACATGGTAGAAAAACATTATTTGATGTGTGAATCTGTTCCCTCGATTTAGTAATTCGTTCCCTCGGTTTAGTAATTCGTTCCCTCGGTTTAGTAATTCGTTAGGGTTAGGGTTAGGCCCTAGGAGCCAGAACGATCGCAAGGATTAGGGTTAGGGTTAGAATCCTTGCGATCGTTCTGCCTAAACCGAGGGAACGGATTACTAAACCGAGGGAACAGATTTACTAAATCGAGGGAACAGATTCATACATCAAAATGAAAATGTCTACCATGTGACCCCAGGGGGGCTCCGTACTATGATCTACACATTGTTTGAATCTCTTACAGTATGTTAGGTTTGATGGGGAGTCAGATTCTCTCTTGGTTCATCTTCTATGTCTCCAGTCTGGTTGTGAGTGTGAGACATTTAGTCAAGGTTTTAAAGAAGCCTTCTCCTTTTTTTTATTACTGTGTCTATGGTGTGACATGGTCTGACCGGGGCGGCTGTGGCGCAGGAAGTAGAGCCGCCGTCTAATGATCGCAAGGTCGGCAGATTGGCGGTTCGAGCCCCGGCTGGCCACATGTCGAAGTGTCCTCGGGCAAGACACTGACTGAACCCCAAATTGCTCCCAGTGAGCGGGCCAGTCAGCGCCTTGGCTTGCATGGTAGCTTGGCTGCCATTGGTGTGTGGATGTGTGAATGTGTGTGTGAATGGGTGAATGAGAGGCCGTTGTAAAGCGCTTTGGGATAAAGGCGCTATGTAAGTGCAGTCTGAGCCCTAGGTCTGCCTGTGCCTGTGTGCCTTTGCAGGTTTGTGGAGCCGGACCCCAGTCACACTCTGGAGGAGAGGGTGGTGCACTGGTACTTTGCCCAGCTGGACAACAACGGCAGCCACGACATCAACAAGAAAGAGCTGAAGCCCTTCAAGCGATACGTCAAGAAGAAAGCGAAACCCAAGAAATGTGCTCGCAAGTTCACCGACTACTGCGACCTGAATAAGGACAAGGCCATCTCCCTGCTGGAGCTCAAGGGCTGTCTGGGCGTCAACAAGGAGGGTGAGTGATGATGACGATGATGATGATGAGGAAGAGGAAGAGGGCTAGGTCAGAGAGTGTGTAAACAAAAAAACACCCACCTCTGTGATAAGTGGATTACAGGAAAAGTTGACAAGCCCGATTGAAAGAAAGTGCAACGTTTGTTTTGGTCCCAGATAGGTAATTCTCAGGTACAGTATTTTGAATAATTATTCAATATTTCATAATACATTTTCATGTAAAGAGTGATCCTTCAGTTCCACACGCAAAGAATAAACCTCAGAAGTACTAGAAAATCACTCTCTGAAGTGTGTAACAAAGCGTCGTACTGATGGTTTACTGAGGGGGAAGAAGACAAACGTACAAAGTAACTCCTCCACACCCCGTCCGGGCTTAAAGCACGGAAAACCAGGAACAACTTAATCATGAGAGGACTAGCCTTTTCACCAGAGGTCATAACCATCTGTCTGCTGGTGGGAGAGGAGTGGAGAGGACGTGACAGGGAGGTCACGAGGAGACACACTGACGTCCTGGTCTGACGTCCTCCTCAGTCATGTTTTTTTTCTTTTCTTTCTCCTCTTGCAGGTAGCTCTGTGAGCAGTGTCAACCAAGGGACAAGGCAAGGGACAAATTTGTTCAGTAAGGCACACTAATACGCTTCTGCTAACCTTCGCACAGGCTTCTAGAAGGCTAGATGCAAGATGGCTTGAATTATAATCCATTAACATCCATAAATGTGAGCAAATTATGATGTGACGCAGCGTTTTAGACTTGCTTCGCTAACTGGTTCGACAGGCTTCTCACTCAGATGCACACAGCTCTGCATTTAAATGTTCTACTTGGAATATTTTTGTTTTATAATAACTGCTGTTGTTGGTGTTTAACCAAGTTTTCAACAGGATGTTGTGGTAAGAATATCTTATTCTTATAAATGATTGTCCGGAAAGAAAGTTATGTTATAAAAAAACTGTTGAGTCACTGTTGAACCAAGCACATAACGCCATCATAATGCCGGATAAATTGAATGGGATTCTTACACATTATCATCGGTGCATTCCCGTGGAGAGAAAGGAGAACATACAAATGAAAGAAAATATTGAGTTTGATACCCGTGGAAAATTCCTGTTAGCCAAGTGTATTACTGTAAGCAAGGTTCCTTCAGAGTGAGAAAACAGGAGAAGGACCAGGAAATGAAAATGAAATTCACTTCCGATCCTATGGTGTGCCCTGGCAACATGTACTGTAGATGTTGTTGATGTGTGTGTGTGTGTGTGTGTGTGTGTGTGTGTGTGTGTGTGTGTGTAGTGTGTGTGTGTGTGTGTGTGTGTGTGTGTGTAGTGTGTGTGTGTGTGTGTGTGTGTGTGTGTGTGTGTGTGTGTGTGTGTGTGTGTGTGTGTGCTCGTACTCGCACGCACGCATTACGTGTTTGTGTATTTGTGTTTTGGGTAGTGTGTGTGTGTGTGTCAGGAGTGTGCTGTGCCCTCGGATGCCCAGTCATGGCTGCCAGTGTGAGACACATTTTGGCACCTGGACACTACTTGGCAAGAAAGAGTCGCCACCATTTTGCATTGTCTGTTACATCATAAAGCCGTATCACCATTCTAGAATCCTCCACATGTTTTTGAAAACATTCTAGAAGAAGATGCCACAGTCCTTGTAATCCATGTTCATTTAGCTTCTATTACACTGATGGTGGAGACAGTGATGGTGGAGACAGTGATGGTGGAGACAGTGATGGTGGAGACAGTGAAGGTGGAGACAGTGAAGGTGGAGACAGTGATGGTGGAGACAGTGAAGGTGGAGACAGTGAAGGTGGAGACAGTGATGGTGGAGACAGTGATGGTGGAGACAGTGAAGGTGGAGACAGTGATGGTGGAGACAGTGAAGGTGGAGACAGTGAAGGTGGAGACAGTGATGGTGGAGACAGTGAAGGTGGAGACAGTGAAGGTGGAGACAGTGAAGGTGGAGACAGAGATGGTGGAGACAGTGAAGGTGGAGACAGTGAAGGTGGAGACAGAGATGGTGGAGACAGTGAAGGTGGAGACAGTGAAGGTGGAGACAGTGAAGGTGGAGACAGTGATGGTGGAGACAGTGAAGGTGGAGACAGTGAAGGTGGAGACAGTGATGGTGGAGACAGTGAGGGTGGAGACAGTGAAGGTGGAGACAGTGATGGTGGAGACAGTGATGGTGGAGACAGTGATGGTGGAGACAGTGAAGGTGGAGACAGTGATGGTGGAGACAGTGAAGGTGGAGACAGTGAAGGTGGAGACAGTGATGGTGGAGACAGTGATGGTGGAGACAGAGATGGTGGAGACGGAGATGGTGGAGACAGTGAAGGTGGAGACAGTGAAGGTGGAGACAGTGAGGGTGGAGACAGTGAAGGTGGAGACGGAGATGGTGGAGACAGTGAAGGTGGAGACAGTGAAGGTGGAGACAGTGAGGGTGGAGACAGTGATGGTGGAGACAGTGAAGGTGGAGACAGTGAAGGTGGAGACAGTGATGGTGGAGACAGTGATGGTGGAGACAGAGATGGTGGAGACGGAGATGGTGGAGACAGTGAAGGTGGAGACAGTGAAGGTGGAGACAGTGAGGGTGGAGACAGTGATGGTGGAGACAGTGATGGTGGAGACAGTGATGGTGGAGACAGTGATGGTGGAGACAGTGAAGGTGGAGACAGTGAAGGTGGAGACAGTGATGGTGGAGACAGTGAAGGTGGAGACAGTGATGGTGGAGACAGTGAAGGTGGAGACAGTGAAGGTGGAGACAGTGAAGGTGGAGACAGTGAAGGTGGAGACAGTGAAGGTGGAGACAGTGATGGTGGAGACAGTGATGGTGGAGACAGAGATGGTGGAGACAGTGATGGTGGAGACAGTGAAGGTGGAGACAGTGAAGGTGGAGACAGTGAAGGTGGAGACAGTGAAGGTGGAGACAGTGATGGTGGAGACAGTGAGGGTGGAGACAGTGATGGTGGAGACAGTGAAGGTGGAGACAGTGAAGGTGGAGACAGTGATGGTGGAGACAGTGAAGGTGGAGACAGTGATGGTGGAGACAGTGAAGGTGGAGACACTGATGGTGGAGACAGTGAAGGTGGAGACAGTGATGGTGGAGACAGTGATGGTGGAGACAGTGATGGTGGAGACAGTGAAGGTGGAGTCAGTGAAGGTGGAGACACTGATGGTGGAGACAGTGAGCGTGGAGACAGTGATGGTGGAGACACTGATGGTGGAGACGGTGAAGGTGGAGACAGTGATGGTGGAGACAGTGAAGGTGGAGTCAGTGAAGGTGGAGACAGTGAAGGTGGAGACAGTGATGGTGGAGACAGTGATGGTGGAGACAGTGATGGTGGAGACAGTGAAGGTGGAGACAGTGAAGGTGGAGACAGTGAAGGTGGAGACAGTGAAGGTGGAGACAGTGAGGGTGGAGACAGTGATGGTGGAGACAGTGATGGTGGAGACAGTGATGGTGGAGACAGTGAAGGTGGAGACAGTGATGGTGGAGACAGTGATGGTGGAGACAGTGATGGTGGAGACAGAGATGGTGGAGTCAGTGAAGGTGGAGACAGTGATGGTGGAGACAGTGATGGTGGAGACAGTGAAGGTGGAGACAGTGATGGTGGAGACAGTGATGGTGGAGACAGTGAAGGTGGAGACAGAGATGGTGGAGACAGTGATGGTGGAGACAGTGAAGGTGGAGACAGTGAAGGTGGAGACAGAGATGGTGGAGACAGAGATGGTGGAGACAGTGAAGGTGGAGACAGTGAAGGTGGAGACAGAGATGGTGGAGTCAGTCAGGGAACAGTCAGGGAACATTTCCACAGGAGCCAAACCAACTAAGGCTCATTACTCTGTATTCCCTGAGCCGTCTGTCTGCCTCCGTATATTTTCCCTTTTCCTGTGTCATACAGGCTGTTTCACAGTACAGTGAACTCACTGTCTTCACTCACTGTCTACTAGTCACGCTGAGGTGAAAGTAATATAATCACATGCACACCATTTTTATTTCTGGCTTGTTTTATAGCTTCTGCTGAGTACGGTGCTCATGTGCTCCAGCATGTTGTTGTGATGAGTCTCCAGCTTTCCCTTTATGCTGCTGTTGGCAGTAATTCTAATAAAAGTCCCACTTATAGAATTCTCCCTCCTGATATTGGGGTTATAGCCTACTATATAAGAATGCTTATTCAGACAAACCATGTAAGATGGAAAACAAAAATTTTTCCAAACTCTGTTGCAGCACTGTTGCTGTGCATATCAACGTTTATAGCCTGTTTACTTTCATGCAAAACATTTTGAGAGGAAAATATAAAATGATTGGGACAGCGTGCATAGCAGCTCATTAGAAAACTCATACTGATATATATATATATATATATAAACTCATACTATATATAGCAGGGTTCCCGCGCTGGTCTTAAAAAGCCTTAAAGTCTAAAATCCAGCAATCCAATTTACAAGGCCTAATGTCTCAAATGTCAGTTATTCGGTCTAAAAAGTAGGTGCTAGGTCTTAAACGAGATCCTGCAAGGAAATCAGTCCGACAACATCTATTTATGCGGAAATTAATCAAGCTGGAACCCCCCAAAAATGCCAATTCGCTTCCTTTTTTGTCTGTATGGCAGTGAAATCCCTAATTTCATCACCTCGAGGATGACAAAAAGCTATCACATGGTGTCGCGAATAGGTCTGAAATTCTATTCAAAGAGGTCTTAAAAAGGGTCTAAAAAGGTCTTAAATTTGAAACTTGTAGGAACCCTGTATATACACATAAGGAGCAGCCGCCTTCTATCCTTCCAGCAGGCCACTGATCAGCCAGATTGGGGGTGTCCTGTACGGTACAGTTGCACACTTCCTCCCCCCTGGAAAGTTCCAGAAGCATCTGGTGACAGTATGGGTCCCCCCCAGTGCAGCCCCTCCTCCCCCTCTCCCATCATTCACTGTAATCCTGAGAGGAATTCTGCAGATTCCTGTACATCTCCCTCAGAAGCTGTCAGCACTTCCTGTCCTCCCCATGTCCACGGGGAAGGGAGTGGGGGGGGCGGGGGGGGGGGGGGGGCGGGGGGAGCAGGGAGAGATCAGGACCAGAGCCATGAATAACCCCCCCCCCCCCCTCGTTGTCCCCTCTGGGGGTCACCAGCTGGGTCCACTCCCCTGTCAACGGGAGGTCAATGACCATCTACAGAAACTGTGTGTGTGATGATGCAGTGCACCTGAGAGGTGTCACTAGAACAGCCTCGAGGTGCCTGACTGACTGTGTGGTTTAACACTAGAACACCACATCACCAACTGTCAAATCTTGTTTCAAATTTGAAAGTGACAGTTGAATATAAGTGACAGTTAAGCTCTGTCTATCACTAGAACAGCCGTGCCTTTTCACCTACTAAAAGAGCCGCCTCTTTAGAATGGGAATCTGCTATTTACACACAACGACCACTAGTTGGCCGCTTGTAAATTACCCTGCTTCCTACACGGAAAAAAAATGCAAAATAGCTTTATATACTAGCTTATCCTGAAGTGATATTGAAAATGTAAAGGATACTGGGTGGTAGAACGCACATATCTAGGAAAAGTCAGGAAAGGAGGGTCCTGAAATTTGATCGAGTGCAAAGATATAACACTTTTTATTACTCACAGGCTGATTAAGTGTTAACGTGCAACAAAAAAACAAAACAGTGCTATCTGCTAGCCTCCGTTTCTGTGTCTCTTTCTGTGCATATCTCTCCGCCCCCCCCACCCCCCACTCTCTTTTCTCCTCCTCTTCTGTCTCACTCTTTAACCCTCCGCCCCCCCCCCCACTCCCCCGTCTCTCTCTCTGTCTTGTTTGGTCCGGTGGGATTCCCCAGTTATTAGTCTCGTAGGTGCTGTTGACTCTGGCCTGAGGGCCCGCGGAGCCGAGCGGCGCTGAGTGCTTAGGTCATGTGTTTACCCTGGCGCTGCCCGCCGCCGGGCCTACAGAACAGTGGCTCGGAGCGGGCATAACGTCAGGCCTAGCGGACCGCGGCCAGTCGTGCCAGGATAAACAGCAGGGGCGTTAGGAGAGCGCAGGGTCGTCGGCTTCCCAAAACGGGGAGGGAGTTTGTTTTAGTTGTAGTCACGACTCTCACTACTCTGTGACCTTACATGTTGTAGTTGTAGTCACTACTCTCTCACCTCGTGACGTTAGAATTATAAGGTTCTATCTCCATTTTTGGTCAAAATTGAGTTTTTTACATAATCTGATCCATTAGGTGTTTATTAATGCCTGTGTGGTGTTATTTTTTAAATGTTGACATTTTTGAGTTAGTAATTCATAAAATACAAAGGTTCCATCTCACAAAACATAATGGAATGTAAAAACTTTGACGCTCAATAGCCCTCACCCTAAACGGAGATGTAGTTGTAGTCACTACTCTCTCACCTTACATGTTGTAGTTGTAGTCAGACTCTCTCACCTTACATGTTGTACTTGTAGTCACTACTCTCTCACCTTACATGTTGTAGTTGTAGTCACTACTCTCTCACCTTACATGTTGTAGTTGTAGTCAGACTCTCTCACCTTACATGTTGTAGTTGTAGTCAGACTCTCTCACCTTACATGTTGTAGTTGTAGTCAGACTCTCTCACCTTACATGTCGGAGGCGAACGTAACGACATGCCACTCAGGCGATCTGGACACTTGATGAGTCTTGTGGGGGGTTTTGTGAGTCTGGGAGACAGGCAGGCAGGCAGGCAGGAATCACAGAGGCCATATGGCAGCATACTGCAGGTATTGTACTGTCTTTGACTGTGATAGACGTAGCTTTGTGTGTAATCATTCAGGTATGCCTCGATCGCTTTTTTAGCCAGTTGGAGGCTTGTGGAGGCAGCACACATGGTGTCGGATACCATCCCTCATTCCACTCTGTGCATTACAATGAGCCCCGTCCTCCGATTTCTACCTCCGCCAGCCTCCCCTGCTTCTAGCCCACCGTGAGCAGCCAGCCATGCGCCTTGGAGGGTTGGATGGGGGTTGAGAACTTTAAATCTTAGTTAGCTCTGTTGAAGTTTTTGGGAACTGCAGCCTCCTGTTGTTAACTGGAAGTGTTGTACAAGATATTTACAATATACTTTTCATGAGGGATTGTGGGAGTGCAGGGAGAGGGGGAGAGGGGGGGGGGAAGCACATCTGTGAGAAGTACATCTCGACCTATTGGCGGACGCAAAGGAAAGTGTCTGAATGTCTTGTGTGTGTCTTGGAGCGACGGAGAGGGTGGCATCCGTCCTCTAAGGAGGTTATGAAGACCTGGTTATTACCTAGGTTATTAACTAGGTTATTACCTCGATTATTAACCGAACGCCAGGACAGCCTGTTAGCCGTAAAGCGTTCTCCCTCTGCAGCCAAAACGACACCGCTGTCCAAGCCTGTAGGGTCGGTTCTGTTGGATCGGCCGTTCATAAAGTATGTTGGCCTCGTCCGCCAGATGAGTGAAATATAACATGTCAGGTTTTGACCAATGCATTTGTTGGAACAGGAGAGAGTAGACGAGACGATGTAGATTCATTAATAGTCTGACTGCTCTCACACACACACACAGCATGTTCTTTCCGTCTCTATCCTGTGTGGACTGGATGGGGATTACGAGGCAGAGTAGTACAGGATGTTCCCATTATGTAGTAACTGGAGTGATTAATTTTGACATCTTCCAAGAACCTACGACCATAAATGACTGTTGGGGTGGGCAGCTGGTTATGCATAAATGTCATGTTTGATAATTGCCTCACAGCTTTAATACAAAACCTGCAATGAAGCTGTTGAGTAGAGTAGGACGGCGTCACTAGGAGCTGTGTCTCCCAGCAGCACTGCGAGGGGTGACCCAGACTGGACTCTCTTCTCCTCTCCTCCTCTCCTCTCCTCTCTTCTCCTCTCCTCTCCTCTCCTCTCCTCTCCATCCTCTCCTCTCCTCCTCAGCTGCTTTCCTCTTCTCTCCTCCCTGTGTGTGTGCACGTGCACGTGCGTGTTGTGTGTGTGTGTGTGTGTGTGTGTGTGTGTGTCCTGCTTGGCTGCCCTGCCTGTCATTAGGCTGGTATGAAAGGGGGGCATTATGAGAAGGTCTGGCACGGTGGCTCCACGGCCATTAGAGAAAGGCCCTGTCCTCCTCTCCTTGAGCCAGCAGTAATTACGACCCACCACTTGTGTTTTAATTACACGTGACGTCAGCCTGATGTTCTCTGTCTGTTAACATGCTTGTGCGACGGCTGTGGAAACTGGTAGATGGGGTACTTACTTTGTTTGACGTTATGTGAAACCTGTGTGTTGTGTGAAACTGCACGGCTCTGGTGTAGATTATATACTCACCTGTTACTCTGTCTGGCAGTCCACTCTCTGTCTCTCTAACCCACCCCCCCCCCCCCCCCACCCCTATCATGCTAGGAATACAGAGCGGAACCAACAGTAGAGTGTTGCAGTGTTGAGACCCTCTTCTGACCCTCAGCACTGCGTCTCCTAAAGACATCCGCTTTACCCTCTACTGTGTCCCTAAAAACTTCTATTGCCCCCCTTGTACTGTTTCTCTGTTTCTCCAGTGTCAAAAAAAAAAAAAAAGTTTAGAAGAAGGTGATAGAAGAAGGTTTTTCCTTCTATCAATGGCCCCGGGCCTGAGCTGGATTACTCTCCCTGCTACGACTGATGGATTGATAACTCACTTGCTTAGTATTCAAATGTATTGATTGTAAGTCGCTTTGGAATAAGGCGTCTGCTAAATGCCAAAAATGTAAATGTAAATGTAAATGCAGTACAGAAAAAGCTCTGCTCAAAGTTGAATTATCAGTCCCTGATAATCAGAATCAGAATTGCTCTTATTACGTCCAATGTACGGGCAAGAGTAAAATTCTTAGGCTCAGGTTCTTCGACATTGGCATTGGCATTGCAGCTGAATACAAAATCAACAATAATCAAGGTTCCCACGGGTCCTTGAAATCCTTGAAAGTTTGTGAATTAGAATTCCCCCCCCCCCTCCCACCCTCTCTCTCTCTCTCTCTGTTTTTTTTTACCTAACTTAGTAGAAGTCTCTGTATTGCTTAACTTAACACATATTTCACAATATATTGTTTTGCTGTGCTGTGGTAGAGAAGGCAAGAGACCATCTAGTGTTCAAGCCTCTACATTCAAGCCTCTCTTTTTAATTGTTGTCTGTGAGCAGATAGTTCCTATCATATAAATCCTCATCTAGATCTGTCTCAAACTATGCCGTGTTGGGTCCTTGAATTTGAGGGAATTGAGTCTTGGAAGTCCTTGAAAAGTGCTTGAATGTGATGTTTCAGAAGGTGTGGGAACCCTGAATAATAGAAGACAAGCGTAACAGCGTACAGTAGACTAAGAACGCTGCAAATGGCTGTATGTGCTATATAGACCTGCAGCCAGCACAGGTGTACCACGATTCCCATTCTGCAGAGTTCCAGGTTTCTTTATCAGCCGCTGGTCCCAGGTGAGGTGAGGCGATTCACAGGTGGAGAGGATCTGTTTTCAGGTCTTTATCACTGGTGGGGCCGGGGTGTCCATGGAGAGGCGGGGGGCGCAGGGGTGGGGAGGAGGAGATCATTGTGTTGTTAATAGCCACAGACATTTGGGCCACTGTGTCGCAGTGAAAGGGTGGAGGGGTCTCTCTGTTTCTCTGGAGCCCTCTAATTGACAACCCCAATTCAGTCTGACTCTCACTCACTACTTCAGCTCACACAGGAGAGAGAGAGAGAGAGAGAGAGAGAGAGAGAGAGAGAGAGAGAGAGAGAGAGAGAGGGGGGGGGGGAGAGAGATTTATCTGTGCCAATGAAAGGAGTTTTACTTAACCTGTGCCTTTTGTATTTTCAATGAACATAAGTACTGTAAGCTTGACTAGGGATGCATTGAATCAACTCTGTTTTTAGTCTGTTGACTGTATGCAACTGTTATAATGTGTGGTGATGATTGATCTGTTTACAGTGCACAGTACATTGCCTTGGCATTTCATTCAAAGTGGACAAGCCAACCACTACATTTGGACATCTATAGACAACAACTAGTTTAGTAGTTTAGGACATCCATAAACACATACCGACAGGGAGCTAACTCGCATATCTCACCACCACCCCCATGGCCTGCAGTACCCTCCCTTCACACACTAGTCACATACAGTACACACCTTACACACACTGTTTCACTTATTCATTTGATTTTGCTGTCTTTTCTCTGCACACACAAGAAGCAGGCATGCATACTCACCCCTGCACAAACAAACAAACAAACAAACGCTGCACGCACGCACGCACACACACTCTCTCGTTCTCACTCTCTTTGCTCTCTTTCTCCCTCTCTCATGTTCTCTCCAGGGCTCAGGACCCCCTCTTCTTCACAGCCCCCTCCCCCATAGGGAGAGCTACACAACTCCCCTCTCTGACAACCATCTGTAAGCAATCTGGGCTCTTTACCCATCTCCCTGCCTCCCATCCTAGGCCTCTCTCTCTTCTGTCTGATTGATAGGCCCAAAAGGAGTCCGTTCCCCAGTACAGCATACTGTACTGGTCCCGGCACCAGCACTAGGACCAGTACCGTTCACGCTACAATACACAGGGTTCCCGCGCTGGTCTTAAAAAGCCTTAAAGTCTAAAATCCAGCAATCCGATTTACAAGGCCTAAAAAGGTCCTACATTTCAGTCTAAAAATGAGGTGCTAGGTCTTAAGAATGAGATCCTGCAAGGAAATCAGTCCGACCACATCTATTTACGTGGAAATTACCCCCCAAAATGCCAATTCGCTTCCTTTTTTGTCTGTATGGCAGTGAAATCCCTAATTTCATCACCTCGAGGATGACAAAAAGCTATCATATGGTGTCGCGATAGGTCTAAAATTATATACAAAGAGGTCTACAAAAGGTCTAAAAAGGTCTTGAATTCGACTTGTTGAACTTGTAGGAACCCTGAATACACCTTCAGTCCTGTCGTAGCCTCTCAGCCCCAGTCTGGTAGGAGAGGGACGTTCAGAAGGCAGGGACGCTGGTCGTCTTACCACACAGACGCAGCCGTTCGTTTACTGTTTCATTCAAATCCTCCGTAACTCTTGATGATGTATAAAATGATGCAAGAGTAGACACAGAACCAATGTGCAGAAGAAGGAAGGAGAGAGAGGGAGAAGAAGAAGGTAGTCAGAGAGAGAGAAGGAGAGAGAGGGAGAAGAAGAAGGTCGTCACGGAGCGTTAGAGGAACCGCAGAGGATGAGTCTGTTTCCCACATGATTTCTCGGGGAACAAACTCACCCCAAGCACGTACAAACACTTGCACATGCACATATGCGCAAACACACACACACACACACACACACAGCCTGGCCCTGCGAGCTCCTGGTTCTGACAGCCTTGTCCTGCCAATATGTTTGCCCCATCACTCTCTCTGTATTTGACCTTGAAGGCCCTGTCACAGACAGGAACTAGGGTGGCCCTCAATCATAAGAATGTGTGTGCATGTGTATCCGTTCGTGTGCGTGTATGTGTGTGTGTGTGTGTGCGTGTGTGCGTGTGTGTGAGTGCGTGCGCGTGTGCGTGTATGTGTGTGCGTGTATGTATGTGTGTGTGTGTGTGTGTGTGTGTGTGTGTGTGTGTGTGCGTGTGCGTGTGCGTGTGCGTGTGTGTGTGTGAGTGTGAGAGAGAGACAGAGCTTGGGCATGTAGAGGAATGCCGTTTCTTGTCTTGTCACGCAACGGTTTTGTGTTTGAGCGCATCTGTGAGCCGGATACTGAGACGGCCGCCTCATGGCATTCTCTCTCCTTGTCTGTCTAACCCCAGTAGGTCGTCTGGTCTGAAGAAGGAAGGTTCCAGAAGCTGAGACAAGAGCAAGAGGGCACACAGGGAAGGCATCTGTGCGCTCTCCGACAGGAAAGAAGAGAAAGACGGAGCAGAAAAATTAAGAAGAAGTTCCTGTACAAAAAAAAGAAAAAAAAGTGAAAAATTAAGTGGCGCCAAAATATTTGCACTTTCTCCTCTCCTCTCCGATTTTTTAATCTGTTTTACATGTGTTTGATATTTTTTTAGTATGACTAAAAGGGTCTGGATAAGAGTAAGAACACATTCAATTGTAGTTACGTTATCAGTTAAAGCAGACTCTTTGTCGGGACGTCGTTCATGTTTATGTGAAGATGTCCGTGTCACCTTTACCTTTGTTCATCTGATAGCCTCAGTGGTACACAGAGAGCAGTTAATTTTAATTTAATTTTGCCATTTAGCAGACGCTTTTAATCCAAAGCGATTTACAATTACACGGACATTCCCCCTGGAGTAACTGAGGGCTAAGTGCCTTACTCAAGGTGTACACTAGTAGTGGTGTGGTTTCAGGCGGGATTTGAACTCACAACCTTCCGATCACAAGTCCAACTCACTATCCACCACTAGACCACCAATACCCCACAGTTGGCAGTAAGATGCTTTTTGTGGCTACAAACAAGAGTCTCCGTTAGCTTGACACTGTTAAATGTACAGTAGCTGCATACAAAACAATCCGTTAGGATCAATTAGAGGATAATTTAGTTTTCAACTGCAGAAGCTATCGAATTCCATATCTCACACCTCTTACAGAAATAAAGTAGCTTTTTGAAACCATTAAGTTTTAACATCGGTTCCCAAATAGAGTGCATTTAAGAGGTGGGGGACATAGAGCACCAATACAAGCGAATGTGTTTTGTAAAATGTACAGTATATGAACTGCAATATCATTATGTGAAATCTGTATGTATGAAAATGAAACTGTGAGAGTCAAGTCTAAAGTATTTCTTTGTGAAGGTTTAGATGTTGAAATCCTTGGCACTGTATAGCAACACAGAACCAGTAGAGGTTTTTGGCAATACAGACTCAGACCAAGTGACAGATGGAGTTAGGCTGGAGAGCCTGCAGTGTTGTTGCATTAGGGACAACGTTGCCTACGTTAACTGTTGTCTTGTGACAAGCACAGCACATCAGGCCATTATTACAGTGTGTGGTAATCCATCGACAGGAACTTTGAGAGACAATATCACTGGACTTGGACGTCATACAAAAAACACACAAAAAAAATACAATAAGCAAGACAAAACATGTAATTAGATCCCCTCATATTGAAAAGATGATCTTTCTAAATCGGGAAAGATGAGGTTTGTTATGTTTGTTTGAGTGTTTGTTTGTTTGTTTTATTTTGTGTATTTGTTTGCTTATTATGGACATATCCCTGAAAGCCGTTGCAGTGGCTCATGGAAGGAAAGCAAGAAGGCTCCTGTTGTAAATATGTATCATATTCTTTTGGTTTTTCACTTATTTCATTGTGGAGCTTGTGTTTTGACTAAACATTTGATAAGCAGTTCCATCCTTATGCTGCCTAGTACTATACTATACGCTTGTAATTCACATCATGGAAAATATCATGAGTAAAAAAAAAAGACTTTTACATCACCAGAATCAGAACGGTGAGAGCATACACAAACGTTAACAACTTGGAAGGCAGTTTATTGAGACGATGAAACAATAATTATGTCACTACTGTCCGAGTCATGCACTAGTTACTATATGACTTGTGACTGTACAGCTATGACTCCAGTCCTTACCTCAGCCCTGGACTTTATCCCAGCAAGACCCAGGAAAAGTGACCTGGTCTTTCAGTCCTTCTCCTGCATCCCCCCCGCCCCCCCCCCCCCCCCCCCCCTACCAGGAACACTGGGCCTGTGTGTCCACTGAAGTGCTTCCAGACCCCAGAGGGGCATAGATCACATTCAGATCTAAAATAGTCTGGCGGAGTCGTAATCACGTCTAATCTAACCAGGGGAGGAGTTGTGTATGCGACGGAGACACAGACACAGACGACTGTCAGTTGTACTGGGAGGAGAGGAGGAGGGAAGGAGGGTCAGAGGGGAGCTCCGAGCTCAGCTTGCCTCAGGAGGGCCTCTCTCTCTGGCTGAACCTCCTCACCTACTGGCACTGAGAGGCAGGGAAGGAGCTGGGGCTCTCCTGGAGGAGTAGAACACATTACTGACATCTACTGGTGAAGATGGGTAACTGCTTTTTGTTAAATGGTCACGCCAAAACCCAAGCGTCCAAATCACAATACCTTTTTTAGACAGGTATGTTATAACATGAGGAGTTTAAGCAATAACTTTTTTTGGACCAAGGCAATTGACTTCCGTTATTTGAAATAAATGTTTTTAAAAGACTCATTGCTTCTTTTTTTTGTATTGTTTAAATGTTTCACCGATAGGGTTCCATGCATGGGTTAGTTCAGTCATTGCCATAGTTAAAAAATCATGATCGGAAAACTATTTTTAAATCTTCTTTATATTTTTCATTTAATCTGTGTTTTAACAAGCTGTCCAGTCATACATTGATCCTGGTGTTTCTGATGATGATGGTGGGATATGGAGGTACTACTATATGGGTGTCACAGGTGCTGGTTTGGGGATGGGATTTGAAAGGTGTGGATGTTGTTGGTACAATGGAGGTGGTGGTTTAAGGGTGAGGGTGATGGAGGTGGTTCAGAAATGGGGGTGGTGGGGGTAGCGGAGATGAAATTGGAGCCAAGAGGCAGCTGCAGTACATCTGTCTTGCACTGACACATGTGGCATTTGACTTCCAGTGTGAAGTTCAAAAGAGTTTTATAATGACGCAGCTGTTTAGGGATGTATGTGCGTGTGTGTGGTTTTTTTTTTCGTCCTTTTTTGTTGGGGGGGTTAGAGCGGAGGGGGTGGAGGGGGGGCTTTCTCAAGGTGGTTCATAGGTGGATAGGTGAGCAAAGGAATTTGGGGTTTTGTATGTGACATGTGGGTACTGCAGATCATGCTGTCTACTGTACAATATGTTTACAAGCTTGTTTGGTCACATATGATAACACTTGTTTTATTCAGATACTGTACCTTTAGCATAAACATTTGCTGGACACCTTTAGACATATATAATCCATATACACTCATGTAACACTTTATTAGGAACACCTGTAGACCATCTTATTCATTCAGGTGGTGTAATGGTGTGGGGAATGTTTTCTTGGTAGACTTTGGGCCCGTTAATACCCATCAATCATCGCTTGAATGCCAAAGCCTATTTGAGTGTTGTTGCTGACCATGTGCATCCCTTCATGGCCAGAATGTACCTATCGTCTAATGGCTACTTCCAGCATAATAATGCACCATGTCACAAATCAAAAGTCAAACTGGTTCATGAACATGACAATGAGTTCAATGTTCTTCAGTGGCCTTCCCAGTCACCGGATCTGAATCTGAACCAAAGACACCTTTGGGATGTGGTAGATTCACAGCTTGAAAGACAAGTGCACCTGAAAAATCTGTGTGATACAGTCATGTAATGTAATCATTGACCAGAATCTCAAAAGAATGTTTCCAACATCCAATGCCACGAAGAATTGAGGTTGTTTGGAGAGCAAAGCGAGGCCCTACCCAGTATTAGTATATTGTTCCTAATAAAGTGTTCGGTGTATGTATATACTATAATCTATAGATAGAATCTCCAGTGAAAAATGTTCTCTTCTGAATGCCCATGGTGAAAAGTCATTTACCTGTAACTTATTTGTAGTCAATAGCCTTTTTAAATAACAGTAATGTAATATAGATCAGAAACTGGTGCAGCAGTAAAGTACAGTCCATTCT
Organism: Nansenia antarctica; assembly: GCF_963989245.1. Lineage (NCBI taxonomy): Eukaryota > Metazoa > Chordata > Actinopteri > Argentiniformes > Microstomatidae > Nansenia > Nansenia antarctica. The sequence continues at coordinate 25,034,951 of NC_137674.1, read as the reverse complement.
GCTTCTAAACAGCATTATGATATTACGGTAACATGGAACTACTTATTGTAAACAGGCCCTTTGGGATCAATTATAATGATGAAGTAATAACTTCAATGTTCAGTTCTATTTACTTTTTTTAACCACATATTTGAAAGATTTAAAGTAATTTGATTCAGATGCTGTATTATGGATTATTAGTAATCATTAAGGATTGGGTATTAGGGGATTTACATTTTAATAGGTAAAATTCACAATGTGTCAGTAGGGAAAAAGACATCCGATTCAGTAGTTATAGTAGTAGTATGTTCCTGTTTTCTAATTCTTTAAGATACTGTGAGCTTAGAATGATAAGGTTCTCCGTCTAGGGTAGTTCAGAGATATTGAGCGTCAACGTTTTTACATTCCATTATGTTTTGTGAGATGGAACCTTTGTATTTTATTAATTACTAACTTTAAAAAAAATCAACATTTTAAAAATAACACCACACAGGCATTAATAAACACCTAATGGATCAGATTATGTAAAAAAAAAACTACATTTTGACCAAAAATTTAGATATAACCTTATAACTCTAAAGTCACGATACATCAAACGCCATTAGAGATAATGATAGTGGGCCTTGGCCATTAGGGGGGTATGATATAGCTAATCACTGTGGTGGGGGTGACAGGGTCAGAGTAGTACAGGGGGTGTGCAGCGTTCACCATTTGTGCTTGACGCCCTCCCCGCCTGCCTGCGCCAGCACCTGCCCAGCAGCCTGAGCACGGGGTCAGGGGTCACCTGCCAGGAGGCCAGGGGTCAAGGGTCATGTTCCAGACAGGCGTATCCACACACTGATTGAGAACTCAGCTGGAGAAACAGGGGTACATAATTTGCAGGTGGACAGATTCCCCCCCCCCCCATCCCTTCCCACACACACACACACACACGTTTTCTGTTTTTACATGTGTTCGTAAGGGATTGTGCTAGACAGAGAGAAAGAGAGAATTGAGAGTGAGAGAGAGAGATAGAGAAAGCAGGTACTGTATTTTTTTGACAGTTTCGTCTCTAGTGAATAGAACCTATACTTTCCTTGTTACTTCAATATCATGCACAGTTGAAAACTACTATGTTATCTACCAGTAGCTAAATTGCTGTCAAATTGCATAAAGATCTGCATATGGTATTTTAGCTTAGAGAGAATGGATTTTCTCAGCACAATAAAAAGCAATCGAGAGTAGAGTAGGCCTACTGAGTAATTAGGCAACCGTTTAGCAAGAACTGCCTGCAATAAAACGTGCAAAATGTTCTGTTTCACTGAATATCTTATATCAGCTAATATCAGTTATAAAATTGTCCGGGGACATGGCCAAAGCCAATTTTATCTCTGATTTAATGCACACTGCACAGGTTCCTTATTAATATTTGAATACATCGATGACCCGGCAAGTTAATTAGTGAGGCTGATAGGCATAACAATTGTGCATTTTATGACTAAAGCATGAAACTTTCTACAGTGTTTCTATAGACTGTAAACTTCATTTTTAGACGTGGAACCACTTCAGATTTGACCTCTGGCGTCAGGTAGACTCTAAAGAAATGTCAGGAGTAAAAATGTTCTGCAAATCTTTCTAGAATTTTACTGTGCAATCTAGAACTTCCATTAACAGCAATGTATAATGTCTGCTTGAGTGCATTATGACATCAAATGGAATATTTAGAATGTATGCAACATTCTTAGAACATGGAAGCAATTTACCAGTACATTTCCAACCCTGTACCAGTGGCAAATGAGTCCACAACCCCAACGCCCTCGAATGGTAAATTGCTTTTCTACAACAGCCACCACATAATATAAAAAATAAATACACAGTTGTAACATTAAATTAATGTATTTACAATCATTAATCGTTTCAGAATACATATATCCTTCCGCCACAGAATACAGTCCCATAAACAAGATCAACCATTGCATTGTAGGTCAGCACACAGGTGTTCTTAATCAGATTGATTGGGAGGCGCATTGATACTGGAAATGCGGTCTGAACTGAAGGTTGTTGGGATATTTACCACTGTTGCTAGCCAATCAGAATCCAGTATCCAAACATGCTGTTGTAGAAAGTACATTTTTAAATAAATTTTAGCAAGAATGGTCTGTTTCTGGGATGTCTATTTGCCAGACAGTCTAAAGGTACAACAAGACAGAAGAGAGGGAAGGGGATAAGGAGCCGCATGATTCCAACCACTCCTCTGCCAAAACATTGGAAAGACTTTCTGCGCGTTAACAACGGTGCCGCATCAATATGCCGACAGCCCTCCCTGCATGTGAATGCTCTCCGCTTCTCTGTTACGGTACATGTGGGAAGACGGTACATGTGGGAAAACTAGGGTTAGGGTTAGGTGCTACGTCGACTTGGTACATGCTGGCATGTCTAACCCTAACCCTAATCCTATCCAAAGACATATTACTGAACGGGCCTACCGGGCCCCAGAGATCAGGGGGCCCTTTGCATTTCTTGTCGCAGGGATGCCGGTAGAAAATGTCCTACTGTAACTGGGACAAATGAGATTCCTTATATGAACGTAAAAAAACTATTTTGAATATACTTTTGAATATACTATTTTGAACAATTTTATAGGGGCCCACGTCTTGCAAAAAAAAGAGAAGCTTGTGTGGGCTACATAGTTTCTATAGCCTACTCAGATTCTAATGCGAATACAGGCTACATTCCCATTGGATTAATGAGTAGGCTATAGAAACTAGACACTAGAGGGCGCCATTAAAGTTTGTGTACTGGGGACAGGTCACGAGGTCACACTGGTGCAGGTCTTTTACAGATCTTTTATTAAGGCTGAAGATGATAAAAGCCCACAAGGACTACTCCGCGTAATTAGCGATTGTGGCCTGCAATCTATGTTTCCAAATGTCTATGCTGCGCTGCGGCTATTTTTGACTCTGCCTGTAACCAATTGCGAAGGGGAGCGGTCATTCTCTGTGCTGTCCAGGATTAAAAACGAATTGCGGACTAAAATGACGCAACACCGTCTCAAGGCTCTTTCTCTCATGGCAATTGAGAGCGAACTGACCAAATCACTGGACTTTAATGATATCGTGGATGATTTTGCACGAAGCAGAACCAGGAAAAAATGCATTGCATAAGGTAAGACTATTTTATGATTAATTTAGTCTTATAAAGCCATCCTGTGGTTGCTATATATGACACCATAGTGTTGCCAATTGTTTTTGGTTGAAAGCGGTGTATTTTGTTACTGTACATGTACTGTTGTTGGCTTCAATTGAGTGTGGCATGCCTGTGTTGTAAATCCTGTGTCGTTGAAATACAGGTGAATTTTTTCTAGTTATTGTGCTGTTGGCTTTGAGTGTTCCTCCGCTGTAAAACCTGTTGAGATGCAGGTGAACGTAGGCTGTCTTATATGCTGTTGGCATTGTGTTTACTTGCGCTCTAAAAAATAAATAAAAATAAATAAATAAAATGTTTGCGCTGGGGAGGGGGGGGGGGCCTTTCTACACATCCAGGCCCAGGGGCCCATTTTTTCATGATCCGTCTATGATCCTATCCCTAACCCTAATCCTATCCCTAACCCTAACCTTAACCGTAGCACCCTAGCACCTAACCCTAGTTTTCCCACATGTACCGTCTTGTCAGCTCTCACAGAAATCCGCTAATAAACTGTCGGCATCGTGGTCCGTCGGCACAGCGGGTGGGCCCCGTTGACAACAACCAAACAGAGCTGTTTGGATTCCTCGCCGACATGATAGAATGATCACAGAATCATTATATCATTCTATAGTATAATATGATCTATTATTATCATTCTAAGAAAAAAAAGAACACAATGCACAATACCTTCCATATATCAGCTTATCTGTCGCACTATATCAAGATAAAGGTAAAAGATGTGCTTTGCACATAGGGACTACTTTTTTCTAGGCTGCTAAGAGTTTGAAGAGTTTTCTAACCCTAAGGTTTGATGCCCACATGCTCTGAAACACTCACTTCTAAGTTCTAACCTATCTCAAACGACCAGACAAATTGTCAAATGAACAAGGTCAAACAGCCAAACAGCAGGGTTCCCGCGCTGGTCTTAAAAAGCCTTAATCCAATTTACAAGACCTTAAAAGGTCTCAAATGTCAGTTATTCGGTCTAAAAATGAGGTGCTAGGTCTTAAAAATGAGATCCTGCAAGGAAATCAGTCCGACCACATCTATTTACGCGGAAATTAATCAAGCTGGAACCCCAAAAAATGCCAATTCGCTTCCTTTTTTGTCTGTATGGCAGTGAAATCCCTAATTTCATCACCTCGAGGATGACAAAAAGCTATCATATGGTGTCGCGAATAGGTCTACATTTCTATTCAAAGAGGTCTTAAAAAGGGTCTAAAAAGGCCTTACATTTTACTTGTTGAAACCCTGAAACAGGTTCTCCTGTGGAAACAACTAGGAGAGGTGGGATTACCTGGATCTCCAGGACCTCCAAGTCCCAGAGGGCACTTAGAGGGCATTTACATTTATTGCATTTGACTTTGTTTTTATTGTAAGGAGTTTTGCCCACAAGTGATGTGGTCTTTGCTCAGGAATGTTCCTTCCCCCAGCATCATGATCCAGGCATTTATTCCTCCATCTTTTATTTGCTTGGATTAGCCCTCCATGCAGTAGGTGCCATGAGAACCCCTTTAACTCCCATTTAGTTTTGTTCTTTTTAAGAGGGGGCGGCGACATAGGTGGGAGGTACGATGGGTGGACTGGGTGGAAGCTGGATCGGGGTAAATACCCCTCGCTGAGTCCTTATGAGAATGAATAACCCTGGTATCTGCCTACAAACATGACTCACTCCACGCTGCAGCGGCTGATGCACCCCCTACCCCCACCCCCTCACACACATACACACACACACACACACACACACACACACACACACACCAGCCAAGACACCTAGCACTTCATGCCCCATCACTCCCTCTGGTGAGTTCTGCACATGTTTGCTCTTTTATCCGGGTATGGGTTGGATTAGCCCCTGTGTTGATGCTAATGTCTGAGTGTGGTGACTCTGGGAGCATGCTTCTCTCTCCATGCTGCTCTCAGTCAGAGCTCTAGCATGGCCCGCCATGTGAGAGAGGTCCCCAGAGGCTACAGAGGCAGAGATAATTGTTAGCATAACAGCTTTCTCCATGAAAGGCCAAAATGATGCCTAACAGTGGTCAGGTTCATAATGCGTCGTGGTGTTTTTTAATCTTATGTAGGAGCTGGTTTGAAAAGGCTCATTAATCAGTCCATTGACTGAAGACCTCCATCTCTTCAGGTTACACCTTAACTGCTCCTCCTGAGACATCTACTGCCCCCCAGCACTGCGTCTCCTGAAGACACCCGCTTTTCCCCTCTACTGTGTCCCATAAAAACTTCTATTTGCCCCCCATGTACTGTTTCTCTGTTTCTCCAGTGTCAATTAAAAAAAAAGTTAGGTTTAGAAGAAGGCGATAGAAGAAGGTTTTTCCTTCTATCAATGGCCCCGGGCCTGAGCTGGATTACTCTTCCTGCTACGACTGGTGGATTGATGATTCACTTGCTTAGTCAAATGTATTGAGTGTAAGTCGCTTTGGAATAAGGCGAAATGCCAAAAATGTAAATGTAAATGTAAATGCTTTGAGGGATATTGGGTCCCAGGATGATGAAACGCAGAGGGACACTAGAGTGTTCTGCAGGGACTTTATATACTGAAAAATGTATGTGTTACGGTACATGTGGGATAACGGTACATGTGGGAAAACTAGGGTTAGGGTTGGGTGCTAGGGTGCTACGGTTAGGGTTAGGGTTAGGATTAGGGGTAGGGTTAGGGTTAAGGTTAGGGTTAGGGTTAGACATGCCAGCATGTACCAAGTCACCCTAGCACCTAACCCTAACCCTAGTTTTCCCACATGTACCGTATTCCCACATGTACCGTAACATATGCACTGCATGTAAGTCACTTTAGATAAAAGCGCCAGCTAAATGGCATATATTATTATTATTATATATATATACATATATTATTATTATTATATATAGAGTGGAGCAGCCTGTTATGATGAAGAGAAAAAACAACCGCAGAGCAATAACTGAGGAACAGCACGTTCCGCCATAGCTTTTCGTCACATCAACCACCATGCCAAATGATTTAAAACGTATAATGCACGTGTAACACTTATAACCAAGTAATAACTAAGTAATGAGTACCTTAGTAGGAACACAAAGTAGAATCAAGGCTACAATCAATAATGGGCTAGTGCTAGGTTCGTGTGGGAGCTGTGTGAAGGGTAATGAGGAGACGGAGACCAAAAGTAAGTTTACCGGTATATTAGGAAAAGATATTGCAACATACAAACATGACACATAACACAACATAAACATAGAAACAAAAAGAAAGAGAACAGTTCAACTGGGTTAGTTGGTTCCTACTACTAGTAGTGGTGGTTCAGGGTCAGGTGCACCTTTAACCTTAGGTTCTAACCAAAGTCAAGTCAAGGAATGTTCCAGGTGCAGGCTTTGAGGCCTGCTAAGTGGGCTCTTGGGAATGAGCTTCCAAATCCTTCAGAGATTCATATTCCAGGTGTGGCTCGCCATCCAATTAGAGTCAGTCAATTAGGCAATTCAAAGTGTTCAATGAAAGGGGTTCAATGAAGTGATTCAATGAAAGGGTTCCAAGAAGCCTGACCAATGCAGAAAGCAGCAGGTTTCCTCACACACACAACAGCAACAAACAGGTCATCCACTGAGCAGCATTGCAGCTGGGGGAAACTAGTATCTGAATGTGAAGCACATGAATTCCTTGGGTCCAAGTTCAGTTTCCAGTTGGTTTTCAGGCGTCAAGATCCAGGATGAAATGTTCTGTGTCAGTGGTGAAAACTCACACAGAGTGTCTCTGAGATGAGCACAGGTGCTGCTAATTGAATGGAGTTTGGGCTCCTTTTCAAAGGGAAAAAAGGGGTGGGTGCAGGGAGGAGCCTGCATCCATTGGTTCAGGGATTGAGACATGGAATGAGTCAGTGGGCGTCCCCACAGACATCAATTAAGTCAACCCCTCATCTCACCAGGGTTACACACGCATCTTCCACAATCGACTCAAATTATTCTATTTAGTTTCAGCATTCAGCCAATCACCTTCATGTGCTCCGAAGGACGAAAACTCAGTGAGGAGAAACAACCAAAAGGATTTGTGAGAAGCTTTTAAAACATAAACCACGTCAGAACACAAATTGCCAGAACACAAAACCCACGTCAGCACACACATACTTGCTCACACTCACACACACACACACACACACACACACACACACACACACACACACACACACAAACTCACATTCAACAGCTGGCGCAGGCACGCGCACACACTCACACACACATATTACATATTCTCAGAAGGCTTGTAAGGATGTTTTGGTATAGGCAAAGTCAATTAAATCCTTGTGGCTGTAAATTGTCACACCCCTGTGAGATGGGAGTGGCCTTTAGAGTCACCCCCCATGATGGATACTAGTGAAGGCTATAGCCCCTTAGCACTGCGTCTCCTAAAGACACCCGCTTTCCCCTCTACTGAGTCCCTAAAAACTTCTATTGTCCCCCTTGTACTGTTTCTCTGTTTCTCCAGTGTAAAAAAAAACTACCAAAAAAACCCCCAAAAACATAGGTTTAGAAGAAGGTGATAGAAGAAGGTTTTTCCTTCTATCAATGGCCCCGGGCCTGAGCTGGATTACTCTTCCTGCTACGACTGGTGGATTGATGATTCACTTGCTTAGTAGTCAAATGTATTGATTGTAAGTCGCTTTGGAATAAGGCGTCTGATGAATGCCAAAAATGTAAATGTAAATGTAGACCCTGGCCTCCACAAATAATATATCGATTTTAATAATAACTTAACTTAATAATTTGTTACTAATACTAATACTACCATTTAATGATTACAATGTGTTTATCACTCCACTTATATGGTACATGTATATGCATTAGCACAAAACATTGAACACTATGGAACTATAGTAATCCGTAATCTTAGATCCAATCTCAGTTTATTCTGAACAGATCAAGGCGATACAAGTGCTGTGGTAGTAGGTGGACTCTGACACATTAGTCTTTAGTACTCTACGTCTAATTACAAGGAGAGGGGTGTTTTATTGTCCAAGGGGGCTGCCCGCTGTCTCAGGTGCACAGGGAACCACTGCCTGTCCCCTCTGACCACTGGAGGTCCATCGTTACCATTCTCTCAGGCCTGCCTCAAATTCACCAGCTGGGTGTGACTTCATCACTGCTCTCATGAGGCTGGAGCTACAGTGGCAGGGCAGGGTGCGGTGGGGGGGGCTGGGGGGGGGGGGGGGGCACTGAGGAAGCAGACCTGCTGATCTTGGAGACGAATGAGGTGCAAAACTCATGGATGAAGATAGGACCAACACAGGACGTTCTGAGGAAGGAGTGAGGACTTACAAATATATGAAATAAACACCATCAATCATCCTCAATAGGGATCAGCCAATCGTAAGCAGTTTACTCCACTCCACAACACAGGTAAGTCTCTGTTGGAGATGTTACGATAGGTCAGTAATAGTTTCAGATGTCTATGATAATCTATGACCTATAAAATGGACTGTAGGCTACTGCTAATATATTTGGATGATGAATCATATGTGAGACAAGAGCAGTCATTTGATTCAGCATGGAAAGTGAGATACAGTGCTTTCTTGCCAATTGATATTGAGGTGAACGTAAGTCCTGGTGGACCATCTTGTATATTAATTTGTGTATCACATGTCCTTTTAACAGTCAAGAAAAGAAGAAGACAATAAATGCACCTTTTTTCCTCCGGGAGTGATACATCACATCTCGCTCAACTAAATGGCTTCCAAAGAGGTTAGTTTTATAGTTTTGGAAAATAACATACAACCTGGGGATTGGACAGAATCTTGACAGACACTTTTTGGTTGTTTGAATGCTGTAAATCTTTTAGATAGTGTGACAGTCAGTCCGTAATTCATGCCTGCTTTGTCCTTTGGTTTTGCTCTACCTAAAATAAACCCAATGCTTAGTTCCAAGGGGCCAAGAGGGCACATGTCATGCCTGGCCCAGTCCTGGTGTGAACTGACCTCTATGTTGGGGTTTATTCCCTGGTTGGGTTCAGAGCCAGATGACGGCCACGCTCCTGACCTCCATACTGGCCGCGGTGTTTGGCTCCCTCCAGATTGGCTACCACACAGGCAACGTCAACGCTCCAGCCAGGGTGAGCAAAGTCAGACTGGGGTTGGGGGGGTGAGCACCGTGAAGCCTGGTTCAGTACCTCCATCGGCACGCAGACATCTCACAGCCTCTATAAAACATTGAATAAACTTAACAATCCCATGCAACTTTCCTATTCAGGCCCCAGTCGTATTCCTATTCAGGTTTTTGGACCGTTCACTGTTTGCACACAGCTACTTACCATCATGGAATCCAGTTATAGACAGTGTGTGTTGGCTGTTCCAAGTCAGGCTGCTCTCTCTAGAGTTAGTCTTATATTGATTCAAGTGCTTCGAGACAACTGTGAGTCATTTTAATCAGACTCTTCTTGACTTGATTTGTTATCGAACAGGTGTTCAAAACTATTACTAAAACGTTCTTCACCCCTCTAAAACTTTCTTCTTCCTCAGATAATCGAAGAGTTTTTCAACAACACCTGGAGGTCCAGGCATAACCAATCGATGCCAGACCATAGCTTGACATTCCTGTGGTCCCTCTCCGTCAGCATTAAGGACTTTGGCGCCTTGCTTGGATCTCTGGGGGTCAAATGGCTGGCCGACTCCTATGGCAGGTGGCACGACTATCATATCACCTTCAACTATGATCATGTGATTTCGTGAGCTCAGAATTATAAGGTTCTATCTCCGTTTAGGGTAGTTCAGAGATATTGAGCGTCAAAGTTTTTACATTCCATTATGTTTTGTGAGATGGAACCTTTGTATTTTATGAATTACTAACTCAAAAATTTCAACATTTTAAAAATAACCACACACAGGCATTAATAAACACCTAATGGATCAGATTATGTAAAAAACTCAATTTTGACAAAAATTGAGATAGAACCTTAAAATTCTAACGTCACGATTTGTCTTTGTGATCTTGTGATCTTACGGGAAATAATGTAGTGATATGAAGCACTTCTGACCAAAGTAAAGTCCACTGAAACTAGCGTGGTATGCCCTCTTGTGCCCTCTCTTCCCTCAGGAGGAACTCTATCCTGATCGTGAACGCTCTCTCAGTCCTGGGTGCCTGTCTGATGCTGGCCTCCAAGGCCAGCGAGTCTTTCGAGGTTCTGATAGTGGGTCGGCTGGTGTTCGGCCTGTTCTGTGGCCTGGTCATGAGCCTCAACCCCCTCTACATCCAGGAGGTGTCTCCCACCAACCTGAGAGGGGCCTTCGCCACCCTCAACCAGGTCTCATTCGCCTCTGGCATTCTCCTGGGCATGGTGAGAATGCCTCACAGTCATTTCCATATTATAGCTCATAATTGACATTATTATTAATTAATCTTCTACTACTGCTACTACTACTACTACTACTACTATTACTATTACTACTACTACTACTACTACTACTACTACTACTACTGCTACTGCTGCTGCTACTACTACTACTACTACTACTACTACTACTACTACTACTACTACTACTACTACTACTGCTACTACTACTACTACTACTACTACTACTACTACTACTACTACTTCTACTACTACTACTGCTACTACTACTACTGCTACTACTACTATTACTACTGCTACTACTACTACTACTACTACTACTACTACTACTACTACTGCTACTACTACTACTCCTACTGCTGCTGCTACTACTACTACTACTACTACTACTACTACTACTACTACTACTACTACTACTATTAATAGTAATAGTAATAGTAATAATAATAATATGATTTACAGAATAGCTTAGTGATGATCCATGGCCAAAAGTACCTCAGTATTTGCCATATATTATATTTTCATAATTCTTACCATATGCAATGGTGAGAAGATAATACGCGTTGCGTGTGTTTGCGGGGTTGGTTGTTGCAGCTGGCGGGTCTGGAGACGGTGCTGGGTACAGAGCACCACTGGGCTATGATGCTGTCCCTCTCCCTCATCCCCGCCCTGCTGCAGTACCTCGCCCTGCCCTTCTGTCCTGAGAGCCCCCGCTACCTGCTCATCAACCAGGGGAAGGAGAGTCAGGCAGAGACTGGTGGGTCCCACTACAACACACCGTACACTAACACCGTATTTTTAGATTAGATTAGATTCACTTTATTGTCATTACATAGTACAAGACAATGCAACGAAATTATTGTGCGTCTAACCAGAAGTGCAACAAATAGCAATTATATTGCATTGATAAGTAGCAGTATTTACAGCATCTATACAGTAAAGTGCAAATGGTAGCGTGATGTGCAATGACATACCATGTCATACAATGGTGACTGGATGTATATGTGCAGTGGTATATATAAATTGTGATTAGATACAATGTGCAATTGTACAGGCTATGAAACATATGTATCATAATCATTTATGTTGTTGTTTTTTTGCCATTTTATGGGTAATACTGGTTTGATGTTGCTGCCTGTAGATAGATGATTGTCAGTGTAAACCTATTGTTTGCAGTACAGAGCCTGGACTCTTTTAAGACAGGCCTAAAAACCTTTTTATTCAAAAAGTGAACCTACTGAACCTGTGTTCATTCTTGTGATTTATTTTGTTAGTTTTTTTACTATGTTTTTAACTTATTATGTTTTTAGGTTGTTGTTGTTTTTAACTTATTATATTTTTAGGTTGTTGTTTTTAACTTATTATGTTTTTACGGTTGTTGTTGTTTTTTTCTCTCTGTAGCACTCTGAGATTCTTTTGAATGAAAAGTGCAATACAAATAAAATGCATTATTATTATTATTATTATTATTGTTGTTATTGTTGTTGTTGTTGTTGTTGTTGACCCCTTGCAGCCCTGCGGAGGCTGAGGGGCAGCTCAGACAAGGTGTTCGCTGAGCTGGAGGAGATGAAAGAGGAGGCAGCCAATACCCAGACAGGGATGACCGTCCGGGAGTTCTTCACCAAGCGCAGCTACAGGCAGCCAATCATCATCGTCCTCATCGTCAACCTGGGCAGCCAGCTGTCTGGATTTAACGCGGTCAGTCAGTTTAAGATTTATTTCTAAAGCTTTAGCTACTAATGCAAACGTGATCTTAGAATTATAAGGTTCTATCTCCATTTAGGGTAGTTCAGAGATATTGAGAGTCAACGTTTTTACATTCCATTATTTTGTGAGATGGAACCTTTGTATTTTATGAATTACTAATTACAAATGTCAACATTTTAAAAATAACACCACACAGGCATTAATAAACACCTAATGGATCAGATTATGTAAAAAAACTCAATTTTGACAAAAATGGAGATAGAACCTTATAATTGTAACGTCACGAAAAGACGATTGGTAGAGAATAATTCACCTCCCCGTCTCACTCCCTCCTCTCTGTCGACTGTGTTCTGGGGCAGTATGTCAGAACGGTGCCTCAGGTTCTCCCGCACGGCATAGAAACCTCCTACAGGGTTCCCACGCTGGTCTTAAAAAGCCTTAAAGTGTAAAATCCAGCAATCCGATTTATAAGGCCTAAAAAGGTCTTACATGTCAGTTATTCAGTCTAAAAATGAGGTGCTAGGTCTTAAAAATGAGATCCTGCCAGGAAATCAGTCCGACCAGATCTATTTACGCGGAAATGAATCAAGCTGGAACCCCAAAAAATGCCAATTCGCTTCCTTTTTTGTCTGTATGGCAGTGAAATACCTAATTTCATCACCTCAGGGATGACAATAGGTCTAAAATTCTATTCAAAGGTAGGTCTAAAAAAGGTCTAAAAAGGTCTTACATTTGACTTGTTGAAACTTGTAGGAGCCCTGTACTACCTACTGCTACACTGGTCTCAAAATATACTGTACCCCACTCTCTTTCCAGATCATCAATTATTCCACCAAAATGTTCTCCAACGCGAATTTCGACGAGGCCAAGTACTTGACGCTGGGGGTGGGGGCTGTGAATGTCACATTCACCCTGGTGGCAGTGAGTAGTGATAGAATTTGGTTTGTATTGTGTTCACCACAATAGGATGATAATATTGCAGCATGGTACAGTAGGCCCTGGTGTGGTTTACTGTAGTGTGTGGAGATTTTCATTCTATCGTTTCTAATAAGAGACACTAGCTCCACTTCATTCAAGATGTGTAGAGAGTAGAGACATTATACTATACGTCTATTGTTCTGTTTTACCCCTACAGTTCTTCCTGATGGAGAGAGCAGGGCGAAGGAGACTGTTGCTGACTGGCTTCATATCGTTAGCAGTGTGCAACCTAATGATGACTGTCACAGATTCAGTCCTGGTAAAGTCCTAAGAAGTTTATAAAATCCATCATATCTAATATGCTACCCAGGAATATGATTCAATTAATAGATGATAAATATCTTTATGAAATAATTGCCTTTTCTCTGCTTCTCCCATTTTCTCCTCTGTGCCCCAGTATTTGGTCCCAGATCTGCGTAGCCTCCAAGTTCTTTTGGTGTTCTGCCTGATCTCTGCGTATGAGGTTGGCCCTGGCCCCATCTCTTGGTTCATTGCAGCAGAGCTGTTTGATCAGCCCGCTCGACCTATCGCCATGGCTTTCACCAGCATGCTCAACTGGGGAGGAAAGTTTGTGCTAGCGTTGCTCTTCCCACCACTACTGGTACGTTTGTCATACTCTGAAAACAGCCTAAGTGTTATATTACAATTTCTACCACAGCATGTTTGGATACTGGATTCTGATTGGCTAGCAACAGTGGTAAATATCCCAACAACCCACAGTTCAGACCGCATTTCCAGTATCAATGCGCCTCCCAATCAATCTGATTAAGAACACCTGTGCTGACCTACAATGCAATGGTTGATCTTATTTATGGGACTATATTCTGTGGCGGAAGGATATACTATGTATTCTGAAACGATTAATGATTATATAATATTATAATGATAATATTTTTATTATGTGGTGGGTGTTGTAGAAAAGCAATTTACCATTCGAGGGCGGGGGTTGTGGACTCATTTACCACTGTACAGGGTTTTCCGGCACTCGGCTTTGCCTCGTGCCACAACCCTGTACCAGTGGTAAATAAGTCCACAACCCCCTTCCTCTCATGGTAAATTGCTTCCATAAAGCCTGAGAGCTAGAACTCAAATTAAGAGCTTTTTGGCTGAATTCCTGGAAGAGGGTGCTGTTGTCTCTGTGCCCCTTTTGTTTATATAGATACAGTAGTTGTAACATACTGTATCAATTCATGGTGCTGTATTAATGATGTGTTGGATTGATGTCATAGTGGATTGGACTGTAAACATGAATCACAGGACGTACAAAGACAGTTGTCTTAACTCAGTGCTCCCGTGTCTGTGCAGAAACTGTGCGGCACCTATGTCTACCTCCTCTTCATGACGATGGCTATCATAGCCTTCATCTTCACCTGGTTCCGCTTCCCCGAGACCAGGGGTCGCACCTTCGAAGACATCGCAGCCGAGTTCCGAGGGGCAGAGGGAATCCCCCTGCACAACAAGACTGGTTTCAACACGTTCACCACCTGATCACCCCATCGCATGTTGACCTGGTCCTGACCTGACAGGCAACTCCCTCCGGTGCAGGTTGAGGATGTGCTGCACATCATACCGGGGGGTCAGGTGGTGAATGAGTCAGCCTTGACATGGGACAAATAGACTCTCTGCTCTTATTGGGGGCAAAGTTGGCCCTCTCTCATAGTTGTCTGATGAAACGCACATTCTAGACATCAGAAATACCATCTGCTCTGTTTTTTGCCACACATTATTATTTCTGTATCACAACCAAAGTGTGATTTTTTTTATTGAGGTCATTGTGACCATTGTTTGTTCTTTTCAGATAAAATATCTGTAGATAAAAGGATTGAACCTCCTGTTCTGGGTGAAACAGCGAATGTCTTGTGGAGCTGTTCTCCTCCTTCATCCCCTGACCAGACTCGCCTGTAGACAATCCACCCCCCTGAAATTGGATCTCCAACCAGGAAGAAACTGGGCCTTTCCAAATCGTTATTGGTCTGTGAAATCTGGTGTATCCCTGGCATGTGTACATTTGTAAGACGCCTGTGAAAAGACTGAGTGCCAAGACAATAAATATTTTATCAAACGTGTTGTATTGTGGCTGACAGGAACTCAAACAGGAGAGGATCCAGTGAAGGTTCATAACAGAGAGGTAGACCAGGCCCTGGCCTCGAGCCCTGGTTTCCTCGTCCCCGTTCAAATTCAACTCAGGGTGTAGTTCCGCTGTTACGGCACCAGGGGGCAGGTTTACTTTGTCCAGTAGTACAGCTCAGACATGTCGAGATGAATTTCCTCTAAAAGTCAAAGCCAATTCACCCTTATTAGTATCAGGGTGGTCGTGTTTACAGTGGTTACTAAGTAATGTCCATGTACATACAGCATGTATTAATAATAATAATAATTCATAATATTTATATATCGAGGCTCAAAGACGGTGAAAATACATGTTAAGTGATGTAAATACATTGTGTTTCATAACATCTGCTGTCACTTTACAACACTAGTAAGGTCCAGATTGTTACTAAACATTAATTCAACACCCCTGTTTAAAATTGGAGAGTAATTTTGTTTTAAAGGATGAAGATATATATTTTTTATAAACTACAGGTTGATCTGTGCAAAAGGTACATTTAAAAATAGTTTATTGAGGACACGGCACAGTGAACAACCAACAACAAACTCTGAGAAACATTAGATGGATCATACTGTCTTGTATGTTGTCTATAACAAGGCTAACTAATTACTGAGTTACGAGAAAAGGGGGAATTTCTCATTAGCTGTGGAAATCTATTAAAAAAAAAGAAAAATACAACAAAGCACACAAATGATTCTGGAAAAATACAAACAGACCAAACAAGGCTTTGGATTTTTTACTGCTCAATTAACAAGACCTGTAAAAAAATATCTGAATTTCTTAACAGGTCTTTTCTAACCCCCTTTTATGTCTGATAATGAAAACCGTTTGTACCTGTCAGATGTCTTTCGTGAGGAGATTCCCTCACTAAGTCACGAGAAACGCGTGCTGATAAAGGCTTGGCACGCTCTTAGAAAGAGAGATGGAGGGATGGAGGGGCTCATGGTGGTGAGTTTTATTTGACCTCCCATTCAAAGTGTGCAGGGCTAAATGCAACAATCCTTACATACCGTATTATAAAAATGACAGTTAGAGTATATCTGTGACACACACACACACACACACACACACACACGCACACACACACACACACACACACACACACACACACACACACTGAGAGAGAGAGAATGGGGAGGGAGAAAGAGAGAGAATGTGGGACAGAGAGAGAGAGAGAGAGAGAGAGAGAGAGAGAGAGAGAGAGAGAGAATGTGGGACAGAGAGAGAGAGAGAGAGAGAGAGAGAGAGAGAGGCAGATTTCAATCCATGGAGTGATACGGAACACATATCCGTCCTCATTCACTGAGCCTCAAAAGCAAACAGCGCCATCTACAGTACTGTATCTGAACAGTTGTGGCGTTGTGGATAAAGTAATGTTTTCTGGTGTGCTTTTCCTGCACACATATTTTTGTTAACCTAAACTACTCTGTTCAATGTCAATAATTTAATCTTGTAATCTGGGACAGTATGGCTGTAAAAATGTTCGTTCCTTTGTTCTCTTCTACATGTTTGTGAAACTATTGATGTTCGTTGATGTTTAATAAATGTATTTCAAACTGTGAATTCTGGTTATCTGAAGTATGACAACAGCACACTTGGCTTGTGTCCAGATAATGTTCACTATTACGTGTGCATGAATATTAGTGATTATGCTTTTGTCTTGGTTTAAGTTGTGTCACATGACCTCGTCCAGACCAATATCCTCATCACTGGCACTGAACAACCCCTCAGTGTTTAGCTGACGACAGGCAACATGTTTGTTTTGCTGATCCTGTCTCTGTTTGAAATGGGTAACATTCACTTTGGGAAAATATATCTCTAAAATATACCACTACGATGAGAAAGTATTATATGAGTATTATATAAATATGAGGATACGGAATGATTGTGTTCTGCCATTTGTGTAGAATTGCTATAATTGTTTATTTTTATAATTTATTTTATATATTTTTTTTTTCCATGTTTAGGACTGGCACTGAAGCAACTTCCTGGTGTGTTTGTTGACATGGGGAAGCCTGTGAGCCTCCCCTGTGCTCAGGAGGACTGGACTACCCCCAGGACTGTCATGCTGTGGTACCAACAGAAAGGAAGGTAAATGCTGTACAACCACAGATTTTTAGATGATTTTATTTCTCATATCAAACCGTGGCAATGTACACCTGACTGAAATGTGCAGCTTTTTAGATTACACTGTCCTGTAGCAAGATGGCAAAATAAACCCTGTGTTGATTAGCCAATGACCTTTTTGGATATGACAATGAAGCCCTTTTCTTTTTCTTTTTCTTTTTCCAATGTACCTTACAGCGCCTTTGAGCTGCTCCTGATTTCCGTCGGGAAAAATGTGGATGTTGAGGTCCAGGTGGAAGGCTTCAAGGGAGATAGGAAAGGCGCATCCCTGTCTCTGAACGTGGACAAGTCCCAGCTCTCTCATAGTGCTGTTTACTATTGTGCCATAACATCACTACACAGTGAACGCTCCACACCTGGGCCCTGTCAAAAAACTGGGGAGCAGGGGAGAGGGGGTTGGGGGCGTGGGTGACAATCCACTAGGGGTTGTCAGAGACCTCAGTTCAGTCTCAGAACATGGCTGTCGTGTGCCTTCTCCTCCTGATACTGCCACTGGGTAATAACATAGTGTGATTCTACTTCACAGAGAACATTTGAACCGTTTTGAGTTTGAGTTTTTTTGTTTTTTGTCCTGATAATCAGGTCATTTTCACACTTTTAATGTCATGTCAGCGTCTCTTTGGCGCTAATCAGTTTGTTTTAAATATCTTTTCTCTCAGGTTATGCAGTAAAACAGTCACCAGACCTGATCGTTGCAGAGGGTCTTAACATAACCGTGACCTGTTCCCAAATCAACACAACCTTCGACAGCATGGCCTGGTACCGGAAGAAACCTGGGGGGCAGTCTTTGGAGTTTATAGTGAATAGATATGTAGAACTGGTGAACATAGAGAAAATATTTGAGGAAAGATACTCTGTCAATAAAAAGGGAGCCACCCTGGACCTTACTGTTACAGCTCTGAAGAGATCAGACACCGGTGTCTTCTACTGTACCAAGCAAGAACGGAAGTTTCTTTTTTTTTTTTTCTTCTTTTAACAGATGGTTAAGATAAGCTGTTGTATTTTCAGCTCACTTGCCACTCTGTGGCTGCTGCTCAAAATGTATTGGAATGTTGAAGCATTATGTTTTTCACCATCTACCCCTTTGTGTCATATTTCCTCACATCCTATCATACACATAATCTGAATATACAGTAGTACTGTATACTTACAGAGAGTCTGTCACACAGAGCAACAGTATATAGTAGGTAAGGGGCTTAGTTCAGAACGGAAAGCAAAAAGAAGTTCATTTTCAGGGTATGGACTCACCAATGACTCATCACAAGCTAAATGTATAGGTATTACATTTGACATTTTTGGCATTTAGCAGACGCCTTATTCCAAAGCGACTTATAATCAATACATTTGACTAGCAAGTGAATCGTCAATCCACCAGTTGTAGCAGGAGGAGTAATCCAGCTCAGGCACAGGGCCATTGATAGAAGGAACAACCTTCTTCTATAATTTTCTATAATTTTCTTCTTCTATCATATTGCCTTGATGTGGTAATTCTCACCTTCATTGTGAGCCAGTAGGGGGAAATAAAAAAACAAATGTTGAGTGAGTAGGGTGGCAGGTAGCCTAGAGGTTAGAGAGGCCGGCCAGTAATCGGAAGGTCACTGGTTCGATCCCTGAGCTGGATGTGAGCTGGGGCCTCATTTATAAAAAGTACTTGAACGTCATCTTTGACTTTCACGTAAGCACATTTTTCTAAACGGACGTAAGCATTATTTATAAAACGGGCTGCGATGGTTTAAAGTTGCGTACGTGCTTCCTTCTATAAATACCAACGCAGGTAAAATGAACGCAGGTAAATGAGGTTTGTATCAGTGGCGGCTGGCCGATAGAGGGCGCTGGGGAGCCGCCCCCACCTTCACTTCCTAGTTCCCCACCTTCACTTCCTAGTTGCGATTTGTAAAAGTTTTTTTTAAAAATAAACATTGTTTATTCACAAAATGCGGCTGATATTCTGTCGGCGCCTATCAGCATTCATTAAAAATCCTCCAATACAATAAACATTTTATCTGTGTGTGTGTAAAATTCACTGTTAAAATACATAGGGGAGGAGTCGGGGCGCCGGTCAATGCCAGTCTATGGCAGGCCGAATACTTTCGCTTACACGTGAGCTGTAGCAGCGCTCCAATTGGCTGTGTCTATTTCTAGGCCGGGGCGCAAAAATGTGCGTCCTGAATAACCAGTTGTATTGCAGACAATGCATTATGCTGAGGACTTCCGACTTCCGGTTTTCCGGACTTCCGGGCTTCCGGAGTATTTTAAATGAACATTCGTAATGTCTGTCTCTGATGTTCATGGTCAATTAAATCAGCCTATTTTGTGCAACTAATAATGTTCCCGCTAATGGGTTAACCGAGCAGCCTCGCACCTAACGTATGCGCGGGGCAAAAATGATCTATTGCCTCTGAAATCACCACGAACAGAACGGCGGAGGTACGGGTAAACACGGCTCATGTTGGTGTCCTCAGAGGTAAGAGCTGTTTTTCTTTAACTCAACTGATGCATTACCTTGCTGTTGTTGTTTACCGAATGCTCCATCTGACTGTCACACTGTGATTGTACTTGTGTAAACAGTAACACAGACGGGGTGAATTTCATGAATGAAAGTGAAAGTTCTGTCACAAAACGCTGTTACGTATCCTCACACATGTTTAAGTAGGTATTGCGTGGGTAAAGTGAAATTACGTCTTTAGCTTCGTGCACACCGCGGACCGTGACCCACCGTTCTGGCGCAACCTGGTGGGATGGGCTTGAAGTACGTCAACGTGCGATGCAGACGCAACAACACAGCGGTAATATATATGTCCGGCAGTGGCGGGCGGTGCATTTCACACCTAGGCCTTCAGTGATGTCCTACCTGAATTATTCCACCTCTTAATACCATCATTATGACGCCATGGCTCTAGAAACTATACATTTAGACAGAAACGCAGTATAACCGGGCGTTGCCATTGTTATTATAGCGGCACCTTGTCTGGGTGTATTCAATTCATTGCATGAAAACGAAAGCGTCAGTTATTTCCCGAACGTTGCGGTCTGTCGATCTCGATAGGAGAACCGTTTCGAGGTTCCATTTAAGGATGGTTATCTTCCTCGTGTTCATACGGTCACGGGGGTGTGTCGTTTTCCATGGTAGCAGCCCGGGAAGTGGTTAGAAGATCGCATTGAACCCCCACTTACTCACACAACTGAGCCAGGCAACACAACACACATATCTCTATGGACCCCAGGGTCGCTCCGTATGTCTACATCTCTTGCAGAAAACATTAAATGCTTTGTACTCACCAAAACAACTGATTATTTGAACACAAAATCCATCCTCCTTTCTTTCCTCAAGAAGACTTCAATGACTCTGTTGTACAGTTGATCAGTTCCACCAATAAGTCCTTTTACATGGATATCGTCGCTAACGTCGGGGTTCGGCTTGTAGAACAACACCTTCCATCTACACAAATTAGCGAGATCAAGTTTCAGTGTGTTAGCTCCGCCTCCCAATAGTTTGTATCCAATCAAAAGACGTGAAGGGGCTGATCAGGTGCTCCGCCATCCAGAAGGCCCCTTCGTCGGATTTGCTTGGATTTGCTGCCAATTTGAGATCTGACCACGGCACGCCACAGTTCTTTTCTCGCTCACTTTAAATTACAATCTGTACTCGCGCCACTGTTGAATCTGCAGGCGGGCAGATTTCTTGGTACCCTGGCAACACATTATGGCTGAATTTGATTGGATAAAAGCTAAAGGCCAGCCCTCCAAATGTCTGGAAGCAGCGCAACCAAGAGGAAAGCTATGAAATGAAGAGAATAGACTACGGGAATAATTTAATACATATTTGTAGAAAAAAATATAAAAATTAAATGTATATTCTGATGATGTTTAGGCCAGCAGAGAAGGCCTTGCTGGCCCTGACGGCACACCACTGATGTCCGGAGGAGATAGCAAAGATGGCGCCGTTAGCATCACAAACACTATGCCATACAAGTTAGCATCAGAGGTAGACTAATATCCTCAACTTATGTCCTAATCACACTACTGTCATACAAGTCGTACCTTCTCCTTGACATGGACATAAACACCTGCTACCTTCTTTGAAAGAAATCGCGATTTATTCAGTGAAAACTAGTACACCATTCAGATAGCATAACAATAGCATAGCATTCGCGGACAGTCAGTCAATGCACCTAGCACAACAATAGCATAGCATTCGCGGACACAGTCAGTATGTTAACATCAGATATATAAACGGGTTATTTTGATAAACTGGACACATTTTGTGAATATATATGGTTACTTTCTCGCCTGAAAACATATAAAAACTTCATAAAATGACATATTAACACTTGTAGAGCCAAATTAAAGATTTTCGCCAATGGCGGATTTTACATCTGTGGCGAAAGCTCTGGTCAAGAAACTACTTCCGGTTTACTTCCGGTTGTTTTGACGGATCCAACGCAACGCAAAAGCTGACATATTTTGACTGATTACCGCACCCTGCCGGACAAGAAACGCAATGCAGAGCAACGCAACGGATCAACGCAACTGCCCCATTGAGATGAATGACTTCCGGTGCAACGCAATGACCTGGTGTGCATGCAGCTTTAGTTTTGAGCGCCAGTGCGTTTTATGCGCGTGCACGCGAAAAAAAATCGTGCACGCGAGAAAAAGAAATCGCGAGGACCCCCCCGCCACTAATGTGAAAAATCCTGGAGGAAACACTGCTGTGCCCCACCCAAAATGTTTAGCACCAGCCGCCACTGGTTTGTATTAACGCCCTGTGATAGCGGCTGAATTATAGCGGCTGAATTAAGACAAGTGCTATAATATGCGTTCGTCTGGAAGCGGGAGAGGGCAGAGAAGGGTGGCTTCCCGGTAAGTTGCATTTCCGGATTTAGGATCGTAGGAGATCCGGGGCTTAGCCCAGAGGGAGAATCTAATGTGCGCGCGGAGCGCGCCGAATTTTTTTACCTTCAACCTTCAACTTACCACCACCTTAAAGCGGACAAAAGGCACTGGAGAACACATATACATTCACACCCTTTAATGAAGCAAACTAATTGTGGTGGTTCTGGGCACAGAGGGAGGTCAGCACACGTAGCTCCCCCTGTCAGTCACCATCATTTATATTTGTATAGAATTACATAATTGATGGGCTGAGGCTAGTTATGTTACAGTATGTATATCAGGGCAGACTCTGTGCTCACCACTTATATTGTATTTAGAGTCTTGTCCTGTGTTATATGACGATATATTACATGTATTGTTGGCCTGTGTATAGTACTGTGAAATCAAATCCCCCCTGGGACATTAAACAAACTTAGTTAGTTAGAGTTACATCTTAGGATAGATTTGAGTCATGTTCTGTATACATACATACTACCATAAGGGCATACTTAATGTGGTTACTCCATGTTTACTAGCTGTAACATTAACGTTACATCATTCTTTTTCACTTGTTACTCAGTCAACCAGAGTGCAGATATCAAAGACTATCAGCCTGTTATTCACTTTATTTGAATAAGTATTATAAGTATAATATTACTTTATTTGAATAAGTATTATCCTTTGTTTGATGACGTGGTTTTCTACGTACTACACGGGTAAGATCAACATTTGATCTGAGTACTTTCTATAAATGAGGCCCCTGGTGAAGGAGGGTTGCTGGCATCATATCTAAGGTGCCTACCACTGCTGTTGTGCCCTTGAGCAAAGCACTTATGCAAAGCACTTAACCCCTAATGGCTGACCGCTATAATTGAATAATGAACGGGTTATAAGTGACTTATTAACTAATTCTAAACTATTTATAAAGCCTTTACAAATGTGACCTTAATGTAAAGTGTTACCTATATTTCTACAGAGCTGGCCTATAACACTTACTTAGCACTTACCACACAGTAGGGAAGAATCCTGATGTGACACCTCCCCCAGTTAATTTACAGCCTCTATTTCAGAACTGCCCTCTTTTTGGTAGTGAGTGAGAGATCTCATCGGTTCGATGACTGCAGTTAGTCAAGTTAGTCACAACTGCATGATCCCTATACTAGATAGATGAACCATGATCTTAGAGTTCATGGTCTGCTGTCTCTGCCTGCCATGGATCAAGGGTGAGGAGCACAGTATTCCAGAGATCCAGAGAGAATGAAAAAGAGATTGATATATAAAAGTATATAACAAATAATCTTCTATGTGTTGGTTATTACCGTAACTCTCTCTCTCTCTCTTTCCACAGGCTCCTCTATCAAAGTTCACCAAACTCCTTCTGGTCTCATCAAGAAGCAGGGTGAATCTGTCGAAAATGAGATGCGCTGTTCACACAGTATAGAAACATATGACCGCATCCTCTGGTACAAACAGGATCGGAACCGGGTTATCAAATTCCTAGGATATCTAAATCTAGAGTATCCCTATCCAGAAGACGATGTGAAAGGGAAAATCAGCTTTCAAGGAGATGGACGTTCCAGTGCCAACCTTTCCATTTCTAACCTCCAGTCAGAAGACAGTGCTGTGTATTTCTGTGCTGCCAGTCTGCACAGTGCTTCAGACTCCCTCCCTCCTGTACAAAAACCCTCGTCTGTCTGTCCCAGCAGTCTGTACAGTAAAGCCAAGCTTCCTCTTGTTGGTTCTTGTTTTAAATAACTTGTATGAAATAGATCACGAGTGAAACTTCTGAATTCTAAGACTTTTTATTGAACAGAATTACAGTTTACAGAAACACAGTGAAGGTGGCTGATGTTGCGGCTGGAGGCTGGAGTGAGAGAAGAGGGCGTTTTTCTTTATTTTTCACCTTAAATAACCCTAACCATATGCAAATACAAGGTATTTCTACAGGCCTATCACATTATTTAGAGATGATCAAGGTGTGAAAAGAGGGAGACCCACATATGATGTTATTCTAGGCTAATGTCATTCCAGGTTAAGGGTCAGGGCAGATTCACAGGAAGTCATCCTAAGATGACCATATTAGGGCAATGTCCTGAGCAAATGGCCTAGACAAAGAATCGTTAAAAACAAACACAGCCAGGAGGACCTTATAGCAAAAGGCAAATTATACAGTTTATATGGTTTATGTGTGTGTGTGTGTGTGTGTGTGTGTGTGTGTGTGTGTGTGCCAAAATATACCACACTCTACACAACCACAGAGATTGACTGATAATGTTTGAACGACAATGTGACCTGTTTTGAGGACAAGTTTCAAGAGCGCGCTGAAGAGAGAAATACATCTGCTTAAAGTCGATATTGTTGTGGAGGTTGTGACAGTTTACGGCACTTGAGTGACCAAACACCTTGAGAATCCTAGGGCCTATGCCTAGACTGTTCTTTGTAGACTTCAGCTCAGCTTTTATCACCCTGCAGTCTCATGCTCTCCTGAAAACACTGCAGCAGATTAACGTCAACCCCACATCATTATTAAGTGGTACCACTCGTTCCTGTTCAATCGCACCCAGCAGGTCAAGGTGAACAAGACCCTGTCTGAACCCCTGACCACCAGCATCCCCGCCAGGGGTGCGTTAGTTCCCCAGTCCTGCTCACCCTGTACAGTAATGTACTGTAGGAGGACCTTGAGATCTACTAATGCTCACATGTTCAGTCTCCAGATTTTATGAGCCTACTGGGTATCTGGTTCTACGAAGACTCCTATCGACAATGTGCACCAGATGGCAGATTTGATAAGTCTATTGTGCCTGATGCTCACTGTGAGCTGCAATCAGCAAGTCATAGGAAATTGTGAAAAAAAAGTGGAACTTACTGTACCACTTCTTTCAAAATGGCATAAGACCTGACCACTCCACTGACTGTGTCTGTGTGAATATCCGTATAATAAATCCTGATGACACGTCAGTGTTTGTCCCACAGAGGAAGAAGACTGAGGATCTCTCTCTCTCTCACGTCCTGTAGGAGGACCTCTAGTTCTACTGATGCTCACATCTACAATCTGCGTTTTGATGAGTCTATTGTGCATGATGATCACTGTGAGCTCCAATCAACTTGTCACAGAATGTCATGACACTCCCATTCACTGCACCACCACCTTCAACATGATGAGTACCTGGCTGTATCTGTGTGACACTTGTCCCTTTGCAGCACTGGGACATTAACATGATCAAACATGGTCTCACTTCTCATCTCCTTTACTTTCTCACTGCTCTGTGTTACAGGTAAATTAAAAAGCATATCATACCTTTCCAACATGTTCAATTCACTTCACGGTAGCATTGAGTTACTCATGTATAACTTTACTTAACTGTATTGACTGATCTCTGATATTGTATCTCTATAGGTCTTGTGAAGGGGATACGGTACGCGACGCATACGGTACTAGTTGACCAGGAGCCCAGAATTCTCTGGGGACAGGAAGGTCGTTTTGCTCAGATGGACTGCAGTATAACTAGAACTACTAATAACCTTGACTATCCTCAGATGTACTGGTACCGACAACTACCAGGAGAGGGAATGAAGCTCATAGTTTTCACAGTTCCTTACAGCAAACCTGACTTTGTCGCTTTTAATGACAACAAGTTTGCCACCAACAAGACGATATCTAAGAGTGGATCTTTCACAGTGATGAAGTTAGCACCGGGGGACAACGGCATGTATTTCTGTGCTGTGAGTCAACACAGTGATACAGACTCCCTGCACAGCTGCACACAAACCTCAGTGTTTAAAAAAAATAATTAAAAAAAATTGACTCTGATGATCTCATTCATGTCCGGTAGGGGGACCTCTAATTCTACTAATGCTCACCTCCACAATCTGCACCACATAATACACACTCATGTACTATAGGGGAACCTCTAATTCTAACAATGCTACTTTCTCTAATATCATTTGTTCTCCTCATCGGTCTGTGTCTCGTACAGGAATGAAATATTCAGGTCATGTGATCCTACCATACATGCCGACACCCACTAACCAACACCCATTATGCTCCTATGCCTATAACAGCCCTCTCTTTTCACCAGAAAGCTTCATCCATACTGAATGACCCTCCTCTCTCTCCGTACTGGAGCATCACCATGATGAGAGTTCTGATCCACCTGGCAGCTCTACCACTCTGGGTGACAGGTACAATGAGAACACTCAGGAAGAAAACCCCAGCAAATCCATTGGTGCTTCAAAACTGAGTACAATGTTTGTTTCCTCTTTGTCTACAGGGCAGTGGCTTGATAGCAAGGTTCATCAGACCCCTACTGCACTCATAAAAGGGCCTGGAGAAAATGTGCAACTCAGCTGCAGCCATGCTATTCCAAACTACGACATGATACTGTGGTACCAACGGTCTGTAGGAGACACAGCTCTGAAACTCATTGGTTACATATATTATGCGGCAAGTACAATGGAGGAACCTTTTAAAAATCACTTCAATGTGAGTGGAGTTGGCGGAAAAGAAGCCTTTCTTCATCTTCTTAAACTGAGACCAGGTGAAGACAGTGCAGTATATTTCTGTGCTGCTAGTATCACAGTGCTGTAGATGTCTTTCCCCCGCTACAAAAACCCTCTGTGATAAAAGGTCCCAGTATCTATCAGCACATCACCCACACCTGCTGGTGAGGTTACATTTTGATTCTGTGCCATCATGTAAAGACAGACAGCTTATGGTGTACTACAGTACAGCTATCTTATCTGGTCTGATACAGTGTGTCTACAGCTTAGTCTCGTTAACATGACTGATGTGGTTGTGATGTCATATCCTCCGTCTCTTGCCCTTCAGACAGTTCTGCTCAGACACAGTTCTGCTGTTTCTTCCTGTCCCAACAGAGTCACATGATCACAGCTGTCATCACATTTCTCTCCCCCTCCTCTGGCTCCCAGGTAGTGTAAGTAAGTAAAGTAAGTCAAACTTTATTTATATAGCACCCTTCCCAGCACGAATGCACAGGGTGCTTTACATACTGTATACAGTGCAAATTTGAAACATCAATGATTAGACAACATAAACAGAGCAGGAACACAAAAAAAGTGCACATTTGAAACATCAATGATTACAAACAGAAAGGAGAGCCAGCATAGACGACTAGCTGCCGAACAAAGGCGTGGCCATCTTGCTCTCGTCATAGAATGAAGAAAAAGAAAAGAAAAAGGCGGCGGCGAGGCAGGGGGATGGGGCAGGGTGCGTGTCCATGTATGTGTGTGTGAGTCCTTGAAAAGGAAGTCTGTGTCTGATGTTGGCTCCTGGTTGTTCCACAATCTCGGCGGCTCATTCCGCAGAGTGTCATCGCGATAACACAGCAGGTCGCTATGGAGACGACCTCGATCAGGCCCAGACCAAAAAGTCAACAACAGGTCTCCATGAGGGATGGGGGAGGGTGGAGAGCGCGTCTTCGTATGTGAGTCTTGAATCTTCTTTTGGGGGAGTTTTCTGCAAACGGCCTTGCCCGGCCGAGCAGGGGGGGGCGCCGCCGGAATGAAGATTAGATGTTTGGGTTAGCGGGGTCGAGGGCAACCTTGGATTCAGGTTGCTATGGAGATGACCTCAATCACCCAGTTGTGCTGGCTCTTAACCTGGCTTCTTGCAAAGCAGTGAATTTCTCCAAAACGTTATCCATCTTGCGGTTTAGTTCAAATATCATACCAGTCTGAGTACTTACTGCTCTGCCCATCTCGTTTAACATGACGGGCAGGGTTGCTTGGGTATCAGCCATCTTTCCAATTTTCCGATAGATCAGGGCAATACACAATCCCATTAGCAGATGTCCTGTTAACATAAATCCAAATAGGTACATGTCTTTGACGTCCTGTGTGCGTCCTTAGTTAGAATATCTGTAAAATAAATCCTGATAACACGTCAGTGTTTGTCCCACAGAGGAAGAAGACTGAGGATCTCTCTCTCTCACGTCCTGTAGGAGGACCTCTAGTTCTACTGATGCTCACATCTACAATCTGCGTTTTGATGAGTCTATTGTGCATGATGATCACTGTGAGCTCCAATCAGCTTGTCACAGAATGTCATGACACTCCCATTCACTGCACCACCACCTTCAACATGATGAGACCTGCTGTATATTTGAGTACCTGACTGTATCTGTGTGTCTCTTTGCAGCACTGGGACATTAACACGATCAAACATGGTCTCACTTCTCATCTCCTTTACTGTCTCACTCCTCTGTGTTCCAGGTACAGTCATGAGAAGATATTCCTGTTTTCAAACTAACATTCAGTTCAGGTTAGCATTGCATTATTCCATCTTAGTGTAGTTGATAACTGTATTGATGTTGGTGCCACTTTGTGCCTACAGGTCTCGCTGAGGGCAATGATGTCACTCAGACCCCCAGCGTACTCTGGGAACAGCAGGGTCGTTCTGCTAACATGGACTGCAGTCACATTAAGGGGGGTGGCTATTTCCAGATGTACTGGTACAGACAACTACCAGGAGAGGGAATGAAGCTCATAGTTTTCACAGTTCCCAACAGCAAACCTGACTTTGGTGCTTTTAATGGGACCACATTTAAAGCCACCAAGACGGCAGCTGAGAGTGGATCTTTCACAGTGATGAAGTTAGCACCGGGGGACAACGGCATGTATTTCTGTGCTGTGAGTCAACACAGTGATACAGACTCCCTGCACAGCTGCACACAAACCTCAGTGTTTTTTTTTTTCATTTTCATTTGACGCTGATGATCTGATGATCTCATTCATGTACGGTAGGGGGACCTCTAATTCTACTAATGCTCACCTCCACAATCTGCACCACATAATACACACTCATGTACTATAGGGGAACCTCTAATTCTAACAATGCTACTTTCTCTAATATCATTTGTTCTCCTCATCGGTCTGTGTCTCGTACAGGAATGAAATATTCAGGTCATGTGATCCTACCATACATGCCGACACCCACTAACCACCACCCATTATGCTCCTACGCCTATAACAGCCCTCTCTTTTCACCAGAAAGCTTCATCCATACTGAATGACCCTCCTCTCTCTCCGTACTGGAGCATCACCATGATGAGAGTTCTGATCCACCTGGCAGCTCTACCACTCTGGGTGACAGGTACAATGAGAACACTCAGGAAGAAAACCCCAGCAAATCCATTGGTGCTTCAAAACTGAGTACAATGTTTGTTTCTTCTTTGTCTACAGGGCAGTGGCTTGATAGCAAGGTTCATCAGACCCCTACTGCACTCATAAAAGGGCCTGGAGAAAATGTGCAACTCAGCTGCAGCCATGCTATTCCAAACTATGACATGATACGGTGGTACCAACGGTCTGTAGGAGACACAGCTCTGAAACTCATTGGTTACGCATATTTTACAGATATTACCATGGAAGAACCATTTAAAAATCACTTCAATGTGAGTGGAGTTGGCGGAAAAGAAGCCTTTCTTCATCTTCTTAAACTGAGACCAGGTGAAGACAGTGCAGTATATTTCTGTACTGCTAGTTACGCACAGTGCTGTAGATGTCTTTCCCCCGCTACAAAAACCCTCTCTGATAAAAGGTCCCAGTATCTATCAGCACATCACCCACACCTGCTGGTGAGGTTACATTTTGATTCTGTGCCATCATGTAAAGACAGACTGCTTAAGGCAGGGGTCGGCAATTAAGTTTGGCTTCGGGCCCCCAAAAAATTAGCCACTAGATGGCGGGCCCGAACCTAATCAAAGGCTAATTTAAGTAATTGATTGTTTAAAAATGTGACACGTTCTAATACTTTGACTTTTCTTTCGAGAGATGTACACATCGCTAGTCAACTAACACAGCTTGTTTTGTGAGCCTGCTAACAATGTAAAGTAGTGTTCTAGTTAACTAGGTAGCAGTCCAATCCATTACGTTGCAGTATTTTGGCTTGACTAGCGAGTTTGTGTTGTGATTCTCAACAAAGTTGAAACGTAGTTTCACCCTTTTCCATATTTTTGAATAATAAATGTGTGGACTGACGATGAAGCGCAGCCTAACTTATTCTAATAATTATTTAACATACTTTTATTCATAATTATTCCCCCCTCCTCCCAGACAAGGTCACATTATTATTGGATTGGTTGTTTGCGTGTTGGGTGAAAGCTAAACATTTAACCTGCTAGCTAGCAAGAGAAACATAATGTCACTCTCCACAGGTCTAAAGAGGAAAGTTGACGGTGAAAACAGGGCATTTAAAGAGGAATGGACAGTGAACTATACGTTCATCCTAACTGGTTTCATCAATGCAAAGCTGTTGTGAGACTCACATTTTCCGTGCTCACAATATTTCCTTTCAATACATGCGAGTCGTCCTTTTCGTCAATGAATGTGATAAAGACGCACGAGAGGAATTGATTGATGCATAAAAACCTTGAGAACTGCCGGATTAAAGTGACGTCCATATCACCAGATATCAAGCAAATACTGACCGATGGGAGATGCCACTTTTCACATTAAGTGAGTACCAAGCCTGTCGTAATTGTATTTAATAACCTAATTGTATTTTGTATATTTTGAATGAATGGCTCATTGTAATTATTATCCCTAATAGCGTGTTTGCTCTGTCGTTTCAGGAGCATAGGCCGCCTATGCACCACCACCCCTCGCATGATCAAGCGGATTCTGTTTTTTTTTTTTTTTAAATGCCGGTTTTGTTGTCAATTCAAGTTTTTCAGAAAATTAAACTGAATGTGCTTTGTTACTGTTCATATGTGTGTTGCAGTCACATATACGTAAACATTACGTTTGAATGATTTACTGAGCTAGTGTTCTTTTTTTCAAACCACACACCGCATGTCGGCTATTTCAGCACAACGCATTGTCCACCTGCTTATGATTCACTATGAGGGGTTCAGCGTCAGTGCGCTTCGGTGCACCCCGCTGCCTGATTGTCTGTCCCTGTGTCATTCACTCTCAACATGGATAAAAGTACAATAAGCATTATTCAGGTGGAGGTAGATTCTCTATTCGGACATTATAGGCGCTATATGTGGGACTGTAGGTCCGATATTGTAAAAAAAATAAAAAGAAGAAAAAAGTGGACTCTCAAAATAATCTGCTGGGCCAAATATTATTGGTGATGGGCCAGCAATGGCCCGCGGGCCCCCTATTGCCGACCCCTGGTCTAGATTGTCCAGGGCCTAGAACCTAGGTCTTTGCTGTGTTCAGGGCCTGAATGGCCCTAGGGTAGAAGCTGAGCTTCAGTCTGTTTGTCCGTGCGAACATGGTCCTGAACCGCCTGCCTGAGCGCAGCCGAACAAAGTGTTCGTTCCCAGGGTGGGATGGGTCCCTGGAGATCTTGGAGGCCTTCCTGAGGCAGCGTGTGTTGTACAGCTCTTCCAGAGAGGGGAGGGGGGCGCCGATGATCTTCTGGGCCGATCTCACGACTCTCTGTAGCGCTTTCCTCTCTGCGGCTGTGCAGCTGGAGAACCACACGCAAATGCAGTAGGTGAGGATGCTCTCCACAGTGCAGCGGTAGAAGGTCACAAGCAGCTCCTGTCTGAGGTGGTAGTTCCTGAGGACTCTCAGGAAGTAGAGCCGCTGTTGTGCCTTCTTGATGATGGCTGCTGTGTTGGTCCTCCAGGACAGGTCCTCCTGTATGTGCACCCCCAGGAATCGGAGGGTTGAGACTCTCTCCACGCTCCCTCCATCGACGAGCAGGGGCTGGACCTCAGATTTTTTCCTCCTGAAGTCCACGATGATTTCCTGGGTCTTTGACTGGTTCAGCAGCAGGTTGTTAACCTTGCACAGCTTGCCCAGCTGCTCCACCTCATCCCTGTACGCCGCCTCCCCCCCCCCCCGAGATGCAGCCCACCACGGTGGTGTCATCTGCAAACTTTACGATGGAGTTGCTGGGGTGGACGGGGGTGAAGTCGTAGGTGTAGAGGTTGTAGAGGATGGGGCTTAGCACGCAGCCCTGGGGGGACCCAGTGCTGAGTCTGAGGGCTGTGGAGGTGTGGGAGCCCACCCGCACCCTCTGGGGGCGGTCAGACAGGAAGTCCTTGATCCATGCACAGATAGAGTGTGATAGTCCCAGGTCTAGTAGTTTGGTCACTAGCCTGTCTGGAAGGATGGTGTTGAAGGCAGAGCTGAAGTCCACAAAGAGCAGTCTCGCGTAGCTGTTTCCCCTCTCCAGTAGGGATAGAGTGGAGTGATGACAGGGAGATGATGCGCAATTGCTCTGATGAATGGTTTGTTGTCGTGCGACGTCGCATCGCACGCCGTGTGCATTGGCCTTTAGCAGTCGCCTAACATCTGTGATAACATGACAAGTATTTAAACCTGCCTGTGTTCAAGAATGAGTTGTCTAATGCTTGTACTCTGTTGGGAGAACCTATTTGAAGAACTAAAGGTGACCAATACAATCTTTAGAGTAATCATTACGACCGGATCTCTATGCCTTGTCAATTCGTGTATGCTGCACCTGATCTATAGAGATGACACAACGCATTTAAGATCACAAAATCCTCAATAGATGTATGTGCACAAACATATACTGTAGATGTAGCAGTGTCAGTATCATTACATGTATCAGTATGACCATGACATGTAAGCATACGTTGGGACATCAAAGAGATCTCGGCTTGAACTAGAATAACTACCATACGATCAACTCTCTTGTCTACGCAAGGTGGGAAGACCTCTAGCTCAACCAATGCTCATCTCTATGCTCACCTGGCTGTTTCCCTTCATGTCTGTGTCTCATCATTAGAAATGCTCACTCTGAGGTAGCAAGATCACACTGTACCTTGAGACACTCCCACTACAAGTCGTAGAATCTGTCTCTCACTGCTTCACCTTACCATCGCATCTCTCACGGCACTGAGCTATCATCATGGTTAGAATTCTGATACATTCGGTAGCTCTACTATTGGTGACAGGTATAAAAAATTACTAGTGGAAAAATACTTGATACTGATTTATTTACATAATCTATTACTGTCAATATGTTGAGTGATATATTGAGTATTCATATATTTTCTGTTTTTGTCCACAGGGCAGTCACTAACTAACAAAGTCCATCAAAGCCCTGAAGCAGTATTTGGAAGACCTGGCAACAACGTGCAACTAAATTGCAACCATATTATCTCTAGTTATGATATGATACTGTGGTATCAGCTGTCAGCAAAAAGTTTCGCTTTGAAACTCATTGGGCATGTGAGATACACAAGTCAAAGTATTGAAAGTCCATTCAATGATCATTTCAATGTGAGTGGAGATGGTGCAAGTAACAGTCTGGCTTCTCTTCATATTCAGCTAAGAGGCCCTCAAGACAGTGCGTTGTATTTCTGTGCGGCTAGCGAAGCACAGTGTTGCACGTACCCTCTCTCTGCTACAGAAACCTCTGATCCACACAGTCAGTAACAATCACTACTCAACACACCTGCCTTCAACCTCTTCAACAGCATTTTGTCATCATGAGCTATTTGATATCAGACAGATGGTAAAAACTGCACTTCTGTAGTTTTCCATCAGGAGGCAATATATCTTCACACACACGTGTGTGAGATGTCATATCCTGTGTTCCTCCCCAAGAGTTCATCTCAGGTCAGGTCTCGGGAGGTTTGTACTTTCTCATAAGGGGGCAGCATACCTCTACCTATACACTGAGGGGAAAGAGCGCCTGTAATGATTGTGTAAGACTCTGTTCATGTGAACCATTATAGTCATTGACATATTGGTGACAATAGCTACGTATGAGATTTCATCTAAAAAACTCTTTATTTTGGTAGCACTGAGACTCAACATGATCAGAATTATTATCAGCTTAACCGTTTATGGCGCCTGGGTTTCAGGTATTCCAAGTGGATTTTATGACCCATTCTTCATGGCTTTCTGACTGTCATTTGTTTAAAACTGTTCTGTCTAGTTGAATGTCAGTATCTGTTGTTCCTTCTGCCTCTCCCCAGGTTCCTCTCTGAGTGACCAAGTCCACCAGGCTCCTGCTGCCCTGTACAAGAACCCAGGACAACCTGCTGAGATTCACTGTTCCCACAGTATCCCGAGCTACAATCGCATCTACTGGTACAAACAATCCAAGAACAGAGAAATACTATTTTTGGGATACATGCTAGCGACCTCTGGAAGTCCTGAGGCTGGATACACACTTGAAGGGGACGCAAATCAAGGCAAAAATAGCACATTAACCATCAGAGAGCTTTATTCAAACAGCAGTGCAGTGTATTTCTGTGCTGCTAGTTTCCACAGTGCAGCAGATCGTCTCTCTCTGTTACAAAAACCCCTCCATGACCCGCAGGCTCACCCCGCTCTGCAGCAGACCTCCTCACACCTGCACTCA
Organism: Nansenia antarctica; assembly: GCF_963989245.1. Classification (NCBI taxonomy): domain Eukaryota; kingdom Metazoa; phylum Chordata; class Actinopteri; order Argentiniformes; family Microstomatidae; genus Nansenia; species Nansenia antarctica. The sequence continues at coordinate 25,000,376 of NC_137674.1, read as the reverse complement.
CCCACTGTAACCGACTCTCACTCAGTGCCAAAACACAGAACAGTTGTCCATCAGAAAGGGAGGTTCTCTCTAACGCCTTATTCTACAACAGCATGTTTGGATACTGGATTCTGATTGGCTAGCAACAGTGGTAAATATCTCAACAACCCACTGTTCAGACCGCATTTCCAGTATCAATGCGCCTCCCAATCGATCTGATTAATAAGAACACCTGTGCTGACCTACAATGCAATGGTTGATCTTGTTTATGGGACTATATACTGTGGCGGAAGGATATGTGTATTCTGAAACGATTAATGATTGTAAATACATGAATTTAATGTTACAACTGTGTATTTATTTTTTATATTATGGGTGGCTGTTGTAGAAAAGCAATTGACCATTGGAGGGCGGGGGTTGTGGACTCATTTACCACTGTACAGGGTTTTCCTACTCGGCTACGCCTCGTGCCACAACCGTTTACCAGTGGTAAATGAGTCCACAACCCCCTTCCTCTCATGGTCAATTGCTTCCTTCGACAACTACCTGAACTGAGACACAAGCAATACTCCCAACGTGGTACGGTACTGAACCCCCTCCCCGGACCCGCCTCTCAAAGGAACCCAGTTTAGATCAGTGTTCTGTTTACAGTATGTCTCCACTGAGATCATTGGCAGGGTTGAGACGTCATATCCTGTGTTCCTCCCCCTGAAGAGTTCATCTCAGGTCAGGTCTCGGGTGGTTTGGACTTTCTCATAAGGGGGCAGCATACCTCTACCTATACACTGAGGGGAAAGAGCACCTGTCATGATTGTGTAATAATATAAGACTCTGTTCATGTGAACCATTATAGTCATTGACATATTGGTGACAATAGCTACGTATGAGATTTCATCTAAAAAACTCTTTATTTCGGTAGCACTGAGACTCAACATGATCAGAATTATTATCAGCTTCACCGTTTATGGTGCCTGGGTTTCAGGTATTCCAAGTGGATTTTATGACCCATTCTTCATGGCTTTCTGACTGTCGTTTGTTTAAAACTGTTCTGTCTAGTTGAATGTCAGTATCTGTTGTTCCTTCTGCCTCTCCCCAGGTTCCTCTCTGAGTGACCAAGTCCACCAGGCTCCTGCTGCCCTGTACAAGAACCCAGGACAACCTGCTGAGATTCACTGTTCTCACAGTATCCCGAGCTACAATCGCATCTACTGGTACAAACAATCCAAGAACAGACAATTACTATTGTTGGGATATATGATAGGAGACTCTGGATATCCTGAGGCTGGATACACAATTGAAGGGGACGCGAATCAAGGCAAAAATAGCACATTAACCATCAGAGAGCTTTATTCAAACAGCAGTGCAGTGTATTTCTGTGCTGCTAGCTTCCACAGTGCAGCAGATCGTCTCTCTCTGTTACAAAAACCCCTCCATGACCCGCAGGCTCACCCCGCTCTGCAGCAGACCTCCTCACACCTGCACTCACCCACTGTAACCGACTCTCATTCAGTGCCTGAAAAAAAAAGAAGAAAACGAAACAACTGGCCTATCAGATAGGGAGGTTTTCTCTAGTGCCTTATACTGAACTCCCTCCTCCCCAGTGGTGTCGTCTACGTGATACGCAGGACTACGCCGTATACCCACTAGGAAAGGCCAAGGATTTCCATATACCCACTTAAAAATGTGTGAGGACACGTAACAGCGTTTTGTGACCGAACTTTCACACTTTCATTCATAAAATTCACCCCGTCTGTGTTACGAAACACTTGAATTTTGGACCATTGGGACTGACTATAGCGTCATATACCATCAAACAGTGGTGTGCCGTCAGGGCCAGCAAGGCCTTCTCTGCTGGCCTAAACATCATCAGAATATACATTTTATTTTAATATATTTTTTCCACAAATATGTATTAATGATTCCCCATAGTCTATTCTCTTCATTTCATAGCTTTCCTCTTGGTTGCGCTGCTTCCAGTCTCCGATTGAGATTTGGAGGGCTGGCCTTTATGTTAGAGCTTTTATCCAATCAAAATGTGTTGCTAGGGGGCTCCAAAATCTGCCTGCCTGCACGTTAAGCGGTGCCGCCGATTCGACCTGTAACTTAACGTTGGAACGAGAAAACCTGTGGCGTTCCTAGTAAACCTACGTAGATGCGAGCAAAAGCAACAACGGAGCCTGCTGGAAGGCTCAATGATGTCAGCACCCAGCACGTCTTTTGATTGGATACGCACTATTGATACGCACTATTGATACGCACTATTGATATTCACTATTGAGATGCGTATATGCCGGTAGATGTGAAACTTTCGAAAGTGCGCAGGGAAACGGAGCATCACAACGAAAGCTTTCGTTGACTGATCGATAATACTGATCGATTGTGTCCTGTTTTTGGGTAAACAATAACTATCATTTAGGGGACACGATGAAAGCACCGAGTCCACAAACAGAGGAAACTACGTTGAAGCTTATTTCTTTTCTGGCTGAAAACAACCCAGATTTACATTACCACCTGTCCACAAACAAAGTGTTTACTGGGACGTCAGGCAAAATACAAAACGACCTGATTTTTGCTATTGCTTAAGTGATGGGAGAAGAGATCAAAATGGAGATTAAAAAGGCACCCTTTGTCGCTATTATGGTGGACGAGACGACAGACGTGGGTAATGTAGCGATCTTAAAGATGTTAGTTTAACACTCTTCATTGTAAATGCGGATTTATTGATTAAAAATGCTTCGGAAATATTAATATAACTCTGTTGTACTTGTCTGACTATGTTAAGGTGATGTAACGCCCGGTTATACTGTGTTTCTGTCTAGTTTCTAGAGCCATGGCGTCATAACGATGGTATTAAGAGGTAGAATAATTCAGGTAGGAATGTGTCGGACATCACTGAAGGCCTAGGTGTGAAATGCACCGCCCGCCACTGCCATCAAAGGGGTGGAAATGCGACATGAAATATGCCAAAATGCAGCACTATCATGCACAGATCAGCCTTATAACATGTAATTTATATAGGGTATATACGGTATATCGTTAGACCGGGAGCGCAGATTTATTTTTATGGTGTTCCGAAATGAACGATATGAGGCTGGGAGGGGAAAATCACAGTATACCCACTAGAAAAAAACTAGACTACACCACTGCTCCTCCCCCTGTCATAGGAACTTGGTTTAGATCAGAGTTTCTGTTCAGTGCTCCTATAGCCGAGGGTCAACATGTTTATCCAAGCTCTCACCACAGCCACTGTCGCGTTACTCTGGCTGACAGGTAAAATGTGATCACTAACAATAACAAATTACTCTCTAGATAGGCCGTTTGTGTCAAAGATGCACTGTATGCACACATGAAAGCATAATTTATATATATATATATTTACCTAATTTCTATCCCTACATGTAATTTCAACAATTCTGTTTTCTTCCCACAGGTCACTGTGAAGGGAGTGATGATGTCACACAGTTTCCTGGCATTAGCTGGAGTTTTGCACAGACATTTGCAGAGATGAACTGCAGCCACAAGAAAGATGCTGGTCATAATCAGATGTACTGGTACAGGCAGCGTCCAGGGGAGGCAATAAAGCGTATAGCATTCACATCTGTCGGTGGAGCACCAGACTTTGGGGATTTCAGTCAAGAGAAATATTCAGCCGTTAAGACTACATTTGAGAGTGGATCTTTCACTGTCAAAAACCTGCAGCCAGGTGACAGTGGCATATATTTCTGTGCCGTCAGCAAGCACATTGATGCAAACCCTTTATGCAGTCGAACAAAAACTGCTTGCGATGGCTTTGCTTATAAAGATGACAATATTATATTTTTCCTGTAGATGGAGTTAGAGCTCAATAAACACTGAATCAACAGCTACAGCATCACAACAGGAACACCTTAACTGCTCCTCCTGAGACTTCTACTGCCTCTCCTGAAGACACACGCTTTTTCCCCTTTACTGTGTCCCCTAAAAACTTCTATTGCCCCCCTTGTACTGTTTCTCTGTTTCTCCAGTGTCTATATAATCAAAAAATAAAAATAAATAAATAAAAAAGTAGGTTTAGAAGATGGTGATAGAAGTAGATTTTTCCTTCTATCACAGAGACTGCCAATGGCCCCGGGCCTGAGCTGGATTACTCTTCCTGCTACGACTGGTGGATTGATGATTCACTTGCTTAGTCAAATGTATTGAGTGTAAGTCGCTTTGGAATAAGGCGTCTGCTAAATGCCAAAAATGTAAAAAGAAAAACAAAGAAACATACAATACTCTGAGATGGATTAGAGAGCTGGACACACTTTCAGACCAGCCTGTGATTTCCTCCTTGCCTTGTTTCTATGAACATTTTACTTCTGTCAACGCTCTTAGAGGTTTAGTGAATTTCTTAGTAATTTAACATGTAATGGCAGTACCTCCCTCATTTCAATTGTGATGTCATATCCTTTTTTTATATATATATATATATATATATATATTATTGTGATGTCATATCCTTTTTTTTTGGGGATGTCATATCCTTACCAGAAAGTTCATCTCAGTTCGTCTGATTAGTGCTCATTAACTGGGAGTCAAAATGATCCGATTTCTCATCCCACTCACTGTCTTACACCTTTGGCTTACAGGTAATCATTTTATATTAATAAACATTGTTTCGATGTGAAGTAAATACATTTGTCATCAGCTCACATGTCCTCTCCATCTCTGTCCAGGTCTCTCTCTCAACGTTGAGGTTCGTCAGACACCCTCTGATCTCATAAGCAACGCTGGAGATCACGTGCAACTCTTCTGCACCCACGAGAAATCTGACTACACCATGATGCAGTGGTACCAGCGATCACCGGGAGTCACAACTCTTAAATACATTGGATATTTATTTGTCAACTCTCAAACTACATACATGGATAATACAAAAATAAGGGGAGATTTGAGTGGAGCTGGCACCAAGAACAGCTCTCTTAACATTTTCAAAGTTCAAAGATCTGACCACACTGCAGTGTATTTCTGTGCTGCGAGCAAAGGCACACTAGTGCAGACCCCCTCTCCTCTCAACAAAAACCCTCTCTCATCCACTGTCTCTGTGGTTCACAAAAAAAGTGAAACATCCCCATAACACCTGCATCTGAGATCTGATTTACTTCTGTTATAGTGTCATCAAAGCTGGGTTTTTAAAAAAAACAGCAGTCCCACTCATATTTTTCTTTTTATCGGGACAGAGACAGTAGAGATTGGCAGGAAGGATGGGTGAGAGAGAGAGAGAGAAGGGATGACATGCAGGATATGTCCCTGACCGGAATCGAACCGGGAACCCTGCGGTTACATGGTCGGCAACTTAGTGTGCTACACCACCAAGCAGCCCATCAAAGCTGTTTTAGGGATCATTGTGACATCACTTCCTGTTCCTCATTCCACTCTAGACAGACCAACCCAGACATTAGTAGGTTTTACATGTGCAGCACTGAGCCAACATGACCAGACCTCTCCTAACTGTCCTAGTCTTACTCTTGTGGATGACAGCAGGTACGTATATTGGCATACATCTTGGGAAAATACAAATTACAAATAGTTTTTATGTAAAGTACACAACAGTTCGGCTGAGCCTGTGGAACAGCCTTCCTAGCCAGCTAAGGGCAGTACAGAGCCTGTGGAACAGCCTTCCTAGCCAGCTAAGGGCAGTACAGAGCCTGGACTCTTTTTTAAGACAGGCCTAAAAACCTTTTTATTCAAAAAGGCCTTTGACTGCTGAACCTGTGTTAATTCTTGTGATTTATTTTGTTCGTTTTTTACTATGTTTTTAACTTATTATGTTTTTAGGTTGTTTTGTTTTTAACTTATTATGTTTTTAGGTTGTTTTGTTTTTAACTTATTATGTTTTTACGGTTGTTGTTGTTTTTCAATGTGCTCTCTGTAGCACTCTGAGATTATTTTTGAATGAAAAGTGCAATACAAATAAAATGCATTATTATTATTATTATTATTATTATTATTATTATTAACAGTGAATTTTTGTTTTTCCATTCCAGGTCCCTGTCTCAGTGTCGAGGTTCATCAGAGTCCCTCTGACCTCGTAACCAAGGCAGGAGATAACGTCCAGCTCTCCTGTGCCCATGACAAATCTGATTACACAATGATGCTGTGGTACCAGAAATCCCCAGGAGACACAGCTCTTAAACTCATTGGGTACATGAATTATGGGACTCAAAACATTGAAAGAAAGTATGAAAAACATTTTAATTCGAGTGGGGATTTGAGTGGTTCCAAAGCCAAGAACAATTCTCTACTTATCTTCAACCTTCAGAGATCGGAGCATAGTGCAGTGTATTTCTGTGCTGCTAGTTACGCACAGTGACACAGATGCCTTCTCTTCTCTACAAAAACCCCAAACCCTCTCTCATCCACTGTCTCAGTGGTTTGAACCAAACACCGCCGTAACACCTGCAATTTCAGATCTGAATTTGGTGTCATTCGGTGTCATCCCATCTATAAAGCTGTCCTATGTCATACTGAAGTATTTACATCACTGATGACATCACTTCCTTTTCCTCCCTCCCCTCCAGACACTTCAGCTGAGACATCAGTTGGTGTTCCATGTTCAGACCCGAGAGTCAACATGACTAGACCATTCACAGGGTTCCTACAGGTTTCAACAAGTCAAATTTAAGACCTTTTTAGACCCTTTTTTTAGACCTCTGAATAGAATTTTAGACACCATCCGCGACACCATATGATAGCTACAGTATTTGTCATCCTCAAGGTGATGAAGTTAGGGATTTCACTGCCATACAGACAAAAAAGTCTGAAGGATAATTAATATAAAATAAATATTGGTTCCAGCTTGATTAATTCCCGCATAAATAGATGTGGTCGGACTGATTTCCTTGCAGGACAAGCTAATCTCATTTTTAAGACCTAGCACCTAATTTTTAGACTGAATAACTGAAATGTAAGACCTTTTTAGGCCTTGTAAATCGGGTTGCTGAATTTGAGACTTTAAGGCTTTTTAAGACCAGCGTGGGAACCCTGCATATAAAGGCTACAATGTGAGTGGAGATGGTGAAAGGAAAGAAGCTTTCCTTCACATTCTCAAACTGAGACAATCTGAAGACAGCGGAGAACATTTCTGCGCTGCCAGTGACACCTCTATCTGTTCCATCAGACCCGTCTTATAACAGCTGCATTACACCACATTAACAGCCTATTGTTCATAGAGCGGGGAGAGGAAAAGGTAGAGAGAGACAGAGATACAGGCAGGCAGGCAGGCAGGTAGACAGACAGACAGACACAGACAGACAGGCAGGCAGGTAGACAGACACAGACAGGTAGGCAGGCAGACAGACAGACAGGCAGGCAGGTAGACAGACAGACACAGACAGACAGGCAGACAGACAGACAGGCAGGTAGACAGACAGACACAGACAGGCAGGCAGTGAGACAGACAGACGCAGGTAGACAGACAAAGACAGGCAGGCAGGTAGACAGACAGACAGACAGACAGGCAGACAGACAGGCAGGAAGGTAGGCAGGTAGACAGACAGACAGACAGACACAGACAGGCAAGTAGACAGACAGACACAGACAGGCAGACACAGACAGGCAGGTAGACAGACACAGACAGGCAGGCAGACAGACAGGCAGGCAGACAGACAGACAGACAGACAGGCAGACAGACAGGCAGGTAGGTAGGCAGGTAGACAGGCAGACACAGACTAGCAGACAGGCTGGTAGACAGACAGACAGACACAGACAGACAGGCAGATAGGCAGGCAGACAGGCAGACAGACAGATAGACAGACAGATAGACAGACACAGACAGACAGACAGACACAGGCAGGCAGGCAGGCAGACAGACAGACAGAGGATGCAGGGCAGAGCATATCTGCCCATCAAAGTTCACTGTGATGATGTCATTTCCTCTGTCTGTGTGTGTGTGTGAGATAAGTGTATTTCCCCTGCTGTCCTCTCCAGTCCTGGTCATCATGATCCTCACAGCCACGTTACCACTGCTCTGGCTCACAGGTAAGAAAGACCATCTGGATATTTTAAGAGACTGACAGAAGTTTAATTTACCATAAAGCAACTGTAGGCTGTATACAGTACAATGCTATCCAATTGTTTAGGCGTAACTGCTCCTCCTGAGACTTCTACTGCCCCCCAGCACTGCGTCTCCTGAAGACACCCGCTTTTTCCCCTTTACTGTGTCCCCTAAAACTTCTATTGCCCCCCTTGTACTGTTTCTCTGTTTCTCCAGTGTCTATATATATATTAAAAAAAAAAAGAAGTCTAGGTTTAGAAGATGGTGATAGAAGTAGATTTTTCCTTCTATCACAGAGACTGCCAATGGCCCCGGGCCTGAGCTGGATTACTCTTCCTGCTACGACTGGTGGATTGATGATTCACTTGCTTAGTCAAATGTATTGATTGTAAGTCGCTTTGGAATAAGGCGTCTGCTAAATGCCAAAAATGTAAATGTAAATGTGTACAGTGCAGTATTGGAATATTATGTCTGTGTGCATCTGTGTTCATTCTTCATGTATTCACATGACAGTAAATGTATTCTCTCCATCTCTGTCCAGGTCTCTGTCTCAGTGTCGAGGTTCACCAGACACCCTCTGATCTCGTAACCATCGCAGGAGATAATGTGCAACTCTTTTGCACCCACGACAAATCTGCCAGAATGACACAGTGGTACCAGAAATCACCAGGAGACACATTTCTTCAACTCATTGGATACTCGTTGACCTACAAACATTCAACCATTGACCGTTCGAAGTATGACTTTGACGCACATTTCAATTTAAGTGGGGATTTGAGTGGTGATAAAGTCAAGAAGAACGGCTCTCTCAACATTTTCAACCTTCAAAGACCTGAGCACAGTGCAGTGTATTTCTGTGCTGCGAGCAAAGCACAGTGCTGCAGACCCCCTGTCTTCTCTACAAAAAACCCTCTCTCATTCACTGTCTCTGGTTCGAACCAAACACCCCCATAACACCCCCATAACACCTGCATTTCAGTTTGTGTTCCATGTTCAGATCTGAGAGTCAATATGATCACTGAACAGACCACTCATAATATGAATTATTCCACCGTTTTTGATTACAGGTACTTTAGGTTTCCATCATGAATTCATTTACGCCTCGAATGCTGGAATATGCTAAAACATGTGCAACAATAGTTATTTAGAAATGGTTGTATACACATTTGAAGGGTGTTTATATGTTATTATACAACATTATGGAATGATAATGTTCTCCCCTGCTCAGAGTCCTGCTCAACCTCTAGAAAAACCACCAGACCCATCTTACCAACACCTGCATTACACCACATTGAAAAACATTTCAATTTAAGTGAGGATTTTGAGTGGTGGTAAACTCAAGAACGGTTCGCTCAACATGTTCAACCTCAAAGGACAAACACCTGCATTAAACCACATTAACAGCCTTTTGTTCAAGTGGAGAGAGAGAGAGAGAGAGAGAGAGAGACAGACAGACAGATATAGTAGACAGACAAGGACAGACAGAGAAGGAGGGTGCATACCTTGGTAGATAATATTATTATCTGCCCATCAAAGTCACTGTGATGATGTCATTTCCTGTGTCTCTGTGTGAGACAAGTATACTCTGTTCTTCTCACCAGTGCTGGTAGTCACCATGATCGTCACAGTTACTTTAGCCCTGCTCTGGCTCACAGGTAAGAAAGACCATCCAGGGTTCCTACAAGTTTCGACAAGTCAAATTTAAGACCTTTTTATACTTTTTTTTTATACCTCTTTGAATAGAATTTTAGAACTGTTCGCGACACCATATGATAGCTTTTTGTCATCCTCAGCACCTCATTTTTAGACCGAATAACTGAAATGTAAGACCTTTTTAGGCCTTATCAATCGGATTGCTGGATGTTAGACTTAAAGGCTTTTTTAAGACCAGTGCAGGAACTCTGCCATCATGATATTTTAAGAGATCTGACATTTAATTTCATCCTCCATGTACAATAACGTCCATGTACAGTACTGTGTCATTCCTCAACCAACCTGTCTGTGTGTTCATTTTATTCTCTCATTGTTTTCCTCTCAAAGGTTCCTGTCGAGGCATCAAAGTTGACCAGACTCCTGCTACCTTGATCACTAACTCAGGAGATTCTGCTGAGTTGCAGTGTTTGCACACTGTCAAGGACTACAATGTCCTCCTCTGGTACAGACAATCCCAGGACAGACGTCTTACACTGCTCGGATATCTTTACACAGACCAGGAAAATCTAGAGCCTGTTTTTAAAGACAAGATCAAATTGAAGGGGGATGGAAGAGTGAAAGGCTGGTTAACCGTTTACAACCCGACACCTGAGGACAGTGCAGTGTATTTCTGTGCTGCCAGTCAGCACAGTGCAGTAGATTGTACCTCTGCCTTTACAAAAACCTGCTGGTCTACAGTTTCATCCAGTGCGGTTTTAAGAATCGCAGAATGAGCTTTGAAATCCCTCTCGCTGTTAATATTCATCACTTCATGCGCTGATCTCAGAATAAAGAAAGTCTTAATTTCTACATATATTTTCTCATTTCTTTAAAATAAGTTTACAAAGTGACCCTGTGTAACCAGTGACCCTTAAAAGCATACCTGAGAAATCTGCAGGAATTGTGTGACGCAATCATGACATCATGGACCAGAATCTCAAAGGAATGTTTCCAACATAATATGTTGTGGAATCAAAATGGACTGCACTTATATAGCGCCTTTATCCAAAGCGCTTTACAACGGCCTCTCATTCACCCATTCACACACCAATGGCGGGCAAGCTACCATGCAAGGCGCCGGCCCGCTCACTGGGAGCAATTTGGGGTTCAGTGTCTTGCCCAAGGACACTTCGACATGTGGCCAGCCGGGGCTCGAACCGCCAATCTGCCAACCTTGCGATCATTAGACGGCGGCTCTACCTCCTGCGCCACAGCCGCCATGAAGAATTGTTTTGAGAGCAAAGGGAATCCCAACCCAGCATTAGTATAGTGTTCCTAATAAAGTGTTCTGTGGGTGTATAATCAATGCATGCCTGCCATAGTGTTTAGGTTATTTTACCAAGAATTCCAATTGATACAGCAGAGAGCAGTAATGTCACACGTAGGGTAGATACATTTACATTTTACATTTTACATTTTTGGCATTTAGCAGACGCCTTATTCCAAAGCGACTTACAATCAATACATTTGACTAAGCAAGTGAATCATCAATCCACCAGTCGTAGCAGGAAGAGTAATCCAGCTCAGGCCCGGGGCCATTGATAGAAGGAAAAACCTTCTTCTATCACCTTCTTCTAAACCTAGCCTTTGTTTTTATATAGACACTGGAGAAACAGAGAAACAGTACAAGGGGGGCAATAGAAGTTTTTAGGGGACACAGTAAAGGGGAAAAGCGGGTGTCTTCAGGGGGTGCTGGGGGGCAGTAGATGGCAGTAGATGTCTCAGGAGGAGCAGTTAAGATAGATAGGCTTGAAACTCCTCCCACTTCAACATAAAGATCAGGTGGCTCAGTTAAGGTCTGTGTTTCTGTTCTTCTCCTCTCTCTGCCGCTCCGACCATCAGTATAATCACAGTTCTCATCCCCGCCACGGTCACACTGCTCTGGCTGGCCGGCGAAGGTAAGTGAGGGCTACAGTCAGTGGGTGACTTGTTTGTTTTAGGTTGCTCTGATCTCACTGTGTTTCCTTGTCCATCTCCTCTCATCTCTCCTGCGTCTTCACAGGCGTCTGTGAGAGCCTCCTCGTCGTCCACCAGTCTCCGCTCGACGTCTTCCGGAAGGCAGGAGAAGCTGTAAGGTTCACCTGCAGTCACCACGACAGGAACTACGATAACATTCACTGGATGCGGCAGATCGACGGACAGCAAGTGCTTCAGGTCCTGGGCTCCCTGTCGTTTAAAGAGGCATTTCTGTACAGTGAGCACTTTAATATCTCAGGTGACGCAGAGGCTGAGGGCTTCCTGGAGTCGTCTGGTGTGACAGCTGAAGACAGCGCAGTGTACTTCTGTGCTGTGAGTAGGACACAGTGACGCAGCTCTAGTATACACTTCACACAAAACCCCTCCTCCTCTCCCCCGTGGGACCTGCCGACATGCAGCACAAGTGCCCTGAAGTGACTGGTAGACTGATGTGACTGGTAGACTGATGTGACTGGTAGACTGATGTGACTGGTAGACTGATGTGACTGGTAGACTCGATATGAGCTATGCTGGACCCGTTCACGTAGCTACGAATGATTTAGGATCACCTCATTATCTGACAAAGAGTCATAAACACTCTTCTTAAAGCTATCAGCTTTAAGATATCAGCTTTATGATTTTATTCTTTTCGTGGCTACAATATAAAGACAAACATAAACAAAGATAAACATGATTAAAGTATTGTTTACATGTGTTGTTGCACTCTCCTTGCTCACAGGTAAGCCTTAGTGTCATATTAATATTAACGAATGCAAGTGATCTTAGCTACTGTACTTGTTGTAACTTTGTTCTATTTTTATGTAACTAAAGAGTGTTTTATATTATGCCAAATGTAAAATGTATAATGTATGATATATTTTAATGTTTGATATTTGTAATTGAAAGTATGTTTTATATGTTAAATGTTACTTGTAATGTATGTTTTAAATGTGGACTCCAACTAGATATACAGTATAAGTGTTTTATATTATGCCAAATGTAAAATTGTATGATGTATGATATATTTTAATGTTTGATATTTGTAAATTTAAGTACCGGTATGTTTTATATGTTAAATGTTATTTGCTTTTACAAGTTTTAAATGTGGACCCCACTAAAAGTAACTCTTCCTACACTTAAGTATTTTCTCTCTTCCCTGCAGAGGTAGTGCTGTCCTCGCTCCTCATCCAGCAGTCTCCTCAACATCTCCTGAAGACACCTGAACACGAGGCATTCCTTGGTTGTTACCACGGGGATAACGGCTACCCCTATGCTGTGGTACCAACAGAAGCGAGGCCAAAGGACCATTGAACTGATTGGTACACTACATTACCAAAACGCTGCTCTGGAGGAGAAGTTTCAGACACGGTTCAACATAACAGGCCATTCCAAGGGCAATGCCACTCTGGTCATCACCACCACAAACCTAGAAGACAGTGCAGAGTATCTCTGTGCAGCCAGTCAGCACAGTGCTGCTTTTACATTAGTTCCCTGACAAAAATCCCCCCCCCCCCCACCCCCCCCCCCACCCCCACACACACACACACACACACACACACACACACACACACACACACACACACACACACACACACACACACACTTGCATCAAACCACTACTCTATGGTCTGATTTGGTTTGGTTTTCTATGTCACTGGGAAGATAGTCCAACAATCTAAAACATCCCTCAACATTTCGTGAGCTTAGAATCATACGGTTCTATCTCCATTTAGGGCAGTTCAGAGATATTGAGCGTCAAAGTTTTTACATTCCATTATGTTTTGTGAGATGGAACCTTTGTATTTTATTAATTACTAACTAAAAAATGTCAAAATTTTAAAAACAACACCACACAGGCATTAATAAACACCTAATGGATCAGATTATGTAAAAAAAATCTATTTTGACAAAAATGGAGATAGAACCTTATCATTTTAACGTCACGATTAGCCTTTTCAGTAAGTGGCATTGGAAGGGGAAAGTAGTGAAAATTGAACTCCATTCACACCACTAGGTCCAGGACCCCACTAGGGGGCAGTTGGGAGCCATGACAAAAAGAAATCTTTTTACCACAGAGAGAACATCCTGCACTGTATCAAACATGCAACATTCACTACTACTGCTCTTTTCAGCACTGAGGCGTCACCTCAACATCAACATGATCACAATCCTCCTCCTCATCTCCTCTCTGCTCCAGCCCACGGGTAAACAGAACCTCATCTGACCAGTCTGAGACAGAGGGAGAGGAGGAGAGGGAGAGGAGAGGGAGGAGGAGAGGGAGAGGAGAGGGAGGAGGAGAGGGAGAGGAGAGGAGGGGAGGGAGAGGAGGGGAGAGGAGAGGAGAGGAAGGAGAGAAGCTTGAGAGAGACATCTTCCCTCTTTCCATCATACTGTATGTATGTTTATGATGTGATAGAGCATTCCAAACCGTGGAGCTCCCAGGCTTTGGAATGCTCTGCCCTCGGATCTTAGATCAGCTGGCTCAGTCGAGGCTTTTCAAAAACAGCTAAAGACTGTCTTGTATAGACAGGCTTTTGGATAACCCCAAGGGCCTGTCTTTCTGTGTCCTGTTGATGTTGTTGTACACCTGTTGTCTGTTACTTGTTCTTATTTTCACTTGTTTTGCCTGTTTTAACCTGCTGTGGCTTTCGCTCTTTTATTATGTTTTATTGTGTTTCATCCTTGTTATGTAAAGCACTTTGTGACCCTTGGTCTGGGGAAGGTGCTGTACAAATACATTTTACTTACTTACTTACTTACTTACTTCTCTCTCTCCACAGGATCCTCTCTGAGCAACCTAGTTCACCAGAGTCCCCAAGTTTTGATTAGGTACCAAGGAGAGTCTGACGAGCTACACTGCTCACACAACGTTTCAAACAACGACCGTATCTACTGGTACCAGCAATCAGGAGTGGGGAGGAAGCTCAAATACCTTGGAAATCTCTTTATTACAGAGCAGACAATTGAGGCTGGTTTTGAGATTAGGTTCACTGTGAAGGGGAATACAAGGTCCAGTGGCTCGTTGCACATATCAAACCTCACTCTGCAAGACAGTGCAGTGTATTTCTGTGCAGCAGGAAGCACAGTGCAGCAGGCCCACACCTTCCTTTACAAAAACAGTCTGTTACAATTGTAGTATCATAGTATCCTATTTAGAGTTTGCAGAGAAAACTGGGTTGAGCGCTTTACACTAACCGCACCACACCTTTCTCAGTACAATAAGTCAGCCTTTACACATGTGAGATGGAGGGAGGGAGAGAGAGATGGAGGGAAGGAAGGGAGGGAGGGGAGGGAGGGGAGAGAGAGAGAGAGATGTAGGGTAGAGGAGGGAGGGAGAGAGAGAGATGGATGGGAGGGAGAGAGAGATGGAGGGATGGGAGGGAAGGAAGGGAGGGGAGAGAGAGAGAGAGAGAGAGAGAGAGAGAGAGATGGAGGGTAGGGGAGGGAGAGAGAGAGATGGATGGGAGGGGAGGGAGGGAGGGAAGGAGGGAGGGAGGGATAGAGGGAGGGAAGGAGGGAGGGTTCATGTGTAGGTGTGATGATGTAGGGGACGGCTGTGGTGCAGGAGGTAGAGCCGCCGAGGTAGAGCCGCCGTCTAATGATCGCAAGGTTGGCAGATCGGCGGTTCGAGCCCCGGCTGGCCACATGTCGAAGTGTCCTTGGGCAAGACACTGAACCCCAAATTGCTCCCAGTGAGCGGGCCGGCCGGCGCCTTGCATGGTAGCTTGCCACCATTGGTGTGTGAATGTGTGTGTGAATGGGTGAATGGGAGGCCGTTGTAAAGCGCTTTGGATAAAGGCGCTATGTAAGTGCAGTCCATTTAGATGTAGTTCAGAGGATGTCCAGCAGGAGCAGCATTGCTACAGTCATAAGCGCTGTAACTTTGTTCATGACAAACACACAGGTGGACTCCTCTGGAGCACGTCGATCCCTCTGCTGCCGAACAGCACAATGACGATCAGAGATGTTGCCAACTTCTCCTTTGTACTACTCTTGCTTGCAGGTGAGCTTGTCATGTGCTTGGCACGGACAACCTAAAAAAATTATCAAAGAGTAGAAAAACTAATGGTTTTGTTACAAATGCTATCATTTACATTGACATTTTTTGCATTTAGCAGACGCCTTATTCCAAAGCGACTTACACTCAATACATTTGACAGGTGCAGCACTTATCTTTCTGCTAAATAAATTAAAAAATGTGTATCTATCTCTGATGAAGGTGTTTCACACAGCAGCAACCAGATCTCTCAGACACCAGCAGCAGTGGGAAGGCCGGGAGGAAGCACCGACCTCAGCTGCAGCCACAGCAACAAAGATTTCTTCTACCTTTACTGGTACCAACGGCGAGCGCAAGGCGAGGCGTTCATCCTCATTGGATATCTCTATACGACCACCGCCAACCCCGAGCCCAGCATGGCTCCTCACTTCACTCTCCATGGAAATGCACAAAGCCGCGGAAACCTGCAGATCTCCAATCTCACAGTAGAGGACAGTGCTGAGTATTTCTGTGCTGTCAGTGAAACACAATGCTGTGGATTTCATGTTTCCTCTACAAAAACCTCTCGATGTGTCATTTCACTCATCTAAGTTTGTTGTGGATTAATTGTGAGACTCAAGATAGGAACTTTTTATTCTATCATTGTTACGGCGGTTCGAGCCCCGGCTGGCCACATGTCGAAGTGTCCTTCCTTGGGCAAGACACTGAACCCCAAATTGCTCCCAGTGAGCGGGCCGGCCGGCGCCTTGCATGGTAGCTTGCCACCATTGGTGTGTGAATGTGTGTGTGAATGGGTGAATGAGAGGCCGTTGTAAAGCGCATTGGATAAAGGCGCTATGTAAGTGCAGTCCATTTAGATGTAGTTCAGAGGATGTCCAGCAGGAGCAGCATTGCTACAGTCATAAGCGCTGTAACTTTGTTCATAACAAACACACAGGTGGACTCCTCCGGAGCACGTCTATCCCTCTGCTGCCGAACAGCACAATGACGATCAGAGATGTTGCCAACTTCTCCTTTGCACTACTCTTGCTTGCAGGTGAGCTTGTCATGTGCTTGGCACGGACAACCTAAAAATGTATCTAAGAGTAGAAAAACCAATGGTTTTCTCGTTCACGCTTTTCATGCTCTGGCATACAGGTACTGTGCTAAAGAAGATTCATATAAATACATATCTTTGTATCTTTTTTGTTTAGTTTTTTCGTTTGGCAACACTGAGGTGCCTCTTCTCTTCCCTTCTCTGTTGTATCCTCTGTGTTTCAGGTGTCGGTCAGACAGTGCTGATCACCCAGTGGCCTGGGGACATCTCCAGTCAGCCCGGTGGCTCTGTGGACATGTACTGTTACCAGAACAACACAGGCTATGACTACTTGTTCTGGTATATACAGCCCAAAGGAGAGGGCCCTAAACTGATGGCCACATTAATAGCTGGATCACCCAGTTATGAGACAGAATTCAAGTCTGGCTACAAGGTGCAGCGCTCGGGGGAGAAGAAGAAGTGGTCTCTGACGGTTCAGGTGGCAGACGAGGCTGTGTTCCTGTGTGCTGCCAGCCTCCACAGTGAAGTAAGGACGCTTGACTCTGTGACAAAAATCCCACATTGTGTTGGACGGTTGCCAAGAGTCTCTCACACCTGACTAACACGGCCCTCTTCATTTCATATGAGTGATGGAAAATTGTTTTACTCCCTACCTATTGAAAAGATGACATCTCTATATGCACAGGCAGCAATGCTTGTCAACTTGACACAACACAACTGCCAGAGAAGCCCATTATATCAGTGGCGGGCGGTGCATTTCACACCTAGGCCTTCAGTGATGTCCGACACATTCCTACCTGAATTATTCTACCTCTTAATACCATCGTTATGACGCCATGGCTCTAGAAACTAGACAGAAACACAGTATAACCGGGCGTTGCATCACCTTAACATAGTCAGACAAGTACAACAGAGTTATATTAATATTTCCGAAGCATTTTTAATCAATAAATCCGCATTTACAATGAAGAGTGTTAAACTAACATCTTTAAGATCGCTACATTACCCACGTCTGTCGTCTCGTCCACCATAATAGCGACAAAGGGTGCCTTTTTAATCTCCATTTTGATCTCTTCTTCCATCACTTCAGCAATAGCAAAAATCAGGTCGTTTTGTATTTTGCCTGACGTCCCAGTAAACACTTTGTTTGTGGACAGGTGGTAATGTAAATCTGGGTTGTTTTCAGCCAGAAAAGAAAGAAGCTCAACGTAGTTTCCTCTGTTTGTGGACTTGGCGCTTTCATTGTGTCCCCTAAATGAAAGTTATTGTTTACCCAAAAACAGGACACAATCGATCAGTATTATCGATCAGTCAACGAAAGCTTTCGTTGTGAGGCTCCGTTTCCCTGCGCACTTTCAAAAGTTTCACATCTACCGGCATAGTTCCGCATCTCAATAGTGAATATCAATAGTGCGTATCAATAGTGCGTAGCAATAGTGCGTATCCAATCAAAAGACGTGCTGGGTGCTGACATCATTGAGCCTTACAGCAGGCGCCGTTGTTGCTTTTGCTCGCATCTACGTAGGTTTACTAGGTACGCCACAGGTTTTCTCGTTCCAATGTTAAGTTACAGGTCGAATCCGCAGCACCGTTTAATGCGAAGGCGGGCAGATTTTTGAGCCCCCTAGCAACACATTTTGATTGGATAAAAGCTCTAACATAAAGGCCAGCCCTCCAAATCTCAATCGGAGACTGGAAGCAGCGCAACCAAGAGGAAAGCTATGAAATGAAGAGAATAGACTATGGGGAATCATTAATACATATTTGTGGAAAATATATATTAAAATAAAATGTATATTCTGATGATGTTTAGGCCAGCAGAGAAGGCCTTGCTGGCCCTGACGGCACACCACTGCATTATATAGTACGTTGTTCCCATGGTTATTTTGTAATTCGACACTGTAATAATATTGCTTTGTTTTTTATATTCCATACAAAACCAAATCAAGTGCAACACCAAGGTCTCTTTACATGCTTCTTAATTTCCATATACATACAGTATCAGGGTTCCTACAAGTTTCAACAAGTCAAATTTAAGACCTTTTTAGACCTTTTTTTCTACCTCTTTGAATATAATTTTAGCCCTATTCGCGACACCATATGATAGTTTTTTGTCATCCTGCCGTAGCTTCGTTCGCCAATCATTTCTCCCGGGGGCAGCGAATTGGCATTTTGTTGGTTCCAGCTTGATTCATTTCCACGTAAATAGATGTGGTCGGACTGATTTCCTTGCAGGACAAGCTAATCTAATTTTGTTTTAGACCTAGCACCTAATTTTTTAGACTTAATAACTGAAACTTGAGACCTTTTTAGGCCTTATAAATCTAATTGCTGGATTTTAGACTTAAAGGATTTTTAAGACCAGCACAGGAACCCTGATATATATGGAATATAAGATATATTTATATGGAATATAAAAAACGATAGATATATATACCTGTATATATATATATATGCAACTCAATTATATGATTTTTCTGTGATACACTACTGTATCTCTCAGATATGAGCTATATAAAATATTGTAGGCATGACTGGCAATGTCTGTATCCGATAGGGGGAAGCACAGCTCAGAAATAAGAGATTGAGAGGATGTGGTGATGAATAAAAACCCTCTCTGTCTCCTCACACACAGCCCGGAGGAGCCTGCGACTCTCCCACAGCACAACTGTCGAAGAATGTTTCCAGCATTATATGCACTTGGATTTATCTTCATCTTGTTTCCATGTAAGGTTTGATTCTTGCAAAAGTTGCACTCAATTGAATCTGAGTCATGCTGTCTGAGTCTTCATGCTTTGGTGACTTTTCTATCTGATAATCGTGATGTTAGAATTATAAGGTTCCATTTTTGTCAAAATTTAGTTTTTTACATAATCTGATCCATTAGGTGTTTATTAATGCCTGTGTGGTGTTATTTTTTAAATGTTGACATTTTTTTGTTAGCAATTAATAAAATACAAAGGTTCCTCCTCACAAAACATAATGGAATGTAAAAACGTTGACGCTCAATATCTCTGAACTACCCTAAACGGAGATAGAACCTTACAATTCTAAGCTCACGTAATATGGTCTCTCTCCACAGGCCAGGTAAAGAGTGTGACCTTTCAGCCATCTCCCTCCCTGATACTAAAGGAAGGGACCAAGGTAAACATAAACTGCAACCATGACGACAACACCCTCAATGTCATGCTCTGGTACCAACAGAGACAGGGCAGTCAGGCGTTGACTCTCATTGGGTACGGCTACACGGGTAGTGAGCCCGACCTTGAGGGTCAGTTCCAGAGGCGATTCCAGATGACGAGAGAGAGCGCAGTGAAAGGAGCTCTGATCGTCTCCAGCCCGACGTTATCAGACTCGGCTGTGTACTTCTGCGCTGCCAGTACACAGTGATGTGGCTCAATGCCACTGCCTCACCAAAAACCTGTTACGCTCAAACATACAGGAACCTGCCAGCTGCTGCCAAGTCTTTCAATCCTTTCTTTTTATCAACCTGGTTCGTCTATCAAAAGTTGAATGAAACCATCTCAACACATTTGTATTGATTTCATTTACATTTACTTTTACATTTTTGGCATTTAGCAGATGGCTTATTCCAAAGCGACTTACACTCAATACGTTTCACTAAGCAAGTGAATCATCAATCCACCAGTCGTAGCAGGAAGAGTAATCCAGCTCAGGCCCGGGGCCATTGATAGAAGGAAAGATCTTCTATCACCTTCTTCTAAACCTAGACTTTTATTTTATTTTATTATTATTATATAGACACTGGAGAAACAGAGAAACAGTACAAGGGGGGCAATAGAAGTTTTAGGGGACACAGTAAAGGGGAAAAAGCGGGTGTCTTCAGGAGACGCAGTGCTGGGGGGCAGTAGAAGTCCCAGGAGGAGCTTTCCATACAAACAGTGTATATTATACATGTTTTGCCATCTACATTTATAGACTCTGTAACTGTATGTGACCTTTGCAGTTGCCTAAGCACAAACATCTTTAATATAGAGAGAGAGAGAGTCAGAGAGAGAGAGAGAGAGAGAGAGAGAGAGAGGGAGAGTCAGAGAGAGAGAGATAGAGAGAGGGAGAGAGAGAGAGTGAGAGAGAGAGAGCCAGAGAGAGAGAGATAGAGAGAGGGAGAGTCAGAGAGAGAGAGAGAGAGAGAGAGAGGGAGAGTCAGAGAGAGAGAGAGAGATAAAGAATAAAGATTACCATACATATCTTTTTTAAATGACAGTATTTTCATATCAAAGCTACCAGGCAACATTGTGGCTTTGCCAGATCAGGGGGGCGATAGTGAGAGCTCTAGGTTCACACAGGGACGAGCACAGACCCAGATGTCTAACTGCCTGAGAAGTTGGTTCTATATTCTTTTTACAAGTGAGGAATAAGTAAATGGACTGACTTACCATATATAGCGCCTTTATCCAAAGCGCTTTACAACAGCCTCTCATTCACCCATTCACACACACATTCACACACCAATGGCTGCAAGCTACCATGCAAGGCGCCGGCCGGCCCGCTCACTGGGAGCAATTTGGGGTTCAGTGTCTTGCCCAAGGACACTTCGACATGTGGCCAGCCGGGGCTCGAACCGCCAATCTGCCAACCTTGCGATCATTAGACGACGGCTCTACCTCCTGCAGCACATTGCCAAAACCACTCATAAGCTTTCGCAGATTCATGTCACCCACTAACTCATTATTGTGTCTCTTCTACCCCCCCCCCCCCCCTTCTCTCTCTAGCTCTCTCTCTCTCTCTTTTTGTCTTTAGTTCCAGCCTTGTCTCAGGCGGTTCACATCACTTCAGGATTCTTTTCCACAAAGGCAGTTTGAGAGCCGGTGCCTAGTCTCGAGCCAGTTCTTTGTCAGCAAAAGAACCGTCTCTTAGCCTACGAGGTATGCAAAATAGAGCTGGAGTTGGCCGCCTCGTAACAACAACAACTATGAACCTAATGGCCTCATTTCCTGTTTTCTCTGAGATGAGATCACACGGTGTGACGTGTGGTTTAACATCACACACCTGGAGAAGGGGTTAGCAGTAACATGCTCCTCATACTTCTTCTGACTGTGCTGGTTCACTTTCCCTCAGGTAAGAGCCCATCTGAGACTATCCTTGTGTGTAACTATGCCCAGAGTAGAGACCCACATAAGCAATTGAATAGTGGATGTGTGTAAACTGAAACTGAAAACTTGGATAGACTTGTTTCTACTCCACAACTGCATTGCTTTCCTAATGTTTTAACGGCTGGCCACATGTCGAAGTGTCCTTGGGCAAGACACTGAACCCCAAAATCGCTCCCAGTGAGCGGGCCAGCGCCTTGCATGGTAGCTTGCCACCATTGGTGTGTGAATGTGTGTGTGAATGGGTGAATGAGAGGCCGTTGTAAAGCGCTTTGGAGCAGCTTTGGAGCAGCAAAAAAGGCGCAATATAAGTGCAGTCCATTTACCACTTACCATTTACCACAGGTCTGGGTGCTGATGGACCCACAGTGCTCCAGCCAGGAGACCACATAACAACCTCCCACCAGACAGCCCCTGTGACCTTACAGTGTAGCATGGCTGCAGGCTTCAGCATGGGCACCTATACCATGTCGTGGTACAGGCAAGTCCACTATGGTGCACCCGTGGAGTATCTCACAAACGAGTTTGATGACAGCACAGATGGGCACCTCAAGATGTCTCGTGACACATCTAAGAACAGCTTCACCCTGGCGATCGCTGAGCCGGTCCTGAACAACAGCGGCATCTACTACTGCGCTGCCAGTCACAGTGCTGCAGGCAGACAGGGGAGCCGTACTAATAAATAGTGTGCTGAAGCACGTGGCAACGTGTGTGTGGAACACAGATGGCATACTATGGGCAGGAAGACTTTGTGGCTCTTCTGGTTTTTGATAATAAACCGTCTGTGTCTCGCTGTCGCAGCGCCTTGCATGGCAGCTTGCCGCCATTGGTGTGTGAATGTGTGTGTGAATGAGAGGCCGTTGTAAAGCGCTTTGGAGCAGCAAAAAAGGCGCTATATAAGTGCAGTCAATTTACCATATCATTAGAACTACTCTGTGTGTGTAGAATTGAATATGACATCTCTTCTCTCCCACAGGCTCAACTTTTGGAGGATTCAGGATAGCTCTAACTTTATTTTCCAGAAAAAGGGTGACTAGAAATGTGTGACAATGATGAGAACCACTACAGAATGTTCTGGTGCAAACAAAGACAGCAACAGATCAATGCAGCTGATTGCTTATTCTGGAGCACAGAACATGTCCGATACTGAGCCTCTTTTGGAGAAATCTAAGTACACAATGTACACAACGTTTTTTATTTATTATTTATTTAACCTTTATTTATACAGGTAAAAACACATTGAGCCCCAAGGGCTCATTTTCAAGTGTGACCTGTTCACAGGCATACAACAACAACATCCACCACAAACAAATACAATACAAAACCTGGCCTACATAGTCTAAAACTAAAACTAGTCTAAAACAGTCTAAGATTACTAATCTTACTAAAAACTAAAACTACAAAACCTAAAACTAGACAGCTAAAGAGCTAGGGACAGGGAGGGGTCAGCAATGGGCAAAAGGGAGGGTCAACTCAA
Organism: Nansenia antarctica; assembly: GCF_963989245.1. NCBI lineage: Eukaryota > Metazoa > Chordata > Actinopteri > Argentiniformes > Microstomatidae > Nansenia > Nansenia antarctica. The sequence goes on along the minus strand of NC_137674.1, from coordinate 24,977,111 downwards.
TTGCAAGAACAAATCATAGACTCGCACTGTATGTCTCTCAGCAAGAGCTTGAAACTGGAAAGAGGGATCAGATGAGACAGTTTCAGACTCTGCTGTAAAGAATTCCAAGAGGAAGGGGCTGCAAATGAGAAGTACACAACGACCCGCTGGACATTAGAGTCCTCTCTCCAGATGACTAATGTGGAGCCTGGAGACCAGGCTGTGTATTTCTGTGCCTCCAGTAGCACACTGACCTCAGATCTGCTACACTGTTCGACAATAACCTCTAGCAGCTACAGGAGGGGAGAAGAGGACGGGGGGAGAGGAGGGGAGGAGAGGAGGGAAAGAGGGGAGGAGAGGAGGGGAGGTGAGGAGAGGAAGAGGGGAGAAGAGGAGGGGAAGAGGGGAGGAGGAGAGGAGGAGAAGAGGGGAGGAGGAGAGGAGGGGAGGGGAAGAGGGGAGGAGGAGAGGAGGAGAAGAGGGGAGGTAAGGAGAGGATGAGGGGAGAAGAGGGGAGGAGGAGAGGAGGAGAAGAGGGGAGGAGGAGAGGAGGAGAAGAGGGGAGGAGGAGAGGAGAGGAGGGGAGGAGAGGAGGGGAAGAGGGGAGAAGAGGAGGGGAAGAGGGGAGGAGAGGAGGGGAGGAAGAGGTGAGGAGAGGAGGGGAAGATGGGAGAAGAGGGGAGGGGAAGAGAGGATGAGAGGATGAGAGGAGGAGAGGAGGAGAGGAGGGGAGGTGGGGAGGAGGGGAGGGGAAGAGGGGAGGAGGTGAGGAGAAGAGGGGAAGAGGGAAGGGGAGGAGGGAAAGAGAGAAGGGTGTGATGAAGGGGTACGCTAAATTGTATATGCTGTATTGTTTTTTCTAAAGACATACTGTATGACATCACTTCCTGATCTGCTAAACGAGTGGGTAAGATTGGAGGAACATGAGACAGAAGAGACAGAGGAGGAGAGAGGCTGGCTGTGTGGAGAGAGGAGAGAGAGAGAGAGAGAGAGAGAGAGAGAGGAGAGTCCAGGAGAGAGAGAGAGAGAGAGAGAGAGAGAGAAGGAGAGAGGAGATAGTCCAGGAGAGAGAGAGAGAAGGAGAGAGTCAAGGAGAGAGAGAGAAGGAGAGAGAGAGAGAGAAGGAGAGAGGAGAGAGTCCAGGAGAGAGAGAGAAGGAGAGAGGAGAGAGTCAAGGAGAGAGAGAGAGAAGGAGAAAGGAGAGAGTCAAGGAGAGAGAGAGAAGGAGAGAGAGAGAGAAGGAGAGAGGAGAGAGTCCAGGAGAGGCCAGGCTGTCCCCCCCCCCCCTCTCATCTCTGTCAGCATGAGGCGTCTCTGCGTGGCTGTGCTTCTCCTCCTGACTGACAGTAAGAGCCGCAACAGCCTCTTCTTAGTGACATGAATAGAAACGAACGTGTCTGAATAGAGGAACGGGTTTTGTGTTCGTGAAATCAGTCTAAGAAGAGTACCTGCCAGGGTTCCTACAAGTTTCAACAAGTCAAATTTAAGACCTTTTTAGACCTTTTTTTTCCTCTTTGGATATAATTTTAGACCCATTTCCGACACCGATAGCTTTTTGTCATCCTCGAGGTGATGAAATTAGGGATTTCACTGCCATACAGACAAAAAAGGAAGCGAATTGGCATTTTTTTGATTCCAGCTTGATTAATTTCTGCGTAAATAGATGTGGTCGGACTGATTTCCTTGCAGGATCTCGTTTTTAAGACCGAGCACCTCATTTTTAGACCGAATAACTGAAATGTAAGACCTTTTTAGGCCTTATAAATTGGATTGCGGGATTTTAGACTTTAACGCTTTTTAAGACCAGCGCGGGAACCCTGACCTGCACTGCTTGAAAGTTTAGAGATGAGTTCGTACATATCAGAAGTTCATTTGCTTGTTTGTTTTTTGCTTTCTTTCTCCTTCGCAGATTTCTCACGCGCTGTCAACATCCAACAGAAGCCTCCGATTGTGTTCAGTACAGAAGATGAGTCAGTGACTCTACATTGTGGACATGATGACAGTACTCATTTGCACATGTATTGGTACAGGCAGAGAGGCAACAAGAACATAGAAATGGTTATTTATTCTCCAGGAAAAAACGTAGGGGATATTGAGCCTCCCTTTGAGAAATCAAAGTACACGTTCACCCGGACCGTGACGACAAACTCCTCTCTGCAGGTTAAGGGAGTGGAGCCTGGAGACCAGGCTGTGTATTTCTGTGCCTCCAGTAGCACACTGACTCAGGTCTGCTGCACTGTTCAACAATAACCTCTAGCAGCTACAGGAGGGGAGGGGAGGAGAGGAGGGGAAGAGGGGAGGGGAGGAGAGGAGGGGAGGAGGGGAGGGGAGGAGGGAAGGGGAGGAGAGGAGGGGAGGAGAGGAGGGGAGGAGGGAAGGGGAGGAGGGGAGGAGAGGAGGGGAGGAGGGAAGGGGAGGTGTTCACTGTTCAACAATAAGGAGGAGAGGAGGAAGGGAGGGGAGGAGGGGAGGAGGAGAGGGAAGTCAGTTCAAGTCACTGTTCAACAATAACCTCTAGCAGCTACAGGAGAGGAGGAGAGGAGGAGAGGAGTGGAGGAGAGGAGAGATGGGGAAGAGGGGAGGGGAGGAGAGGAGGAGGGGGGTAACAGATGATTGGTATACCCATAGATATTCACTAAAAGGATACGCATCTCAGACATTATCAAACACTGCCCTCTACAGGGTAAATGTGGGATTGCACATCAACCATCCTTGAAGTCTTGAGAACGGAGATAGATGAATGAATGAATGAATGAATGGTCTTTATTGTCATTGCTATAGTACAGGTACCAAACAACGAAATTTGGGAGGGGTGGCTCCCCTGGTGCTAGGAAAGAAAAAAAAAGAAAAAAAACAGGAAGGGAAAGGAGCTGGTTTACATAAATAAAGGCTATGTACACTATCCACTATTCTATACTGTACAGGTAAGACGACTAGGGTTGTCATATTGCACATAGTGTTATTGCACATTCATTTAAAGTGTCGCAGTTTGCAGGCTTGAAATGTACACATTTGTGCCTCAGCACTACACCTGATTTTTTCAATCCAGCAGCTGCCATCAATCCGTCCAGACTGTCCAGGGCCCAGAACCTAGGTCTTTGCTGTGTTCAGGGCCTGGATGGCCCTGGGGTAGAAGCTGTGCTTCAGTCTGTTTGTCCTTGCGGCCATGGTCCTGTACCGCCTTTTCGAGGGCAGCCGGGCAAAGTGTTCGTACCCAGGGTGGGTTGGGTCTCTGGAGATCTTGGAGGCCTTCCTGAGACAGCGTGTGTTGTACAGCTCTTCCAGAGAGGGGAGGGGGGCGCCGGTGATCTTCTGGGCTGTTCTCACGACTCTCTGTAGCGCATTTCTCTCCGCGGTTGTGCAGCTGGAGAACCAGTTGCAGATGCCGTAGGTGAGGATGCTCTCCACTGCGCCGCGGTAGAAGGCCACCAGTATCTCCTGCTTGTTGTGTTCCTTCCTGAGGACTCTCAGGAAGTAGAGCCGCTGTTGTGCCTTCTTGATGGTGGCTACTGTGTTGTTCTTCCAGGACAGGTCATCCTGTATGTGCACCCCCAGGAATCGGAGGGTTGAGACTCTCTCCACGCTCTCTCCGTCGATGAGCAGGGGCTGGATCTCAGATTTTTTCCTCCTGAAGTCCACGATGATTTCCTGGGTCTTTGACTTGTTCAGCAGCAGGTTGTTAACCTTGCACAGCTTGCTCAGCTGCTCTACCTCATCCCTGTACGCCGCCTCGTCCCCCCCCGAGATGCAGCCCACCACGGTGGTGTCGTCTGCAAACTTTACGATGGAGTTGCTGGGGTGGACGGGGGTGAAGTCGTAGGTGTAGAGGTTGTAGACAGGATGGGGCTTAGCACGCAGCCCTGGGGGGACCCAGTGCTGAGTCTGAGGGCTGTGGAGGTGTGGGAGCCCACTCGCACCCTCTGGGGGCGGTCGGACAGGAAGTCCTTGCACATATAGAGTGTGATAGTCCCAGGTCTAGTAGTTTGGTCACTAGCCTGTCTGGAAGGATGGTGTTGAAGGCAGAGCTGAAGTCCACAAAGAGCAGTCTCGCGTAGCTGTTTCCCCTCTCCAGGTGGGATAGAGTGGCGTGGAGAGTCGTCGCGATGGCGTCCTCTGTGGACCTGTGGGCTCTGTAGGCGAACTGGTATGGATCCAGGTTGGGCGGGAGGCGTGTGAGTATGTGGGCCCGGACTAGTTTCTCGAAGCACTTCATGATGGATATGTTACGGTACATATGGGAATACGGTACATGTGGGAAAACTAGGGTTAGGTGCTACGTCGACTTGGTACATGCTGGCATGTCTAACCCTAACCCTACCCCTACCCCTAACCATAGCACCCTAGCACCTAACCCTAACCCTAGTTTTCCCACATGTACCGTAACAGATAGACTGATCACCCCGATGGAGCCATACCAAGTTGTATAATATATGGTAGTACAGTTACATGTTACATTTCGGTTAAATTCATTTTAATTAATTGATAGAATAATTGAAAGACAAATGAAATAAAGTTAGTTTAGATGTTGTTGTTGTTGTTTTTAAAAATATATTTTGGAGCAGTCTATAATACTGAAACTAATACTTGTTAAATGCCAGAAGTGCAGAATTTAAAAAAATCCGAAATTCTTCAATTCGTACCATTTGAAAATAATCTATATTTAGATACTTCGAGGAAACACATGAATGTGAGTGACACATCATTGTAATCCTATGATAACTTTGAGAGTGACGTATGACAGGGCGGGGTGTGACGACAAGAGACGTTCTATTCTCGAGGAGAAGGGAAGCGACACAAAACAAGGTGTTCACCTGTCCTCTTTTCTTACTACTCACAGAAATAGAACCACCAGTCACCCTGGAACAGGTTCAAACATCACCAACCCACGTCAACCTGCACCTGCTTGTGGAGACAGATAGTGAGAGATGGGGAGAGAGATAGAGGGAAGCAAGGGGGGGAGGAGAGAAGAGGAAGAAAGAGAGAATGAGTGTTTTTGTGTGATGCTTTAACACCGTGGGGACAGGGGGCCACGGTGATACATCCCTATTGAACCGCCGTACAAAAACCTCCTCCCGTTCACATACACAGAGGAGAACGCTACCGGGGAGCTGGGACTGATGGCTCTGGGGAAACCATCAATATTGAAGGATAATACAGGATTTCTAACCGTAAACAAGACTGCAAAATCAACTTTGATGACAATGTTTGTTCAGAAAACATTTGAATCAAGTCACATCTGTTAGATAGGCCTATGGGGTTTGTGGGGTCAATCATGATTGACAACAATACCTCTTCTAATATACCAGTGAACTCTGTGATTTTTGTGTTTTGAAAGTTCCCTATGGATGATAAGAGTGTATCTGCCCATCCTCTGAGGGGTGATTGCAGATAGACGTGAGGCTTTTTGGAATAGGAGAGAAGCAATGTGCCACTGGAAGTCAGGCCTACTTTGGAAATGGAACAAAACTGACTGTTCTAGGTAAGCTGAACTCTTATATAATAATAAATAACACTCAAATGAGTCTGAAACATTGGAAATGTAACACCTGTAATCAGAGAATAACAAAAAGTGTTAATATTAAAGTTGAATTAATGCGTCGATCTGAAAACACTGTGCCTACAACCAACCTGCCTTCTTTGGCAACGGAACAAAAGTCACTGTTTTAGGTAAGCTGAACTCTTGCAAAAAAAATCATAACACTTGAATTCATCTTAAATATGTGGAAGGTTAAGCAGATAATACAAGAATAATATGTGTTCATGCAAAAGCTGAGCTAATGGGTTGACCTGAAAGCACTGTGAACTCTGGACAACCTGCCTACTTTGGCGATGGAACAAAACTGACTGTTTTAGGTAAATATGTTGTTATCATCTTCGCTACTGGTTTCTTAACATAAAGTAAAGGTTTGACTAACACGATGTATACCAAAAAGATGCTGCTGCAGAATGCATAGACAAATGCTGTAGGAATTGGCAAATTAATGCGTAGCAGCCTAGTTTCTTCACTGTGCCAATGCTGACCGAGCATACTTTGGAAACGGAACAAAACTGACTGTTTTAGGTAAGACAATTTTGAAGTGGGTTAAATCAAGGTAACCCTCTTTGGGGTTCATTTGAGTAGTGATATGATGAATTTGTATGTGTGTGGATACATGCATTAGTCTTAGTCCATGATCCAGTATTACCCCACTCAATGCTTTTTGATGTTAAGCCTGTGCACTGTGTCAATTACGAAGCCTATTTCGGCGCAGGAACAAAATTAACAGTTCTTGGTAAGTAATCCATATGCTATTTTTTGCGCTTATCAATGCAAATGTACGTGAGATAAAAACACTTTTATAGGGCTAAAGGTTTTATTGGTGTGGGTTATGTTTGTCTCACCCAACAGACGTTTGATAACTGGTAGAAACAGGTTGCTATGAGGTATGAGGTCTAGGATAAAAGAGATACCAGTCATAATTCATACAATAATTGGATTTTAAAGTCTAAGAGGAAGTTAGACCTAAGCAACATTTTAGCACTTAGCCAGTGTGCTGTGCCACTGGGGCCAGCGAGGCTTACTTCGGTGGAGGGACCAGGTTAACAGTCCTAGGTGAGAAATCCCTCCAATAATATAATAAATCGATCCAGACCTGATATATTACATGTGATCTGGGCGCATTCATATATCCCTGAAATCTGTGTGCAAGCAGTGTTTGGTTGATAACTGACAGGGATCTACTGATACTGTAGCTGAAGGTGAAAATGACTTAAATTATGTAATTCAACCAAATATTTATAACATATTATGTTGCTACATGTGGTGTTTGTATCCAAGAGAAACCTTTCAGAGAGCTAAATGACGGTGTAGTGTCTATGAATGTTCTTTGTTGAGTCCGGGAAAAGATTGAGAAAAAGAAGTCTGAGCTGGAGCAAGAGAAGATGTTTAAGTAGACAGTTTATGTACAGTCTCCAAACCCTGTGCTCGTACTCCGAGGCGTACTTTGGAGCTGGAACTAAACTCACAGTTTTAGGTAAGAAAAATCTACAAACAACAAACAGTTACATATAGTACTTGACAGACTTATTAACGGGAGGAGTATGGAGAAAACCAAAAATGTAGGCTACAACATTTTGATTTTATTTGAATTTTGCTATATACTGTATATCTCTGAATAGTTAAATTGAGAGAAAACATGGTTATTTAGTGGATAAGATGGGGGCATAATGTCACCCCATCGTGATATTGTGGCAGTGAGAGGTTTGGCTCACTGCCCAGATCCACAGACAGTTAGCTGTCAGCTGTGGAAGATTATGTGCGTTTCCAAACTAAGACTTCTTACTTTGAGAATGGAACTAAACTCACAGTCCAAGGTAAGGCAAAAAAAAAAAATATATATATATATATACAAATGCATTGTATATCTGTACTGTAAAACCGTACACTATGGGTGAATGGGGCTCATAAATAATACAATTATATGTTATATCATTATAATGGACCCACAAGCACTTTTCCATCATTAAAATATGTTAATAATGAGTGAGGGTAATACTGTATGGATGAGACTCTGTAGAGTTGTCTCTAAAATAACCAAACATTGGCTAAAAAAATAACAAAAGTAGCAGGCTTGGGTAGGCTATATCAAGTTAGTGTGTTGAGTTTGGTGTTTTTTCTGTAGCCGGATATCAGTGTGAACTACGAACCTGCTTACTTCGGCAGTGGCACCAAACTCACAGTTCTAGGTGAGAAATGTGTTTCTTTTAATTATTGTACCTTTATGGATGCCTCTGTTACTGAGAGAAAGTAACACAAATCATGTTTTTATAAGCAATAATAGAGATAATTGTTATGTATTTGTTGTATCTATCTCAGACGTCGATTTGCAGGAGTCAGTCAGTTTATGTCAGTTTATGTTAAGAAGTATGATCATTTTAAACAAGGAAATGAATAGAACTGGCGATACATAATTGAGATGATGGCTAAATGTGTAGCATGATTTCTCTCTGTGGAACACTGGGGAGGCTGAGTTTGGTCCCGGCACCAGACTCACTGTTATTGGTAAGGAATTCACCTTTTTTATTTTTTATTTTAAAGTTCGCAAAAAATATCATTTTGAAACGATTGTTAATGCTGTATGACTAATTGCAGTGTGTTGCATTGATGAGGTATATGAGCCAGAACATATTCAGCAGCCAGCTCTTTTACATTGGTCAGATAAAGTCACAAATATATACAGTAAAGAAATACAATCTTAAAGTAAACTGTAGGCCTTCTACGCAAAGCAACAAAGAGGAAAATCATCTATAAGTGTATGTCAAGGTGGCCATGGTGAAGCAGCATAACTAGACTGACGAGTAAGATGGTGGTAAATGGAAAATGTGATAGATAGATACTCTGTTGACAATATAAACCTTAGAAGTTAATGATCCTTTTTTACATGCAAGCACTTGGTAGAACCACTTTGGTTTTATGCCAGTGAGTATGTGGTGTGCTCTGGCGGCTATGCAGCATATTTCGGAGGAGGAACTAAGCTAACAGTTCTCGGTAAGAATACTGTAATAATCGTATACTCTTGTCCTTATGTTCCGCTCAGACTTGGTACCGTAACGGCTTTGGTAGCAGGATTGTTTACATTATTGTAATAGAATTGGACAGTGGTTCACCCTGAGCTGCTGTAGTACATACTCTGTAACCTCCAATATGTCACTGAATTGATACAGAAATGAATGTGTACTGTAGGGTTAAAGAGCTAAGAGGCACTGAAAATGCAAGAGTGCTTAGTCAACTCTACTCTGGCTTACTGTTAAATGTTAAAACATTCTCTTTTCTTCTTTCTGACCTAGACAAAAATATCGTTGTCACTCCGCCCGAAGTCAAAGTCTTGCCACCCTCCTCCAAGGACTGTAAGAAGCCGACGAAGACCCTGGTGTGTGTGGCCACGGGCTTCTACCCCGACCATGTAAGCGTGTCATGGAAGATTGGTGATGTGGTTCCCACCGAACCCCGAGTGGGGAATGACAACGCGGCCAAGTGGAATAATGACACCAAATACAGCTACACCAGCAGACTGAGAGTCACAGACAAACAGTGGCACAATCCCAAAGAAAAGTTCACCTGCATCGTCACTTTCTACAATGGTACAGTGTACCACGACTATCTAGACACGATGTACGGAATTGCAGGTAGGCTACAGATGTTATAAGAGGGAGTTTCATTGGACAAGAGAGTTTATAAACACTGCTTTAGTGTACAGTATGGTCCCCATCTAACGCAGTGTTTTGTTTCCGTCAGATAAGAGTGGTGGCATGACTTCAGGTAAATGTTTCTGTTTTGAAAATGCAAAAGTCTTATGCCAAATGGTAAATGATGGCATACACATTATACTATTCTATATTTCTCCTTAATGGATGGTCTGCATAAGATACAATATAATGCTTAGGCATTATTTAAGTGATTTTTGTGTCCACAGAGTCCTATGTGAAGTCCACTCAGATGGCCAAGCTGTCCTACGGCATCTTCCTTGCAAAGAGCATCTTCTTTGGCCTGTTCCTCATTGTGATGGTGTGGAGACAGCTCCAGGTGAGTCAGTGCATTGCAACACCACCCTCGCCCTACATTACTATTACAGTCAAATCTTGTTGTTTTTTATTCATAGATCACCATCGCCAGTTAACCCTCTCCCCCTCCCCTTCCCATGTGTCCCCAGCACTACCTTAATTAGGCCCCTATACTTTCTTTTATTTATTTTTTATTATTATCTTTTTATTATTACTACTCGATACTTTTCAGTTTGTAAAGCGTCTTTGAGTGTCTAGAAAAGCGCTATATAAGTCTAATGTATTATTATTATTATTATTATTATTATTATTATAGATATGTTTAAAGGTGGGCAAGATGGAAATCTATGTTTATTTTTTTACTAATCTTACTATCCTTGTATCTATTTTCTGTTTTTTTGTTGTTGTTTGTTTTGTTTTTCTCTTGTGTGTTTGTATGTGCTATCCTACCTTTCTGCCCGATGGATATAATTTTGTTTGTGGTTTCTTTTCTCTTATTGACATGCATTAAGTGTTCCTTGATGTTTATTTGAAACATAGATATTGACGGGAGTGGAACTATGTACAAGCCTTCTGGGCTTCGTTCCCTCCTTGCACAATCTCTTGTGTGCTAAATAAATAAACTAAACTAAACTAAATGCTATGTCTATGTTTGTGTGTGTTCCACAGAGCTCAGCTGAGAAGCAGGTGTGACTGAGACCTGAGAAGCTGATCTCTGGCCTGGCGCTCTTCATTTCTATCAAGAGATTACGATGTATTGAGCTTTTTCTTATGATTTTAATGTTTTACTTGCAATTATATGGGCATTATTACTGACATTTGAATTTGAATCGCTAAATTTGAATACTTTAATAAAAAAAAAAAATTTGAATCACATAACTAGAAACTGAATTTGAACTACTGACATTTGAATTTGAATTGCTCAATTTGAATACTTTAATAAATTGAATTGAAAAAAATGGATTTGAAACACATAATTTGAATTTGTATTGTTTTTCAATTCAGTTATTCAAGTTAAACAATACAAATTCAAATGATGTGTTTCAAATTCATTTTTTAAATTAAAGTATTTAAATTGAGCAATTCAAATTCAAATGTCAGTAATTCAAATTCAGTTTCTAGTGGCACATATCTCTGCCCATATAATTACAGTAATGTAAATATGAATCAACTCTGCTTGTTTGCAAAAAATAATAATATCTTGTTTCTCATTTGTTTCTCCAGTGATTCTAGCATAGTATGTGAATACATTTTGTTTTCAAACTTGGTTCACCTGTGAAGCCAGGATTTAACATATTAACATATAGTATCTGCTTATGTGAAACTTAAACTCTTTATATCTGCAAATACAAATTGCTATATTGATTATTTTACCAAAGGTTTTTCTGAATAATAACATTGTAAATGACACATCTTTGAGTCCTGAGTTTTATTTCACTGAAGTGTAGTTTTCATTTCATGGGACACTATTGCGTCACATGGAGATATTCTAAGCAGGTGTTTTCACTCTCATGTGTCTGCAAGCATCACCCCTATTTCTGAGAAATACACCGACCGCTTCCTGCCTGTGCAGTGAGCAAGTTTCCGTTGAGCCCTACATTGCACAGCCTCAGCTCAGACATGGGAGTTCTATGTGGGTTTATCTGGGCCATGACTTATTTTTCCACTGAGTAAAAAGAAAAAAAAATTGTTTAGAAAAACTTTGTTGAGAAAAAAAAGGAAACTGACTTAAGTACACAACAGGGGTGACATACAGGGAGAACAAAAAGAAGAGTGTGATATCACTAAGCATTCAACATTAGTAACACCAATACATTGATTCAATCATCTTTTTTCATGAGATGAATAAGGGGGATAAGATATGATAATGGTAAGATGTTTTCAAGATAAGTTTCGGATATTTTGAGTGGCATAACTTGACGACATCATGACATAAAGTATAGTGTGCCTCCAAAATACATTCCCTACATTGTTTGTACATTCTCTCGGCACACATGATCTCAATGAGAGGGCCTTGTAGAAACAGTGGGGTGAATGCATCACAGATCTACAGTTGAAGTTGGACGTTTACATACACTTAGGTTGAAGTCATTCAAAGTCATTTTTTAACCACTCCACAGATTTCATGTTAACAAACTATAGTTTTGGCAAGTGGGTTACGCAGGGCCGGTCCTAGACATTTAGGGGACCTAGGCGAGAGTAGGTGCCACCACCACCACATTAAGCCACCAGTACTGCCTCATCATCACCACCCACACATTCAACAGTAAAAATATGGACAACAATGGTTTCAAGAGAAACATAGACAGTAGGCTGAGACATATTTTCATAGAGACATGAAAGTCATAGAGACAAAATTATTTATATTTTGGGGGGGGCATTTGGCGCCCCCCAGGCATTTGGCGCCCTAGGCGACCGCCTAGTTCGCCTATGCCTAGGACCGGCCCTGGGGTTACGACATTGTCAACAGACAGATTATTTCACTTATAATTCACTATCACAATTCCAGAGGCTCAGAAGTTTACATACACTAAGTTGACCATGCCTTTAAACAGCTTGGAAAATTCCAGAAAAGAATGTCATGGCTTTAGAAGCTTCTGATGTCATTTGAGTCAATTGGAGGTGTACCTGTGGATGTATTTTAAGGCCTACCTTCAAACTCAGTGCCTCTTTGCTTGACATGATGGGAAAATAAGCAAAGAAATCAGCCAAGACCTCTGAAACAAATGAATGAATGAATGAATGAATGAATGGTCTTTATTGTCATTGCTATAGTACAGGTACCAAACAACGAAATTTAGGAGGGGTGGCTCCCCTGGTGCTAGGAAAGAAGAAAAAAACCTAAAAAAAACAAGAAGGGAAGGAGCTGGTTTACATAAATAAAGGCTATGTACACTATCCAGTATCCACTATACTATACTGTACACTGTACAGTGTACAGATAGACGACTAGGGTTGTCATATTGCACATAGTGTTATTGCACATTCATTTAAAGTGTCGCAGTTTGCAGGCTTGAAATGTACACATTTGTGCCTCAGCACTACACCTGATTTTTTCAATCCAGCAGCTGCCATCAATCCGTCCAGACTGTCCAGGGCCCAGAACCTAGGTCTTTGCTGTGTTCAGGGCCTGGATGGCCCTGGGGTAGAAGCTGTGCTTCAGTCTGTTGTGTGACATCCGTAAAACAAGATGGCGGCGCGCACAGACGCAGCGGCTCAAGTGGCTTCAACACTGGTGTTCTTTAGTGTTTTTAAGTACATTTGTATGTACATTTTTATTTTAGTACTTATAGGGAACGGTTGTGTAAATAGTACCTACTGCAGACTAGACTTACTAGAATTTGTGGTCCTCCAGAAGTCTGGTTCATGCTTGGAAGCCAAACGGCCACGTTCATCTTTACAAACAATAGTACGCAAGTCGTGACGTTAGAATTATAAGGTTCTATCTCCATTTTTGTCAAAATTTTGTTTTTTACATAATCTGATCCATTAAGTGTTTATTAGTAAAGTAATGCCTGTGTGGTGTTATTTTTCAAATGTTGACATTTTTGAGTTAGTAATTCATAAAATACAAAGGTTCCATCTCACAAAACTTAATGGAATGTAAAAACTTTGACGCTCAATATCTCTGAACTGCCCTAAACGGAGATAGAACCTAAGCTCACGAAGTATAAGCATCATGGGACCACGCAGCTGTCATCCCACTCAGGAAGGAGGCGTGTTCTGTCTCCTGGAGGTGGACGGACTTTGATGCCAAAAGTGCAAATCAATCCCAGAACAACAGCAAAGGACATTGTGAATAGGGGTGGGCATCGACGATCGATAATTGATCGATAAGGATCTTGGTCGATCACAAAATAAAACATTTGATCGACCAAATGTTTTATTTTGTGATCGACCAAGATCCTTATCGATCAATTATCGATCGTCGATGCCCACCCCTAATTGTGAAGATGCTGAAAGAAACAGGTACATGTGATCTGAAATGTGACATATACTGTATGTCACATTGGGCATTAATCCAGCTCCCTCGCTACGCCAGTTCAACATTATCTCCTTAGATGATCTTACCCCAATTATCTCACTCATGAACCCCTCCTCTAGTCCTGTTGACACCATCCCAACCTCACTTTTAAAAGCTGTCTTCAATAGCCCCAGTCCCTACATTTTGTCTATTATTAACAGTTCCATATCCTCTGGGTGTGTGCCTGATCATTTCAAACATGCCACCATCCAACCTCTCCTGAAAAAAACAGGCCTTGATCCTCTAGTCCACAGTAATTACCGGCCAATCTCCAAACTCCCATTCATTTCGAAGGTCCTGGAAAAAGTTGTTTGTAACCAACTTTTACAATTTCTTGACAATAACAAGTTGTTTGATAAATTTCAGTCTGGCTTCCGTCAGAAGCACAGCACCGAGACTGCACTTCTTAGAGTGTCGAGTGACATCATTATGAGGGCTGATGTCGGAGAGTGCTCAGTGCTGCTGCTGCTTGACTTAACACTAGAACAGCCGTGGGATCGCCATTCATTCCACCGCAATCAGGTGTTAAACAGCACCAGCAGATTTTAACATGGAGAAGAGTTTAACTGACGGACAAGGATCGCTGGAGGGCGATGTCACACAAGGCCGTCTGCCAGGCTCCGACGCCTTTTTCCCAGAATGCATTTCGCACCGGCGAGCAGACGTCGATTTGAATCCTCCATTTAAAAAAAAAAAAAAAAAAAAATGTAATTTTGCCTTTACACGGGTTAACATGTCATTTTATGAAGTTTTAATATGTTTTCAGGTGAGAAAGTACCAATATATATTCCCAAAATGTGTCCAGTTTATCAAAATAACCCGTTTATATATCTCCTCTGGCAATTTTTCTGTCTAAGTTCGCTAGCATGCGTTCGTAAATTCGCCCTGGAAATCTGGTCAGCACCCATGGAATGCCTCTTGTCCAATCAAATTACCTGGTCCCTTTATGACGTTGAACCCGGTGTGCGTTCCGGCGCTCTCATAGCGAATTTACGAACGCACCCTGCGGTTTCACTTTCATTCATAAAATTCCCCCCGTCTGTGTTGAAGCACTTAGTAGTAGCAGTTTCTCATTCCTTCAAACAAATTGCAAATGCTTTTGGACATGCATCAATTGCTGTCATACAATTCTCTTCTGTTTTATAACATTATCTTTGCTTATGTCATGTCAGTCAAAATGAACTATACTTTTGGATGCTGAATAGTCATTCCCTATAAAACTAATAGTCCTCATTTCATTGCTTGAGTCATTACATCCAAAAATGTTGAGCAAGTTGTCAAAATCTGTCAAGCAAATTGTATACATTTCTTTATCATTTTTCCTGAAAATTGAAACAATTGAAACAAATTGAACAATTTCTCTCAGGTGAACCTCAGCTTTCACTGATGAGGAGGAGTGTGTGAAGCATTCATTGTAACCAATGATAAGCCACTTCACCACAGTCACTCAGAGCTGAATCCCATGAACCCTCAATTGGCAAGCATATATGAACCGAGCAGGACATAGTGTGTACCATTTCAACAATACTGGGACACAGAAATGGAAGGTCAGCATCGTGGAAGAGGGGCGAGGATGCGGGGAGGAAGGGTAAGGGGACAAAACAGGGGAAGAGGAAGAAGAGGCCAAGTACATAGGCAGATTTCAGATGAAATTAGGGCTACAATTGTGGACCATGTTGTCAATCACGGCCTCACAATGGCTGAGGCTGGTCGAAGGGTGCAGCCAAATGTTGGGAGAACCACTGTGAATTCAATTATTCAAACATTTCGTCGGGAGAACAGGTGTGTATATTGGACAGTAATTCAGCACTAAACTATCTGCACTGCACTACTGTCATTGTGTCATACATGAAGCTTACAGTGGGACAAAAACTTGTCGTCACTTTTTACATTTTACATTTAGATTTACAGATTTACTGCAGCACAGATTTACTGTATTGTAGTGTAAAGTAGTGTTACAGTAAATATTTGACATATTTACAGTATGGTACTGTACTGCAGCATTTTACAAGTGGGAAGCACTGTTATTGTACACTACAGTAATATGGGTTAAAGCAGTATATCTCATGTTTACTGTACATTACTCTAATTTTACTCTGCACCACATAGGATTGCAAGACAACCTCACAGAGGTGGAAGAGGGCCCATTTTTACTCCGCAACAAGAGGAAGCCATTTGTGCAATGGTGATTGCAAACAATGCCATAAGGTTGAGAGAGATCCAGAGCGCTGTTATAGAGGATGACAATATCTTTGGCAATATTGAATCCGTTTCAATCTCTACAATTGACAGAGTGCTTAGGAGAAATGAAATGCGCATGAAACAACTGTATAATGTGCCATTTGAACGGAACAGTGACAGAGTGAAGGAGATCCGTCACCAGTATGTACAGGTAAAACATTTATGTGTTCTATGCATACTCTAATGTTCAGTGCTGTAAACTGGTTACATGACAGTTCATACTGTACAATATGTTGTCCAAAATGCATTATGTTACACAGGAAAAGTTGTTATAGTTTATCTCTCTCTCTCTCTCTATTCTGGGATAAAGCATGTACTGGAGCTGGACGCCAGGGAACCGCTGCACACATTCATATATCTTGATGAGGTGAGTTTCAATCTGGCAAAAGGTAGAAGGCGTGGCAGAAATCGCATTGGACAGAGAGCCACTGATGTCCCAGGCCAACGAGGAGGGAATATTACAATGTGTGCAGCCGTCTCAGAAAACGGCGTCCTCACCCATATACCCTGTCTTGGTCCATACAACACACAACATCTGCTGACTTTTTTAGACACTCTTTACAGGGACATAATCCCTGAGAATGAGAGGGATCTAAATGGAGACCATCTGAACAAGTTTGTTGTTGTATGGGATAATGTGAGTTTTCACCACTCAGATCTGGTCAGACAGTGGTTTGCAGCACATGAAAGGATGCTGGTGGAATATCTCCCTCCCTACTCCCCATTCCTGAATCCAATAGAGGAGTTTTTCTCTGCCTGGAGGTGGAAGGTATATGACCGGCATCCACATACCCAAATGGCCTTGCTAGCAGCCATGGATGCAGCATGTGATGACATCACAGCACAGTCCTGCAGAGGGTGGATTCGCCACTCAAGGAGATACTTTCCTCGCTGCATTGCCAGGGATGATATTCGCTGTGATGTTGATGAAAATATGTGGCCAGACAGACAGGAACGTCTGGATGCGAATGAATAATTACAGTACTGTGTATGTCCTATAAGTACTGCAATATTGTTTACAGTTGTGTACAGCACTACCCAAAGGGTGTTTCTTATGTTTGTTGTAAATAAGTTTGTATTTTTCTTTTGCACAATGCTGTGAACACATTTGAATTGCAAAGAGCATATGCAGTAAAAATGTGAAACATAACTATTCAGCGTCTTGTACTTATTTACCTCACTAAATACAGTAATGTGTAACCCACTGTAGATTTCATCTATTCAACTGTTGTGCAAATGTTAATAGTGATGTGAGAAATGCTGTTACGTTTCCTCACACATGTGTAAGTGGAAATCCTTGGCCTTTCCTGTGGGAATACACACATACTAGTCCTCGGAAAATAAACCAGAATAACTCGTTTCTAAAGTCAGTTCCATTCACTTGATGTAATGGTTGAAGCATGGGGGATGGTAATCTTATTCTCGATGATTGTCGCAGATCAGCCAAACAAAGGATTCCATCCCCCACACCTCCCAAGCGGGTTTCAAACACGGCTCTCAAGCTTACAGCAGTTTTAGGGGCTGACAGGCTGACATTACAGGCAGGGCTAAATTCAAAGACCTTGTTGGCTTCATTGAAAAACAAGCCACAATTGTTTTAGATCCTTTGTTTGGAGACATACAAGACCCTACGGTTGACAAGAACACCTCAAAAACCAAAGACTTCAAACAAAGGATCTAAAACAATTGTGGCTTGTTTTTCAATGAAGCCAACAAGGTCTTTGAATTTAGCCCTGCCATGACTAATCTCAAGTATATTGCAGGCAATAGACCTCCATGTATCCCTATACTTGTAGGGCAACTTAGAAACAATAAGCCTGAGGTTTGATGGGCTATCAAGCTCTTCCAGATAGTGCAAGTCTTGCATGGCATTGTTGCATCCTCTCAAATACAGTGCATAGGCCTGTAGTGACTTTCCATCTTCAGCCTTTATGCTTGGCCAGTTCAAGGCTTTTTCCATGTAGGCACTGGTTATTTTGATTTCATTTCCAAAGTTCTTTTCAAGTAGCTTCTTAGCTTCAGCATAGCCTCTGTCTGATTGCATATGCATGCAGCTACGCACCAAGTCTCGTGACTGTCCAGTGGTGTACTGTTCCAGGAAATAAAGCCTGTCTGGATTGCTACTTGTCTTGTCCTAAATACAATGTTCAAAAGCACGCATAAAGGGTAGGAAATTCATTGGGTCTCCATCAAATGTATTCATTTCCCTCACAGGAAGTAAAGCAAGTTTCTGCTGAGTAAGAAGGATATCAGCGATGTCATGTTTTTGCTCTACATTGGACATGGTGTCTTGATTGATAAGATTATCCATTGTTGACTGATTATCCATTGTTGACATTTGATCATGTTCTCTTTTACTGTGCAATGTGTTAGTAGGCTTTGGATGCTGCCTTTGAATAACAACCTTTTGAAGTGGGGTTTTAGGCACTGTTCCTATATTAGCATATTCAACCGGTGATTGTTCAAGATTCATAGACACAGATTGTCCCTTTTGCATATCATCATAATAGGCATTCGTGTCATCATGTTCTTTACACATTACATAACCAAGATTTATTTTGCAATCACAACAATGTCAACACAATCACAACAGAATCTTATTTAATCCAATCAGGTTGTATATAGAATCTATATATATAATATATATATTGGTTTCAATATACCTCCATATCAGTCTACAGTCTAATTTAGCTATATCTATAATTACATTATGAGAACATCAGTATTTTTACACCTTTGGTTGTATTGTCTGAACGAACATTGATTGGGAGACATACTGTACAGTTTATCATTTTCAGAACTGTCTGCACATATACATATCTTATTTTGATTGTTATTGTAGCCTATATATAAACACAAATATCAGTCTTATGCACTGTGTCTCATTCAGCACTGAAGCCTGAATTTGAGCACAGTGTGTGCCCCCTTGCTACCTCTGCTGATATAAAAGAGAATTGCACGCTTGGAGAAAAAGATGGCAGCCACAAATACACAGACACACACAGAAATACTGCTAAAACGCTTTATACTAACTCGATTTTGAAAATGTAAAAATGCTGGGTGGTAGAACGCACATATCTAGGAAAAGTCATGAAAGGAGGGTCCTGAAATGTGATCGAGTGCAAAGGTAGAATGTTGTTTGTACTCACTGGTGCTGTTTAACACCTCACGGCTTTCCTAGTGTTAAGCGCAGCATTTGACACTATTGACCACGACATCCTTTTAAATAGGCTCCAACAGTGGGTGGGTTTAGATGGGGTAGCTCTGAAATGGTTTTCGTCCTATCTGTCAGGGAGAAGTGTGGCTGTCGCTATCGACAGCTATGTCTCCTCCACATCTCCCTTGGCCTGTGGGGTCCCCCAGGGTTCAATCCTTGGTCCAATCCTGTTCTCCCTCTACATGTTACCCCTTGGTGCTCTTATTAATAGTTTTGATGGCATATCCTATCACTGTTATGCAGATGATACGCAATTATATGTTTCTTTTAAACCAAGTGATCTCAGCAAACTCACCATCTTACATGACTGTATTGCTGGAATAAATAATTGGATGGCACAAAACTTCCTACAGTTAAATGCAGATAAAACTGAGATACTAGTTATAGGCCCTGAGAGTACCTCGAATGAAATTCGGCGGTCCCTCGGTTCATTGGCATCCAATGTAAGTAACACCGCCAAAAATCTGGGAGTCTTTTTTGATAGCCACTTGAACTTTGAATACCATGTAAAAAAGGTCACACAGTCATGTTTCTACCATCTTCGCAAAAATCAAACCAATCCTTACTTCTCAAGACCTCGAAAAAACCATGCACGCATTTATCTCCTCACGTCTAGACTACTGTAACGGACTCTACTCTATCCTCAGCCGCTCTTCTATTAACCGACTACAATTAGTACAAAACACAGCTGCCAGAATTCTCACTAACACACATCGCAGAGCTCATATAACCCCGGTTTTGGCCGCTCTTCACTGGCTACCCGTTAAATCCAGAATTGATTTTAAAATCCTTTTAATAACTTATAAGGCATTACACGGGCTGGCCCCTCTCTATATCTCGGAATTATTATTCCCACAGCCCAATGGTCACACAGCCCAATGGTCACACATTTCTAATATTTTTATTTTTTATTTTTTTTTATTAGGCCCCAAGTTCCCACAGCCCAGTGGTCGCACAGCCCAATCTGGTGCCACATTTCTAATATTTCATAGGTGGGTTAGGGTTAGGGTCAGTGTTAGGGTTAAGACTAAGGTTAGGGTCAGTGTTAGGGCTAGTGTTAGGGAGTGACGTATGTGTTACAGCGATTTGTTTTATATCAGTTTGTTCAAGAAATGTGTTCACAACAGGTTAAATATAATAAAGGACATGTTATGCAAGTATTATAATTCTTAAATGGGTGAATCTTACCTTTAGCAATGAAAAACAAGCTTTTGAAATGTAGCTGATTCTGTCAGATCTGCGACAACCTGGCTCAGCCATCTTGGAAATGTTGTTATGGGAAGACAAAATCACATGACCTGTCACATGACCTATCAGAATGTTCAGTAGGTCGTGAGTTTAGAATGATAAGGTTCTATCTCCGTTTAGGGTAGTTCAGAGATATTGAGCGTCAAAGTTTTTACATTCCATTATGTTCTGTGAGATGGAACCTTTGTATTTTATTAATTACTAACTAAAAAATGTCAACATTTTTAAAACAACACCACACAGGCATTAATAAACACCTAATGGATCAGATTATGTATGTAAAAAACTAAATTTTGACAAAAATTGAGATAGAACCTTATAGCCTAATTCTAACGTCACGAGGTGTCACTTTGGGGCTTCGTGAGTTAAAATCAAGGATAAAGTTGTCTAAGGAACTTTCCAGAACATTTAAAGGATGTGTGACACCTGTGTTACCGTGGGGGGGGGGGGGGGGGGGGGGGGGGTCCTTATGGGTTAAAATAGACAGGGAATGTACTAGGATTGAATGTCACGAATTGTGGAAAAACTGAGTTTAAATGTATTTGGCTACGGTGTCTGTCTGTAAACTTCCGACTTCAACTGTATCTATCTGATAACAGGAAATCAATGTTCTCTTCATAGCAGGCGGGGGTGGAGTGTCTCAGTGTCTTGGTGGTTATGGTGAAACCGGGCCCTGCAGCACTGCAGGGGTGGAGAGGGAGAGAGAACAGACAAGGAGAGGATGTGGTCACAGAGCACGTTGACGCAGAGGCCAAGTGCCGAGAAACAACCGTGCATGTGTGCAACCTTCCACCTCACCACATCCCACGCCACGCAAAACACACCTGACAGCTTCTCTGGTACTCTGCAAACCTGCAACCGTCAGAGAGAGAGGCTGTGACATGGGAGGATGTTCCATATCTATGTCAAACGTAGTTACATAACAACATAACCTAGCGAGCGTTCCATCCATGTGACACATACACAGCTGTTTCATGTAATGGAAGGAAAAAGAAAGAAACACAAGAAACACAAGAAAAAGCAGTCTTGTATACTAGTATCCCACCTGGCAACAGTGTGTGTGGTTTTTGTATAGCCCCCGGCCTGATCTGTCATGCCGTGGGCACTTGCTGCACAGTACCAGACAACAGCCTCTGTCTCGGTTGGATCCACACTAACAGACTCCAGTAAAAAAAACAGTTCTTCAGGCCTGCTGGCATGGAACCCACCCGCACTAGCGGGGTCCACCATTTCACGACCAACAGAAGTGAAAACCAGTTTGATCCCGTCTGTAGCAGTCCAGCGGTACCAGTACAGGTACGGGTTGCTGGTTCCAGACGTGGAGCAGCTGATGTTCATGGGTGAGCCGGGTGGGAGGACGTGGTTTAGAGGGCTCTGGACAACAACGATGTTCTCTGCTGCCTCTATGCCTAAAGGAGACAAGGAAGCATTGAATCTTTGATGGAGAGAAACACAAATACAACTTTAGTTGTATCAATTGATCTTTAGACTAGTCTTATGTTAGACTTACACTTCCATTTATACAGCAGCAGGAGGCAGAGGAGAAAATGTAACTTCATCATGGCTGGTTCCTGGATAACTGACTGAAAGATTGGAAACTGCGCCAGTTAAATGCGGGGTACACACATAAGGATTTTCTGGATTTTAGCGGTTTTAGACTGTGGTTAGGGTGGAAAATGTCATTCCCATCTGGCAACCCTGCTCGCGAGTCCGACTATGACGTGGATGGAATGTAGCGAGCTGACTTCTTCTTTTCGTTATTCAGCACTTTATTTGCCCTGTCGCACATGGTTGCCTCGTACAGGTCAGTCAGGGTACTACGTTAGATAATAATAATAATAATAATAATAATAATAACTTTATTTGTATAGCGCTTTTCCTGCAAACGTTGTGGCTCAAAGTGCTTTAATCATTATATAATTTAATTTAATTATTTTGTAATTTAAAGGCAATATTAAAAGGATGGGTTCACGCAAGATTTCTGGCTTGGGGAACGAGACTCTAGTCTAGAGAGTCTGGAGTCTGTCGTAACGAAAATCTTTATGTTTGTGGGGTGCTGAAATGGGAAAATCGGCGCACACCACACACAATACGATCAAGGCTGTTCAATCCAAGAATTTGTATCTTCATGTGTGGGGTCCCAGCAAGCACCGACGGACCTGGACGAATTCGGACCAGCCCAATAACGGCCAGATCACGTAATATCACAACTAGTTAGTATCTGGCCCAGCACTTATTGTGTAACATCAGAAACATAGTTGGCACTGATTTACAAGCTGTTTGAAAACGTGTTAACAAAACTCATTTGGATAATTTCTTCAGCTTGAAAGAGAGCAGCATGGACAGACCCTGATAGTGGCCAGATCAAGTTATATCATGACTAGTCCGATCTGACCCAGAATATCACCCTATTTCAACTAAGAAAAATCTTAGGAAAAAATACTTTAACATTGAGTGTCACAAAACTCATTTTGATAATTTGTTCACCTTGAGAGAGATCAGCACAGACGAATTCAGGCCATCCCAATAACGGCCAGATCAAGTCATATCACAACTAGTTAGTATCTGGCCCAGAATATCACCCTATTTCAACTAAAATAAATTTTACAGAAAAAGACATTGCCACTGAAATAACTAAATGGTTGTAATCAAGGTTAAAATAAAAACATTTCCGACCAGCACTTATTGTGTAACATCAGAAATATAATTTGTTACAAGCTGTTTGAAAATGTGTTAACAAAAATCATTTTGATAATTTCTTCAGCTTGAAAAAAAGCAGCATGGATGGACCCCAAAAGCAGCCAGATCAAGTCATATCATGACTAGTCAGATCTGGCCCAGAATGTCACCCTATTTCAACAAGAAAAATTCTTAGTGAAAAACACTTTCTCACTAACGTTTTCACTAAGATTTTTTCATTGAAATAGGGTGACATTCTGGGCCAGATACTAACTAGTCGTGATATGACTTGATCTGGCCGCATTAATGGCAGATTTGTCCAATCAGCACTTACTGTGTAATATTGATAACATAATTTGTGCTGATTTACAAGCTGTTTGAAAAAACGAATTTTGATAATTTGTTCAGCTTGAAAGAGAGCAGCACAGACAGAGAGAGCAGCCAGATCAAGTCATATCACGACTACTATCTGGCCCAGAATGTCACCCTATTTTAAAAAATATATATAATTCTGATGAGACACATCAATCGAAAATCGTGTAGAACACAAGTCTTTTTCAAGTGTTTTTCTGTCAAATGTATGTTAGTTGAAATAGGGTGATATTCTGGGCCAGATACTAACTAGTCGTGATGTGACTTGAGCTGGCCGTTATTGGGCTGGCCCGAATTCGTCCATTCTGATCTCTCTCAAGCTGAACAAATTATCAACATTTGTTTTGAGACACTCAAGTCTTTTTCCCTACGATTTTTTCTTAGTTGAAATAGAATGATATTCTGGGCCAGATCGGACTAGTCATGATATAACTTGATCTGGTCGCTATCACGGTCCCTCTGTGCTGCTCTCTTTCAAGCTGAACAAATGATCAAAATTAGTTTTGTTAATGTAATCAACATTACAAGTTCAAGTATGAGTCTCAGGTTGTGTAAAAATGCTGTGCAGGTTATATCACTTCTACACTGTAAAAAGTGTAACAAGTCGTTCATCCAATACAATAATTGTTATTTAAAACAACTATTGATTTGATTATGAAAATGCTTTTTATTTACTGCTCTAAAACGTACTTTTCATCTCAGCGGATTGTTTGGCGCATCATACAATTACCAGCCAGACCCTGGTTGCGTCTCTCAGCGACTTTTTACTTTTGGCTCTATCTATCTATCTCGCTACAGGTGTCATATAACCCTAACCCATATCCTGTCATATAAAAGTACCTTATTGAATCTCCAGGTAATGTAGGCAATTTCTGACATCCATCACTTTTGCTGTCGTTAAGATACTTTATTTTTCTGTTTTGGTAGTCTGTCCAATGTGACACTTGCCCTCCTCCACCGGCCCTAGTTTTGGATCTAGCTTGCTGTTCATTATTTTCATGATAAATCGTAGCTAGCTAGCTATAACATCTTCATATACACCATATAGGCTACTGATTAACAGTAGGCACTGATTAACAGTAGGCAAATGCCCATTGAACAGATTTATTCATTATCTTATCTTAAGAAAACTAATGTAACACTCTCATCTGGGGATTTACACAGCAAATCAAATCAAAGATCGACAAATCCCTGATGACAGGGAGAGGACGTATGACTGCTATGATGAATCAACCCCTATTTCATTAATTTTCTCTATATAACGACGTCGATCATTGATCGGCAACGACACTATATAATAGTTTGGCTAACTGGCAATCGGATTTGGGCTCCTAATATCTAAAAAGCACTACGGTTTTCTTATTTTATCGGATTAAAGTAGCAAAGACCAGAAATTTCCATTGACCGCCAGTCAAACTTCTCCACTGCTATCACCCAAAAAGGGGCGTGGACATGACGGGAGAGCAAAGTACCCGGATGCGTTTGAATTGCATAGAGAGTTTGAATTTTGTCAGCTGTAAAGCGGATGTGTTTCCTAGAACATGTAAATGCAATTGCGTATCACTGAATTGCATAGAGAGTTTGAATTTTGTCAGCTGTAAAGCGGATGTGTTTCCTAGAACATGTCAATGCAATTGCGTATCACATTATTGCATTACAATTTGAATATTGACTCAAATAACGCAGGCAAAAGTGGCAAATGAATATGCTATTTTGGGATTGCATAGTCATTTGCACATTAGAATGAACTTTTGAATTTTGTCAGCTACAAAGCAGCGCATGACTTTGAAAATTAAATGTCAAATGGCTTTGCATTATAATTTTAATATTGACAGCGAATGTGCACATCAGGTACATGAAAATGAAAATGCAAATCATTAGAATTGCATTTGAATTAGAATATTGTCTGAAAGAATGCATGCAAAAGTGGAACATGCAATTGCAATCTCATATTGCATTAGCATTTGAATTTAGTCTACTATATGCTTCCATAATGGTCTAGGACTAGGTTGAGATATTTGTATGACCTCTAGTGGTTGATTGTGGTACTACAGATATACAAGGAAATGGGACCTTTATATGGGGTGTTGTGCCAGAGCTCACATAATACCAGCTGTAATGATATTGCTTAGCAGGTATAACACCTTGCTACGGAGCCCCCCTAGGGTCACATGGTAGAAAAAAAATATTTGATGTGTGAATCCGTTCCCTCGGTTTTGTAATTCGTTCCCTCTGTTTAGTAATCTGTTCCCTCGGTTTTGTAATTCGTTCCCTCTGTTTAGTAATCCGTCCCCTCGGTTTAGTAATTTGTTAGGGTTAGGGTTAGGCCCTACGAGCCCTAACGCTAATCCTTGCGATCGTTCTGGCTCGTAGGGCCTAACCCTAACCCTAACAAATTACTAAACCGAGGGCACGGATTACTAAACCGAGGGAACGAATTACTAAACCGAGGGAACAGATTCACACATCAAATATTTTTTTTCTACCATATGACCTCAGGGGGGCTCCGTACATAATTCCAGCTGTAATGATATTGCTTAGCAGGTATAACACCTTGCACATCTGGACACCAGGGGGCGCAGTTTAGTAAATGCAGTTGAATAGATTACTCTTGGTTAAGGAGTAAGACTTGTTGATTAAAGATGATAATTGTTCAGCATTCAACGGAGTAAGCAGTCAATTCATTACACCGGCCACAACATTATTAATCAAAATATCATTTTTATGTATCACAATAATTACAATGAAATGGAAAATAATACACAGTGAACAACATTAAAAACTCACAAAACAAATGCTGAGTTGGAATTGTTTTCTCCAGATTACCAATAGTATAGTATAGTCCTAAAAAAAAGACCAATAGTCAAGCAAAGTTTTGGGTTACGAAGCCCACTGTCTGATCACGTTCATGTCCCACCAAAGCACCTCAGCTTGCAACAAGGGCTCTGGTTTCACATCAGTGAATGAGGTTTATATAACACAGCAGGTAGAAAACATTTCATTGGGATAAATGGAATGACCATTAGGCTAGATTTACTTGTGTAAACACTTAAAATCACCATAAAAACTGATTCAGTTTAGAGTACAGGTAAGGTCCTGTCGGCCCTGTCCTGACAAGAGTGCATGTGTGAGTGTGTGTTGTAATGTAAATGTGCCTGCCAAAATTGCTCCCAATGAGCGGGCTGGCGCCTTGCATGGTAGCTTGCTTGCCATTGGTGTGTGAATGTGTGTGTGAATGGGTGAATGAGAGGCCGTTGTAAAGCGCTTTGGAATAAGGCGCTATATAAGTGCAGTTCATTTACCATTTACCAAAATGTCAGGGAGCAAGGCTTTGCCCCACGTTGAGTGGCATGTCTTTTTTCTTATTGATCCATCAGATGAGATGTGCTTTTATAACAGTCCTCTCTCCAAGCTACAGTGGCGCCATGTTCCCAAAATAGAGTGGTTATACTCAATGTACTTATATACATGTACAGTACAGTAGATTCCCTGAACGAAAGTATGTGCTCTATAGATTGTAAAGCTCTATCTTAACAGATGCAACTACACCTAAAGAGTGTGTCCCTTTTAGATTCTTGCACAGTGACAGATTGAAATGTGTGACAGTCCCCTTTCGAGACAGTTCCTCGACATAGAGAGCATGGATGGATCAGGGTTTGAGTCTGTTTGGCAGATCAGATTTCAGTGTTCAGGTTCTAAACTTCGGGTCCCTCTGAACGACCCCCAGCCTTGACCTTCGACCTTTCCACAGTCTTGTCCTCTTCCTGCTTCTTCTACCCGAGCTGGCCAAACCTGTCGTCCCCCTGGGCGTGCCGGGCACAGCTGGCACAGCAGAAGCTGGAGTAGTACTGGCTGGAGCACAGGCGGGCGTAAACGATCAGCTCACAGTTCGCTAGCTCCGGCTGGTCCACGCATTCTGCTGGCACACCGATACCTGCGTCGATGTCTAGAGGCCAACAAACACACAGAGAGAGAGTAAGTTAAGTAAGTAAGTAAAACTTTATTTATATAGCGCCTTTCGTACATGAAATGCAACTCAAAGCACTTTACAATAGAAAACATACAATCAATGATTACAAAAGGGGGGGGGGGGGGACACGAGACAACAGTAGGGGAGGGGTGGGGGAAGGGAGGGGAGGGAGGGGTTACATAAGAGAGAGAGAGTGAGAAAAAGTGACATTTGTGACGGCAGCTGGTGAATCCGGGAACAAGTCGGCGACCAATCAAATTGTTCAGACTTTTATTCAGAAGAATTGAAAATCAACGACACGGTAGTCAAGCCAAAATATTGCAATGCAACGGATTCGGTGAGCAATCCCCACTACTACCTAGTTAACTATAACACTACTTTACATTGTTAGCAGGCTCACAAAACAAGCTGTGTTAGCTGACTAGCAAGTGTGTCATTGATTTTGTCATTTATTAAAAGTGTTCAGAATAAAAGTCTGAACATTTCACCAGCCGCTGCTGTTACATTTTAATGAATTTTTCATTTCATAATTAAATAGCAACTGCTGTGTTGGATGGG
The DNA here is from genome assembly GCF_963989245.1 of Nansenia antarctica. Lineage (NCBI taxonomy): Eukaryota > Metazoa > Chordata > Actinopteri > Argentiniformes > Microstomatidae > Nansenia > Nansenia antarctica. The sequence continues at coordinate 24,949,283 of NC_137674.1, read as the reverse complement.
TGATTGTGAGTGGTTGTATTAACACTAGAAGAGCCGTGAGGGGTGACCCCTGTGAGTAAAAAAAAAAATTCAAATGTAATTTTCCTCTCCTTACATGACCGTTCCTAGATATGTGCGTTCTATTCCAGTATCCTTACATTTTCAAAATCACTTCAGGATAAGATAGTATAAAGCTGTTTTTCTGTGTAGGAGGAGGCAGGCTAAAAAAAGAAGCGCCCTCTAGTGATCTCTGTGTAAAATAGCAGATTTACATTCTAAAAAGGGGGTTTAGTCCCTATTTGACCCCCACGGCGGCTCTACTAGTAGGTAAAATAGGCACGGCTGTTAAGGTAGTGTTAAGGTACGATGAGTGGGGTTAAAGGGTGCGTAGTCTTACCTCGTTGTGAGTTCTTGGTGACACGCACGTCGGCCGTAGCGCTGACAGAGTATGTTCCGGCGTAGGCGTTGCAGGTGTAGGAGCCCTCGTCGGTTGGCTGGACGTTGTTCAGGATCAGACTCCCGTCTGACGACATCTGGACACGCCCACCGTCGGGTCGCACTGGGACGCCGTTTCTAGGACAGAGGAAAGCAGAGCAGAAAGAGTGCAAGTCGGGGCGCTTAGGTGGTGAATCTTCACTGTATCTGTCAAATAAAATAAAATAAAAAATAAATAAAATAAAATAAAAAGAAAGAGTGTAAGTCACACCTTCCGTCGTAGACTGAAGACCCATCTCTTCAGGTTACACCTTAACTGCTCCTCCTGAGACATCTACTGCCCCCCAGCACTGTGTCTCCTGAAGACACCCGCTTTTCCCCCTTTACCGTGTCCCCTAAAACTTCTATTGCCCCCCTTGTACTGTTTCTCTGTTTCTCCAGTGTCTATATAATAAAAACTCGAGGGCGGGGGTTGTGGACTCATTTACCACTGTACAGGGTTTTCCTACTCAGCTTCGCCTCGTGCCACAACCCTGTACCAGTGGTAAATGAGTCCACAACCCTGTACCAGTGGTAAATGAGTCCACAACCCTGTACCAGTGGTAAAT